>NC_142051.1:27055399-27781232 GCF_982192425.1 Myodes glareolus
ATTTGACTTTTCCAGTGAATGACATGGTATGTGCAGTCATCCAAGAGGCAGGAAATGGCAAGAAGAGAAGGGCTGTTCTCACTAGTCATTTAGTGTGGTGTGAAGTCGCAAAAATATCTTCCCTACACAAAAACGCCCTTTGTCTTAAACAAGAATGAAAGACTTATGCCACAGACTTAAATATAATCAAGATACGACCCAATATTACTCAACACCTAGAATAAGAACTTAAATATTAACTGAACAAGGAGGCTGGAGAGATGGCTCAAAGAGCACTGGCTGCCCTTCCAGAGGACTCAAGCTAAATTCTCAGTACCCACATGACAGCACACAACTGTCTGTAATTCCCGTTCCAGAGAATACAATACCTTCACATAAAGACACACAGAGAAAAAAAAAGACAATGCACATAAAATAAAAATAGATCATTAAAATTAAAAAAAACTAATCCTTAAAGAAGCAGTTATAAGGAAAGCAAAATAGAAATAATGAACCGTAAAATAAAAGAAAGAAAAATAAACCAAATAAAAATATATCACTAACATTTCCCACCAAATTCGCAAAAGACGTGAACTTAAAGATCCAGCAAACTGCAAAGTTTCCAGTTCAAAATCGGAAAACATACGAGGAACCAGACCCAGCCAGTGGTGAGTGTAACTGCTTGAAATTGCTGATGAAGAAAGGACTTGGCCACAGCCCAGTGTCCTGATAGGAATGTCAAGATTTAATTCTCTGACATTCTGGAAAGGTCAAGACATGAGAAATTTAATGGCTTTCCTGGGTTAGAAAGGAGCACTGAAGAACCCACCACCCATGTAAGATTGTTCTTGTGAGGTGTTCAAAGATTTTTGTGTTGTAGAGTATTGTATGGTATACACTTTTAGTCCCAAGCGTTAGTACAGTGAGACAGGACAATTTCTGTTAATTCGAAGAGAGTCTATATCCCAGGGCAGCCAGGGATACATAGGGCAGCCTTGTCTCTAACAAAATGTATTATGTATACTGATGCTATCAAATACGAAAGACTAGGAAAAATTTTTCTACATGGATAATTTTAAAAAATCTACCAATGTGCTCATGATTTTTGTAGCGTCTGGTAGAAGAATGCTTCCTCACTTACTGGAAAAGGTTTATTTTTTGATCTACTTGTTTTAACTTAGAAACTTAAAAATAGTTTTCTGAGAACCTGATGTTCCTCATTAATTATAAAACTAATGTATGAAGCTGTGATTATCATTGCTGCTCATTTTTTATTCCTCAAGCTACTGTTCTTTTCCTTCTGATAAATTAATTTGTTTGAATCTCCTCTTTTCTTATTTTTATTTCCTCTCATTTCTGTTTATATATTTGTAGATTTCTCCCTCTCCCCCCTCTCTCTGTCTCTCTCTCTCTCTTTCGTGTGTATATGTATATGTGTGTGTGTTTATCTCAGCATTTTGTGAGCAAATTATTTATGAACTAAAAGAAGTTACATATTAGGTATTTCATTTTATGTGTTCATCTATTTATTTTATATCGAGGCCACAGCCTCACTCCTATCCTCCCCTCCCAGCCCACCCCCCAATCCCCACTCCACATCCCCTCTTCAGTCTCCATTTAGGAAAGGGTAGGTCTCCCATATATATCAACACAACATAGTATAGCAAATTGCAGTAAGACTAAGCACCTCTCTGTGTGTTAAGCCTGGGCAAGGTGACCCACTATGAGGGGTAGAATACAAAACGCCAGTAAAAGAGTCAGAGACATCTACTCCTCCAGCTGTTAGGAGTCCCATAAGAGGACCAAGTTACACAACTGCAACACATATGAAGAGTGCCTCTTATAATGGTCAGTATAAAAGTCACTTAAAAAGCAATATTTTAAAAAATACCATTAATACCTAGGATAACCAGAGAGGCTGCATGGGTCTGAATTCAGTATATTTTTCTATTAAGCATTCATGTTCAGTGCCTATTATACTGACCATTTTAAGAGGCAGAAAATAATATTAAAAATTAAAACCCCAAAAACCTGAATTGAAACTCTGTATATTATCTAATAATAATAATATTATATAATTATTATATATTATTATCTAATAATATTATCTAATAATAATATTATAATAATAAAATATGAATCAATGATACTATATTATGGAAGTGAACACTTTTCTCTACATTTTCTAGACTTTCTAGGATTAATTAAATTTTAATGAATATTCCTTAATCTAAAATTAGTGAGCACTTTTAATTCAAATCTCAATAGCATTCTTTTTATCAAAATAGTAATTTTTATTAAATAAGTAGAAGGAAAGAAATTTGACTGGTGCCTCGGGATTTGTGTTAAAATAATTACAACATTAAACCTAAGTTTAATTTTCCAGGAGTTTATAATCATCTTTCTACCTAAGCAGGGAATCATACACAGGAAGCTAAGTTCTTATGTATTGAATTATTTGGTATTTTGAAGTCTAAGTTCTCGAGTACTTTAAATATTTTGGAGATCTGTCCTCTGTCTGATGTAGGGTTGGTGATGATCTTTCCCCATTCAATAGGGTGCCCTTTACGTCTTATTGACTATGTCCTTTGCTTTACGGAAGCTTCTGACTGTGATAAACCAGACTCAGAAAGATGAACATGGTATGTATTCACTCATAAGTGGATGTTAGCTGTAAAATAAAGGATAATGAGCCTGTAGACTGTGATCCCAGAGAAGCTAAGAAACAAGAAGAATCCTATAAGAGAAATATCTATCTATCTATCTATCTATCTATCTATCTATCTATCTATCTATCTCCACCTGGGAAGGGGATATAGACAAGCTCTCCTGAGAAAATTGAGAGTGTAGGGGTCTGAGGAAGAAAAAGGGTGGAAGAGAAAGAGTGGAGAAGGGAAGGGGGAGGCAAACTTAAGGGAACAGAATGGTCAAGATAAGGAAAGAACAGAGACTGAGAGCAAGGAAAGAGGTATTTTGACTGAGGGAGCTGTTACAGGGCTATCAAGAAACTTGGCACAAGAAAATTCCCTGGAATCCACATGATGACCCCAGTTAAGACCCTAAGCCATAGTGGAAAGGGTGACTGAGCTGGCCTTGCCCTGTAATGAAATAGATGACTATCTTAAAAGTCACTATAGAACCTTCACCAGCAACTGATGGAAACAGAGGCAGATAGTCACAGCAGAGCACTGGACTGAGCTCCCAATGTCCAGTCAAAGAGTTGGAGGAGTGAGAACATGAAAAAGAGATCAAGACCATGATGGGGATACCCACTGAAACAGCTTACCTGAGCTAATAGGAGCCCACCAACTCTCACCTAACAGTGAGGGAATCAGCACAGGACCAAACTAGGCTCACTAAATGTGAATGAAGTTGTACGACTGTGGCAGACGGTGGGGCCAGTGGCAGTGAGCCCAGGAGTTATTCCAACTGTTTATACTAGCTTTTTTGAAACCATTCTCTTTGGAAGGATACCTTGCTCACCTAGATATAGTGGGGAGGTCCTTGGTCCTGCCTTAAAGCAATGTGCTAGTTTGTTGACTCCCCATGGGAAGCCTTACACTCTCTGAGGAGTGGATGGGGCATAAAATGGGGGAGGGATGGAGGAAACAGGAGGAGCAGAGGGAGTGGAAACTGGGATTAGTATGTAAACTGAGAAAAAATAGTCTTTGTTAAAAAATAAATTTAAGAAAAAGTTTGTTTTCTATTATCTACAACTGAGCTACTTTTTCTGTCTCTCTTCGAGTTTTCTTTTGCTCAAACAATTTCCAGACTTTGATTTGAAGTTGATGTGGACTTGGTTTTAGCTTTATACATGTGAATAATTACATACAGAAAGAGTTACAGATTTAAGATCACATGGTTATCACAATGCCCTAAGCATGACCTTGGCAATGAAAGGCATAAAAGTATTCCAGAAATGGCAAGCATATCATATCTCAAGATCTGTTTTCTAAATATCATTGCTCTATGAAAGAAGTCAGGTGTTTCTGTTGGGGCCCACAGATGTGAGCCTTTTTCTTTTTAACTAAAGGTCAGAGACTTTGAGCTTATTTCTGTTCTTTCAAAGTTGTTGACAACAGGTATGGTTACAAAAAAGAGATCCTGACCTAGAGTGACGTTGATTGGTATTTTGGGTATAGAAGTCGATCTGCTCCACCTAGACTAAAGGTCAGATAATTCAAGTCTATTCCTTATATCATGTTAATGAATTCTGTGGCTTCCTCCCTCCCCCTTAAAGTAAAAGCCTGTGGAAAATAAATGGGTGCGGTTCAGTATTCACTGAATTTCCCTTCTGGTGCTGTTTTGTGTTTCTGTCTTTTATTTCTCTCATATCTCTGTTTCTTTTGCTTAATAATTCCAACAATCCCCATGTTCCTATCCTGGAACGTACAAATTTCTTTGGGGCTGGAACCTGACAGATGTCACCTCAATATGTGACTTATGACAGATATCTCAGAGGAATGCATGGTTCTGTGCCTATGATAGGGGGAATGGGAAGACAGTGAGGATAATCTGACATGACCATAGAGCAAAAACGACAGACATAAGTCAAAAGAGAGATTGAAGACTGAAGGCTGGTGAGGACCATAGTTCCCACAAAGAGTTACCAGTCTTAATGCCCAGAATAATCTCAGTAAGAAAATGTACATGGTATCAAAAGGTCATTTAAAATAACATAAATATCTGAGCATATACTGATAAATGCCTAAAAAAACCTAAAAATATAAAAAGGAAAGAATTTCTATCTTCATTATAAACCAAGTAATATAGAAGGAATAAAAATACAGCTAGAGAGTTGGAAGTATAAAAGGCAATAATCATAATGACTAAGTTACAGAGCCCACGACAGACAGAAAACTGTAACCAATCAGAATGCAGAATAATGTAGCCCAGTCCCAGTTAGTAAATCTACAAAATACGTCTGCTCTTCTGACTAAGGGAACACTGCAGAACCGGGTTGAAAAGATTGTGACAATCAGAGGAACAGGGAGTTTGATGTGAGACTGTGTCTTCTAGTAACAGCGAAAGATATGCCCATAAAGTCTCTCCCACACGACTGCCCAAATGTAAGATGAACAAGAATAGCAGCAATGAACGCACAAAATCGAATGGGGAAAAGCCTATAGGGTATCAAGCAAACACAAAGAAATATAGGCACCTCAGAAAGGCTGGGAAGGGAAAAGGTAGCTTTCCCTAGAAAAGAACACACCAATTGGTTGTTTGGTATCAAATGATCAGTCCTGACAACATAAATAGGGATAGCATTAAACAGACTGTACTGGTATATTTAGGAATAAATATGTATATGTATATTGTCTTAGTCAATGATCTATTGCTATGAAGAGTCACCATAACCACAACTCTTATAAAGGGAAACTTAACTGGGGCTAGCTTAGAGTTTCAGAGGTTTAGTCCATTATCAGCATGTCAGGAAGCATGGTGGCATGCAGACATGGTGCTGGAGACGGAGATGAGCTTTCAACTTCTGGGTCTGTAAGCAGCAGAAGGAAAGAGACACTGGTCCCAACTTGGACTTTGGAAACTCCAAAGACCACCCTCAGTGACACACTTTCTCAAACACCTACTCCAAAAAGGCCTTACGTTCGAATATTTTCAAATAATGTCTTTCCCTGAGCATTGAAATATGTGAGCATATGGAGGCTATTCTTGATCAAGACCGCACATATGAATATGTGCATACAACAAAAGTAAAAATAAAATAAAAATAACAAAGAAGTCATGAATTTGAAAAAGAGGGCAGGGAGTGCCTGTAGAAGAGTTTGTAAAGAGGAAAGATAAAGAAGAAATGTTACAATTATAATTGTAAAAAATGAATAGCTACTTAATGAATATGAAGAATAATTTTGTGCTCTAAAGAACCACAATTTAAGTCTTTTATTACAAAGCATTACTATTGATCCCTGTGAATTATTCCATTTGTGTTCATAAATACTCAAGCATTTCTGTCTCTAGTAAGTAGGGTTCAGCTCCTACTTTTTGCCTGAATTAATAACTATGGTATAAGGAGCTAGGCATAGAACTTCTAATAAATTAATTTTAAGTGAGAAAGTCTGGTAAGTACAGAAGATTACAGCTAACATCCTCAGAAAATATTCACGTGATTTCTTTTGAAGAACAGCTTTGCTTCTGGGAGACTATTTTCTGAAATCTTCTGATTTGAGTCTTCTTCAGAAAGCACAACAGTTATCAATGAACTTATGCAATGAATTAGATTTGGATAATGAAATAGAAAATGATATTAATCAAAAAGGTTAAATCCAAATAAAGTTTATCCCTCTGTGTCTGTTATTGTACTGATATGACCTTCTTAGTGTTTCAGTGTACACAAGAAATACTTAAGCAGGGACAATAAAGAGAAATAATATAAAGGTCATATGAGAACTTTATGCTTATAATTATAATCTGAAAATTATGCTTTAAGTAAGAATGACAAAATTCAAAAATAAATGATAAGAAATGACAATTAGAAACCTTATCAATGAAGAAAATGCAGTTGAATACTGTAACAGAACAGACTGAAACAAATATCAAAGAAGCTAGAAACTTAAATATTGCTTACATCTTAGAATATTTTCTTGAAATCAGTTTGGTTGAGTTATAGTCTTTGGAAAACTACATGACTTTAATAACCTGAAATGAGTCGTATTAATGATCTACCAACGTCTATCTTAAGGTAATGAGTTTCAGTAAAATTTCATAAACAAGCATCAGAACAAGCAAAACAAAGTATTGCTAATTTTGTTACTGCTCCATTAATGATAAGGAAGAGCATTTCTAATCTGGCCATACAACAAATACACAATTAAATTCACTCCAACCACATACAAATCAGTAGTAATGGTATGATATTGGATGAAAATTAAACAGAAAATAAAATAAAAGATATAGTTTGGATTGATCACATTAAGCACAATAGATACATTATTTTTAGAAACACTTAGGTTGCAAAACCGTGAGTAGTACTAAGAAAATAATAAGTATAAAATATGGAATATACAATATTAGCTGTATGCTGTAGACACACATAATGGATGACAATGCTATAGTAAAGCTGGAAGACTAGTTATCATTAAATTGATGGAGTAGTCCCTCCTGCATTAGTACAATGAGATCAGACATGATCACACAAGAGGCTGCTAGTCAGATAATTAATACATTTGTTTTAATTACCAAATCAAAGGGAGAAAGATAATATTGCAAATTCTGTAAACTGCAAGATTAATTGTGGAATTATTTCATGCAAGAAAATTGAGTTAAGCTGAATTTATCAGAGTAGTTATTAAAAGTACCATTTGACTCTTAATTTCAAAATTAGGTATGGAATAGTCTATATTAATGCAGATCACATTTTTTCCCTCATATTCTGTAATGTCGAATCTTGAATTATTGTGAAACTAGGAATAGTCGCTTGGCTTAACATCTAGTCTAAATATGCAAAATTACTGCCAACCTGAGAGGCTTAATATAATACACTCAGACTAAACTGATACACTAAAAAAGTAAAAACCAATTACAAGGATACAATAAAATCATAGGGGAGGTGGAAAAGAAGTAATACAATATTACTTGTTTCATGTTTTTTGCCTGTTCTACTAGTTTATTGTTCAGGGAAATCATAATTCCAGAAAGATTATACTCTCTGTGTGGCTAACTTCAACAATCCAAGTAAAATATTTGATTCTTTAATGGACCGGTTTATATAGCTCATTTTGAGGCTTAGTCTCTCAATAGATTGTTCCAATCCCCTAGACACCCATAAGTCATTCACTTGCTCATTGTATAGCTTGTATTATTGTTATCGGTTCCTTTTTTGAGCTATCTGCTGCAATTCCTACTTGTTCACTGATGGTAGAGGTTAAGTACACAAAGCCAAGATAAATTATTCTCATCTTTCTTCTGGTTTCATTGAAACGGGATTTTTCTCACAGTATATTTTGCTGAAATAACTTCCATTTCATTGGATTACTCTTTTTTCTATTTTTTTCCTTTTACTATCAACATTACAGCACTCTTTCTAGGTTTTCCAGTAATAGGAGACAGAAGAATAAGATGCACATACTTACTAATCCCACAACGCTTTCCTCACTGTTTATGGCATCTAAAAAAAAGATACATACAACACAGACAGACTCTTAATCCCTTTTGATTTCCTACTCATTTAAATAGACTTATTCTAACCAACTGTCAACCAGAGATTTTCTCTATTGAAGACTGAACCATTGAAACAAATAGTTACTCCCATTTTACATGGAAGAACACTTCTCAAAGATATATTTTAGTGTGAGAGAACAATGCATGTTTTGACTACATTTGCCTATGCAAATTCGCGAAGACCATCTAGTTAGTATCATTTTATGCTTGGACTACCTGCTCCCATTTACTCATGCCATTTGAATCTTAATCCAAGATTAATACTTCCTAGCCACTTCACTAGCTTTATAAAATTAAATTCTCATTAAGAGACCACTAGTCTCTTATGTAGTAGAAATAACAGCTCACAGATATATTTTGGTGTTGAGGAAGGCCAGAAAATCCACAGCAAAAAGGGATTTCTCCTTTTTAAACTTTAACATTTCATTTTTTTACATATCTCTATTAAGAAAGAGTAAAAGGGCTAAATTTTAAACACAAACTTTAAATAACTTTATTATATCTTGGCTATCAATTGCTTAATTACAGCTGTTGCATAAATAGTTCTTATTTCAGCAACTAAATAAAACTTTTAAAAATAAAATCAGAATGAACAATATGACCTTTCCAATAATAGAGAGTCTAGTAGGTAGTACATTGTTGCATGAGGGCCTGCTTGTTCGTCCTGGCCACCTGGCTAACTTAGCCCCGAAATACCTACACAGAAACTGTATTAATTAAATCACTGCTTGACCCGTTAGCTCTAGCTTCGTATTGGCTAACTCCTACGTTAATATTACCCATTTCTATTAGTCTGTGTATCGCCACATTGCAGTGACTTACTGGGTAAAATTCCCAGCTTCTATCTCCCTCACTCTGCCTCCTTTCTCCCAGCATTTCATTTAGTTTTCCCCACCTACCTACGTTCCGCCCTATCAACAGGCCAAGGCAGTTTCTTTATTCATTAACAAATGAAAGCAACACATAGACAGAAGGATGTCCCACACCAGTACATGTTATTGATTCTCAGTTTTTTTTATTTCTATAAAATTGATTTTGAATTTGCAGCCAAACTTTTGCCTTGAAATTTAAATATTGAATTTTCATACAATTATTTATTTCTAAATTATTCTTTCTTTTCCTATCTCAAATTTCCAGATAGTATTCAGAAAGAGATGCACTAAGGATCTAGCAATGTGTAGTAGTTTGTGGGTTCTGTAAGAGACTAATAATTTCTGTCATTGGAAGTCTTGTTGAAGCCAAATTTCCAATGAATTGGGACAACACAAACATGGTTATTGACTTGTAAAATTACTGGCTATAAATAAAAAAAGTACATGTTTTAGGACACTCTCATCTCTTTGCCTCAAATTAATCTCTTCTACCCACTTATTCTAGCAATGGTAGCTAGAGCTTTGAATGACCCTTTGCATGTTGATGCTCAGCTATCACAAGCGATAAAATTAGCTATGCTGGAAAATTCTCAGAGATAGTACTTTCTCATTCCAGGATGAAGACACCACAGTCAGACTCAGTAGCCATCTAGCAATTGCTTGCACATGGTATTTTAATACAATACATATGATATTTAAGGTAATATGTAATAAATATTTATTTATTATCATAAATATTTATTTTTCCTTAGAATTAGGTTTTGTTTGTATGTTCGCAAAATATCTTACACATGAATATAAAACAGTGAAACATCAAAGTTGATGCCACTGAAGGAGTCCCTTAGAAACCATGATGTGCAAACTGACATGTCAGGTTTATAGTTCCATATGAACGTGACTAAAATTCATCAGAAACCCTGTTTTCTTGATGGACTCTCTGGTTACTTTTCTCTATAGATCTTGACATTTTTAAAAGGGGATAAAGCCTACATTTCCTTAGACAAAATATTCTAAGGCATTCAGAAGCTTAGAAATAAATATTATTAGTTGATGGAGGAGTGTTAACTGTTTATGTGTTACTTTCATTGGTTAATAAAGAAACTGCCTTGACTTTTGATAGGACAGTAGCTTAGATAGGTGGAGTAGACAGAACAGAATGCTGGAAGGAGGAAGGCAGTGAGGCAGACACCATGACTCTCCTCTCCAAGACAGCCGCAGGTTGGAATCCTCCTGGTAAGCCACCACCTCGTGGTGCTACACAGATTATTAGAAATGGGTTAGATCAATATGTAAGAGTTAGCCAATAAGAGGCTACAGATAATGAGCCAAGCAGGGTTTAAATGAATACAGTTTCCGTGTAATTATTTCGGATAAAGCTAGCCAGGAGTCAGGTAGCGGGACACAGCCCGCTGCTCCCTTTACAATTAGTGGCAAATAACTCATGTATGAGTAAGATTAAAGTCCCATTATCTGATTCTTAAACTCTATGAAGTCTAGAGTTATTATATCCTGTGGAGTAGTTGAAAGCATAAGAAGGTGCACATGAAAAGAAATATAATTAATATAAAATTTGTAGTATTTTACTTTTTGAGGTTAAGTTGAAAGACGATGCAGACTACCTCGTTAACTATGACTTTTGAAGCTGCAATTTGAAATAGCGAATTTAGATTTATCTTTTTTTTTAACATTAGAATGTTGATTCCAAAAGGCTCAGCTTGCTATTTAACTCTTAACATTTAAAATTCAAAGGAAACGGCCATAAAAGAAAAGAGGAGCACAAAGATGCAGCAGCGGAACTCTGGCACATGGTGAATAGAACCTTGTATTTCTGAGGACTTTTCACTGTCATTTAAACTAGATGAGATTCTGGAGGTACGTTTGTCAATCTGTGAGTTTCTGGGGAAACCCGTTTGTAGCCACAAAATAAAAAAACAAATAAACAAACAAACAGAAATTACTTCCCTATGTTTGATCATAAAAAAGTTCATTCCTAATAGCAAAAATAATGAAACCTATAAGCAAATCTACCTTTCTTTAGCTAAAAGGATATATATGTATGTACTGTGTTGATTGGAATGAAAGCATAAATTAGCTAAGGATGTAGAAATTATCAAGATACAGCAGAAGCTTTGAGCAGATTAGTTTGTCACAATCCACTTTCATGATCCTCACTGCGATGCCCAGACCTCATGGTAATCCACATTCTTTAATTTCTCAAGTGCTGGGATTATATGGTTTTTTTTTTTATTTCTGTAACTCAATTTCTTATTCCAAGTTTTCAAAAACATTCACCTCTGCTCTTTGACAATTTAGAATTTTCAGAGCAAATGTAACTGTGGAGAAAAGTTCAATTTTTCGTTTTTGCCAACGAGAATGAATACATAATTATATTCACAAATTCAATAACATAGTACAACTACCAATTTGTTGATTTCTGCAAGGAGAGAGCCATTCTTTTCAGAACAAACAAGTAAGTTTTAAAGAGAAATATTATTAATGTTGAAAACTTCTGTCATGAATAGAACTAGCAGATCAAATGTTCTCTTAAAGAGTTTTCTCCATTAGTACAGAACATTGCTGGGAAAAGTGTCTAAAGAGAAAGGTTTGTTCATTGACAGCCCTATATACATGTAGATAGAGAACATCTTTTTATCTTCTACCCCTTCAAATTTTAAGGCCCTTTGCAGAGAAATTTTCCTTCAAGATTACCAAGACTCCTACACATACATATAAGACTCCTACTCATACATATAATTAAAAAATATTTATATTCATGGATATGAATGTTTTCTTATTTGCCTATATGCAAGTTTTTGTGCACTTCCAGTGTCTGTTGAGGGGACTGTTTATCTGTCAATACTCTTTGCCCAGTATTTAGTCTTTTCTCAGTATTTAGTCTTTTACTTCAAGACTAGGGGTATTGGATCACTAGACCTCTTTGTCCCTCTTCTCAACAACGAATCAATCTCCTTTTAATGCTTTTACTTTTAGCTTGTTTCTTTTATTTGACTTATTGAGGAAAAGGTGCCAAACATGGCTTGGGGACAGAGATTGTTAGCCTAAAGTCAATTACATTTTCCTTATGGAATACAAATACACCCTATCCCTGTAACAAAACAGAATATTGAAAACAAAAGAGCAATTCTGAATTCTTACTCTTATCCTTGGTTAATTTAGCAATGAATCCCCCTTTCAGGCTCTGAAAGAGCTCTACTAAAGTAAACTCATTAGAACAAAAGAAATAAAAGCTTATCTTATCACCTTAACTCTTCTGCATGAAAAGATTCAGTAGTTCTATCTCAGGAACCAAGAGCAGACATAAAGAACACACAGCTATAAAGTATACACAGAGAGATAGAGAGAAAGGGAGATAAATAGACAGAGGTACAAGATAGACAGATTGATAGGTAGTTAGACAGACAGGCATTACAGATATCTGTTATTACAGATAGATAATTTACTGTAATACAATAGCATAGTGGAAAATAGGACTCTTAGCCAGAAGCCTGGCAAAATGTCAGAATCCAGATAGAGCTAAGAGTACCTATACTGTATGAGGTTATTATAAGAAATCGGTTATGTATGGGTGATGGTGGAGATAATTCAAATACATAAATGCACAGTGTGTAGTCAACCAGGAGTCTCATTGTTTGAAAAAGTGTCCCAAATAAAACAAAGAAAGAAGGCAGGTAAACCTCGTAGGTGTGGAATGACATCGGTGGGAACAATGTCAAATTATGCTTTTCAATATAAATGTAAATATCCAGAGAAATAAATACAGTTCGGTACATTTTTTTTTTCTCAAGCTTTGTCCACAGGGAGCTCAAGATTGATGAGTGCACTGCACATATCAGCTTTGTATAAGAATTTGTATGGAAGATGAGCTGGGTTTCCAGAGACAAAATATTGATTCCCAGAACGGAATTAGAACTAAACAACAAATAGACCTTGAGCATCTTGTTTGGTGAAATTTTAAACACTGCATAAACAATGAAAGAAACGTGTCACATGGACCTAAGATTATCACCAGCCAACTGTGATTAGAAATGTCTGCTAACTTTACAAGGTGATTTTAAATATTTTTATTTTCCTATGAGAATTGCTAAATATCCATGCCATTAATTTTTATCTCACTGAGTTTTTATTATATTTTCTGCAGTTTCACCAACTATTTTTAACTTATGCCCCATAATATATCTACATGCTAGATATTTATCAAAATGTAAAATTTATTTTTATTAGGTGTGTTATTTAGAAACTTGTTCATAAAAGTAAATTATAGGAGAGAATTGGAAAGTTAGAAAGTTTCTAGAACAGTAAATGAGATTGTAAAGTGTTTGTGAGGGTTAGTTGTAAAAAGGTTCAAGGAAACAGTAGGGCATCTATTGAAATAATTAGGAAAAAAAATCACATGACTAAAAACCAATTAGTCAGTAGTGTAGATAAAAGTACATTGTAAAACCCCCAAAGCTGACTGAAAAAAAAATATATATATATAAAAGGAAAGAAAGCTGGAGGAAATTTTTGAGCAAAACTTCCCATGCTAAAGATTTTAACTAAGTAAAATAAATGATCACATTTCTTGGAAATAGTCTGAATAGCACATTGAAGATGAATATTGAGGCAAAAAGGTATATCATCTTACATTCTGTCAATAACATATCATTTAGTATATAAAGATACAGAAAGAATAAAGCATTCTATATAAAATCTAATCAAAAAAGGCACAGTAACCTTAACAATATCAAACAAAATAATATTCAGGCAACAAAATTTCTCAGAAATAAATAATAATTTAAATTCTGCAAGACTATTAAATTCAACAAGATAATATAACTTCCTTAAACTTATTTTTCAGTGACAGAAATGATTAATAATATTTAAGAAATGGCAGAAGCAGGGTCTATGACACTTCTTGTCACTGATAGCTGGCTAGGATTTCAATGCTAGGTATATATTTTCTCCTACTGAGCAGCCCTTATGTCTTAATTACAGCCTTATTAGACAATTTTTGTTTACCCCAATGTAATAATGTTACTATTGTAGTATTTCAGATATCTTTCTGCTCTGGTCATTCTTGTGCCTCTTGGACTTACAGCTGGCCAGCTGGCAACAACCTTTCTCTCTTAATGGCTTGCATAGATGATACCACATTTCAACACTATGAGAGCTAATCCACAGATTAGACGTTTCCGAGTCATTTCTAGTTGGGATCCTCCAAATCCCATGTTCAAGGTTTGTGGTATAATAAGGTCTCACTTTCTAGTTCTGGAAGGTGAACAAAGCCTATGATAAGAGCCCTTACTGCCATGGGAGTCTCTTGGACATGCCCAGTAAAATATGTTCTAAAATCTTATCATTACGCCCACAGGGAGATTTAACTGTCACCTCTCATCAATAAAGATGCTTCTTTGCAACAGAGGGATGCTATGAGAGATCAACAACCTGTCCAAATGCAGAGAATGAGTGACCATGGTGCACCTATCCCCAGTCAGTACATCGATAATGCAACCCCTACACATAAATCTTGGTGAAAAAGAGATGGTGGACAAATTTTAAGAGCAGGGAACCAAGAAGCCTGCTGTTTGAGACGTCACTGGGATGATGATCTTATGAAATTTCAGCAACCTGGTAGGGTAAACAAGACATATACAATGACAAAATTTAGCATGCCAATGTGATAAGAAAAATTTCCCAAGATATCACTCCTAGATTAAGAGCTACACTCTATCATTAGCTGCTAAGAGAGGGAGGAATTTTCTTTTCAGGGACTAGCCCTCTGACAGATTATCTAATCACAAGTACTCTACGTAATAATAACACTAAATGACCTCCATGATTGTGTGTGTGTGTGTGTGTATGTGTGTGTGTGTATAAAACAATGGTTATAGCATGAATTTGAGAGGTAATGTGGGAATGTGTGGTAAAACATGGGAGAAGTTGGAAGGGTAATATGGAAATGAAGTAACTACAGTATTAGTAGATTTCTTTTTTAAAAAATCAAATAAGAGTAATGAAAAAGAAAAAATAATCACAAAAAGAAAAGAAATGTCAGTTTTCAAAATCAAAAGTAAATGGGAAATAAATATTAGAAAGAAAGAAAGAAAGAAAGAAAGAAAAAAAAGAAAGAAAGAAAGAAAGAAAAGCAGGAATGATGGGATAGACTCAACAAAATGTATCGCCAGTTTAGCCTATTTGACTATGCAGATTAACAAAATCAGAAACTATTCCTCCATTCAAACATGTATATCTAGGGGACATTATATTTTGGTGTAAAACAAAGCTCACAATTTAAGATCATTGAGGGCTTTGGGAAATGGCATGGCAATGAAGTGCTTACATTGCAATACAAAGTTTGATCTCCAGAACTCATGTACAAATGTCAGATGCTGGCATTTATCTAAGGGGCTCAAGAAAAAGAACCAAGAGCTCTCTGGATTGTTGTCTAGCCTAACTGGTGAATTCTAGGACAAGTAGACAACTTGCCTCAAGAAGATGAGCAACTTTCCTGAGAATGACACCTTACAGTCTTCTTTGGCCTCAACAGCGATGCACACACTTTTGTTCTTTTGTTCTTTTAAAAAGAATATGATATAAATGGCCCGGGCGGACTGCAAGCCAGGCAGAAGCTGCCGCCGGAGCAGTACAGGGTCCCTGGGCGAGCGGCAGAGTCAAGCAGCTGGATGCGGTGAATGGCAGAGTAAATGGACATAAGGCTATATATAAAGCTAGACATTTATTACTTAAAAAGGGAGATATAGACAAACATAAAACAAAGACACACACACATACACATGCGTGCGGGGGGGGGGGGGGGGGGGGGGGGGGGGGGGGGAGAGAGAAGATGGCGGCGAGGGAGGGCCGAAGTGGCTGAGGTGGGCGTGGTTAGTTCTTAAAGTGATAGCAAAGAATAACACACACAAATTCCCATCCCAAATGAACCCCTCCACACACATACACATATTTTGACATATGTGAATTTTCATTTAATTTCAATAATTTAATAAGAGTACAGAAAAGAAATGACATAAAACAATAAAATAGGCAAAAGGAGGGAATAGGTTTAAATATTTGACAATTAAATATCTTACCTCAGTAAGTCATGGACCAGAGACTTCACAAGAGACATTAAAATGCATTCAAGTTGACTCAAGAGTTATAGGTGTAATAGTAAATTTGTTAGACAAGTACAGCACAGTATAGCTGATTTTATTCTCTATTAAATGTTCACTAGAGTCTTTCTACGTCACCAACATGAGTTAGAAAACATTAGAAGCCAAAGTTTTATTTTCCCAAAGACTTTAAGCTAATAAATGAACATTTTAACTGTTACCCATTTGAAAATGCTGCCTAAATTCTGTGACCCAGCTGAAAATACTGAGACAAACTATTCCTTATAAAATCTCAGGTATTTGACTGCTCAGCATGTAAAATCTGGACTGCTAATCAATATAGCATTACTTTTCCTTGTGTTTTCTGCAATTCTATGTATTTGCAGAATACATATTAATAACATTGATCTGAATTTTTTTGTGCGCTGCGTTCAATATCAGAGAGTTTTGATGCTAAGTATTGCACTGCAATTTTTAAAATAAATTATGCCCTTTTGTTTTAAAAATATAAGGGTGGGTTTTATTTATAAAGTCACTTTTCTTGACACTTTCCAGAGTGTTAGATTTCAGTTCATTTAAGAAAGGGAGAGGAAATTTTCCTGTAACAACCACTGCAAGCTTTATTTGCTACTAAACACCTTGCATTTTACCTTAGGGCTGTCTCAATCAATACCTTTGCATTTTATTGCTAATAAAACTTGAACCCTCAGGGCAGAAGAGAGTAGAGTTGCTGATCCCTGTATCCTGGAGTTGGGGGGCAGGAAAGATGCCGAGGTTTGAGACTGAGGATTCCCTGTTTGTTATGGTGAGGTACTTTCTGGTCACAAGAGTGTTTTCCTTCTTGACTCTTTGTGCCAGCTTTCTTATGTGCTGCATCACCGCCTTCAAACCACAACAAGAACAGCCATGACTCCAAATCCGTTAGACACAAACAGTTCACCTATATTTACAACTAGGAAGCAGACTAGTGGGAATGCATTTGGTCCTCGGTACACTCAGCCAGAGCAAGGGAGGAGGACAATCTTTCTGGACTGCATTCTACCTCATCCCTCCAACTTTTCTTTGAGGTGTTGGCTGTTCATCCCAGAGACCTGCTTACACAGCTACGCCCCTTTAGGCGAACAGACTGGAGCTTTCTGGTGTTTCCTTCCTTCCTTCCTTCCTTCCTTCCTTCCTTCCTTCCTTCCTTCCTTCCTTCCTTCCTTCCTTCCTTCCTTCCTTCCTTCCTTCCTTCCTTCCTTCCTTCCTTCTTCCTTCCTTCCTTCCCTTTCTCTCTCTCTCTCTCTCTCTCTCTCTCTCTCTCTCTCTCTCTCTCTCTCTCTCCCTCTCTTTTGCTCCTCCTCCTCCTCCCCTTTTTTTTTTCTAACACAACTTTGCCTGGTAGTTGATGTCTTTTATTGAGTTTTTAAAATAGCATGGTGGCGCACTCCTTTAATCCCAGCTGGAGGCAGAGGCAGTGGAACTTTGTGAGTTCAAGGCCAGCCTGGTCTACAAGAGCTAGTTCCAGGACAGGCTCCAAAGCTACAGAAAAAACCAATGTCTCAAATTACCGAAAAACAAACAAACAAACAAAAACAAAACAAACAAACAAAAAAAGCCTTAAACCCTCTAGCACAAATACTTTGGATAAGAGCAGGAATTTAACACCAGATCTGTAAGGTTGCAAGCACTTTTTCTACCACTACCAGGAAGCAACCTTATTTTGATTATTCGTTATTTGCCAGAAATGAAGAATGATTATAATATTTAAAATTTAAACAGCTTGTTGATATTATTTTTCATTTAGTTTAACACATAACAAATATTTTTTCACTAAAGCATGTTATGAATTTATTTTGTATCTAAATATCTTATTTCACTCCCCTAATGCTGACCAATTATTTAGAACTTAAAAGCAACCGAAATGATTTTATATCATACTCACACATTCATCTTGAAAGTGTCTATTACCCTTGGCCATCATACTCTCTACAGGCTTAGCATTTCTTTAGGAATCCACATCAATGTTCTGCGTAGAGCAATGGCATTTGGTAAATACAAGTTTTAAAATTAGTAATACAATTCATTTATTTTCTATTTAAAGCACCTACTAAAATTTAGACATGTTAAAAGGAATATATTAAAATTAGAAAATGTAAATATAAATATTAATTTATTATATAATATAAAATATAGGTATTTATTTATTTTACCACAACTGAGCAAATGTAATTTTATTAAGAGTCTTCAACAGAAAAAAAATGAAACCTGAGATTCAAACTATTTATACAACCCCCCCTCAAAAAAAAAGGAGTAAGAAATAGCATATTCTCGAGTCAAACTTCGAGTAACCAAGGCCCAGGAAAACACAGATTTAGGTTCCCTGTAATCTGTATTATCCAACATGGAAGCAGTTTAAAGGAGTTTTATTGTAATGTGATGGAGGAAGTTATAAACCAAGACATTTTGAAAACACAGGTTTGTAAAGATTGAGAAGACAGTTACAGTTCCTCAGAGAAATCACAGTTACAGTCCTCAGATGCTATCAATAGCACTCTTAGTCTTTCGACTGGTAAAACCTAGAGTTCTGCTAAGATAATACATGTCAAAGGTTTTTAGCTGTGGCCAGAATGTTAAGTCTATCCAGAGGGCCACCGGGTTGGGGCTCAAGGAGTAGCTATGTAACAGGCTAAAGATCACCTGAGGTGTATTGTAAATAGGTTTCCGAGCTGCAAGAATCTAATCTCTCATTACCTTTGATGTTTTAATCAAGCTATGCTCTGTAAGCAAAGTTTCTTTCCAGGAATTCTATCTCACAAAAGAAAGGAGGGTGGTTTTACTTTTACATCAGACTAGAACATATAGTAAGAAAACATTCTATTTTTGCAAAAGAACAGTGTATTTTTTTTTGTCTTTTGGGATAAAGATATGCCATTTATAAAAGTTGTTTTCGAGGGAGACAAGTAAGAGGAGATTGGTTTTCCTTTTCTAATATTTTCCATAGGATACATAAGTGATGAATATTGATTGCTCTAGTTATAACCAGTTGCTAGAGTTTTCAACACCACAGAGTGCAAAGGAAAAAAGGAAAGGGAACATTGCTATAACGTAGCAAGAAATATAAAAGGCTGCTTTTGATGACAATTACAGATGTAAAATGGGAATTATGGAAAAAGGTTTGGCAATTATTTAATAACTCATGTGCAATCCATGGTGAAGCTTAACATTCTGTCTGTTTCGTAATTAAAAAGTTGTAAAAATATTTAGTACTACAGCGCAAACGATATGTGAGCAATTAGCCATCAAAGCTAAATGCACTTTCTCATATGATATAGTGATTATGAACAGCCTGGCTGCCTTTAAGTAATTTTAAACTAGAAAATGTATATAATGAAGTCATTTTTATGTCATCCGTCCATGCCTACAATTCTGAGAGGAGGGAGCTCATAAAGAGAACTCAAGCATAAATAGCCAATTTGCTTAGGGACTATCCTGACCTCACTGTAGAAAGCTGTTGTCTGGACAGAGCACAGAAGATCTACTGAGTTGAAGAAAGAGAAAATGATCAGTTGTATACTGGAGCGTCAGAACAAAAAGACCGTAGAGATATTATTGAGCATGAAATTCAGTGTTTCCTTGAAATTCATTTTTGAAAGTTGACTTACATGGAAGTTGACTTACAGGAAGATGTTTTTAGTAGAATTTCAATTCTCTGAGGACATGACATAGAAACTTAGTTAGGTTATGCTTAAAAAAAACAAAGTTAGTGGTAATATCTGAGCTCTGGTTTAAAATATAATTGACAGGGCAAACAATCATCTGGAATAGTATGCGGAAATTAATTACATAAACAAAGTAATTTCATATGCAAATTAATTACAAATATAGCAATTCCAAATATTGGTTTAATATATGAGATACAATTGCTGAGTTATAGTATAAATGGAAGCTTAATCTTTTTGAAGTAATAGTCAAATTGTTTTCCCTATATAATTATATACATGCATATAATTTATATCATTTTATTTTACAGTTCAAAATATATAAACATTCCATTATCCTGCACTGTTTCCAATGCTTGTACTGATGTTAGTATTTTTGATGTTTTTAGATATATTTTGCTATGATTTTCAATATCTTCAATGATGTTGAATTCTTGTCCTGCTATTCTTAGTCCCCTATATATGCTTTTTAGGAAGTACTTTGAGTTTTCTACAACTTAGTTAATTGACTTACATGTTTTTTTACTAATACAGTGATATGTACATGCCTGACGAAAGCCATTTGACAGGCACAAGTGATGCAAATATTTAAATAGTTTTAGCTAGAGGATAAATTCTGATTTTCTTTATTCTTTTTTTATCTGTCTGAGACAAAATCTCATATTGGATGTAGCACAGGTATGGCTGGAATTCATAATATAGCTCAGTCTGCCTTCAAATAACAACAATCTTCATGCCTTACCTCACCAGTGCTATTGCTACCTGTTTCTCATTTAATTTTCATTTCATTCCTTTTACTATTTTTTGGGTTATCAAACTATAATACCAATAAAATATACTTCTATGAAATAAATTGTTTTAATATATCATAGGTTAATTTCTCTTGTAGAAAATAATATAGGTAAGTGAGTTCTTTTATTGCTATAAGCATGCCTTCCTATTCAACACTAGTCAATTAAGATTTTTTTCTTCCACCACATTTCTTTGGAATCTCTGTTACTGTGATTTTTATTTAACAGTTAAGTTTTGCTTTTATTAAATTAGGATCTAACACCAATTTTGGAGCTAATAAAAAATGGAATCAGTTAAAAAAACAAAAACATTACATACACAATTGAAATTTAATAATACATATTTTGAAAGAAATGGTTAAATAATATCATAAAGGAAATATGATATCATAAAGGAAAATGAACTGAAACTATAACAAATAAAGCAAAATTAATTGTCTGAAAAAGAATAAGTATAATGCCTAAAATCGTACAAACCCATTCCCCAAATACCTGCTAGATTCTAACAAGGTCATAATATAGGATAAAAGATTGTATAAGTGTGAAAATATATTACTTAAATGTTCTATCTTTTAATAACAGGTACAGATTGGTAGATAAAGAAAATAACCTAGACCTCTGTAATTCTAGGATACAATTTTATCAACTCTAGCTGTAATTTTAATGGTTCAAAATTTAAAGATATTTAAAGCTGAACAAGTACACTTGAGTGCATGATGCTTCCAAATTTTCAAAATGTAATACAAACTTCAAGCTGAACATCCAAGAAATTCAGAAAACTTTAGGATTGATAAATGTGGAAGAAAGCACACAGTTCCATTTTCAACTGATGTGAAAATCAACAACAATGATAATGAATACAAAATATCATCATAACATCAAGAGAATAACAGAACACCAAATCCACGGAGAATATGAACAACGTGTAGGCAATGTCTCAATCAAATAAGATGAAAGCAGTTGGTACACAAGTTTCACTTACAAGAGTAAATAGCAATAGCTCTCCAACCTACAACTCTATATTCAAGGAAAATATTTTCAAACATTTATAGTGTGTATCTGTTTCGGGGCTGCCTATGCAAGGGAAAAAGCTGAAGAGAGCTCATCTGTTAGAACAGAATTATGACTTCATTCAGAATTCCCATACAAGCAGTGCTGAAAATCATAGGAAAAGCAGATGGGTTATATAGTACTTTTTTCTTCTCAGTTACTTTTCAAAACACATCTGACTGTTTAACACTGAGTCTACAATGTGAATTTTATGATGCAAGTGGAAATAAAATATATGCTAGTAATAACAGAGTAGTCATTAATTAGCTAATACCTGTGAAGTACCATACTGATAAAGGTAAGCTAATCAAGTTTAACTCCTTATAGGTTTGAAGGCTAATAGAACAAGACAGACATTATTACTTTTGTCCAAATCCTGTCACATTAGGTTTAAAAGTTTTCTCTGTGCTCTGCGTCATTCTGTTATAAGTCCTCTGCTTAAAAGGCCACTTGTCATCTGTCACATGGTAATGCCCTCCTTAAAGATTAATTCTCTAAGGGTTACTAAACGGAGTCACAATGTTCATTATTGAGATTATAACTTAGTATATAATTGGGGAGTGGAAGCAAAAAGAACTACCTCTGCATTCTGAAAAGGATGGGACAAATACATTTTCTAGTCTAAAATTCCTTGTCTTTTTATTGAGAGGGGTCAATTCCAGCAAATAGTATACATTAAAATGCGGATTTCAATTTACAAAGTAAGAGCAACAAAGAATTTCAAGGACACATAACTAGACATGTAGAATGCAATGCATATCTAAAATATTTGATTTATCCAAAAGAAAACATGAAAAGAACACAAACATAAAGCTTGAAAAATAATGTATCAAAATAATACACATAAACTGGCATAATTGCAAAGAAAATGGCAGCAAGTAGATCATACTTCCCAATTAAAGAGATAAAGACTCTTAGTCTATACAGGCAGAACATAGGCTACTTCTAATGGAATGCTTTAATACACAGTGAAATTGCATGTCTGAAGGAAAAAGTTGCCATAGTTTGAACTTCTTAGCTGTTTGATGAAGATACAGAACAGAGGAGATCAAACATATGCAAAGCAAAAGAATAAAAATTCCAATAAATTGATGTGATCAAAAAAAAGATGGAGTTTATTCCCTGTGAGCACATTGTTTGATACTAATGAAAAAAAGAAGGAAGGCTTACAACATAAAAACAAAGTATGATTTCACGAGGGATAATAATAACAACCCTATGGATATATCTAAAACCAGAACTGTAATATACAGGATAAAAGTGAAAGATGCAGAGGAAGGAATTCACAAATGTGTGCGTGTGTGTGTGTGTGTGTGTGTGTGTGTGTGAGTGTGTGAGAGAGAGAGAGAAAGAGAGAGAGAGAGAGAGAGAGAGAGAGAGAGAGATTCTACAGATTTAAAATACCTATATATGAGTAATAAAATAAATAAGCAAAAATCCAATATAACAGCAAGTCAGCTATGTCAATAATAAGATTAATATAATGGCAAACAGGAGTGGTGGGCATGTTTAATCACAGCACTTAGGAGGCAGAAGTGAATGGATCTCTGTAAGTTAAAGGCCAGTCTGGACTGATTTTCAGAACAAGCCAAGCCTATACAACAAAACCCTGTCTTGAAACAAACAAAACCCTCAAAACACAAGAGAAAGGTTTACGGAATTAGGAGTTGTAAATTACTATATCATGTCATAGAGAAAATGTGTAGGCTTGTGTGCTACTATCCAATGAATAGGATGTCACCATCAGAGGACACACTGGTAAATATCTGCAGGTATTTTTATATTACCATGCTAACTGACATTTCTAAACTTGCATTTCATAAGGTCTCAGTAAAATACTATTTAAGAACTTGTAACTTCTTCTATGGAGAATACAGGGGTCTATTTTATTTGTAACTTATCCTTGGTAGAACACTGGGGTCTATTTTAATTATTTAAGGGACGTTCTAAACTATTAGACAAAATTATTTTTGGAGGTTCGCTTCCATTTTAGAAAATAAAAGAGGATGCCAAACTGATATAACATGAACTCAGACTTTTGGCATGGAACCTTAACTAGATGGAAATCTAATTCCTATCTAATCAAATAATGATGTAACTTCTATAACAAGAGACTTTAGGCACTCATACAAATGTCCTTATTTGTCACAAAATAAACTATGGTCCTGGAGGGATTCTGAGGTAAATCCCATATAATATTTTAAAAAGAAATGTTAACAATACATAAACTATTCTGTATAATAGAGAAAGATATAATATTCCCTAGTATTTTGATAAGGAGGTCCCACAATGACAGCAATCTCTGAAAATGGCATTACAACAAGAAAAGTACTCTTTGAGTTTTAATGAAGAGATGCTATTATCGAGTTAAAAATTAAACAGACAAAGGAATTCCATCAAATCTGAGGATGAAAGCCTAGGATAAGTAAAATGTTTAACAGCATTATTTTTCAATGTGTGCCTTCTATTTTATTTATTTTTTATTTTTTGGTTTTGTTAGGAACTGTCCTGGAACTAGTTCCTATAGACCAGGCTGGACTCAAACTCAGATCTTCCTGCCTCTGTCTCCCGAGTGCTGGGATTAAAAATGTGCACCACCAATGCCTGGCTGTGCCTTTTAATTATTGAAATTTAAAAATAAAATAAGGCTTATCAACTAGGCTCTCTATGAAATGTTGTATGTTTACAACCACTAGTAATGTCGTCTCATCAGACTGGAAACAAGGGGAGGAAATCACATATACTTACACTGCACACTACATAGAAGGTAAAATCAGCAAAGTCTACAAAATTAAAAAAATACATCTTTAAGATTAAGTTAATATTTAACTATATCTAATAAGAAAGCAGAAAATACAAAGAGCTTCTGAAATTCACTTTAGATAATTCATGTTAGAAAAATATGACTATTGACCAAAGCAATGGCAATCAACACAATAGAAGGAAAAGGGTCCAAAGAGCAGGCAAGAATCAGAGATGCTCCCACTGCCGCTCTTAGGAATTCCACAAAATTCCCTTGCTAGACAATCACAACATATATGAAGAGATCCTAGGGCAGACCCATGCAGGTAGGCTCTGTGGTTGCTGCTTCAGTCTCTTTGAGCCCCTATGTGTCCTGCTTAGATGATTCTGTGGGCCCTTTTCATTGGCATTTATTTTTCTGAAAGTCATGTTTGGGTCTATCCTAGGTCTCTGGGCCATCATCTTTAGTTTCATAACCATCCAGATTGTGTTGGGCATGTTTTTCATCTTGTGTCATGGGCCTCAAGTTAGACAGTCATTGGTTGGCCAATCCCATAATCTCTGAGGCACCATTGTCTCAGCACATCTTGCAGAAAGGACAGATTATAAGCAAAATGTTTTGTGGCTAGGTTGGTGTTCCAATCCTGCCACGTATGCCTTGCTCAGTATCTTAATTATGATTTCCATTGTTGTTTATGGATATTATTATTACATCAACTCTTACAAAGGAAAGCATTTAATTGAGGTGGCTTAACAGTTTTAGAGACTTAGTTCATTATCATTATGGTAGGTAAAATGGCAGAATGGAGGCAGACATGGTGATGGAAAGGAGCTGAGAGTTCTATATCATGATCAACAGACAATAGGAAGTTAACTGAGAGACTGGGTATAGCTTGAGCATAGGAGATTTCAAAACCTGCCTTCACAGTCACACACTTCCTCCAACAAGGCCATACCTATTCCAATAAAGCTACACCTCCAAATAGCACCACCCTCTATGAGCTTATTGGTGCTCATTATATTCAAATGATTACAATCCACTCCATGGCCTCCATAGGCTTATAAGAATATCATAATGCAAAATAAATTTACTCCAACTTCAAAAGTCCCTATAGTCTGTCACAGATTCAACAACGTTTAATAGTTTAAAGTTTCTTCTGAGTTTCATGTAATCTCTTGACTGTAGTCTTTATAAAATCAAAATAAAAAATAGATTACATACTTCCAAAATATAATGACACAGGATATATATTACCATTCCAAAATGTAGAGATGGAAGCATGATGAGGAAATACTCGACCAAAGCATGACCAAAAAAACAGTTGGGAAACTCCAAATTCTGCATCTCCGTATATGATGTCAAAGAGTTCTTCAGATCTCCAACTCCTTTCAGCTTTATCAACTTCAACACACATCTTTCTCTTCAACGGATCCCACACCCTATTAGCAGCTCTCTTTGTCAGTTTTCCCACAACTCTGGTATCTCCAACATCTTGGGATCTCTAAGGCAATCCAGGCTTCATGAAGTGGCTTTCTGAATCTCCATTCAAGGACACCTCTAACTCATTTCTGACCTCAGTTGCTATCCTTCGAGAAGGAAACAAATTCTATATCCCCTTAATTCCATCCTTAAATCCCAAAATCACATGGCCAAAGCTGACAAATTCTGCTGCTTGCTAGGACTGGAACGTGGTCCCCTTGTTTAATTACATTGTCACCAGCTTTCTGTTTTCCTTCACAGCCTAATGGTGACTGTTTTAGACTTGCTCTGTGCACCAGGCTGGCCTCAAACTCACAGATCTGTCGGCCTCTGCCTCTCAAGTACTAGAAATAAATGCATGCACCACTATTCCTGGCTCTAAACTTTTCTTTATTTTTTTTCCACAAGCTGGAAATAGCTGGGTGGAAATTTACCCTGAGGTCACCACTCCCTTCTTTTTTCCATTTCTTAATTCATTTGTCTCCTTGAACACTGCATTTAGCTCTATTTTACTTCCTTGTGTCCCATTTCTCAATTTGTACATTTTGTTTATTTATTTTCTCTGTTTGCTCCTTTTTATTATAAATCTTCATCAGAGTTAATACTAATAACCACATGACAGAGTCTATACTAGGCTGTTTTGAGATTTCTTCTGCCAATGGAAAAAATACAAAACTCTTCACTTTAGCCTCAGGAAGACTTTTTTGAAAAGGACCAAAAGCAGCCACATTCTTCACCATGATACAAGAAAACCAGTCTCTAGGCCACATATGAACTTCCTCTTCCTTTGATTCCCAGAGTTCAAAACATCCTCAGCAAAATTATCTTCCATGCTCCTATTAGTTTGGCCCATTAATCAGTGAATAAAGCTTTTTACTGCTTCCCTAAATCAAATTCTTCAAAGTAAAAACAAAGTCAGGCCTATCATAGCAATACCCCACTCACTCATACAACTGCTTCCTTAGGGTTTCTATTGCTGGGAGGAAATACCATGCCTGAAGAAGGATGCCAAAAAGAAATCCCACACTAGCTCAGAATTGAATATAAAAGGGTCATTTATTTAGGGTTGTATGGGACACAACAATAACTGGATCCCATACATTCTATACTGATGCAAATAAATCAGGAAAGGCAGTCTACAAATCAGAAGATTTGAGTAAGGTGAAACAAAGCCCTTGTAATTCTATCCCAAAGTCAGAATTATAAGCTATTCTCATGGTACTAAGGGATTTCTAAGAAATTCTCAACTAGTTACTGATTCACAATATGCAGAAAGAGTTGTCTTACATATTAAAACTGCTGAATTTATGCCAGATGATACAGAATTGACTTCATTATTCATAAACCTTCAAGATATAATCAGGAATAGGTTTCATCTCCTAAACATAACACAAGCACACATCTGAAACCATATGGGACTGTCAGGTCCTCTGTCACAAGGTAATGTAACTCTTATAAAGGGAAATCATTTAATTGGAGCAGCTTACATTTTCAGAAGTTTAGTTCATTATTATCATTGTATAACATGATGGCATGCAGGCAGATGTGTTGCTGGATAAGTAGCCAAGTGTGCTCCATCTTGCTTTGAAGGCAATAGGAAATAAGTAAACATATTTTCAAATATCATAAATCTGTACATCATAGATAAATACAATTTATTGCAAGAAAATTGTGAGCTACTATATTTGGAGCATAGGATCAACATAAAAATATTTATTCTCAAATAATATTTGTTTAAAAATCACTACCTAATAACATCTTTTAAATATTTTCTAAACAAACAGTATATGAGTATTTGTTTTCTGTATGGTAAAGGCAAGAGTTAGTTATTGCACCTATATTATATGTAATTCATGATAAGATATTTTTACTCTTATTTATTTGCATTTCATGTACATGTTTCTGTTTGAATGGGCATGTAATGGGCCATGATGCACCTTTAAAGGACATTGAACAATCTACAGAAGTCGGTACTTCTCTTATAACTTGTGAGTTGCTGGAATCAAGTGGGAATTGTTAGGCTTAGTAACACTTTTATTATTTACTGAGCCATCTCATCAGACACATCCTTGTATGCCTTTAAAAACTCAATGATGGTACAGAGATACCAATTGGTATATATTCTTTGCTACTTTCATTATAGTAGCCTATAAATGCAAATAGTATACATGTGTGTTCCATTTGAAATATACATAGAGATCAGGAAATTGTGAAGGATCCATGGCAAGGTGGGATAATGATGACAAGACACAGAGTACAAAGGTATTAGAACTTAACATGTGGTATAGGAGGAACTTCTATGTATGTGTTGCTTTCATTGGTTGAATAAAGAAAACTGCCTTGGCCTTTTGAGAGGGCAGCCCTTAGATGGGCGTGGTAGGCAGAACAGAATTCTGGGAGGAAGAAGGCAGTGTGGCAGACGTTATGACTCTCCTCTCTGAGACGGATGCTGGTTAGACTCATGCCGGTAAGCCACAGTCAAGTAGTGATACACATTACTGGAGATGGGTTAAATTAATATGTGAAAATTAGCCAAGAAGAGGCTAGAACTAATGGACCAGACAGTGTTTTTTATTTCTCTCTTTTTTAATTAATTAATTAATTAATTTGTTTATAAAAATTTCCACTTCCTCCCCTCCTCCCCATACCCTCCCATCCCCCCCACTCGCTCTCCTCCCCCCATCCTCTCCAATCCCAGTCCGAAGAGCAGTCAGGGTTTCCTGCCCTGTGGGAAGTTCAAGTTCCTCCCCCCTCCATCCAGGTCTAGGAAGGTGAGCATCCAAACAGACTAGGATCCCAAACAGCCAGTACATGCAAACGAAACAAGACCCAGTGCCAGGTGATGGATGGAGATAGAGACACAGACAGTGTTTTAAATTAATACAGTTTCTGTGTAATTATTTTGGGTGTAAGCTACCCAGGTGGCAGGATGCATCCCACCACTTCACATTACAGTAAATATGGAAAAACTGAATAGGAAAGATTAAATTGGGCAGAATGGAGGATACAAAGGGTATGGAAGACTATTACTTAAGACATTTCAAGGAAGTCATATAGAAACCTGCTACTGTGCAATAGCTTACACATTTGCTTATATATAAAGAGTTTATATGAGAATAGCCTAAAATAGACTCCCACTAGATTCCCCTTCTAGACACCTTAAGTAGAAATAAATAAATAAATATAAAAGTTCATGCCAGGGAGAGGTTACTTTTTTAATTTTGACCATTTTGTCTGGTGTCACATAGACATCCAAATCCTACAGGCTATTGCCAAAACTGTTGCTTGCCCTATACAATTTGATGGTAAAAGGCCATTGGTGAAGTCATCACATGTTTTAATCATAAAACACAAAGAAATCAAGCTTTCATCTCCACTGCCTATTTTTCTTAGTACAGGAAGAAACTAAGAATATTACTGGAAGAGAAAAATGACCACCAATCTCACCCACCTATGAATGCTACAAGATACAATAATGACTTGGTGTGGAATTTCTAATGAGCAATACTGGCACAAATATCATGGGAGTAACCAAGTACTTCACATTGAATTGGACCTTCTCCAAAAAAAGATATCCATATCTGGTATCAATCTTGAGGCCAAGTTCCTGTGGATAAACAATTTGTAGGCACTATGGTAGAATCAATTACAATGACTTTGTTAAATGATTATAGTATTAGGCAACCTTAATTACTTGTTATACACTTAGTTTTATGCTTCTCTCAATCCTCAACAGAAGAGTTTCTTTTTGTAGTAGGTGGCAGATAATACAATGACCTACAAATGGTCCAGGTGCATGAATAACAGACCTATGGAATACTCAGTCTTAAACAGGATTCCACATCACAATTTCCTCTTCCTAATGTTCAGGGATCTTTGTGAAAGAATGGTTGGAAAGGTTATAAGACTCAAAGGTGCTGGATGACTATAAAGCAGCAGTGATATTCAGACAAAGCAGAATAATTGTACATAAGAGTTCACTGCAGTTGAGAAAGCATAAAATAAAAATACATCAAATCCCATCATGCAAATGGACATGGGAATGAAGTGCTATCAATATATGAGAAGCTCTGGATAATTGAAAGCCAGCAGGAGAGGGAGAGTCAGTTTTCTTTAAGAATGTGGCCCCTGGTAGGTGAGTCATTCTGCCCAGGAAAATGCCACTCCCAGGTGTGTATGCATAGTAAGTAAACTGTACTTGATGGGTTTCAAACAAATAAAGAAAACAGAAAATTAGGTAAGTAGAGGGAAGTGGGGTAGATCAGGTATATGTGTAGAAAAAGAGAATGATTGAAATACATTGTACTTTGCAGTAGATTTTAATTGATTCTTGAGAAAGAGAGAAAGAGAACATAAAGTTTGGTGGGTAGGGAGATGAGAAAGATCAAGGAATTATTTGGGGAGGGAAAATATTATCAAAGTATATTGTAAAAAATATGTATTTTGTTTTGGGAGGGGAGCTTAGTAAAGGAATAATGAAATAAATTTTAATAATACAAATATAAATAAAATATTTGAAACTTTCAAAAAACTATTAAAAATGGCATTAAAAGAAAATTTTAAGCAATAGTGTATTCCATTTAAATAAAATTATTTTCATGTATTAAGGAAACATATCTAGATTTATTAAAATGTGTAATATACATCATGTATATTAAATAAAAAGTATCATAGGTATTTATGAACCATCATTAATGCATGCTTATACCCACTTTGATAATTTTTAAATTTTATTGAAGCACTATTGATATTCAGTTAGTTCTCAAATTTGATAGGTGTTGATAAATTTCACTTTTCCATACATTATTGACATTATCCTCCATCAAGTTAATAGACATAACCATCTTCTTGTAGTTTTTGGGTCCTATGTAGATATGTGGATGGATGTATGAGTATGCATAAGTGTTGCAAAGGCTTAACATGTGAATATTACTCTTAATACTGAAGTATTTTATTATTAAATTAACAATAAAAATACCTTGTTTCACAATGGATTTCCAAAATTATATATGTAACATAAAGGAAATGACATGAGAAAAGCACAATAATTTCCCAATACCCTTCACAAAATCTATGATAACTACCATTCTATATTTTACTACTATTAATCAGGCCACATTAAAGGTCTCATAAGTAGATCTGTCCAACATAATCCTAGTATATTACATTTGGAATAATGTCTTCTATTTTACCCAGGTTGTAATAAATAATTTTTTCTTTCAAAAGGTTGAATAACATTTCATTATGAAAAAATTTCCCATTTTCTCTATCTAGATATGGACATTTTAGCTATTTCTGTAAAGTGGTTATTTTAATAATGCTACAATGAACCTGAAAATGCAAGTATCTCTTGAAGATCATGATTTTGTATCTTGGCTTAGTGTCCAATGTGAGATATTGGATCCCGTGGTTGTGTTGCGGCTAACCTTTACAGGATCCTTCATACTATCAGGAAATTTTATATTCCTTTTTGGCACTAGCTACACAATTCTGTACTCCTCAGTTACTATGGAGGTATTCCAGTTTCCCTGTAACTTCTCTGGCAACTAATGCATTTTCTTGGAACTGTCATAACTTGTGTAATGTAATCTTCTTTGTTGTTTTGCTTGCTTTTCCCTGGTGAACAGAAACTTTGTAACTCTTCTCATATACCTTTCAGATACTTTAATTGTCTCTTCAGCTGCTTGACCTTTTCTGTTTGTTTGTTTGTTTTAGTTTTCCTGGCATTAAGTTTTAGTCATTATTTTTTCAGTCCTTTTTATTTTTTTTTAACTTTTATTGAGACTTTTCTACCTATCTCCCCCTCCCCTTGCTTCTTTCCTCTGCCCTTCTAACTTCTCTGTCCAAATAAAACAAAATTTAAAAGAAAACCCCCAAACTAAACAAAATAAAGACATGAAAGAAGAAGAAGAAGAAGAAGAGGAGGAGGAGGAGGAGGAGGAGGAGGAGGAGGAGGAGGAGGAGGAGGAGGAGGAGGAAGAGGAAGAGGAAGAAGCGTGTGAAAGCTAGAGTGTGTCCCATTGAGTCACATGATTTCCCCTTTAGTTCATTCATTTTTACTTGTGTTTATTGTCACTAGTCATTGGTCTGGTTTGAGGCCTCTGATTTCTGCTACATTGCTATTAATGGGTTCTTCATGGATATCCTATTGTTGTCCTCTATCATGGAGATTCTATTGTTTTGGATCTGTAGCTTTGTCCCCTTTACATACTCCAACAGTTTATAGATTCATTGGATGTTGGATTAGGCTAACTCATAGCCCTGGTTCTAGGCCTCGGTGGTGGCTGCTTTGGTCATTCTGCCAGCTTGCCATCATCATCACAACAGGCAAGCTCTCTAGCACTGCCTTGGCTAGCTCACCCAATGCAGTCCACAGCAAGGGGTAGGGCCAGTTCTCCTGCTCTCAGGTCTTCAGATCCAGGTCCACCACACTCACATCACCATGACCAGTTATTGTTTACTACATATTACTCAGGGAAAATTTCCTTTGAGAACATCAAAAATATTAAAACTTGTAAAATCTCACTACAATGTTTACTTATGTCTATATAGCCCAGAAGATAAACTAGTTGCATAACCCCACATTTTCTGTAAGTTTTTTCCTACCTAAAATAACAATTTTGCTTTTAATACTTGGTTCAAAAAATGCATTATAAAAGAAAATTGCTACAAATTAAAAATTAAATGTACATACATCCTTAATTATATTATGATCTAGAAAATCTTTGAAATTGTACCATCTAAATTGTTGATGCTTTTTTATGCATAACTTAGATTCCCCATCCAAAATTATCCAGAACTATGCATATTACAAATAAAAATGTAATTTAATTCATGTCATAATAACCTGACAAAGAACATTTAACTTTCAACATATGAAAATCATGATCAAAGATGACTTTTATATTCATGACAGCAGCCATTAAAGTAGAAGTTAAATATTTGGCAAACATCATGTACAACATGACTTGAATTATGAGTTTATTCTTAATTCTTTCTTAAATTCACAGCACTCAGTATACCGTATAAACACAATTTAATTCAGTTACCTGATTATTATTAAGCAAGTAATCAAACTTTAGAAATAATAAGCAATCTATAGCAACTGATGTTGTTAAACAAACCAATGGACTCCTCTCTAAGACTAGAAAGATTTATATTTATCAAAAAACAACTGATGACATCTACGAATTGCAGTAATATTTTTTCTTTTTCTTTTTCTTTTTTTTTTCATTTTCCACTGTGGGGATTCTGTCAATCTTACTGTCATGGAGACATTGATTCCCCATTGTAATCACCCCTAGAGTAAAACACAGCTGCCTAACAAATGTACACCAGAATGGGCCCCTCTTAGCATCTGCTTAATCTCGGCACAGTATACAAGAATCCATTTTAGAGCGCATCAATCATGGAAGAGTGAAACAGAATTAAAGCATTTAGTCCTGCTCAACTCCCTTTGTATCTAATTTAGGCATGGATGACCCATTGCATTCATTGTTGTGCTTACAACAGCCGTTTCTTATTATTAAGAAAAACAGCTTTGCGTGCAGAACATAAAACAATAAATGCTCGTCATGTGGATAAAGTACATTTGCTTCTAAAGGTTATAAATATGCACTTACTAAAAAAGCAAGGTGATGCTAACCATATTTCATAGAGAACAAATCGTACATCTCCCAGCAATAAAATCTAACACCTGCCAGTCAAAAGAGAACAAAATGTTCAGGCCCAAGTTTCTCATCTGCAAAATTTGTCATTAATGGACTGGATTAATTGGTCGGAAGGTAAAGATATGTCGGACCCTTATGCTATGTAAGAGGATCTTTGGTGTTTTTCCTAGGAAAGCACATATTTTAACTCATAGACTATTGAGAGGTATAGAAATGGTACTGGGTTTTGATTCTACTGCGTGGACTGACTTTGTGGGAGCCTGGTTTGTTTGGATGCTCACCTTTATAGATCTGGATAGGAGGTGGGGAGGACCTTGGACTTCCCACACGGCAGTATTTTCTGTTAAACCAGGACATTGTAAAATGCTTACATTTGCTTCCTTTACAATATTTTACAATTTGAAAGTATTAACAAGGCAAGGTTGGTAAAGGGATAAAGTGATTATTGAATACTTCTCAGCAACCCATGAAATCAGGTAAATCATTGTAGAAATATGAGAAAACTTGCTGTCAAATGTCGAGCCTGGCCAAAGGAATCACACAGTATTCTTCAGCTCAAATGGAATTCAAGACACTTTATGTACATTTGTTGTTTTATATAGGCAGAGATGGTTGTGTAGAGGAGTCATTGGATAAGCATGAGAAAAGTTCCCAGACAATAGGAATAACAGTTACTTTGACAACAGTTGTAACTACTGCTGTATATATATCTCAGTCTTCTCCAAAAAACAGGGAGAATTATATACTTATTGCTAATGAATTAAATCTTAATGGATTATAAAATAAATGATATCAAATATTAGAAAATACACAAACACATGAAGCACCTATTGCCTTTATTTCTCACTGAAAATTTCTCAGAATAGGAGTAACAAAAATTTGTAAAGATACACCGAAATATTGAACTATTTTTATATATTTTCACATTTTACTCACTTAGGTATGAGAATTCTAATGACCCACACTGTCACAAGCATTTGATATCAAACTGCTTCCATAAGTTGCTGGATGATGCTTTTCTGATGACATTTGGGCTAGGGTACCAATCTAAGGGTATAGCAGAATATCATTAGGAATTATTTTGGCTTTTAGGTCCAGTTGTGTTCAGCTCTATCCTGGGTTTCTGGGCTATACAGTCTCTGGTTCCTGGCCAGTCAGGCAGTGTTGGGCATGGGTACCCTCTTGTGTCATGGGCAAGTTAGACCAGTCATTGGTGGGCAACTTCCACAAGGTCTGTACTGTCATTGCCCTAGCATGTCTTAGAGGCAGAACATATTATAGGTCAACAAAGATTTTGGGGGCAACATTAGTGTCCCTGTCCCACTGCTGGGATCCTTGCCTGGTTATAGAACATGGTTGGTTCAGGGGTCAATATCCCCATTACTAGGAGTCTTCACTAGAGCCACTCTCTTAGCTTCCCATTACTTTCTACGGTGCTAAATTTCTAGTTTTAAGCTCCAATCTTCTAATAAAGAGCATAGTTCATTATGGTTTAATGCCACCTTTCCCTGATGTGGAATGCTGTTCATAAGCATTAGCTTAAATTGTTCTTTAGTCTGATTTTTTTTGGTCTGTAAAATACCAACTTAAAAATGTGTTCTTGTATTATGATCCTTTATTATTGAACTGCAGTGATGCTGCTTACATACATGATACTTGAATCATGTACATATATTCCAAATATTTAGTCTATTGCTTTGCTTTTTATTGTTAAATGAAACTGTGTGATTTGTGAAATGTTTGCTAAAGACAGCAGGTCACTTTTATTCTTCTATACTTAGGACATTTATTTCCTGTCTAGTCATTCTACATTGACAAAGTATTTTGAAATATTACATTTGTGACATTTTATATCGTTAGAATGACAATGTCCCTAGTAAGCTTCTATGAATTTCTAACATTAGCAATGTTATGAACTAACTTTCTTTTTGATAGATATATGTTTTCCCAAAATAGTCTTCTTTTTACAAAATGTTTCTTTTATTTTTGAGATTATAACATATCTACATGATTTCTTCCGTCTCATTTTCTCTTTCTAAATCCTTGCATATATCAGTCCTTGTGCTCTTCTTTAGCACGTTACTTACATGTATGTGTATGCATATTTTTAATTAAATAGCTAAATAAAAACCTGCTCTCTATAGTACTGTTGAGCATGGACAACAACAATTATCATTGTAACAATGATGGGGAAAGCACAGGAGGTCTCAACACTACATTAACTAGGAAAGAAAATGAACAGATCCTGAGAGTGAAAGAAATAGTCTTTGCCCCCCAAAAAAGTGAGAACAATTTTCTTTAAAAGCATTTTCCTTCCTATCTAAAATTTTCAGGAGCATTTAAAATATGAGGTTGACCTCAAACTTACGATCCTCTTGTCTTTGCCTTTTCAGCATATCTTATTGAGTATATTATCAAACAACCCAATCATTAAAGATTATTGTCTTTGCTCTTAGATATCATCTAATCCTGATGGTAAACTGTTATTGATAAACAAGTCACATACTTTAGTCAAAGAACATGGAGAAATCAAGCCAGTGATTCCTGGAAGCTGCAATCACATTGGCTACCTTTCAGTGTGGAAAGTGGTAGGTGTACTGCCAGTGAGAAAAAAAGTGATCATCAATCTTGCTTAGCAGTTAATCCTGTGAACTACAATGATAGTCTCTGTAAGATATTCACACTATTACAATAATGGCATGACTTTTATTGAAGTAACCAGACACTATTTTATTGGTTTTAAGGCTTGCTTTACAGGATATAATCCATACTGGACATCATTGCTGGTGCCAAGAACCAGTCTAGACAGGTCACAGATTCCTAGTAATAACCCATTACTCTTATTTTGCTAAATGCACCTAGTGTTAAAATGACTTCTTATCACTTACTGACATATTCATACATTAGTACATCTCTCATTGTTCACCGGAGAAGTTTCTTTTTGCAATTAACATAGAAAACCACAGCTGAGAAACGTACAGAAAAAAAAAGAGACTCTAGAGTTCTCAGTCCTGTATGGAGCATCTGTATCACACTCTTCCCTTAAACTCAGAGATTATCTCAAAAGATAGTAAGTACCAGAGGTAGTGAAAAATGACAAAGAAACATATATTTCTAGACACAGCAGGGCAATTACCCATGCAAATTAATAGTGGTTGTTACACTATTTGCAAATATATGAATTATGCAAATTCAAAAATTCACATATAAGCAAAAATATGCCATATTTGTCTTTTGGGTTCTGGGTTACCTAACTCAGTATGATACTTTCCTAGCTCTATCCATCTACCTTTGAATTTTATTTCATCCATTGACAATTTCATTGCATCTATTTTATTTCATCCATTTACCCATGAATTTTATTTACCTATGAACTATCCTCTCTCTCTCTCTCTCTCTCTCTCTCTCTCTCTCTCTCTCTCTTTGTCTCTCTCTCTCTCTGTGTGTGTGTGTGTGTGTGTCTGTCTGTCTGTCTGTCTGTCTGTCTTTCCATATTTACTTGAAAATGTTCCATTCAATTTGATGGAATTTTAATGGGAATAGTGTTAAATCTTCATACTGATTTTGGTAGGATAGTCCCCAAAATAACCAGAGAGATTATGTATAGAGTAGGAAACTAGGAGAAAAGGAAGGGATTTCCTTTAAAATGGTAAGTAGAATATAGAGTTATAGACACAAAATTAGGAAGACTGGAATTAGAGGATTAAATGAAAAGGGGGAAGCTGGGCATGGTAACACACACATTTAATCCTAGCACTCAGGGTCAAAACAGGGTGATCTTTGTGAATTTTGAGGTCAGCCTGGTCTACATAATGAGTTCCAGGACAGCCAGAACTGTATTATGATACTGTCAAAACCCTAAAAATAATTTTAAAAAATAAATGGAGAGAGTGAGGTAAAAGGAGCTAATAAAGGGAATACAGAGAAGTACAGCAATAATTAAGGGCCCTCTGTGGAGTTAAATGGAAACCTATTACAATATATGTGTATTAAAAAATCGCATACTACTGTTCTGCCAATGGATATAGCAATAAAATGACTCCTAATAACACCCTGTTACACTGATAGAGCATTGTGTGTTTTAACCAATATCAGAGAAGCTTCCAACTTTAGTAAATGGAACAAATCCAGAGATCCACAAACGAACAATGTGCAGAGAGTGAGAGACCTTGGAACGCTCATTTCTAGATAGACTGCTTCCATAAAATCCCTCTTGTCAGAGCTCAGCGAAGAAGAGGCAGAAAGATTGCCAATGGCAATGGAGATGAAAGACAACAAGGAAATGTGGCCTCCCAGACACAATAGGACTGGTGCACACATGAAGACCCAGCAATGGCAGCAGCATTCACAAGACCTGCACAGATCCAAGCCAGATGAGGTTCCAGCACTGAGAGGGAGAAGTGGGAATGATTTCCCACCACTAAATAAGATGCTATTTCCAACTGACAACCACCTGCAGAGGAAAGAGTAGTTATCTCTATTGAAGTCTCATGGGGGTGTTTAAACCACATTTAAGGACAGGGCCGATATCAAGCATTACATGGCCAGCACAAAACATGCTAATTGGTATTTTTGGAGATTTTTTTGTTTCATATTGCTTTGTCTGGGAATATTTAAACTATATAATATGTAGTAGCTACATATATATGTGTGTATACACACACACACACACACACACACACACACACACACACACACACACACTATATCCTTCAAGAGAACTGTCCAAACTACCAAACTCAGTAGCACTATAAGGCTTTCTACTCTAAGGAAAGAGAATACCGAGAGAAGTAAACTACCTCCTCTCAATAGTATCTATGTCTAATGTGAGAAAAGATGGGGAAAAAACTGAAATACAGTAGCTAGTTTCTCTTTGTCATTTACCACTCCTTACCCACTCCACCCTCTGCTGAACTGGATGGGTAAGTGCCAAGAGAATGAATAATATTATTTCATTCCTAGTTGTTCCCCCTTATGAAAGTAGTAGGGTTTGAGAAGATATGTTCATTTTTCATATTTCAATGAAGCATTAGTTAAAAGCAAGCTAGGGTTTTAAACAGCTATTGTTAAGAGTTTGAAAAAAAAATGACCCCCAAAAAGAATGGCACTTTTAGGAGGAATGGCCTTGTTGGAGGAAGTGTGTCATTGTGGGGCAGTCTTTGAGGTCTCTTTCCCAGGCTTCCATCAGTGTGACAGGCAGTTGCCTGCAAGATAGATGCAGCACTCTCAGCTGCAGTACCATGACTGTCTGCATGGTGCCCTGCTTCCCTGTTATCATTTATGGCTGTGCAACCCCAGCAGGTACCGTGGTGGGTATTAGACCACAGAGAGTAGGAGACAGACAGGTAGACCATGCAGAGAGAGCTTGAGTAACGAGTTTGTTTAGTGGGTATTGGGAACAGTATAAGTGTAAGGGGTTATGGAGAGAAGAGTAGGGGTGTGGGGACAGAAGAGAAGAAAGAGGCAGAAAGAGAAGGGAGAGAGGCATAAGCCTAACTAACCAAGAGAGTGAGGAGGTGAAAAGATTAGCTTGCCTTGATGGAGGATGGGAGTGGGGTGGGTGGAGCTTGTCTCTTAAAGACATGGGTTACCTAGGTGACAGGGAAGGTCAGCAAAATGATAACATCTATGATATATGTGATGCGCTCTGCAGAACTTCCAAAAGATAAAATGTTCAGAGTAATCTGGGAAAACAACAAGCAAGCAAGCAAACTGCAAGAATCCGTTGATTTGATTTGGTGGTTGAATTCTTAGACTCAGCTGTGAATTTTTCCAGCGTATCCCCATAGTTTTAATGGACTGTAAAAAAACTCACTGATGCAATAGATCTTTGGATAATCATATTAATAGCACCTAAAATTTCCTAAATACTCATGGTCATATCTATTTATCAACGTACCTTTTACCTTGTTTTTTGTAAAACGTGGAAATTAATGGAGATTCCCCACACCTCAACACAGCAGGGGCTCCCTCAGGACTCCAGATTAGGCACAAATCACACCCAAACACCTGTTTTCAGAGAGAACCTGTGCTAAGCAAGGAAGAAAAGTTCAAGTGGCTGTCTTCTGACTCAGGCAGAATATCAACAGCAAATGATCTTGCCGGTGTAATTTTTTTAAAATTGAGCTATACATTTTTCTCTGTCCTCTCCCTTCCTCCTCTCTCCTCTTCTACCCTCTCCCATGACTCCCATGCTTTCATTTTTCTCATGAGATCTTATCTTTTTCACCTTTCTACATAGCTCCATGTAAGTCTCTCTTATGATCCTCTTTGCTGTCTAGATTCTCTGCGGTTGTGGTCTGTAGCTTGGATTTTCTTTGCTTTATCTCTAAAAGCCACTTATGGGTGAGTACTGAATATATTTGTCTTCCTGGGTCTGGGATACCTTACTCAATGTGTTTTTCTAGATCTACCCATTTGCCTGCAAATTTCAAGGCATCATTATTTTTTACAGAAATGTAGTACTCCATTATATAAATGAGCCACATTTTCTTCATTCATTCTTCTGTTGAGGGGCATCTAGGTTGTTTCCAGGTTCTGGCTATTATGAATAATGCTGCTATGAACATAATTGAGCACATGTCCTTGTAGTATGAGTGAGCATCCTTTAGGTATTGCTGAGGTATATTGTTTCCTAACCTCCTTCAACAACACCACACTGATTTCCAAAGTGTCTGTACAAGTTTGCACTTCCAGAAGCAATGAAGGAGTGCTCCCCTTACCCTTAATCCCCTCCAACATAAGTTGTCATCAGTGTAGTTTTTAAGAAGGGGAAAAGGGTAGGTCTGTTAGAATGGGTTAGGATGCAGTGAGATATTTTGATTGGGAGTGTTAATTAGGCAAACTAAAGGAGTGTGTTTTTGAGCAGTACATTTTAATACTTCAATAGCTGGACCTGGGTAGTCAGCCTCAGGAGGAACAAGTGGGCATATGAGGAAATAGGTCTTGATGGCTAGCTTTAGTAATGTTATCTAATGTTTTTAGCAAGGTAGAGGGAATAGGAGAGAGGGGCAAGGCCTACCAGAGTCATGCTTGCCTCACTCATGCTGATCAGAGTCCCTTCAATTAATGCCAACCAGATATAAACTGTTTAATGCTTAAAAAAAGTGCATTTTCAACTTAGAACTATGAAACAAAGTCTTACTCTTACCATTAAACTTGATTCTTCAAAACAATAAATCACCAGAGCATAAACTAACCTGTTTTGTTAGTAGCTTGGAACTGTCATTATTTTTGTTTGGATTATTAATTACTGTAAAGAATAGAGATGAGTACAGGAAGTATAAAGGAATTCATTCAGTGCCTCAGGGATAAACAATGATAAATGTTACAAAGGGAGAAAGGTTAATGTGAAGGGAGCCAAGACTCCAGCTTCCCTTGCCAAGCCTTGGAGAGGCGAGAGCAGTCCAACACCGCCTTAAGAGCTATAGATCACACTGATTCCCCAAACAATCAGCAGCTGTCAATATCTGTCCAGTTTCTGTTGAATAGCTGTGAAATGGGAGAGGAATCGCGAGAAACAGAAATGAAAAGAACAAGTATAATTTTAAACATATGAAGATTTTAACAGTAGAGAGTTGAAGAATATCAGCAACCATTAACAAAAAGCACTAAAATACGAAGAATTGTGGAAAGAAGTTATTGGTATGATATTTTAGAATGCTGAATGAACGCAAGGGGTTTAGAAGAAGTTGTGTGGAAAAGGCTGTCAGAACCACTGTCTCACACTATTGAGTGAGGAAAAGTGACTGAACTCTGATATCTCTTCCCTTTAATTTTAAATAGTCTGTGCCTATTCGTGCATGTTTTATTCACGTGTAGTCTTTACTGATAGCAATTGTTTTGTAAAGTAATTCTCCATGATTAGTATCAAGCAACCATCTAGTCTGTTATGCAATTGATTTTCTACTTGGAGTAGTTGTAGTTAGCCTATGTTTTGCTTTTTTTCCTCCATCTCTGTCCTTCTTCCCTTAAACCTATCTACTCCTTAGCTTCCCTCTTTCCTTCCTATCTTCCCCTCCCTCTCTTCTTTATTTCTTTGCTTTCTTCTATAGCAGATACTACACTATTAATAGTCTAATAAATACTACATTAAAATAAATAACATAATATACACTTTTAAGTTGCCCTTGACAAGATGAATTTGAGAGAATGTATCAATGTATGTAACTGAAATTTTTCTCCCAAAACATAATACTTTTATGAATTATGTGCAAATTTCCTATGATGCACCCTAATCACAGTCACTTCCTATTTCTCCCAGGACAACGCTCCCACCCATGTGTCCTCCCCACAAAATAAAAGAAATAAAATAGAACAACAACGAGAAACACCAAGTTCAATTTGTTTTGCCCATACACTCACTGAAGGCTGGTTAAACTCTCAGTGGCAGTGACCAGTCATTGAATTTAATTATGAATGCATTATAAGAAATTGTACATAAGAGAAAATTTTTCAAATACATGAAAACATGGAAATAAGATCTTCCTAAAAATGTAGTTTATTACCCTTGTGACATCACAGTCCAATATCTCTGTGTGTTGTAGCTGTGTTCCTTTACCCAGTCTACTGGGAACCTTCTACTATTCTGTGTGTACTCCTGACAAGGAATCGGAGAACTCTTAGGTTCCACTTTCCTGACACCCAAAGAAGGTTAAACAAAAGAATTTAGAGAATGTTTTCCTTTCTCGCATACCTTGAGGAGGGCTCCAGGCACATGTCAACAATTAGAAATATGCACCTTTTCCTTAGGTCACTTCCATTTAAAGGTAGAATTTATATTTCAGAGTCTCCTGTGGGCTAAGAATCTAGCTACCCTCTGCATGACCCATCTTGAGTTTTCATCTTCTCTTGATTTCGTTCTGTTCCTGTGTTGATTCCTACTCTGTGTCACAAGCTTCCCATGGGTGTGCTTCTTCAACAGTTGACCTTTGAAATTACCCTCAACTTAGGAGTCTGTTTCTTGAAAAGCTACAAAAGAAAAAAAAATGCTGGGTGAGATTTAGAGGCATTTTATGCATAAATCATAGGACATTCGGCACTAAATTATTTTAGAGAATTATCTCTCCAAATGCAATAATCTAAACAGTCTGATACTTATGAAGGCATTAATTTAAAAGTGTCTATTGAGAATTTACATTTGGAGGTGTCTTTGTGGAAACATAAGAAACCGTGTTTATCACAAAATGAGGTGTAAAAGCACAATGTGGTGTTATCAAAGAAGTTGAAAAATACTCTAACATTTTTCTTTCATTCCAATGTCATATATGTATCAAAATCACTTCAGTTTCTGGTATTGTGGCACTGATAAGCTGAGACATACAAGCAAAGTTAGGGTACATAGTAAGTCCCATTTTCTCACCAGAGATAGGAATTTTAGGAAAACTTAGTTCCATATGAACAATCTACCAGTGCTGATTTGCATAGAGATGTCGTAATGGAAAGTAATGATATACATTATAATGTCATATACATTATAGAAAGGCAACTGCTTTGGTAACCTTCCTTCTCATAATTTTGTAGAATAAAAGACTTTTTCCCACCAATAAACAGCTACAAAAAGTACAGCAATAGAGATAGCACAATTTTACACTGAAAACAAAGTATCTTGAGACAAGCAAGCACCTTGTGATAGAAAATTAGTGCTAATACAAAAAAAAAACTGTATAGCTGAAAAATAATTTTAAAAATCACGACTAAAGACACAAAATACATTTGTCCTTATTGTGGCTATAATAGATGATTTTTTATCTATTGGATGATGCTTCAATTCGTAAAATGTTCCAAGATAGGAAACTGATTAAAATACTATTGAGTTAAGGGTGCTGGGGCTTAGCTCCAGAGTTATTCCAGAAATGGCTGGTTAAGGTACTGGCCTAGTAAGTCACGTGTAGAATTTTTATCTCCCGAACCCACATAAATGTAGAAGGAGAAAATAGCCCAACAAAATTAGTTGTTGTCTTACCTCAATACATATGCCATGACAACTACACACATATTATGAACACAAACACATACATAAATGAAAAAGAAGGCGAGCAGAGAAAGAAGAAGAGGAGGAGAAAGAAAGGAAAGAGGAGGAAGTAGTGATAGTGGAGGAAGAGGAAGAAGAAGTAGTAGAGGAGGAGCAGGAGGGGTACACAAAAAGTAAGAGGAATTCATGACTAGAACCTATCAGAAAGGCTAGTGTAGACTGTAAATTCATCATCACTTTTTTGAATTTTGTCACTTTTTATCTTCCAACAACAAAAAGATAGCAAAAATGCCTTCTTCTAATATAAAAAGGCAGGATTTTTACTTTTCATACTCCAGAGGACAGTACAATTCCCACTAAATAAATGGTGTGTTTTGTCTCAGGATATATGCAACATAGCATGAACCAGATGGAGTGAATGTATTGAGTAAATGTATTGGTAAAGTGAAGTTTTGGTAATGAAGAATATCTACTGTTCTTGGAGAATACCATGGTTCAGTTCCCAGCACCCAAGACAAAGTGGCTAACAACGCTCCGTAATTCCAGCTCCAAGGGATCCCATACCCTCCTCTGAAAGTCATAGGCACCTACACTTACACATGTAGATACCCACAAACATTTACATATGATTCAAAATAAAAGAAAAAATTCAAGTGTTAAGTAGGTGGCTGGAGTATAACTGGGTTGTGACAACAGTTGGTCTGCATGTGCAAAATTCTGAGTTTAATACCAAAATGAAGTGGGATTCCCCTCTGTATGAAGTGAATACCACTGGTGGATAAAAAACTGCCTTGGCCTGCTGATAGGACAGAACTTAGGAAGGCGGGAAAAACTAAACTGAATATTGGGAGAAAGGAGGCAGAGTCAGAGAGATGCCATGTAGCCCCTCCAGAGACAGACACCGAATCTTGCCAGTAAGCCATGATGAATCTTGTCAGCAAGCCACATAAGCAAGACACAGATTAATAGAAATGGATTAAATTAATATGTAAGAATTAGCCAATAAGAAGCTAGAGCGAATGGTCCAAGCAGTGATTTAAATAATAGGGTTTCTGTGTGATAATTTTGGGGTTGAATAGCCAAGAACCAACCAACGGGCTCCTCACCACACCAAAAACTGAAAGAAAAGAAAAAAATGAAAACTTCTGAATAAGGAGAGAAATGGAAAAACAAGAATCTCTTCCAATATGCTTAACTAGGAAAACATTGAAAATACCTTAAAAGTAATACAGGCATTTTGGGGAGAAATTTTGGTGAAAAATACCATAAGGAAAGGTGGTTCGTAATATAAAATCTAAAGTAATCCTTCTGCCTATAACTTGTAAGAAACAGCTTCTCAGCTAAGCAGCTTGCAAAAAATGTATCTCTTAAGAGTAGTTAATGGAACGGATATGAATGTAGATCTGCCCACACCCATTAATCCTTCAGAAGAGATCACAGCCTTAGTCAACACCGTGACTGAACTCTGTATGTAATTTAGAGTGTAAATGTTAAGCTAAGCAGTTTCTCAGTTAAAAACAAGCAAAAATGGTAATCAAAATCAATGTTACTTAAAAACTTTCAGAAGTCACAGCAATAGATACGTAGATATGAAAGCAAAAGAGAGTAAGGAAGATTATATGGGAGGATTAGGAGGAAAGAAAAAAGAGGGGCAAATTATGAGATTATTTTGTAATCTCAAAAAGGAATAAATTTAAAAATGGGGTACTGAACTGAACAGAGAATTCTCAACAGAAAATTCAAATGGCCAAAAGACACTTAAGGTCATGCTCAACCTCTTTAGCGTTCAGGGAAATGCAAATCAAAACAATTTGAGATACCATCTTACACCTGTCAGAATAGCTAAAATCAGAAACACCAATGATAGCCTATGCTGGAGAGGATGTGGAGTAAGGGGAACACTCATCCATTGTTTGGTGGGAATGCAAACTTGTGTAACAACTTTGGAAATCAGTGTGACGATTTCTCAGGAAACTGGGAGTCAACCTCCCTCAGGACCCAGCAATTCCTCTCTTGGGAATATACCCAAGAGATGCCCTATCATACTATAAAAGCATTTGCTCAACTATGTTCATAGCAGCACTATTTGTAATAGCCAGAACCTGGAAACAACCCAGGTGCACCTCAATAGAAGAATGGATAAAGAAGGTGTGGCACATATACTCTTTAGAGTTCTACTCAGCGGTAAAAAACAATGACATCTTGAATTTTGCATGCAAATGGATGGAAATAGAAAACACTATCTTGAGTGAGGTAACCCAGACCCAAAAAGATGAATATGGTATGTACTCACTCATAAGTGTATTCTAGTCATAAATAAAGGACATTAAACCTATAATTCGTGATTCTAGAGAAGCTAAATAAGAAGATGAACCCAAAGAATAACATACAGTTATCCTCTTGGATATTGGAAGTGGACACGATTGCAGGACAGGGCAGGAGCACGGGGGTGGGGTGGGGATAAGGGGAGATGGGGAGAGAGAAGGGAGAAGGGGAGGATGGGAAGAGCTTGGGGAAATGGAATGGTAGGGATGGAGGAGGGGTGAATGAGGGAGCAGGAAAGTAGATATCTTAATTAAGAATAGATGTTTCATTTGTACCCAAAGATTTATAAAAGTAATAAGGACAGATCAAATCGAACAAATTACCTTTAACTAAAAACAGAGAGGAGATATTAACTCTGAAACTATTATGGACATCGATTTTGGAAAGCAGACGGGACTGTAATAATTCTAAGATGAATCACACAATGGTTAAGAGAATTATACTCTAATATATGAAACAAACCCTTTGCTGAGATGGTTTAAGATAGCAATAGCCATCACAGTTTTCAACTTTCTATCAGCAAGAAGAAGTAGAGAGAAATTATTCATCTTTCAAAAGCATGATTTATAAATATCTAAATTTAGCCAAGAAAAGTGATTGATTTCTAAGGATGTCTTTAAGGGTAGATTCAAGAGCACTAGAGAGCAATAAATGGTGACATTTTGTTTGGAAGCAGACCACAGAATAATTAAATACATTTTTTTGTAACCTGACAAAAGATAAAAGTGATACTAGGACTGATGAAATACCAATTGGAAAGAAGAACTCACACTCCTGATTGGACTTTGATTCCTAGATACCACAAAGTGACAGAAATTCACCCACTAGAGTTGACCTCAGACCTGCACATTGTCAGTGAGCATGTGTTCTTATAAGTGCACAATTACCCTCCCCCTATAAGTGATTAAATAATAATTTCTTATGACTGACATTACTTGTCCAGCAAGGTTTTCTGACATTACAAACAAATGAACAGTTAATTGCCATAAGTCTGAATTTTTCTAAATTTGACGGTATTCTTACTGTAAATAACAAATACAGCAAACCTTACTGTATTTTATCACTATATATAGAATGGATACTTTAATTCAATTCATAAACTTTTGCATTCTGGATAAATAATATAAACTTGTTATGTTTTTTTCACAAGATCTTTCACTTTAAACTTAAAGTGATTAGAGTAATTGACTTGAAATGATTTTGTTTTTCTCCAAATTCACCTATGCAAAGTGTGTTATGCAGAGTGTGTTATGCCAAGATAACCTATTGTGATCCATGAAATGTCTAATATTCTTCCTCTTGTCCCCTTTTAATGGTTGTTGACACACAGTGGTAGGTTCCCTTGTGAGGTGACTGATGCACACCCTTTTTGACTGAGAGATTGGATTTAGTCAATGGAATATAGATGACTGTGTCAATAAATGAGCTGTTATCCTAAAGCTTAATTAGCCTCAGATGTATACTCCTTGTTCTTCTGTGCTCTGAAAATCTAGTTTTTTTTTTTAAATTTCATGTCTCAGCTGGCCTATAATCCATTAACATGAATCATTATTTTTAATCATTCAGTTAAAGGTGAGATTTTAAAAAGATACAATTTTAGAAACAAAAGAAATTGAATGCTTACATTAAAGTGTGTGTGTGACTGTGTGTGTGTGTGTGTGTGTGTATGTGTGTGTGTGTGTGTTTGGAGAAGACAGAATTAAATGTATCCTGGGCCTCAAACTCTATTTAGGGTTAAGAATAACCTTAAATCTTCCTACATACCCCTTGATTATTGTCATGTGACCATACACCTGTTTGGGAATCAAATATATGCTGCTGGGAATCAAACCCAGAACTTCCTGCATACTAGAGAAATACTCTATGTACTGAACTGCATTCCCATCCAGCATGACATCAGTGTTTTAATAAGATAGTCAAGATATATGTATTTTAATATATGACTACATCTTATTTATTTGTGTGTGTGTGTGTGTGTGTGTGTGTGTGTGTGTAGGTCAAAGAACAACTTTCATGATTGTTGTTTCTACCATGTGGATCTAGGGAAAAAAAATCTCCTAATATCAGTCTTAACGGTAAGTGTCCTCATGTTAGCCACCTCTACAATCTCAAATTTTAAAATAACCTATACAGATTTGAAGACTGTGAAGAGTGTAATTCTTCACACTCTTATATACAGAATTGTGAAATAGGATGTTTTCACTTTTCACAATTTAATGAATAACTATTTAGCTTATATTGAAACTTGATTTGGAATTTCTAGGCATTTTCAGCATCTTTTATGAATGCATTTTTATGAATGATTATCCATTTAATATAGCAAGAGTTCTGCTGTTTCTTAGGCAACATGAGTTCTTTATATTTTCTTAAGTATAAAACTGTCACTGTCAGAGAGTTAATTGTTTCCACATGCAGAACCATGTAGTTATAATAAAGTTCATCAATTATGATTTTAGTCACTTAAGACAATAGTAATGTATCATAACATCTGAAATACTTATATTTTCTTTCAAGTTACATTTTAGTCATGTATGATAAGTGTGAACATGTATTGTCTCTTTTTTTGTTTTCTCTTCAAGACATGGGAGACTGGTCCAACCTCATAGTCCATTAATATATGACAGAATTTGGAAGTAGGTTTGATGTATTTCGTTAAATTCAAATAATATTATATGAGAGAGACATAGACTGTTGGTGAAATACTGAACTCAGGTCAGAAGACGGGCATTTGGACAAGAAAATTCAAAATTTAGATATAGTAGACAGCCCATTGACTGAAATGAGGGCATCCTCCATCCAAAAGGTCAAAAGGGTTAACAGTTCTTATCAGAAAGAAAACAAAGAAAAGTTCTACCCAAAGTCTGTGAGGTGACTGTGGAGACATGTGATTTGGATTTACGGTCTGCAGAATGCTGAGAGAATTGCTTTATGCTCTCAATATCCAGACTGTGGCACTTAATTTAGAGCAGCCCTAGGGAACAAATACAATATTCAAGCCAACCATAGTGCATATGAATTATTTGTACAAAGTGAGAATTTTAAATTTAATCTATTTTAAAGGACATTTTTAACCGAGAATATGAAATTTTGCTCATCTTCTAATTTTATATAGGAGTCCTTCAAAAATAGGCTGTTTTGCTCTGTGTATTTTTGAAAATACTAAATGGAATTTTATGTGGTGCCTTAATGTCCCATCCATCTTTGAGCTCCTGATTAAATTTTAATTTGGAGCATATTGCTTGTCTGTATGAATTCTTCGGTTTATTTATAGAGTAGAAATAGAATTTCACTTAAATTGCAAATTATATAAGATAGCATGAAAATTTTGCCATGTTTAAATACCTCATTACCAAACCATTTGCACACCTACCTTATATGCACTTCCTACTCCATCTTACTTACTCAGTGAATTTTATTGTTGTTTCATTGAATCTGTATATTTTGAAAAATGTATCCTTATTTTACTTATAGATTCTTTAGATACTATTTATTTTAATTCTCACATTATAACTTGAAATGTAAATTGCTATTGAAAAAATAGTTTGATACATAAACAGGAAATACATGTGTATGGGTGTGCATGTATATATATGTGTGTGTGTGTGTGTATGTATGTGTAATAGATATGAAATATATTTTAAATTATCAGTTTCTATACCTGAATGGTTAATTTATTGTCAGATTAGATGATTCTTTCATGTTTACTTTCTTTGTGGATTGGTAATTAAAGGTTTACTCTCTCATAGAGTGGAACATCATCTATTTTCTGTCCCTTCTTCTGCTACAGATAGTAAAGCAAGTTAAAATTTACACTCGAAAGGAATGGCTTTTGTAGATTATATTATAAAATATGGCATTTACTTCAGGCTTTTATAAACAGTGTTCTACAAGATAAATTCTTTTCAAATTTCATTTCTCTGACAAATTTAATAATATCTTTAACTGTTTCTAATATAAATTAATTTCTTTTGCTCGATTATATCAATTATATTACCAATCACTTAGTTTCAAATTGCATCATGACTTGTTTAATACTTTGAAATTGTTTTTAAAAAAAATTTCAGTAAGACATACTCTTAATATTCCTAAGTGGAATTTTCTGTGATTTTTTTCACATACTTCTATAGCTATTTCAATCAGCAATAAGGGAAATCCACATTCATCATTCAGTTTCTTTTCCAATGATAGTAGTCAAATATAGTGCTTTTTGGCATTTGCAGAATTGGTGCTATAAAGGTTTATTTATTGTTAATATTAATAAGTATATTTTTCACTATTGGCTTCCTATATTTCATAAAGTTAGTTAAAGTTTAATTTACTTCTTTGAAATATTGTATTAATTTTAAGTTATGTTAATTATTGTTATGGATGATTCTTAAATCTACAGATCATATAATGAATGATTTTTTATTGCTTACCTTTTTTCTTCAGTGAAAAAATATCTGAAAATTGCCAATTATGGTAACTGAAGACAGTGCTTTGTTCATCCAGACCTGAATAATCAAACAAAAACTTTTTTAATTAATTATTTTTGTTTACCAATTACAGCACTGTTTGACCAATGGCTCAGGTATATTTCTACCTAGCCCTTATATCTTATATTAATGCTTTTTTATTGATCTGTGTATCACTTCTAGTCTGTGTCTTACTGGTAAGCTTCTGCTGTCTTTCTCCTTTGGCAGCTACATGGTGTCTGCTTGACTCTGCTGTTTTCCTCTCTGCATTTAGTTTAGTTTTACCACCTACCTATATTCTACCCTGCCAGAGGCCAAAGCAATTTCTTTATCAACTAGTGATGATAAAAACATATTCATAGAATACAGAATGGAAGCCCACATCAAAGTCTGATTATTGAATCTTAAAAATCAAACAAAAGTGATTATTTGTGGGGACAAATCATTTTCAATTATAATTTTCTGCTCCTGTGTTCTAATGATTCACCTATTGAAGACTGGTAATTGGTTCACACATTCTGTAACCTAATTTGTGGGTGTTTCCATTAATGAATCCATAATTTGATATAATTCTTGGATGTGATATACATTTCCAGGAGTATTGCCCAGTTGGAATGAGTGGATAGCGTATGCTATATTCTTCTAGGGTTAAACTTGTAGATTTTTTTGATCTTTCTATTTTGTAGCTACTGTGTGATAAGTAGCTTCTCTCCATGTCTTCTGACATGATGTTGAAAAAAAATTGAGCAACTTGGCCATGGACTGAAACTTATGAGCTATGACACAAAATTAATATGTCAACTTTTATGGTTTTTATATCAGGTATCTTATCATACTTACTGAAGTGACTAATACAGAATGTGATCACATGGTTCAGGAGCATTTGGGACAGTTTTGGGTGAAGAATTAAGAGACCTTTGAAAACCAAGGCCCTGTAAAGTTCAGACAGTTATTAGAGACTAGTGTGGGAAGTCCTTCTGTATATGTGATGCTTTATTGGTTAATGAATAAGGAACCTTCATTGGTCTGTGATAGGACATAATATAACTAGGTGGAGAGAACTAAACGAATGCTGGGAGAAAGAAGGTAGATTTAAAGAGAAGCCATGGAGCCACCAGAGGAGAAAGACGCAAGCTGTAAGCTAGAAACTTGCTGTTAAGCCACAGCCACATGGTAATACACAGATTAATAGAAATGGGTTAAAAAAAAGATGTAAGAGCTAGCCAATTGAAGCTAGAGCTAATAGGCCAAATAGTGATTTAATTAATACAGTTTCTATGTGGTTATTCAAGTCTGGGCAGTCAGAAACAAACAAACAAACAGCCTCCTACAACAAGAAGCACTAAGCTGACAATTTTCATTTTGGGTCTCAGAAATCTGATATATCATTAATGATACAGACAGTAAAGCCAGCTCCCATGAGATTTCAACTATAATTGAGCACTCTGTTGGAGATTCCACTAGGTGATACTCATGGCATGTTTGGACTAAGAACTTATCTAAATGTTGTCTCTAAGACTTCATAGGAAGTAAAGTTCAAAAGTGACAGCTTATTTAATCTTGTGGAAGAATTTTCAAGAAAATATAGTGTGCAGTCTGTGGAATAGGCATTGCTGCATTTTTAGACAGAGTTTTAGTGAAAAATCAGGAACAAAAATAGCAAAGAAATAAGCAGAAAACATAAAGCAAACGATTTGAAAATGTTTTAGCTGATGTAGGACTGAAGCATATTCAAACTCAAAGTTAAGCCAGGGAAGTATTGTAAAGCTGAAGAAATTCATCCTCCTCCCTTCAAAAGCAACGTTTTATGTTTGAACAAGAAAGGTACCTTCAGTGTATTTTCAGAATTACTTCACAAATAAAAAGACACTAATTCATTTGAAAGGACTTGCACTGAGAACAGATTTCTGTGATGAACCACTCCTCTACAGGGAAGAGATTTATTTAAACAACTACTTTGGCACCTATAAGCTCAAACCAAGACATTATATTGTGCTGAGTCTTTAGATATTTCTTCACATTTGTTATTCAGCTCAGCATATTACTCAATAGCACTGCCAATATAAATTTTATCTTATCTTTTGAGCTTTAAAGCTGTTTACATTGTTATTTAACTAGCCAATATTTTTCAAGAATTTTCTTCAAATGTATCTTTTGTTTACCCATTCTAAAAATTTGATTAATTGAATCTGTATGTATAAATATAATTACTTTTATAAAACTATTAGATTGTTGTTTTACCAGTATCTTAAATTCTTAAGTTGGTAATCTGAGTATTTTTAAAGAAATATGTTCAACAAACATGCTAAATTTTGAATTTTTAAATCTTCCCTTTATCTTAAAGCATCTGGTTTATTTATTTAGTTTTCAAAAATTATTCAAGATCCCATGTGTAAACCTATTTTCTCTTTTCCTTTAAATTCTTTCTAACTGGTGAACCAGGATAAGCCGCAGATTGAAGCTCATATATATGTTAATTTTTCACACACTGAGCTGTTATATGCAGATTATATGCAAGCATGCAAGTTTTTAATTTTCTCTTAAAGTCTGAGCTTCAACAGAGCTCACAGAGAGAGAATGATTATGTTCCTAGTAATATTCCTGGATGTGTGGATGAAGTTCGAGTTTCAAGGATCCAAATTTATGGTGATTTTTCTTACTTCTAATTCTGTTAATATAGGGATAAAACCTCCAAACCCTTGGCTTTCTCATATTATCTTTTGTCTGATAATGAAAATCTCTTGATTTAATTTTATACATAGTTTCTCTTGATTCAAATCCAGTAGTAGGAGCAGCAATTGCTATGTTCCTTGCACTGTTGGTCTATTTTTTAAAAATATTTTAATTATAGTATCTGTGGTTTTATTGCCAAAAAGAATTTCTTTTTAACCTATTATATTTTATAATCAATTTGAAGAAAATAACTCTGCAGAACAATCCAAACTTACTTATCAAAATAGTTAAAATAACATTTATCCTTAGAATTTTATATCAATTTTTTTAATACCAAAATAAAATTTTGTACAATTGTATGGTGTGATAGAAATATACAGCATTGAAAATGTTGTCCGTTTCTTTAATTTTGTTCTCTTTATTGTCTTGATAGTGTTCAATATTTTTATTCATACAATTTATCACATTCAGTTATACTATGTAATTTGTTCAAATACAGTATAGCCAAGTTTTGTTAATTTTGTATCTTATTTCATATGAAAGGTTAGTTTTATGAGATTAGTGACTTTAAGTACATCTTTGTTGTAGCAAAGGCCTTTGAGTAATATCTGTATGGGGTTGTAGAAAAGTAAATGCTTCAAAATACATTTCAAGTCAAGCAGTAAATATATATTTAATAAAGTTTTGTTTTCAAAGACATGAGATTCTGAAGCTTTATATTGATAGCTATAGAATCCCAAATTATTTTTTAAATTAATTTATTTATTATATACACAGTGTTCAGATTCCATGCATGCCTGCAGGCCAGAAGAGAGCACCAGATCTCATTACAGATGGTTGTGAGCCACCATGTGGTTGCTGGGAATTGAACTCAGGACCTCTGGAAGAGCAGTCAATGCTCTTAACCTCTGAGCCATCTCTCCAATCCCCAAATTATTTTTTATTTTAAATTTTTAATCATATTAAGCTTGGTTATTCTCTCAAGAAGTAATTTTCTGGAGACAGTGAAAAAATCATATGTAATGTTGAGAGTGTGAAGATATTTATCTATGTTTCTCTTTCCTCAACATGTGAAACCCAGGGCCCTTATCAACACTAAAGCTCAGAATCAGAACCTGTATCATCGCACCATCTCACGATTCTAGATCTCAATCACTATGGCAGTTTAGGATTATAGAAAGCTGTCAGTATTCTTACTATCACATCTCTTCTGTAAGCCTGGAGGGAAAAGAACGGGAATTGAAGCTTCCCTCTTCCCAGAATTCTCACTGAGAGTCCAGGAAGACAGTAGAGGCAAAGCAACAAGAATTCTGGGATGAGGAATGTTTCGATCTGCAGTCTTGACCCAGATAGAGAGGAAGCCAGACACTGAGCAAGCAAGATGTGACTGCCTTCCCAAAAATGATACTAAGCCACGTGGCTAACAAAGACAAGAATCATGGGCTAATATAAGAATTAATAAGCCTGAGCTACCAGGCCAACCAGTTTAAAATTAATGTAGACCTCTGTGTATTTCTTTGGGACTGAGTGACTACAGGTCCCGGCGGGACAGAAACCTCGGTCAACAGTTGGCTATTACTATCTCTTTAATTCTGAAAGAGGGATGCATTGAATTACACATAGTGCTGATACGGCAACTTTTCTGCATCGCACCAGTTTCAGTCCATCATTGCAGGAATGAAGTCATAGAGAAGAGTAGCTCACATTTTGGTGGCCTACCTGCTGAGACCAAAAAAATCCATGTACATGAGAGGGTGTATCTCACAATGACAACATTACAAGGAGCCCACAGACATTAACATGCTAAATAGACAATAACTCAAAACACATGTACTAAAACCAGATAGTTTAACTGAGCAAATGGGAGCTTAGCAACTCCATCCAGACAGGGAACGAAGCAGCATAGTTCCACAGTAGTCCCTCTGTATGTAGGTGAAAGTTTTATGGCTGGGGCATACTGTTGGGACACTGGCAGTGGTACCAGAATTTATCCCTACTGCTTATAGTGGTATTTTGGAACCTATTCTCTTTGAATGGATACCTTGCTCAGCGTAGATATAGTAGAGAGGTCCTTGTACCTTACCCTCTCTGAGAGGTGGATGGGGGTGGGGTCAGGAGTTTAGGAGGAGGGAAGGGGAAGAGGGGAGAGAGTGGGAACCAGGATTGGTATGTAAAATAAAAAAAAGGATTGTTTGTTTTCTTTTTTAAAAAGTAATTAATTAATTAAAAAGAAAACATTTCAAAATTCATTAAACTATATCCATGAGTCTCAACTCTGTTTTAACTGATGCTGTGATGTTAATATAGATTATGCACTTGATAGGATCAAGAGTGACCTTTAAGATGAATCTTTGTGCAGTCACTGAAGAATTTTTTTTAGACTAAATTCACTTGAATTTAGCTACCTGAAATCCGAGAATGGATGAAACGTGCCAGAAAAAGTACCAACATGACTCTGATAAAACAAATTAAATGAACTAAAAACCAGAGCAGTTTCAGTTCTCGACAAAAGGATATTTTATTTCATTGCTCATACAAAGTAAGCTAGAGTTATGGGAGATTATACACAGAAACTCTTCAGTGTCAGAATCCACTGGTACAGACGAGAGCACGATATGGCTTGAATTCTAATTAGTTTTTATAATTCTCAATTATATAAAACCAGAGTCAGATATTAGGGTGAAAACTGAAAGATTCGAAAAGCAGAGCAGAGACTGTCACTAGAGACTTCTTACCCCTCTAAATGCTCAGACAGTGAAAAGAAAGAGATTCTGTCTCTATGAACCCTCAGACTGAATTTCGGAGAGATGCTTCTCTACGTCCCTAATTCTGAGATTAAAAGTATGTGACCGCTAAGTGCTGGGATCAAACGTGTGTGCCACCGCTGCCTCTTATCTATGGTTAGCTAGTTTCTAGTTCTATCCTCTGATCTTCAGGCAAGCTCTCATTGTTAGAGCACAAACAAAATATCACCATGGCATGACCGTCCTCTTTTTCCATCTCAGTAACATAGTGCTGTTCTGGTGAAAGAAGAACCACTGAAGAATCTCACAACAAGTTGACTTCTTAGCCCCAACTAATGGGTTATTTTGTTCATCCATCTGTGGGTGGATATATAGGCCGATTCCATATCTTAGCTACTATGCGCAGTGACAACAAAGACATAGATAGTTCAATCTAAAACAAGAGAATGAACGGAACACACTTTCAAAAGAAGAAAACATTACCATCAAAAGGTATATTGTAAATAATCTAATATCTTCATCCATCAGTAACATTAGTGATTGGTGAGGACATAACTCAGTGGTAGACTTCTTTCACAGCATGAGAAAGTATCTGATTTCAATTCCCAACATTAAAACATAATTAACTAATTAATAATTATCTATATTACGTCACTCAGAATATCAATCACAAAAAATAAAAGAGTAAATACTTCTGATAATGCCCTCTTATATATACTAGGTGGAGATTTCTAGCATGTACTTTGGAAAATAATATGGATTTTTGTCAAAACATTAATATAGACACCATGTAACTAAACTACAGAGATTATGGTATCTATCTAATGGATGTGAACTCATTTTAGTGGCTTTAGCTATGTGACAGCTTTTCTCCTATTCTTGAAGGATTGCCCTGAAGATAAACTAGAAACATAATGTTTATTGAATCTCATTAAATTTGACTATTTGTATTTATTCTAGCAGTTTGAATGCTAAATGAGTTATGTCCTTGCTTGGGAGTAGAAAAAGCAGATGATGCCCACATACTAGAAACATGATTGTAATTTCCAGTACACACAGGGGATAGTCTGACTACAAATCTGCCCATGAATCTATCATTCTTAGACAAGTAGTTTTGTATGAGGAGGAAAACTTCTTGCCAAATTACTCCTAAGTTTAAGATCCTTCAGATTCTTCAAGTATTGTTAATAGTATAAGTCTTCATGTTCTCTTTCCTAATGCTGAAATAAATCAAATAAAAATCTGATTTTATGTCTTCAAATGTCTACAAAAGAGGAAACTTTGAGACTAAGAACTCTGACCATGAGTAGGAGACATTTCCTTGACATTGATTCAGATTGAAAGAATAAATATATTTTCACTCCTTAATTAGGCATGCGCAAGCACATTTACATACTAAGATGTGCAGTCACATACTTTAACATAATATTGTGCATCATTTAAAACCTTGCTGTGTAAAATAAGATTGGTTTAAAAATAAAGTTTAAAAACACCTGCATTGTTGTGATAGATTTAAAATTGTAATAGTTGCATAAAACTAATATATTAATCTTTACATGAATCCTGAGATGTTCTCTATCAAATATCAAAACCTAAATTGATATGAGAAAACAAAACTTCTTGGTCCTATAATATCCAAAGTTCTATATTTTATACAAGACTTAAATATTAGTTAGATATGAGAGGTGAAACCAGCAGTAGAAATTATCTAGATATGTTTTCCTTTTCTCTCGAGATTATCAGTACTCTCTAAATCAATGAAAGAAAATAATTTAAAAAATTTGGTTTACATCTCAGAGGTTTGTGACCCTTTTTAATTTTTTCTTGCTAACCAAACCATATGTAGAGATTCTGTGTACATTGAGGCCAATTGTACCAAGTCTCAGCCTTGTTCATTTTTAATCTTACTAAGGAGAAACTGAAAGACTGAAGGGTGGGTGATTCAAAAATGCAAAACCACTAGTTGAGTCCCAAACAATTGAAAAGCTTGACAAAACAGTAAAATAAACTTAAATATGATTTAAATCTTTTTTAAATGTAACAATACCAGGTACCAGAAACACCTGAACTCTGTCATGTGTATCTGAAAAGTTCCCTGATTTTAGAGCTTATGCCAGTATAGAAATGAAATAGAAGACCTAGTTACTGTTAATATATATTTTCAGTTCCAATACACTGAGAGTGTAGATACGATTCTGATTTAGAATAATGTTCATTCAGTGTGCCTCTAACAGTATAAATATCTCCACGTCACTCATCTGCAATTATCTGGTACTTTTACAGCCTAATAAAAAGTGACCTTAATTTAGCTTTACTAACTCATACAACAATGGTAAGGGATAAACATGACCAATAATGAGCTCCCTGAAACCCTCATTTATATTCCAGTGGATAGTTCGTTCTTAGGAATTGTAGGAAATAGTCGCTTTTAGACAATAGTTCTGATAAGTATACACTGATACATGATTGTTATGTGTTGACCATGACTCTACATGTCTAAATTAAAGGAAACAAAACACAAATGTGAAATTAACCAGAATCAATGGTAAATCAAAGTCCATGTGGGCCAGTGTTGTTTAAAAACTTGAGCTTCTAGTGTCTTTCCAGCTGTAGTAAGGCTGGGAGACGAGGCCAAGACCTATAAGCTTTCAGCCTGGAAAGGAAAAGACTGGGGAGGAGACATCACATGCAAGACAAGCGACAAATCTTTGGCAGCAATCAGTGCCATAAACAGGGTTATTTCACGCAGCAATGGTCAAACCTTCCAAAATCTGGGAAAAACTCCAGCATAAAATTCAAAGAATCGTCTCAGTTTTACCAGAAAGAAATTTCCATATTCTTTACCAAACACTGAAAATAAAGGAAGGCTCTTTATATAAAGATTTCTGCATAAATAATTTGAATGATCTTTGCATACAGACCTTTTGTTTGTTTGTTTGTTTGCTTTAATTTTGGTTTTTGGATGAGGGTTTTCTTCACCTTAACTTATGTCTATACAAAAGTTCAAGATCCAGGACTAGACAAGAAATTTACTACTTTCCTTTCATCTTGTTTTAAATTTGAAGCAAGGAAAGCAATAAATCGCTTCCTACATTTTTTTTTTTCAGCTAGTTGAGTCTTCAGGCAAATGGATTGCAGAATACATGTGCTCAACTCGGGCACTCTACCGCAGTGAAATATGGGTCTATTTCCCACCATTTCACAAAATGTTCTGATCTAACTTCTGTTTGTAATTAGTTACTTTGGAAAGGGCTAAAGAGATGTGTTACAGTTTCTTTGAATTATCAGCATATATTTAAGACAAACTGCATCTCCTGGAGAAATTACGCACTCAAGGGAACTATTTGTCTTTTCCTAAGAGCCTTTTATTTGAGTTGTAGAGTTGGGGTTAGGTTTCAGGTGTAGACTGAAATTAATATAGCTTAGACATTTGACCATATGTGATCCTAATGCTAGCTTCTCATCCCTTGATTACCAAAGAAAAAACTGAATTCCAGGCACAAAATACCTGGAAAGCACATTCATATGAGTATTATAGCAACAGAATGAGCAAAATGAAGTGAATAGCTAAGGGAACCTCAGGAAAATTTAAAATAATTTTAAGACCTTCTCCATACTGCATTGCACAAATTAGATACATGTGAGGATTTATAGAATTATTAATGTTCTGGAGAGCAACATATATATTCTTTCAAAAATTTAATATTCTTTTTAATTCACAGCTTTCAAGATAGTATATCTTGTCCTTGAATAAAAATGTGGTTTAGAGATAAAAGGCATTTAGTCATATTACTTACTTTTTGATACAGAAGTATATTTTGTATATTTATAATTTCTCCTGCATTTATATATTATCTTTGCCGCTATAAACACATATAATATACTTGAAAATAAAAATTCTGTTGCATATGGGCTTTGTTTAATTGTTAGGATGGCAAGATCATACATATCTTACTATATCTACTATAAAATTATACACAAGTATTCCTTGAATTTATTTATTCTCTAATATATTCAAAATAACATAAAATATATTATTAGTTGAAAATTCAAACAATTTAATACTAATATAATCACTACTTTAAAAAGGTAATTGTCAAAACTAATTCACAAAAATGATATTAGTTATTTAGAGTTCATGACTTAAAATAGGATGTATGTTTATGGTGAAATAAAAATAAAATTACTAAGAATACTAACTTTATTTATAATACTCTCAGAAAATAAATACATAAATTCCCATTCATGAAACAGTATGCATTCCAATTGTCTTTGGGATTTTGGAGCCTCCAACAACTGCCTGAAATAACTGACAAAACTAATTTCTACTACTCTGTGCTTTCTGTACATATGTTCATTTCCATGTAAATTTGAACTATTTATTATAAAGAGCCAGAGAAAAATTATTTCAATGTATCCAAAAGGTCACATGAAGCAATATAGGAAAATAAATCAAAATAGATCTAAGAAAAACACACAATAGCAATAAAATGGTAGGAATTAATAAACATCTTTTGATCATAGCTTGGGATATTAGCAGTCTCAATTCTCTAATAGAAAAACATAGACTAATAATAAAGGAATTAAGAAATGACAAGCATAAGTTTTCTAATTTTTGACAAAATGGGCTTCAAACCAAAACTAGTGAGAAGAGGCACAATTCATAGATTAAATAAAAAATCCATGAAAGGACATTACAAACCTTACTTAAACACTCTAAATATAAATGACAGCTACTTTCATATGACAAACACTGATATCTGAAAAAATAGATTCATACCCAATACAATGTTTGTGGATGAGTTCAGTATCCCACATTTTCCATTAGACAGGCCATCAGGAAAATAATAATAAATCTGATAACTGTACTACTAGTATACACAGAGTGAAGATACTTAACAATGCTGCGATTCATATCAAGGGTAACTCACAAACAATGAATAATAGATTATTGCACTAATCAGAAGAGTGTGTAATACCAAAGTTATAAATTATTTAGGTGTGAACTATCCATTTAAAAAGTGTATAACATAATAGAATGTGTGAAACAGAAACTATGGAACACAACACTATTGGGAAGAAACAATAATATGTCTTAATAAGGTTCTTTCTAAGAAAAGAAATATTGGTTCATACACTGTACAATGGTGTGTTGAAAAATGTATGTGTTCTGCTGCTGTCGAGAGATAAGGTAACCCCTTAGCTCAGTAATAACACCTTTTCTTTTTTCTTTTTTTCAAAGTTTATTAAATTGTAAGTTTCCATTTCCGCCCCTCCTCCCAACACCCTCCCACTCCTCCCACTCCCTCTCCTCCTCCCTCTCCATCCCTAAGAGCAGTCAGGGTTTCCTGCCCTGTGGGTAGTTCAAGTTCCTCCCCGCTCCCTCCAGGTCCAGGAAGGTGAGCCTCCAAACAGACTGGACCCCAAAAATCCAGTATATGAAGAGGAAACAAGTCCCAGTGTCATTGTCAATGGCTTTTCAGAAAGACTTCGGGCCAGCCACATTCAGAGAATCCAGCCACATTCAGAGAATCTGGTTGGATCACGTCCTCGTTCAGTCCCAGTCCAACTGGCCTTGGTGAACTCTCATTAGATCAGTCCCCTTGTATCAGTGGGTGATCGCACCCCTCGCGGTCCTGATTTCCTTTTTCATGTTCTTCCTCCTTCTGCTCCTCATTTGGACCTTGGGGGACTCAGTCCGGTGCTCCAATGTGGGTCTCCGTCTGTATCGCCATCCATCGTCGGATGAAGGTTCCCTCTGGTCTTGCCTTCTTTGCTCACGTTTTCTTTCCTTCTGCTTCTCGTTTGGACCTAGGGAGTTAAGTCCAGTGTTCCAGTGTGGGTCTCTGTCTCTATCTCCATCCATCGCCAGATGTCTGGCACTCTTAACACCTTTTCAATAGAAGTGAAAATCTCATCTTTTTTTTTTAATTTGCTTTAAAAATAAAATCTTGATTGTAACTTTTGTAGACCATCAGATCTGTGAAAATAAATAATGAGTGTTCAGGATCCAATATGTCATGTGTATTTTTCAGGTAACCCCCATTGAAATTAGTTATTTTCTTCTTTAATTTATGTTAATAGAATTTCCCATTCAGAGGTCTCAATTAAATTGTGAATATTAAAGTCAGTGGAAGTGCACTGATTTTGATGGGATTTAAAATTGTGTTAGAGTTTGATCTTTCAGCAAATTGTTTTTTATAATATTTAAGGATCATTTACTTATCTTCTACATTATTTGAATTTTGTGCATGTGTATTTTCATTTAATCAAAACACTTAACTGTTTCATAATAATACAGTAATACTTCAAGTTTATAATGGAAAAATCTGTTACACTCCCTGTTAATGAATCTTTTGATTTTTTTCTTTCTCTTTCTGGATATTGTTTGTTTGTTTTGCTTTGTGTTACTATTAATTTCTTTTTATTGAAATTTAAGTTTGAACATTGTTCCAAGGAGGCTTAGGAGAGTGAGGAAACCTGCCAAAAAATACTTTATATCCTGACAACTTACATATAAAAATACTCTTGGATGTGAATGCTATGAGTTTGAAGATGATATAGAACTTCAGTAAATCAAGTTCTAAAAATCTTAATATAAGAGAAAGCAAATATACAGATCACACATAGAAGAACTGAAAAGAAAAATACGGTGACTTATATCAGGCGTTGATCTCCAAAGTGTTCACATACATTTTATTCAAAGCAATCCTCTAAGGCTGGGGTTTTTGCTCAGTGGTGGAGCTTTTCCTGAGCATGACTGGGGATCTGGGCTAAACTCCTAGCAGCTCACTAACTTCCAAACAAAACATAACAGAATTCAAGCACACTTTTCTGTGTGAACCTTAACTATATATGCTATAGGTTTTCTTAACAGTGCCCACAGCCATCCTGTGGAGCACAACCAGCGTATTAACTCTGCCAAAGAGTTAGATGATGAACTAAGTCTAAAACAGGGAGTTGGTTCCTTTTCTAGAACCCTTCTTTAATGTTTGTTTACATATTGTCATCTATAAACGTAGATACTCTTCAAAACTGTCTTATGTAAATCCATAGGTTTATTATGTGATTAAGATATAATTCTTCATTCTAGTGAATTTTATGTTATCCCATTTAGCTTAAAATAGTCTTACTAAGAAACCCAATTAATAGTTAAAAAGTCATGAACCTTCTATAAAGTATTGAATCTCATAAAACTACATATAGTTCATAAACTTTTAATGTGTAATTATATTCATATGTTTTCAATTATGTTTTATCAAAAAAAAGCAATGAGAAATGTTACTTGGTGACATGCATTGCCTAGTCTAAACCATCAAAAATAATTTGAAGATGTCTCATCAAATCAAGACACCAGTATAGTAAATCATTGTTTAATTCCCATGTTGTATTATTTTAAAATTTTCTCAGCCAAATGTGACAATATTGGATCCACATCCAACTCTGACTCCAAATCATGTTGCTGTTCCTAGCATAATGATGAATAATTAAAGGAAACAATTGAGTCTGAAAAATAGATTAAGAAAGTTGGTAAGGATGCATTTCTATCAAATATTTTTCTTCATAAATTGAAGTACAATTACTTTAACATTGTTGAAGTAATAATACATTAATGACATTAATGTTTATTAAAATGAAAATAGGACAGTCTTTCAAAAGTAAATAAATATATTCTAAGATAAAGACTTTAATTTAAAGATTTCTTTTTTTAAAATGTTGTAATAAGTTTACTAAATTTTAGAAAATTTAATACAATATATATTGATCATATTCACTAATGATCCCTCCCCAACATTTCCCAGTGTAAGTTCCTCCTTCCTGCTTCTTGTCATGTTTAAAAATATTTATTTGTTTCTTTGTAGAAGAGATTACCTCATAAAATTCCTTTAGCTCCTATAAGTTTTTCAATCTCTCCCTGGGTGGTCTAAGAAACCAGGCTGAGCAAGTCATGAAAAGCAAGCCAGTAAGCAGCATTCCTCAATCAAGTGATTTCTATTTCTGTTAGACCGACTGCCCAGACTGATTTACTATGATTTGGACATGTAACAAACAAGCCCTTCCGGTACTCCCTCCCCATGCGTACTCCAAAATAGATATATGTAAGCAATTGGTAACATTCTGTTAAAAACCACTTTTTTTTCCCAACTGATGTGACAGGCAGTAGGGGGAAACCTTATATTACCACACAGAGAAATATGTTTGCTTTAATTCCCCATAAATTTGCTTCATTTTAAAGTCTGGTGTGTTAGTAAGCAGATGTTCATTAAATTTTGCTTCATGAAGAAACTTTTGAAATTATAACAATGAAATGAAAAAGATTTGAAAAAAGCAAGTCTGAATGTTCATGAGGATTGTGGTTCAATGCCATGCTATAATCACGTCTCCTGTGACATATAGCATTACTTTGAGAAATATTTGTTCAATAATTCTCCTCCCTTCAAATTACTTTAAGATATCACAGAAAATGAAAAGATCATTCACTTTGTGATGAAAACACTACATTCTGAGGTAAATCTCCAAAGAACTACCATTTAAATTAATTTTAATCATATATGTGCACACAAAGATTCATAAATTTTGTTCTTTTTGAACATGTGTTCATTCTTATCATTTGTTCATGAAATTCAAATTTTTAGCCAGAAATAACAAAAAGAAACCATTGTAGTCATTTATAAATGGCTTGAAAATTCTCAACTGACAAGTTTAAATACAAAAATCTTGGCATTTTATTGTTATTTTTATTATATGATATAAATTATTTGAGTTACAAATTCCTGGTTGTATTATTTTTCTGATTCTAGAAATTTTCTATGGAGTTTCTGTACATATTGCTTGGAAATTTAAAATCTGTAATTGATAATTTAAAATCTGCAGAAGTTGTTTAAAACTTGGGCATTTACAATATTAGTTTTACATTACCATAGTAATTTTTACTTTAAGTTTTTAACTTACATCCTAGAGTCTTTCTTTAAAATTAATTCTGCAGAACAATTTGGAGGATAGCATTTGGCACAGTGAGAAAGCAATGGCTGAGTATCTGCAATGTTCTGTGTTTAATCCCCAGCACTTCAAAACTCACCAAACCAAACACACAACAGTAACAAAGGTTCACAAAAAAGCTACTTAGAAATTCTATTGAATTAAGTAACTGAAACAACATACAATAATACTGTAAAACACTCAGTAGAAACATCATACTGTACATTTACTAAAAATAAAGGGTTATAATATGTGGTTCACTGATAACTCAAAACCCAGGATGGAGAGAGACAAACAGACAGAGAGACAAAGACAGAAAGAGACTGTAGGGTGGGTGCAAAGAATAAAAATAAAGTTACTAAGTATATGAATTTAACATTTAGAAAGGAAGTTACTGAAGTTAAGGGATGAATGATTTTTATAAAAAGAGAAGACAAATATTTAATCACTGATTGCTATAAAGTGAGTTTTACATAATATTTATTTGGTAATTTCTTATTTTGTCAATATTCATTTTTATATAACAAGGAATAATTGTGCAAAATTAGATACAGCTATATAGCACAATCATTATTTCTGTAGCTTATATTTTGAAGCTTCTATAAATTTTCTAGTGTAGTGATAATAAGTAAGTGAAATAGAACAGACTCAATCCAATTTAATAGTTATAGCAAATTTCAAATATTGACCCATCACTTATATAAAATAAATGACAAATAATTAAGAATATTAGTTTCAGTGTTTTCATCTGTGAAATGTGACCTTAGTTTTAGGATGTTCTTACTATGTTAACAATTTTTTATGAGTTCTAGAGTGGAATATTTATTTAAAAAAACATTAACTACACTTGAAAGTATTTTTGAAGCTCAAAAATACTTTCTGGACCTTATTCTCTTTGTGTATTTTGCAGAGTAGGAGAAATTAGAGACAGTAAGCAGACTCTAAAATAAAATTATTTAGCATTTGACACTCTGAATATCAGCTGGCAAACTACCTACAATGATGTCAGCTTCATGTCTATCCCAGAGTACCTAACACTCCCCTAGGGAATCTCACTCTCAGAGCTGTGCACATCCAAAGATTAAATGCACTATTGCTTTTTTTCCCTCCAAATGGTGATTATGAAGTTGTATTATAGTCTCAAGAATTGATGGTATCATGATGTAGAAAGCAAACAGAAAGAATCATAAGACACATATTTAATATCTGACGAACACTTGAATACGGAAAGATGACATGAAATATCCAGAAACATTGACAGGAAAATTGATACTTTTAAAGTTTACCTCAGTACTACTAGTTTAAAACAAACCACTCTCAACAAATAGAGTCTTATCTAAGTGCTTATATTTTATAAATTAAGACTTTGACTTTTTTCTATTTCTAAATATTACAGGATCAGGAGATTTTTATTCTGAATTCTGATGAGGCATCTTTGATTTAATAGCAGTGGGATCTTCTACATCCACAATCCAAGCCATTGATAAGCATGATTCTATATCTACTTCTGTAATGCAAGAAGCATGTTCTCATACTCATTAGAAAAACTGTACCCATAAAAATGAATGATACCAAATAATAGTGAGAATGTGGGTAGAAGAGAACACTACACTACACTGCTGGTAGGCAAATCCCTACCAAATATTAACTGTTGTGGGAAAGATCAGTGCAGTCTTAAAAAATAAGCATAGTATTAGTTGTATAAATATCCCATAAGCTAACTGTTAGGTATGTATAGAAAGAGGAAAAAGTTTGAATGTCAAAGAGCTATGGTAATTCTTATATTTGTTGCAACCTGATTCACACTAGCCAAGATGAGTGTGAAAATACACATCCAAGAAATACGGAACTGATGAAAGAATGCAACACATATATGTTAGTATATGCGTGACATATTAATATCTATATATAATTTAGTGTGGACTATTATTTCAACTAGACAAAGATGTGTTACATTTGTTTATGCTGAAGAATTTTACTTTAACTACGTATAGGTGTGTGATTTGTGATTATCTTGCATTTGTTTAATGATGTAAGGATGTGTGTTTAATTATGTAAAGATGTGTTGCATCTGTTTCCTTGTCTGCCTAAGGCATGCGATTAGTCTAATAAAAAGCTGAATGACCAATAACTATGCAGGAATGGGTAGTCAAGGCTGACAGTCAGAGAGAATACATAGGAGAAACTGAAGAGAGAGAGAGAGATAGAGACAGAGAAAGAAGCAGAGAGAGAGAGAGAGAGAGAGAAACAGAGACAGACAGACAGACAGACACAGAGAGAGAGAGAGAGAGAGAGAGAGAGAGAAAGACTGGTGAGAGAAGAAGGAGGAGAACCGAAGGGAGATGCCCAGGATCAGAAGTCAGTCAGATAGCAGACAGAAGATACAAGAAGCAATGAAAGTAAAACAAATAGAATATACAGAAATTAAAAAGCCTGAGGCAAAAGGTACATAAGGAGAAATAGGTTAATTTAAATTAAAAGAACTAGTCAGAAAAAACAGCCTAAGCTAGGTTGAGCATTCAAACTAATAAGAAGACTCTGTGTCATAAGCTGGTTGGTGGCCCAAAGGAAAAAGCCCAATACATTATTTTATGTATATATGTGTATATTGTGTATATAACATACATATATCACTATGTAATATATATTGTATTGATTGGCTTGGAAGTGACCAGCTTACCGGAATCAATGCCACACCTGGGTTGAAGTCTTGGATATTATCACAAGGAAGAAAACTGAGCAACCCCTAAGGAGAAAGTTAGTAACCACCATGGTCTTTTCATTAGCCCTACCTCCAGGAACAAATGTACAGCCTCTGACAACATGGTATTGTTGGGTCTTGCAGTAGGTTGATTCCTAATTTTCTGAGAATCTGCCATACTGATTTACAGAATTCTTGTATATGTTTGCATTCCCACTAGCTATGAAGTAGTGTTCCCCTTACTCCACATCCTCTCTGGCATAAGCTATTATTGGTGTTTTTTTTTATCTTTGCCATTGTGACAGATGTAAGATGCTATCTCAGAGTTGTTTTGATTTGCATTTCCTTGATAGGTAAGGATGTTGAACATTTCTTTACATATCTTTCAGTCATGTTAACTTACAAAAATCATAAAAGGCTCTCTAGGATTCTGTCACTATTGCATAGTTGACTATACTGATAACATGTAATGGAAGTGGCAACTAAATTTTTTATTTCATGAATTTATTACTATAACAACAAATAAATTATCTCACAAACTGAGTTATGAGATAGAGAGTTATAATGTCACTTTTAGATGTAGGTAGCTCCAAGACCTATAAAACTTAAAGTTTTCCCTATTCTCACTTCCAATTCTTTGTTTTGGGACTTTCTTCAAGTTCTACCAAATTGTTTCAAAGTATCTCTTTCCATAACTTCCCTCTTTGCATTTAACTGATGCTTGCATATGCTGCCCACTCTAAAGAAAATACCTTGTCAGGTCACAGAATATATCATTATCTTTATAGGGAATACCTTCATTAAATACTTAGTTTAATTTTGGGAACATTAATTATATATACCCATACATTTCTTGAAGACATTTTTATTCAAATATGTCAACATACTTTGACCATGTTATAGACTCCATACTTCTCATTTTTCTACTTGTTTGTCTCTGGTTCCTTTCCTCCTCCCAAAGAGTGAGTTTCACTTCTGTTTTTGCATGTTATGTGCATGCACATAAAGTTCAGTTATTTCTAATACGTGTGTATGAAATAAAGATAAAAGAAAATTTGTCATATATTTCTAAGTCTGTCTTATTTCACTTACTGTGGTATTCTTCAGTTCTTTCCATTTAGCTAAGTATCTTCACTGGAGAACCCGGACTCAGACAATTGTCCTTTGCTTTCTGATCCTCCATCTTTTTATCTCCCTCTGTCTTCCTCCCACAAACTCTCTCATCTACCTCTCTCTCTGGGTATTTTAATGTTGCTGTCCTACACAGAGACATTGCTCAGTGGATAACTTCATCAAAATGCTTGTTTCCATTTTTTAAAATTTGAAATTCTATGTGGAACTTGACAGCATTGCACTCTGTGTTGGAATGCACATTTTATCTTTGGAGGAATATCTGTACAGAAGATGTCACGGATTCACTTCAGAGTAGACCGTGCCTCTATTGGCAATGTGTTCATTTCTTACACAATGTTTGTAAGAAGAAATAGAAGCTGCCAGGCATTAAAATGGAAGGCATACTGCTTTGTGCCTCTCTGAGGATAAAATTGGATATCTCTGTCTGGCTTCTGTTGATTCCCTTTTATTCCACAAAACAAATTGCTTTTCCACGGCTTCACATTAACAGGAAAGCTTCTGCTAGGACAGGTAGAGCTAAAAGCTTATTAGGGGCAATACTTTGCATTCACTGCCGCATTTCGAGTCATCGGAGAACAGGCTTACAAAATACAAAACTCATTTTCAAAGTTCCATGCAATTTTAGGCTTGTAACTTTGTTTTTTCACTTTGATTCCCTTATCCTTCCCATGTGTTCATGGCTAAAACATCACATAGTTCACATTTATTTACAGTCCAATATTTTACTTTGGAAGCAACAAAGTAATTTAGCAAATGTTTGCAATGTTGATCATAAAAGATACACTCTAAATTTTAAAAAAAAGATCACAATTCTATAATCATATCGAGACATTTCAGATACTGTTCCAAGTATTGTAATTGATGAGTAGCACAGAGTAAGTTATTACCTTGGGTAAATCTGTGCATGAAACATTCATTTTATAATGCTTATGAATATATTTATTACCTATAAGAAACTTAAAAACAGAGTATGTAATCAATCCCTTCACTGCCTACATTTATGACACCAAAGTACAATTACATGTGAAAATAAAACTCAGGTTGAAAGTATAATTGACTGAGTCTGTTTAAAAGATTAATAAATTTTACTAACATTTAATCAATAAGTAATAATGTATATGGAATAAAATGTAAACCATATTTTTTCAACATTATTAATGAATGCAAATAAACTTAGCAACCTAGTATACAATCTGTGTATCGCTGATTGAAAGCCTTTGCTATTGAATTCCACTTAATTAATTTTTATCTCTCTTTTGCTTTCTCTTTCTGTATTTTTGGATGTGTTTATCTGCATGTGTGTGCCACAGAGCATGTATGGATAAGATGGAGAAACTTATGAGAATTGCTTTTCTCTTCTACCACATAGGTCCCAGGGCTTGAACTCTTGTCGCCAGGCTACAGCAAGGCCCTATAATTGCTGAAGTGCTGAATTCTAGCCAGTCCTAATTAAAAATAGATTTTATTAGTTCTTTGAGAATTTAATATATTGTTTTGATCATATATACCCAGCTCCCCAACTCTGCCCAGATCCGCTCCTCTTCTTTTTTCCCCAACGATGTGTTTTCTGATTTTGATACTCATCAAGATCAATTTTCACTGCTTGTCTGTAACTGCTAATGTGGTCCTCCTCTGGAGCATGGTCGACATCACAGGGACTCCAGCCTTAAAGAAACCGGACTTAATCTTTTAGAATCTATCACTTCTCAATAGCTCCTCTGCCAGGGGTGGGCCTGTGTGTCAACTTCCTCTTACTGATGCTATTTGTTCTGGCTTGGGTGTGTACACACCTTGTGCATTCTGTCTCAGCTGCTGTGAATTAATAGTCCTTGCTTTCCTATAACACAAGCCTTCTTTGTAGTCAACCAGTGCCTCTAACTCTTATAGAGTTTTGCTCCCTTTCCACAATGATCCCTGAGCCCTAGGAGGGAGGTGTAATATATATAAATATAACTTTGGCGATTGCTACATAACCTCATTCACATCCTATGCACCTTGACCATTTGTGGGTCTAGATGCTAATTGCCATCTATTACATGTAGAAGCTTCCCAGGTGAGGGTTAAGCTTTTTCTTGATTTTTAAAATAAATAAGTTGCATTATATATTTATGATTTATAGCAAAAAATTGTTAGATACACACGTACTTAATAAATTATTGCTATTGTATGAAAAAGTATGGCAACCAGAATTTAAATGGCCCTATTATACCCATGGAATACCAGTTAAGTTCTCAAGTATCCCTAATCATGAGTACTTCAAGATTTCATTAAGTGTGATTGTTAATGCTTTTATATATAAATGAAACAATTTTAATCTCATTAAATAATTTTTATTTAATAACCTATTCATTCATTGAATGTACACTTACTAGTCATTGTGTTAATTACCAAGAGAATCATTTAAACAGCATCACAGTTTCATAATATCATATCTCATAATATCTATTATTTATCAAACACTATGTATTACATATATTATATTTTTAACATCTAAACATTTGAACACATAGTAATTTTATATCCATGAGTGGTCATTGTGTGGTTTCTACCAGGGAAGACGGTTTAGAAATGGAGATAAACCAATAAAATCTTTATTAGCCAGCTGTCAACTACATGGGGTATTCAGGATTCCAGTGTAGCAAGAGACCTTTCTCAGGCTGAATTTTTTAAGTACGAAATCCATAATCTGAGTTGACATACTTCAGAAAACAAAAGCAACCAGAAGCAGAACTACAGAAGTTAAAAAGCAAGGTTAGTGCATTTAGACACATTTCCTGAGTTATGGACTTTGATGGATTACGCCTTTGTCTTCTTTTTGGCAGATGATGCTGTCTACATGCTGAGTTTTGCAGTTTGAATGGTACTTCCACCATGCAGTCACTTGTGTGAAATTCTGGTGTCTACTAAATTTAGATGTCTGGAACCCTGTTACATTCCCCCCTGGTCTTAGTTAATGAGTCAAATTGTGGGCTCATTCTGCTCTATAGAGATGTATTCAGGCCTAAGGACAATGACTTTTATTGAACCTATATGTAATTGGCCCATATAGTTTAAGATGTATAACCCCACCATTAATCCAAAAAGTACGTTAATTAAAGGTACAGTCAATGCGGATAGTAGAGTTGTGAGCCAAGGTTACCAAGAGAACGGAGACTTTTTATCAATTATCTGATTAATGTCAGTGTCTCTCTTAAGTTGAACAAGCCCAATCTTTGCAATGGAAACTCCCATGTTCCTGGCAAGTAGAGGCTTACCTGGTGGGCATGTATAGCATTGTAAACTCTGGAGCCCCATTTCAAAAGACAAATTCCCATATCTTTCCTTCCTCCAATACAATCAGACACTCACTTAAAGTAGGAACCAGTGAGCATAAGTCATCATGGAATATGGGTTGCCCCATCATCTTTCACCTCTTACCTGTATAAATCTTCCTCAGTTCCCAGGTCCAGGCCCAGGCCCAGGCCCAGGTCCAAGTGTGGTAGGGATTAGATCAGGGCCCTATACTTCTACACATAAGACAAAACATGTTTCTCAAGAGGTCAGGGAGCGGATGGGCCTGGAGTCCAATGACACATTAATTTTAGTAGGTTCACAGTGCAAAATACAATTCATTTGGCAGTGACATCCATGGCTTCTGCTTCCTTGACCTGGGTACGTGTACAATGAATCCATGATATAAGAAAATGCTAGCTACCTTTACAGCACTAAGAGTGGAAAGAATCAGTGTGTAGGGGCCTTTCCATGTTGATTCCAGTGCACCTTTGGTTATCTGCCCAACCAAGATGGGGTTACTGGACTCAAGCAAAAGAAATCTGGTGGAGGACGCAGAGAACAGCTGTGTATCTCATGTAGTCCAGTCAATAGCCTCTATGGAGGAATGGAAGGGCTGTAGTGACTTGAGAAAGGAATGGTTAGAAATTTACCCAACCACTGGTCTCTGAACCTGGGAAGCAATTGGGGTGTTCTCCCAAGCATAATTTCATAGGGAGAAAATCCCTTACTACATGGAGTACAGTGGGCCCAATGTTAAGAGAAAACGGAGGTCTATCCACCTTTAACTTGACTCTAATGAGAATTTTGATAAGAGTTTCTTTTAATGTTCTGTTTCTACTTTCTTCCTGCCTAGAACTCTTTGGTCTATATGCAAAATGAAGTTTTTTCTCTATGTCCAACAATCACTTGAAAGGTTTCAGTTATGAAATCTGGGTCACTGTCAGACCCCAGTGCTAGAGGTCTGCACCTCTTGTAGCAGTCCCTCAGTGTCGCTGTTACACTCTATTTTCCTGGAAATCTTCTGAAGAAAGAGCAGGAGGCCAGCATTTTGTGTATCATCAAACAGGGATGGAGAAAATTTAAATTCCTGGGGCAAGCTGTTGTAACCTGTTGCCAGTTGTAACCTCTCTCTAAATCTGTCTTTAAAAGAAAAATTGACTTGACTCACCTCTGCCAAAGGGAGCTGAATAATCCTTCTTTCAAGTTTAAGACAGTGTACACGTGTTTCTCCTGAATAATCAAACTCATGGAAATCAGATGTCCTAAGCTTCTTCACAGGTAAGAGAGGTATATATTCCGGGGTGGCTGGCTGGATACCAGGATGCCTGTCTCTTAAATCCGGGCAACATAGACAGTAATTTCTCCTCTTTGTTTCTAGGATCATTGAGTATTGTTTAATCTAGATAGAGATAGTTGAATTGGTTAGTTCAGTGGTTCTCATCCTTTCTAATGCTGTGACCATTTTATACAAATCATGTTTTTGTGACCCCAGCCATGAAAATTATTTTTGTTACTCTTTCATAGCTACAATTTTTCTACTGTTATGAATTGTAATGGAAATACCTGTGTTTTTCAATGATCTTAGCCAACTTTTGTGAAAAAAAAATATTAGACCCCCCAAAAGGGGATGTAACCCACAAGTTGAGAGCCACTGGGTTAGATGAACCATGATGAGAACTTAGCATTTGGCTAATCTGGGGTATCCATTTCTGCCCATTCTCCATGATATCTCAGTTGTCTATCTGAGATCTAACCCAACTGTTTCTTTTCAATGGTGGCAGAACTTTAAGCTGGGAGGCATTCTTCTGACAGAGAACAAGACAGCAAAATTTTGCTGGCTATCTGTAACTCTAACTGCATCACATAAATCATCAGAGAAGATGAGGCTTTCTTTCAGTTTCTGCAAAAGTTCTTGTCCTAATCTGTTTTCTGTTGCTAAACACCTTCTAAGTTATATTCAGACAGTGGGACCCACCTACATCTTTAAGTTTTTAAACTCTTTAACTGTTATCTAGTATGTGAGGCTGACTGGATGACAAAGGAAATCTCTTTAGCAGCCGTCTTTAACCCTGCTAAAAGAACCTAGTGAAAATCATTAAAAGTCTACTTTGTCAGTGTTAGACAGAAGGGAAATCCATGCTATTGATGCTGTGTTGTCGAGTAGTAATCCCCCAAGTTGGCCTGGGAGTTCTTTTTCTACTTTTTGAAGAGAATGGTGGGTTTTGAGTTTCCTAGTAAAGTTTCATTTTCTTCCATGGGGTTGCTTAGAAGAGGAAGAAAAGGGAGGACATGAGCACCTATGAGAACTAACACCCCCTTTCCTGTATGCTTTCTATTAGAGGGCAGATGTTCCTGAAAGAGAGTCTGAGCAACTCCTGAACAGACTACAGAGGGACCAGGACCCACCTGGGACAAACCAAACAAACAGGAGCCAAATGTCAAAAAAGAAAGCACAATATGGGTAGGACATCTTGAAGGTTTTTTTTTTTTTTTAATTTTTCTCACTGATCTGGCAGAGTCAAAATGATTCAGGTCCCCAACAAAAGGGGGCACAAGTCTTAAGTTGGGGGACGGTCTTATTCCAGAGAAAGTCACTGATTAATACAATGAAACCAAGCAGACAAAAACATATAGGAATACAAACAGACCACACACACACACACACACACACACACACACACACACAAGCACACAAATACGTGCATGTATTTGAGTATGAGTATCATACTCATACACAGAAAAACACATAATAAGAGAAACCAAACATTTATACACATGAACAATCAGAAGATCCTGTGATATCTCAAACAGATTTTGGACAATGAATAAGCAGTTGTATCCGACCTCTTCTTTGTGATGAAACAGAAGATGCCTTAACCTGACTTACCTCTGGAGGTGACTGATCAGGTAACCTTCTAATTTGTTTCCTTATGGGTGAAGGATTCTGGTCCCCCTGAAGTTTTGGGCAGCAAATGATTAAAGGGAGTTTTGGGGACCTGGAACTCATGTTGCACACCTGCAAGGAGCTCAACCTCCACACTCTTTTCCACTCTGAGGGGATTTGAGACCCCCAATGTTTCAAGCTCTGGTCAGTGTATATCTCAATTCATTTCCAGAAATTTTATGTGGTACCTACCAGATAATCCTGTTCAAATACAGGCTTAAGCCAATCAAAAATCCCTTTTTAGCCAGTCAAGGAGTATAGTGGGTGTTCATGATCCGAGTGTAGTGCTGAACCTTTCTCAAAGTGAGATTTTTAAGCTGAAAACGATATTCTGGGTTGACATACTTCAAAGAATAAGAACATTTAGCCAGAAGTAGTATTAAGAAGACAAAAATACAAAATTAGTACGTTTAGAGACTTTCCCAGAACTATGGAATTTGATGGATAGGCCTTTATTTTAGCTTTGTTAGATGGTTCTGCCTAAGTATTAAGTTTTACAAATTGAATGGTATTTTCATCATGGATTCAGTTGTGGTAAATTCCAGGCACCTACTAAAGGCTGGGGCCCTTTATGCTCTTATATAGAAACATTGTTTTCTTGAACATTTTATAAATAATACCTTTAGAATTTTACTAACCTGAGGTGCCCATAAATTCAATGCTAAATTTTTCAACTTTGGGCCCATTGAATTCAATCATACATAGTATGGGTCCATATTCAATTTTAAGGGTCCTAGCACCAGAAATGCATTCTTATTTTCAGACTGTGTCATAATACATGAAACACAGTGTTGTAGTCTTTCTATCATATGCAGAATATGGGTGGGCTTATATAAATAAATACAGTGACAAGGTGACAATTATTTTGTATGTTAATTAGAAAAAGCATGCCTTGAAATTGATGTTTTTGATGTTGCTCTGTGGACATGAGGACTAGGATACAGCGTGACGTAAGCCCCTAAAGGAGAATAAAGTCATGGACGTTAAACTAGATGAGCTGCCAAGCTGGATATTAATTTTGAATTTCACCCCTAAAAGCATTAATGATGCATTATACCATTAATCAGAAGTTATGGTCAGTATTACAATAGGTCCATGAACCTGAGAAGAGTTTAGCATCATGGCCTTAACATACTGTGACAGTTCATGTGTTTTTTTCAACAACTTCATTTCTCACAAGGTAATTAAACATGAGCAGTAACAGAAGTACAACTGATAGCGACTAAAGATGGAAGATACTGGACTTAGTAAATGTTGCCAAAAAGAATTCCAGTAAGGATGAATATTGTCTCATCTAGAATAGAAATAATAACTAATAAAAGATTGGTAGTTCATGTTTTAAAAAATTGTTTCTAAGCCTGGTGGCTCAGGTATGCAGATTCCGGAAGTGTTCCATACATGGAAGTTGTTCAAGACCTTTCTGAAAGTCAACGTCAAGAGCATCAGCAACCTTGACAACTTGATGAGACCCTCCTTAATAATAAAAACAAGACTTTGAATATTGCTAAAGGGTAGGATAATTATTTAGGATGTGTGAGGATCTAGTTCAGTCCCAGTTCCCCACATGATTCACACTATTAATGGAGAAATAATTATATAATGTACAAGTGATTAAATATCTAAAAGGGAACAAAGTAAATTGTAAAGAAATTGAATATAACACAATTTTTGCATACAGATTTTTGAAGTTTATCTTCCTATTCATCATCTTGCTTAATTTTTTTTAACCTTCAACTCTTACCTCAACATTACAGATTGAAATAAGGTGCACTTTAGTGGTTTCCATTTGGTTCACACCACTAAAACTTCCAATGCTTAGGAGAAGGGTTTTCCATACGCACTCATTCTGTCTCCTGCAAATCTTTTATACTAAACTTGTAAAGCAGATATTCTGTACCTTTATGTGTCTTTTCCTCAAGTTAATACAGAGAGAATCAGGTGCATATGAAAGCACCAGAAATCAATTGTAAGCAAAAATAAAGTGCTAGACATTGAGAAACAAACTCTGCTTGCCTCTAGGAAAGTCTAGAAAAGACTTCCAGGTATTGATTTATATCATTTCCTACATAAGTAGGAGATTTTATTATATTTGTTTTCTCTTGTGTTCAAAGAACTGAACCATCTTGAAATCAGTAATATATTAATTGAGTACCAGATTACCAAAAATTACTATTCACATATTTTACTAAATAATGGATCTCATGGTGATTCCCTATCAAAGTTTTTGATAGGAAGTATTCTAATTATGTAAATTACACACCGATTGAGTCCCAGGGATTATTTACATAATTTTATCGGAGTGGAACCTTCATTATTTGAAATCCCAATTTGGATAATGTTCATGCATGTAAGATACAAGCCTCTGGTTATCTGTCAAGAGCACTGTATTAGAACCAAAGGCCTCTAAGGTGGCAATACCTCCATCTGTTGGCAAAGAACTGAATTTTTGACAGTCTCAAAGTAGAGCCTCTAAATAGCATGAACATTTTTTTTTCTTTTTGCCTTGTAGCTAATAGAGTATAAAAGACCTGATCTGAAGATTTACAAAGTTCATCACAACTTTCAAATCCATCTGCTTTATTTAGGGGTAGCAAGGTTTTCCAACAGTTGAAAGGCTTGAGACACAGCTGGTATGCAGATGGTGGCTGTACCCGTGTGTTGCATTGGAATGTTTATTACACCATAGTTTATTAAAGTTTAATTCCACCTCGCTCTGTTTGCTAAGGAAAGGAATATGTGTTATAACTTATAGTATATGCTTTTACATACTGAGTGTAAGAATGAGTAAATGGAATGTGTTAAAATGATTGCTATTTCAGAGAACAAAAGAAAAAGTTTTAGATAAAATTTTGTAAGAACATTCATTTTTTTAGTGAAATAATTGCTAGTGATAAGCATCACTTAATCACCATCTTAGTCTCTTTTCCCAATTTTTAGTATAAAACACCCTGCAACATCTATTTAAGAATGCAGAGTAGGGAATAGTTTAGAATTTTCCCCCAGAATTACTTACTGTTTTCATAATATATTTTTTCATAAGTTTAAAACTCTAATGACCGAATGATTTGAGCAATTTTGCTGCCTATTACATCAATTAACTGGAAGATTAGTGGTAGACTATTTCATAGTTCAGTTACTTAATGGAAACATTAAGAAACACAGGGCTTTTTCAACATATTCCTATGCTTTCTTTAGATTTCAAATAGTGTTCTTTTCATAACTTTTTATGCAGACTTAGAATAAATTACCACTAAACAATGTACAAGTGACTAGGAAGGATGAGTTGAAATCACAAAGCAGAGCCTTTTTTACCTTTCCATGAGGAAATATACTTTCTGATATGAGTATCTAAGTAATATCACATTAAGGGTCAAGGGTCAACAAAAGTTTAGTGCCTTCAAGAATCAAATGAATGGGGGGGTGGGAAGGGAGGAAGGATAGATATGGGTTCAGGGAAGAATATATCTCAACTATGGAAGTCAGTTTAGGGTTTACTAGAGACTTGAATGTAAATGGGATCCCAGGTCCAAGGAGAGATCCCCAGATTGTTCTCTGGACAGAGGAGAGGGTGCCTGAATTGGCCTTGGCCCATAACCATACTGATGAATATTTTGCTTATCACCATAGATCCTTCATCTGGCAATGGATGGAGATAGAGACGGGGACCCACGTTGGAACACTGGACTTAACTCCCTAGGTCCAAACGAGAAGCAGAAGGAAGAAGAACGTGAGCAGGGAGGGCAAGATCAGAGGGAACCTTCATCCGGCGATGGATGGTGATGCAGACGGAGACCCACATTGGAGCACCGGACTGAGCCCCCCAAGGTCCAAAGGAGGAGCAGAAGGAGGAAGAACATGAAAAAGGAAATCAGAACCGCAAGGGGAGCGATCACCCACTGATACAAGGGGACTGATCTAATGAGAGTTCACCAAGGCCAGTTGACTGAGACTGAAGGAGCGCTTGATCCAACCAGATTCTCTGGAGGAGGCAGGATTCCCTGAATGTGGCTGACCCGAAGTCTTTCTAAAAGGCCATTGACAATGACTCTGGGACTTGTTTCCTCTGCATATTCTGGATTTTTGGGGATCCAGTCTGTTTGGATACTCACCTTCCTGGACCTGGAGGGAGCGGGGAGGAACTTGAACTACCCACAGGGCAGGAAACCCTGACTGCTCTTAGGGATGGAGAGGGAAGAGGAGAGGGAGTGGGGGGAGTGGGAGGGTGTTGGGAGGGGGGGGCGAAAATGGAAACTTTTATATTTTAATAAACTTTAAAAAAAGAGAATCAAATGAATGGTAATGGGGATGGTTTTGCATAATTGTATTATATTAACATGCTTCAATGACAATTGTAATATTTATTTATTATATAAAATAATGAGATTACTTCCATTTTCATATTTGCATACATTGTGCAGTAATTCTGTCTATCTGTCCTTGTATTTTATGGTTCTCAATTCTTTGTCCCTTACATCTCTCTGTAGGGTAGAGTACCTCATCATGCTATTGATGCTCTTCCCCTACACGTTTATCCCTGAATAATGATCACTATTCAGTTCCATAATTATATAGGCTGACTAATTATATTCTTGTATGTATAAGAATGTGTAGTATATGTCCATTTCTAGCATGTATTACTAATATAATATTCTATACTTTCCTCGTACTGAAAATGACAGTATTTTTATTTTGGGTTACTATATGGGTAAGTCAACATTCTATTATATAAATACAATATATATTTTACATCTATTCATCTGAAGAATGAAATTGGATTGATTTCATATATTGTCCATTGTGAATAGCTCTATTACATACCTGGAGACAATGTTATCTTTTTAATATAAATAATTCATCTCCTTTAAGTACGTATTCAGGAGTGGAGGTGCTGGATCCTACAACAGCTATCATTTCAGTTTTGAACAAATTCCATATTATGTATTATAAAAGCCATATAACTTATATATGTTATATATACTAACTTATATCCCTACTATCAGTATTCATTGTATTTCATTTGAAGTTCAGTTTTACAAAGAAATATTATTCAAAATTGACATTTCTAGTGAATGCAGATACTTTAAAACTATATTAACCACATACAACAGACAATATTTTATTTCCTCTTACATCTACATTGCCTTGACCAAATTAGTTTATTTTGTAATTCACAGTTGTCTCATATTTCAGATCTTGAAAATGATAATTAAAATATATTAGTATTCATCTACAGGGACCTATAACTTGCTGTTGACATTTTGTGAGCCAGCATGCTATCACATTACCAGAAGCAGTGTGGTAAAATGCTTCTCTTCATTTCTCTCGTCCCTCCTAGAAGCAATTCTCTCTTTGCATTGCTTCTTTGCTGTCCCCGCTGAATGTATAGGATCCTACATATATGAAAGTCATTTCACTTGGGCTGTATAATGATGTTTAACAACATTCCTGAAATTATCAACATTCTGTTTTCGTGGCAGAGCAAGTCACTTACATAACAGAGAGGGGAGTGTTATTGTCAATTCAGTGTGTGAAGGATTTTAGAGCAATATAGAATATCACTATAAAAGTAGACAATAATTAAACAAATAAAAGTGCCATTTTTTTGCAGGATGAGTATTATATCCAGCTGAGGTGAAAAACCACCAAGTAATAACAAGAAAATGGTGTAGAATAATGGAAAAATATTAAACCACCAGGCAAAAGTAGGTTTTTTTGAGTTACTTTTTTCAATATTTTTCAACTACAAAAAATTAAATTATTTTTATCATTAATGTGTGTCTGTGGGTATCTTAGTGTAAGTGTGTCACAGGGCACATATGGAAGGCAGTGAACAAATCTGAGGAGTAGGTACTCTCTCCTTACCATGTGTTTTGGACATGAACCAAAAGTGACCTGGCTTGTGTCGCAATCACTTTTACCAACTAAGACATCTCACTAGTCAGCCTTAAATTTCCCAAACTATAGTTTGTCCTCTATTCAGAAATACTTGCTTTTATAAATAAGCAAATGTTTTAATGAGAATGAATTGATGAGTTAGAAAGATAACTATCATTGTCCATACATGCTTTTTTTAATAAAAGTTTATTAATTTATAAAAGTTTTCATTTCTGCCCCTCCTCCCAACACCCTCCCACTCCCCACACTCCCTCTCCTCCTCCCTCTCCATCCCTAAGAGCATTCAGGGTTTCCTGCCCTGTGGGAAGTTCAAGTTTCTCCCCCCTCCCTCCAGGTCCAGGAAGGTGAGCATCCAAACAGACTGGATCCCAAAACTCCAGTATATGCAGAGGAAACAAGTTCCAGTGTCATTGTCAATGGCTTTTCAGAAAGACCCCAAGCCAGCCACATTCAGAGAATCCGGCCACATTCAGAGAATCTGGTTGGATCACGTCCTCGTTCAGTCCCAGTCCAACTGGCCTTGGTGAACTCTCATTAGATCAGTCCCCTTGTATCAGTTGGTGAACGCACACCTCACGGTCCTGCCTTTCTTGTTCATGTTCTTGCTCCTTCTGCTCCTCATTTAGACCTTGGGGGCTCAGTCCAGTGCTCCAGTGTGGTTCTCTGTCTCAATCTCCATCCATCAACGGGTGAAGGTTCCCTCTGGTGTGGCCTTCTTTGCTCACGTTCTCTTTCCTTCTGTTTCTCGTTTGGACCAAGGGAGTTAAGTCCAGTGTTCCAATGTGGGTCTCTGTTTCTATCTCCATCCATCGCCAGATGAAGGTTCTATGGTGACATGCAAAATATTCATCAGTATGGTTGTGGGCCAAGGCCGGTTCAGGCACCCTCTCCTCTGTCCAGAGAACAATCTGGGGATCTCTCCTTGGACCTGGGATCTCCTTTATAATCAAGTCTCTTGTAAACCCTAAAATGACTCCCTTAGTTGAGAAATATACTTCCCTGATCCCATATCCATCCTTCCTCCCTCCCCCCATCCCAATCCATGTTTTTAAATGCATGAAATTACAGACTATGGATATAGTCTTTCCACTGTTCTAAGGTACAGATTCAGAGGAGCATTGCACTCCAAAATTCTGAAATATAGAAAACCAAAATAATCACTTGGGAAATAATTATATGTTTGTTGTGGAACTATCATTTTGTACACTGTATAGATACAATGCTTGTGTTGGTTTTATAAAGAGCTAAATGGCCAATAGCTAGGAAGGAAGAGGTCTAGGCAGGGTAGCCAGACAGAAATCTGGGAAGGAAAATGGCAGAGTCATGAGAAGTCATTAACTGGGTACAGATTGAGGAAGCAGGAAAACAACACGGGCAAGGTAAGGGTAATAAAGCCATGAGGCAGAAAGTAAATTAATAGAATTGGGTTCGTTTACATTATAAGAGCTAGTTAGAAACAAGCCTAAGCTATCAGCCAAGCATTGATAATAAGTCTTTGGATATTTGGGAGCTGGCTGGTGAAACAGAGTATTCCACATATAAATGATGCCCAATGTCTATCTACATACATCCACATAAAGCCTGAGAAAGTGTTTTTTAAAAAGTTTGGAACATGGAGTCATACAGGGCTACCTGGCAGGCTGTCTGGTTGGCTCAGCGCAGGTAACAGAGGCATGACACTTTCAAGAGGCCCTGCTACCAGGCATTTAAGCAGCTTGTAGCCTGCTACTTGGTGGCATGAGACTCAGTATAAACTCCTACAGCAGAGTGAACCCAGAAATTTCCCAAGGCTAGAGCAAGAAACCTGTCTCCTGCTGGAACCTCCACAAGTCTAGGTTGTCATGGAACTGAGGGTGTTGGAGAGAGGTTCCAGAGTCATATATTAAGCTGAGCCATGCCAGCAGCTGATACTCCAGTTTAAAAATTGTCTCTTGTGATCAGAGAACACTACAGACGCTCAGTAAAGACCGATCAAGACAAAAAACACTGTACAGTGTGCTTAAATGTACATAGGCTTAAGAAAGAAAAGAGAAAGGATATAGGCAGTCATGGAAACAAATGTTTAAAAATAATGAAGAAAAGGCTTTAAAGAGAGAAGTAAAATAATAATAATAATAATAATAACAATAATAATAACAATAAAATAACAAGACACATAGAGATGGCAAATAAGACGGAGTTTGGCTCCTGTATGGTGTTTTATTGACTTTAAATTTTTTGATTGCTGATGAAAAAACTATCGGTGCAGAGAGACTTTGGATTACGGAAACTGCTAAATTAAACATATATATATTTTTTAAATGTCATGACTTCAAAATGGATATCAAAGGTATGTTGCTTTGGGAAGAAGTTGTGTTTTCATTCCCACACAATACAAAAGGCCATAGATTCATTCAGGGTTGAAGAGGGTTAGGTTTGATTGGGTAAGACACCTGAAAATTCTGGCTAAAGACATATGGCAAATAAAAACAAATCTTCAAGATGTATGACATATATTTTGCCTGCTCAAACATAAAACAAAAAATTATCATTGACTGACGTGTACAATACACAGTCTCTACTGTATGAATGAAGATATGTAGACCTCTGAAAGTTTATATGTTTTCAAAGCAAGGGTAACACACACAATAAAAATGGGTATCACATGATCCAACATCAAAAGGTGTCTGCACATCTTCTTCAGAGTTCTGGATCCAGAGAGCTTCATGGCTGATGGCTGAGATGGTCCAACTTCAAAGACTACTCCATCTAGCACTTGATCGTTATCTTAATTTTCTCAGGGTCCCCCAAAGATGCCAGCAGCCACGGGCAACAGGAAGCATTCTAGAGAAAACAATGCTCACATTTCAAGGAGATTAGTTATACATGTTTGTCATCACTTATGGGGGGTAGGTTACAAGTTGTTATCAGTATTGCTCACAGAAAAAGCTGAAAAATGAGTTAGATTTAAAGATCTCTTTCTAAAGGAAAAGGGATGGTATATTATAAAACTGATGGGATAAAGATGTGGATTGTTGAGTCTACTTTTGAACAACAATTAACTTCAAATATTTTATATTGGCATGAATTTTGATTTATTTATACAAATTGAAACTTATTATCTTATACTGGGTGTATGCTTCTATTCTTGTTTGGGTTATTGTGTTTATGCAATTTATTTAATAATGCAATGTTTAATTAAGAAATCAGATTAATAGCTATCTATAATAGTCACACATATTGTCATGTTAGGCAATATTTTCAAACCATACACAGATATATTTAGATAGACAGATGGTCTTAAAAGAGTTCAAAGGTCTAAAGAATATGGTACTCAGGGTGTTTAATAACCTAAGGCTTTTCATGACAGTAAAAACAATTAACTTCAGATAATATGATGAGCATTGAAGAAACTTTATATGGAGTTTACTTTATTTGTGGCATAAGATAGCCACTTGGGCAAGAAATTGCCCTTGCCACAACTGCTGACAGTATGCTATCCAAATTAAACAAAGAGAACACAAAAGGAAATGACTACCAAATTTTGCCAAGATGGGATAGTCCTTCAAAATTTCCTGCTTCACAAAATGTCTGTCAGATATTCTGTCTGTAGTCTAAATATGGATGCCCCAGGGTTAAATAGTAATATTCGGTGACTGTTCAGGCAGTCAGATGTCTCTGTCATTAGGTAATATTACATCCTTCTGCGGTCTCTGATAGAGTTAAAGACTAAATGGTCAAACTTATAGTTTTCTTTATTTATGATAAAATGTAAATTAGTGTAAAACATTAAACTCCCAAAGATAAGACAGATAGTATTTTCTCAAATTTGCTAAATACAAATGGTCTGGATATTGTAACTAATTCTTACTAGATAATTGTTTTTTATTGTCTATTAGTTTACCTCTGCTAAAGTTAATACCTTCCTTTTTAATTAGACAGAAGGGGGAAATGTGAAACAATCATTTTATGCACTGTGAAGATGTGTTGCTCTTATTGTTTTAATAAAAAAATTAAATGACCAATCTAGGTAGGAACAGTTTAGTCATGACGTGTTGACAGGAAGAGAGCTCTCTGAGATGAAGGGAGGAGTTGACAGCCAAATACAGAGTAGGTGGGACATGTACAAGATGAAGCAGCAAGCCATGAGCCACATGGTTGCAAGTAAATGAATAAAAATAGGTTAATTAAAGTTATTAGAACTGTTAGAAAAAAGCTTAAGCTATTGGTTATGGTATTTAAAATGTCTCTGTGTGTTTATTTGGTAGCAGGCTGGTGGGTCAAAACAATACACTTATACATGGTCTCAAATTATAGCCTTAAAATGAATAAAATTCAAACATATTTCAGTATAGTGTAAAGGACTGACTTTTGGCCTCAAGATCAAAGAATTGCCCTATAGAACATCTACACATATTGTTTCATCCTGTTTTAATGCCCCAATTTTTCATTGCAGGTGAGTAAAGGTTTAAGCCCATGCTTTGGAACAATATGACAAACAAATCAGCATATCATGTAATAAACAAATAGATAAAGCCAAATCATTTCTAATTAATGACTAGATTAGTTCTGGGAGGGGAGCTCTTATTTATTCAGTTACTGAGCTCTGGTTCCTCTGAGCTACTTCACATAAAGTGCTCATGTAATAACATTATTATTTGTAAATATATGATTTTATATTTTTCCTAACTATTTCTATTAAAAGAACTGTTTTTTAAAAAGTGCATTAATAATGTTAAATTGAAAATAGTGATTAATATTCACATTACACTTCTATTTGTACCAAGTGATTTTTTTTTTAAAAAAACGTATCTCTAAAGAGAATTCCTAGTAGGTATTCTTGGGAACATTTTAATAGCTATATTGCCATTTAATTATCTTTTTGCTTGTTTTAGTCATTTCTTAATTTCTCTTTTGCCTCACTTATCAAGACTGGCAGTTTCCATTCACAAAATAACATTGTTTTATTTAATAGCAAAAAATGTAGAAAACATTCAACTTTGATAAGAAAAGGCATATTTTACTTTGACATTAAAAGTCCTTGCAAACTTGAAATTATTTCTTCAATATAGCAAAACTTTTCTTATGAATCAGCCTGAATCTGGAGGCATATTCTTCCTAAGAAAAGAAAATATTTTATCTCTTTGTTTATTAAGATTGCAACAACTTGACAGCTCTCCAGGAAGCAGATGCTATCATGACACATTGCAATAGTAAAGTGGGCTTAAAGAATGACAGGGATTAAGGTGATCGTCTATGTTTCAAACTAGTAGTCTTTCAGGCTAAAGAATAAAAGACCTACTAGTAACAAGTGTGTAATGACCATAGTTGTAAAAGAGTCTGAAGTAGAAGGTACCCTAAAGTCATTTACTATAAGTACAAAAATAATTCTCAGGTCCTTCTGCCAAAGGGAGCCTTTCTTTATTAGAAAAGAAAGTTCTTCATTAGCTTTCTGGCATCATGTTCTTTTTACACGCCTGTCCTTTGCTGAGAATTTTATATGCATCATTTCATTTTTGCTGTACAAAGCATATGAGGTAAACATTTTATTTGGATGGAGCTCCAACTCTTCATTAACATGCTCTGGTGTCTCACGCCCCTTTGAACTATATTATTCTTCCCTAAGTAGGCCACTCAAACAAAAGAAGAAATGCAAAGCAACTATAAATCTTCCTATCATGGCAGCATTTCTACAGTACTTGCCTCAACATCTGTGGGAATACTTACAAGAAAGTTATAAGCCTTTTTTATGCAAAGATGGTAAGACAATAAGACACTTTTGAGCAGGTGAACAAAACTCACCAATTCTTCCAGTAAACATGTTCTGATGGACTACTATTTGTGAAACACTGCAGTAAATGTGGTAGGAAAGGCCAAGTTCTTGAAGTTCTTGTCGTCCAGAAATCAAGGCACAGCATTGAGATGGAACAGATAAAAGGAACTCCATTATGCGGCACTGCTATATTAGGAGATCAGCTGCATTGTTTGCAGGGGTAGACAAAGAACAATGATGGTTTCAAAATGGGAATTATGAACTGAATAAAGGAAGAAATTACCATGTAATATTATTTATTTTTAATGTATGTGTATGAAGATTTGGCCTCGTATGCATGGTGCAGGCAGAGAAAATAAGAGAGCTTCACACCCCTTCAAACTGGAGTTACAAATGGTTGTGAGCCAGCATGTCAGTCCTGAGAACTGAACTGAGGTTCTCTGCAAAAGCATGCTCTAAGCTGGGCCCTCTGTCTTACTCCAAGAGATGCTCACCTTAACATAAAGAAATATCATGCTTTCTCCTGTAGAGAGGGAATAAATATATGTCTGTGAATGCATTGGGGCATGCATGTGTGCACGCGCGCACACACACACACACACATACACACACACACACGTACACACTCACATACACAGTTAGACAAGTACACAAGCAAACATGCATTTACTAATTTTATGTACACTTATTTATACAGGTAGGAATGTATAAATGTACTTCAATGGCTTGTAAATAGGATTATCATTGTATTTGCTTTTGTTCTTTTGCACCAGTCTCATTATCTACCCCAGCCATGAAAATTTCTTGCCTGTGCCTCCCAGAATGTGAACCAACACATCATTATATATATATAATGATGTATAATATTATATATTATATAATATAATATATTATATAATATTAATATATAATATTATATAATATTATATAATATATAATATTATAATATATAATATATAATAATTATATAAATTATATATTATTATAAATATATAATATATAATATAATATATAATATATAATATTATATAATATTATATATATATAATGATATATATATAATGATGTATAATATTATACATATATATAATTTTAACACACACACACACCATTCATAAATCTAAAATAATTACTTCATTTTAAGTACAGAAACCATTTCTCCTACGATATTAATAGCCAGATCTTGTATTTATAAAACTTGTGTTTTATCTGTATAAAGGAAGTTTAAATTACCCCCCCCAATTTTCTAAGAAACTTTAATGTACTTCTCCATACTTTCAGATTATGCCTTATGATAACATCCATCTATTTCTGAGATAATGATGGCCATTCCAGAAGCTTCATCTGTGCTGAATATGTGAAGAATATGAATTCTTCAGAGAATGATTTATTGTGAATTCCTGAAATGATAAAATGTATCATGTGTGGTGGGGAGGGCAAAACGGCTAAATGTATATGTTATCCTACTTAAGTTTACAGTTAGAAACCGAGCCGGGGAGAACAAAGGGATCTGGTTTCAGATACGCGCCTTAGTGTTGGAAAACAAAACAAACAGCTAAAGACTGTTTCCCTTGAATTTGACGTTTTTCATTATGCTTTAAAATTAACCTTGCAAGAGTGAAGAAAAAGCCTGCAGTCTGGGAATACATGACTGTTTCTCTAGGCTTTGTAGATACTTCTTCCCTTATTATTAACCTTAATGATTTTCAGTTGTTAGCATACTGGAGAAAAATGTCAATTGATAGTTTATCCTTTTAATTTTTTTAGATTTATTTGTTTTCTGTGTATAAATGTTTTTCCTGCATGCATGTATGTATTACACAAGTGTACCAGGTACTCATGAAGGACAGAAGAAATTTCTGACTCCCTTGGAACAGAAGTTACTTACAGATGGTTGCGAGCAACTATGTGGGTTATGGAAATCTAATCCAGGTTACCTGGATAATCAAGAATCATTCTAAAATGCTGGTCCATGACTGTAGCTTCAACTTGTGTTTATTTTACTGAAAAATTCCCATGGATAAATTTCACCTCTTGCACATAAAGTCAACTATTATAAACATTTCTTTAATTACTTCATTTATCTTCCCTGACTGTCCTAAACAACAAGAATGTCCTTTCTTCACCAGAAATGTTTTGATATTTTGGAAATTATTTAATTGAGTGAATAGATAATCGATAGATAGATGATTGTTAGATAGACCGATCGATGATAGATAATAGAAAGTGAGAGGTGATAGAGACACCAATAAAAATGTAGGTGTTTATTTCTAAAGATACACTACAGCATGAATAAAATAAGTATGAATTCAGGAAGTCAGATCAGAAACTGAGTAATTGGAAGTCAGATGCATAGAATGATCAATATCCTCATTTGTTCAAAGCTCTTCACTTTGTTCCATTTCTATGTTGACAGCACTCATACTTTAGACACTTAGTAAGAAAGACTCATTCTGTGCTATTTTCACTAGTAATAGTATCCTGTCCATTTTGTAGTATGATGTTTATTTATTCATTCATTTATTTGTTTATTATATTTGTGCATTTGATGAATTTATGCATATGCACTACAAGTATACAGAGTATTTTTGGAGGTCAAAAGAATTGACTTTGACAACTTCAGTTGCAGGCTGTTGTGAACCACTAGTTTGAATCTTTTCTTCACTTCTACTTTCATTTATACTAGGGGCTATAGAAACATAATTAGGTCTCTTCAAGAATATTAAGTGCTCTTAACCCTGAGCCAATTTTCAGGCTCCAAGTCCTCTACCAACTACGGAGTTTTCTTATCTGTAAAATGTTTTAAATTATGGCCATGATTATTGAATGTTTTTAATTATTTCACATGCTTCTAGAGTACTGTTTGGTGTCTTATTAAAAGAAAGGTCACAACTTTAAGCACAAAATATTGTTTACATTCACTAACTGAAAGTATTTAATATTCATGGATAAGTAAAGAAAAGAAAAGTTCAGTTTTACTATAAACACACAATCACTGAGGATTTAAATGTCTAAACAAAAATTAAATATCTGTTTTTAAAAGACTAAAGATACAATTCAAAGGGAACTGCTCTGTAATGCATGTGAATCACTATTACATTTATTATTTTATATTTTTATTTAAACTCGAATTTAAGTCTACTTTTTTCATATGTAGGTAATCGATTACTAAATGATATGACTTAAAGTCACTTTCTGTAAACCGTAAATATCTTTGTTGCTTTCTCATGAGTCTGTCTGTCTGAAGGAGCTCACCTTAACATGAACTGATATATGCATTTGTTGATTATTTTACATACCCCGATTCTGTTCCATAGTAATGCCCCTTTTTGCTTCTTTTAACCTTTTCAGTGGAAGAGATAATGCGGTGATAATTTGATAGTGCTTTAACAAATACAGCTGACCTGAAGATCAGAGTGCAGGGTGGAGGGAGCCACTATTTGGGCATAGAGGCCAGTCAGCGATGGCACACACCTTTAATCTCAGCACTAGGAAGGTGGAATAGAAAGGGATAGGGATGGATGGGGAGAGGAATGTAAGGCAGAAGGAGACAAGAGTCAGTTCATTCAGTCTGGGGATTCATGGAGACAGGATCTTGTCCTTTGTTTCTGAGAACATCGTAGAGTAAGAACTAGTGGCTGGCTGCTCTGAATCTCTGATCTTTCAACTTTCACCCCATAATAACTGACTCTGTATTTTTATTATAAAGACCAATTAGAAATCGTGCCACAGAAATACAATAAAACAAATAATTTCTTATATGGGTAATGATATTTCTTATATTTGCCCTGTTCATTTGCTACTCAATCTCTCTTTTCTCTTTTCTATGCTTTACATGTTTTCTGCAATGCATATATGTATATGCATATATATATATATGCATATGTGCATGTGATTCTTTCAGAGTTATTTAAATAATTTGCAGTTGTACATCACTCACCATCCATAAATGCTCACACTATGCTTCCAAAGAACGAGAACTTTCTCACATATAATCTATCGTGGCTAATTTTACATTTCAAGCAGATTGAGTCACAAATTGCCCAGAAATTTGGCTCTCCATTGTTCTGGGTGCATATGTGAGTATGTGTCTGGATGAGATTAACTTTTGAATTGATAGCTGAGTGAAATAAATCACCCTCCCTAATGCTGATGGACCAAGTCCAATCAGTTGAAGACCTGGATAGAAAGAAAAAGTTGAGTAAGGAAATTTCTGTTCCAGTCCTTCAGAGTTGGAGAGAAATTTTGGCTCTTCTGCAGATTCAACTCTTGACAGCCTTCAAACTACAAGCCTCCAGGGTCTCAAACTTGCCAACTGCAAGTCTTGAGACGTCTCACCATTAACAATCCTGTGAATTTCTTTATAAAAATATTAATACATAAAAATATGCATTCTGTTGGTTCCATTTCTGTAGAAAACACAATTTCTTAAAACTAACATTGAGTGATCTGAGAACAAGTTTCAGAGAAGAATGGTCCCACTGTGCTCACCTGCATCTTAAAGATAGCAACATGCATGTGTTCAATAAATGGATCTATAGCCTCTTGAATAACTAAAAGGTGGAACTTGCTAAATCAGCTTCAGTACACATTCTTGTCAATACCTCTGGAACAATAAAATGTCACTCCAACCTTCTTAATGGCAATTCTCACTTCTGAAGTCACCTGTGTTTCTCGCAATATGACTGCCTTCACTTTCTCAAATTTGACTTACGGCTTTTGTTTGCATCTCTGCTGTACCCATTCATCTGTTATTTTATCCTGAGTCCAAAAACCTGGACCAAAAGTGGTCTGACCTAATCAGTGAACCTTCCTATATTTCTAAATATAAATTAATAAGAACTTGCAACTATATATTACTCAATCATTTTCCTAATATGCTATAGGACCAAGGAGCCTTCTGGCACAAGGTGTGAGGCGATCTCATTACATGTGATCAGGGACTGAGAGGCAAGCCAAGTGAAAGATGAAGATGACGGTCTGTTCAATAAGAGGGATTGATTTAACTCTGGTCTTTTCACATTTTCAAGAGCTGAAATCTGCCCAGACCACCATTTCAATTCTAGCAATTCCTGAGAAATTGAGGTTTTAAGACATTAATAGTTAGCCATACCAATGTTTAAACAGTTGAAGCTAAAGAATAGTTATTTCAAGCACACCTAGGATTGTATACTACAGATAACCAGATACATTATATATGCATATATACATTTCTATAGTATATATGTAGTATATTATATATATATATACTCACACACATATATATGTATATTTTATATACTACAGACAAATAAAAGGATAAAGGGAAATCACAGGCCTAGATAGCTAGATGAATGGAGAGAGAGAGAGAGAGAGAGAGAGAGAGAGAGAGAGAGGGAGGGAGGGAGGGAGAGAGAAAGAGAGAGCAATAGAAATAATAGAGCAGAATTACATGAGATGAGGAGCAGAGGATAAGGTAGATATTGCCTGCTTCCAATTTCCATGGTTGGCAAGAGACTTGGCTCTAGAGGGGATCCCAGGTGTCCACGGAGATGTCCCCTGCTAGGAAACTGGTCATGTCCCATAGTCACATTGATCAATATCTTGAATATTGATCACCATAGAACCTTCGTCCGGCAATGGATGGAGATAGAGACAGAGACCCACATCAGAGCTCTGGACAGAGCTCCCAAGGTCCAATTGAATAGCAGAAAGAGGGAGAAGATGAGCAAAGAAGTCTGGACCACAAATGGTGCGTCCAGCCACTGAGACGGTGTGCCTGATCTAATGGGAGCTCACCAAATCCAGCTGGACTCGGACTGAACGAGCATGTGATCAAATCGGACTCTGAATGTGGCTGACAATGGGGACTGACTGAGAAGCCATTGATAATGGCACCGGGACTTGTTACTACCGCATGTGCTGGTTTTTTGGGACCCTAGTCTATTTGGATGTACACCTTCCTAGACCTGGATGGAGCAGGGAGGACCTTGGACTTCCCACAGGACAGGGTACCCTGCCCTCTCTTAAGACTGGATGGGGAGGGAGGGGGTGAAGTGGGGGAGCGGGAGAGGAATGGAAAGAGGGGAGGAAGTGGAAATTTTTGAATGGAATATGTGTGTGTGTGTGTGTGTGTGTGTGTGTGTGTATGTATGTATGTATGTATATGAGGACAATGTAGAGGAAATTGTATGGGGAGGCATAACTAACACTATAGTCATTTTTAAAAAGTTGTATGGACACGTAAAAATGAAAAATCTTCCTAAAATACATACTTACACATGTACATATAAAAATGTTAAAATGCAGTTAATCTATAATGTGAGTAAAAGAGGCCAACTACACACCATATGTTAATAAATAAAATCCTCACTGCCAGAAAAGGGTTACTTCTTTTTGAATTGTGTGACAATGGAGAGCCACAGGCCTCCATATATTGCAGGCAATTTCTGTTGTACTTGGTTACCCTCCAGAATCGGACAGCATGACCTTATTTCCAAAGACACCGAATAAATGAGTCATAAAACATGCAGACACCAATTGAATAATGACCTGGAAATGTTTCACCTTACAGCATGGCTTTCATAGTGCTAGAATGTGCTATATAAACTTCCAGAGGGAAAAGTTAGCATCAAATATACAAATTGGTGAATCTTGAGAAAGACAACAATGACTGGTCTGGCAAGAAATACCCAGTGATGTATCAGTGGCACAAATGTCATGAGAGTAGCAACGACGTTCTATTTGGATTTAAGATCTACTCTATGGGACAGAACACATACATGGAACCATTACCAGGGCCATGGATCTGTAACTAGATTGTTCATAGGCACTATGAAAGAACCTATCTCTGTTATTCTGATAGAGGGACAGTGTGATAAATTACCCGAACTCACTATATTTATAGAAATTTATATTTATACAGGTTTTTCTCTCAACTGCCATAGATACCTCTTTTTACAGATGATAGTTAGCACCCAGAAACGGTGAACTTGCACAGAATACTTGATTTCAGAATGTCCAGCCATAAATGGGTATCTATATCACACACATCTCCCAAAACCTCAGAAATCTTTATAGAAGAGTGAAAAGAAATATTATAAGTACAGGAGGTGAGGGATAGCATCAAAGAAATTGTATTTTCTGTGCACAATTGATCAGTGACTGTGACATGATTCATAAGACCTGCACAGAGTCAAACCATAAAATATAGGGTAAGCACCAATCAACACTCCTGCCTAGAGATTATTGACATAATTTGCATATACCTGCTATAAGAGGAATAGTCAAAGTTTGCTTGTGTATTTTAAATATGACCCTTGGTAGACTGACCACAATAGGCAGTAAACACTATAACTAATAACATTTGGACTGCAGCCATTGAACTGGAAATACATAAAAAAGAAAGGGTAAGAAGAGCAAGAGGAGAGAGATAAAGAGAGAGAAAGAATGAAATATGAAATTCAATGTGTATGACAGAAGGTGAAATTAGGGATGGGAAGAATTGGGGATCTGGGGTGTTATAGACTTGTTCTTTTGTTGGTACCTGAATTTGAGTAGATGCCATGTTTGCCACTTCCCTACATTTTTCAGCATAGTTCATAGTCTATTATCAAGCTTATATTTTTGTGTTATTATGGTCATTTCTTATAATAGATTTTGATCTATTAAATCTTATTGTCAACAAACACTTTATCACAGCACTATATAATGCTTATTAACACGAGCTTTTCTATCATGTTTCTACATATATCAATCTATTTTCTACTGTGCATGAGAGCATCTGAAATTTCAAATAGAGATAAGAAAATAACAAACTAAGAATATAGCGTCTTTAAGTATCTATTTTCTGAAAGCACTTCATGTCAGCTAGTACTTTATAGAATAAGTGCTGTTGTTTTAAAAGCAAAGGCTAGATACAGAAACTTGAGGGGATATTATCACTCTTTATTAAATGACAAAATATGGCATAGACATAACAGTCTTGTAAGGTAGATCTAAATTTCAGGATTATTTCCAAGATCAAGAATTCAAGAACGACAACAGAAGCTATTGATAATCACTGATTCCAGAGAAAACCAGCATTGACAAAGGAGAAATCAGAAATCACAATATCAGAAACCTGCTGCAGTCATTCCTTTTGACATTTGTAAGTCAATTACTGACATTTTACTAGTAGAAGTACAAAAAAATAACCAAGTAATTCCTACGTTTTTGCATATACATAGAAATGGCAAACCTGACAAAGCTTGAGATTTACACATCTTTCCCTTTACAGGCCACACATATCTTTTAGGCAAAATGCTCAAAGGAGAATATAAGAATTGGAAATTGAATTCATTTATAATCTGCAGTTCAATAATACACAGTTGAGAGATGTCGGAAAGGACACTGGCAGCCAACTCACCATCTTGGTTGTCATCTCAACAGAAACTCACCTCCTAACATCTATTTAAGTTTCATAAATAGACTACGGGAATTGTTACTTTATTAGTAACTTTAAATTCCCTTTTCCTTGACTTCTATGGAGTCACGCACATACCCCCATTGAAATCACATTCTTTCCCATATATCTTTGGAAAGGTTTTAGCAAATACTTCCAATCTGGTACCTTTATCTGGAACTATGTATTTTGATTAAACTTGTGCACAAAAGGGGATTAGCATTCAATGCTAGAAAGGCAATGCTGCCAGCTCCTTGTTTAGGCTTCACCTAGTTACAATGCCATAAAGAATTTTTGCCTGGGTGGTCTTACCACATGTGTACATTCCACGTGTTTCTCTTGAAATATCTCTTTCATAGCTTGAAGTTACTTCTAACGTACTAACAATCTCTACAGGGGTCTTAATTCCCACTTGTTAAACACTCCAGCCATGGTGTTTGTTGGTTCATTTGTTAAGGGGATTATTTTAACACAACAAAAAATAAATTTAACTTAAAAATTATATGTAAGGATTCTTTGAGAGTGTCTGATGGAAACATGTTTAATACAAGTGATAAAGTGACTTATTTTCTTTTGCTATACTCAATTGAGTCTAGTCTAAGCATTACTGACAGAGGTGCCAATAGATACACTACGTTTGGTAAAATGTGTCTGTTTTTTAACACTGTGCTTTTGAGGTCTAAAAAGTTCCATTAAAATATAGATCATTTTAACAAGCAAAGATTATGAAAATTTTCTTCAAGAGAAGCTATGCTGACTTACTTTTGAGTAAGATTCTCTTCCAGTGATGTGGTTTAGTACCTCATTCCATTACTGACAACCAAGTTATATCCCTGAGATTTGAATCATAAAAGGAGAGAACTAGGTCTTTAAGATGTCCTCTGACTTAGCATGGTTGCTGTAACAAATACTGAACCCTCTCCCTAACACATATAAATAGCTACATAAGTATATTAAATACAATAAAATGCCAAGAAAAAATATTCTTATTGATAATGCTAGTGTAAATACTGCCCCAAATGATACCGTTAGTACATTTTCAAGATGGTCATAAGGTGACTTCTATTGCATAGAGAACCAAAGATGAAGATAGGGTTGATTTATGTATGAATTTGAGGTAGTTCTCTATGTGTTACTAGGCTAGACATTTGTAGTAGGCCAATTCTCCATGCTTTCCTCTTCCTAAGAGGTCATTTCCAACCCGTGATGATCTTGTTTACCTGTTTGTGTTTGTAAAAGTTGTTGAACCGGCTCAATTGAATCAGACTTGTAGCTGCTGTGGCAGAATATTTGTCTGTTTTTCAGCATTGACATGTACATTGAAGATATGATGGGTTTGGATTATTCGGTTCTCCATCAACCTTACATTCCTGAGCTGAGAAAGAGGCTAGCCTTGCCAAGGTCTAGGACAAAGCAAGGAACCATTACTTGCCTGCCTAAGAGAAGGTGAGTGCAAGCAGTTTGACCTTTAGAGTATTCAGGGTCCTATTAGTTCTCAGGAGTCATTAGAGCAGCTAACAGTGCTGCAACAAAAATCTCAATCACTGTGTGGGTTAAGCCTTAGACACTTATTTCTCACTGTGCTATGAAGTTTAAAATCAAGACATTGCAGGTTGGAGTCTGACCTGACTTGCTACTTGATTCATATATGCTTGCTTTCTGTTTGTATCTTCAATAGCAGATGGGAGTGGCATTTCTCCAGTGGCCCTTTTTTGGGAGCAAAAATGCTATCCATGAACCCTTAGGGTGTAGAATCTACTCCCTCTCAAGAGTCTTCCTTACATACAGCATTGTGTTGAGGGCTGGGGTTCTTACCTTTTTGATTTGGGGACACACAAATCCTCGGTCACAACAGAGGCAACAAGAAAATGGTCTAGGTATCAATGGGTCACCTCAGATTTTCCCTCTTGGCCCTTGGGATCTGACAGAGTAGGATTTATCCAGTGAAGAGGTGCTCTCTATTCATTAAAGCTTGTCCCCATACTGTGAAAACAAAGATCCCCTTGAAGGTTAGTAAAACACATAAATCACAGTATCATTTTGTTCTTTTACCAAGAAGTCATTCATATTTCTGTATGCAAAGATAATCTGATATGTATTTGATGACATTATTTTTAATTGGTAGTACTATAACATTTTTCTTCTTTACTCTTCAAGACTTTAACATTGAAGGATAATTTTAACAAATATATGTTACACCATTTTTTTAATAAAAACTTTCACTCATCTGCAAAGGTTGAGCTAGGCTTGGTGATGCAAGGCTGAAAGCCTGGTGCCAAAGACATAGAAGCAGAAGAATCAGCCAGTTTAAGACTATTCTAAGTTAACAGTGAATTTGAGCCCAGCCTGGACTACATGAAACTTTGTCTCCAAAATAGAAAGAGAGGAAGGAAGAAAGAAAGGAACGAACGAAGGAACAAAGTAACGAAGGCCAGTTAGATTAAAAAGTACACAGCTTGTTCCAATACTGAGGGGACATAAGAGGTGAATGAACAGCCACGCGGCGGGACACCCCACTCTCTCGGACCTCCACAGTGGGACAAAACCCCAGGCCCCTCCCCCAACTCCCTAGGCTTTTCTAGCCAGCTTGCGAAGAGTTTCCAGCAGGTAGGCTGCCCCCAAACCCAAACCCATCCAGCGGCCTCTACAAACTACTAGCCTCAACCCACCCCCAAACCTGCCTATTCCCCTGCAATCTCGGTGAAACTCTAAAACACAGCTGGCTCCAATATTGATGTGACTTACGAGGTGAGTGAACAGACATGCAGCAGGACACCCCACCCGATAGGACCTCCACAGTGGGACAAAACCCCAGAACTTGCCGCCAACTTCCTTGACTTTTCTAGCCATCCAGCAGGGAGTTTCCTGAGGATAGGGTCCCCAAAAGTTCAACCCAATCCACTGGACCCCACAAGCTAAAAGCAACACCCTGCCTAAGAGTTCAGAGATTGCTACAATGCCGAGGGGACCAAGAGCAGTTGCTCCAACACTGAGGGGACCAAAAGAGAGCACCAAGAGAGCTAACCAAAAGAGAGTGAGAATATAGAGCCCTCAGAGGCTTTCTGAGACAGACAAGAAAAATTCCCAAACACTCAGACAGCCTCTACAAGGATTGGGCCAAGACCCAAAGACACTACCAGCCTTATCTGAGGGAAGAGATGGGGAGGCACCAATTTAAGAATTCTTCCAATAACCTAAAAGCAACTTGGAAACACTAGAATTCAATGGTCACACAACAAGAAAGCTTGATCATCCTAATCAATAAGAAGCAGAAGAAAACAACTTTAAATGTAAATTTATGAAAATGATGGAGACCTTTACAGAGGAAATGACAAAGTCCCTTTTAAAAGTGGAGGAAAAATACAAATAAAAAATTGGAGTAACTTAATAAATCTTTCGAAGAAACCCAAGAAAACCAAGAAAAAACAAACAGGTGAAGCAAATAGACTTGTAGACTAAAACAGAGGTAATAAAGAAAACACAAACAGAGGGAATTCTGGATATGGAAAATCTGGGTAAACAAACAAGAACTACAGAGACGAGTATAATCAACAGAATACAAGAGATAGAAGAAAGAATCTCAGGTGCTAAAGATACTATACAGGAAATACTCATTGGTCAAAGAAAACATTACATCCAACAAATTCTTAACACAAAATATCCAGGAAATCTGGGACACCATGAAAAAAACCAAACCTAAGAATGATAGAGGTAGAAGAAGGAGAAGAACTCCAGCTCAAAGGCACAGAAAATATATTCAAGAAAATTATAGAATAAAACTTTCCCAACCTAAAGAAGGATATCCTTATGAAGGTACAAGAAGTTTGCAGAACACCAAATAGACTGAATCAGAAAAAAACATCTCATTCATCTCATTCCCCCAAACTATTCCGAATCCTCCCCTTCTCATTTTCCCTCTAACCAACTCCAGAGAGATCCCCAGATTATTCCCTGGACAGCAGAGGAGAGGGTGCCTGAACTGGCCTCGTCCCATAACCATACTGAAGAATATTTTCATATCACCATAGAACCTTCATCTGGCAATGAATGGAGATAAAGACAGAATCCCACATTGGAGCCCTGGACTTAGCTCCCTAGGTCCAAATGAAGAGCAGAAGGAGGGAGAACGTGAGCAATGAAGTCAGGATCACAAGGGGTGCGTCCACCCACTGAGACGGTGGGACTGATCTAATGGGAGCTCACCAAGGCCAGCTGGACTGGGAGCGAAGGAGCATGTGATCAAAATGGACACTCTGAACGTGGCAGGCAATGAAGGCTGACTGAGAAGCCAAGGACAATGGCATTGGGATTTAATTCTGCTGCATGGTCTAAATTTGTGGGAGCCTGGTTTGTTTGACTGTTCACCTTTAAAGATCTGTATGGATGGGGGAGGACCTTGGACTTCCCAAGGGGCAGGGAACCCTGACTGCTCTTAAGACTAGAGAGGGAGGGGGAGGGGGGGGAGGGGGAGGGAAAAAATAGACGGGGAAGAGGTGGAAATTTTTAATAAATAAATTAAAATTAATTAATTAATTAATTAAAAAACATCTCCTTGCTATATAATAATCAAAACTCAAAACATACAGAATAAGAGTTGCAAAGAAAAAAAGGTCAAGTAGCATATAATGGTAAACCTATCAGAATCACACCCGACTTCTCAATGGAAACCATGAAAGCCAGATAGATTTTCTGCAGTCACTAAGAGATCATGGATGCAAGCTGAGACTACTATACCCAGCAAAGCTTTCAAGCACCATTGATGAAGAAAACAAGATATTCCATGACAAAAACAGATTAAACAATACATATCCACAAACCCAGCCATACAGAAAGTTTTGTAAGGAAAAACCCAACCCAAGAAAGCTAACTACACTCCCCAAAACACAGGCATAGGATAACCTGCCACCAGCATAACCCAGTAGGGAAGCACACAAATACTACTACTGAAAAATAGTCATAAATAACAACCATTGGTCATTAATATTGCTTAATATCAAGGGACTCAATTTACCTATAAAAAGACACAGGCTAAGTGAATGGATATGAAAACAGGATTCAACCTTCTGCTGTATAAAAGCAACACACTTCAAACTTAAAGATAAACATTATATCAGAGTAAGGGGTTGGGAAAAGGTTTTTCCAATCAAATGGACCTAAGAAACAAGTGGGTGTAGCTATCCTAATGTCTAACAAAATAGGTTTCAAATTAAAATCAATCAAAAGAGATGGAAAGGGACACTTTATATTAATAACAGGATCCATCCAACAAGATATAGTCTCAATCCTGAACATCAATGCCCCAATACAAGAGCAACAGTGCAAATTCTCTCAAATAATGTTTCAGCATCCACTGTCATTGATTGGGTTTTATGTTCCAAATATGCTTTTCCTTCTCCAGAGTGCTGAATCTTCCTTTAAATAAATTACTATCAGTCTGTACCATTTTCAAAAGTATCTCAGTTGACTGAGTTTTGTTAGTTATATTGGTAGTATTCTTCCTCAGATTTCCAATCTCTTTTCTGATAAGTGTGGTTTCAGTCTGAAAAGATTGTACCATTCCTAAAACTGCCTCATTCATAGCCCTATTGTCAAACAATAACTTTACGAAAAAAATATTGAGTACAAGACTTATCCCCAGAAACAAAAATAATGATGTAGAAGGGACATCATATAAGTCTTGTAAAAACTTGTACATGGTGTTAGCAAAAAGGCATTGAAACTTTGGATGGTGAGATTGTCTGACATATTGTCCTTTTAAATTAGCAACTTATGATCTATAATTAGGATATCAAATCTTACTTGTGGTTTAATTAGCTGAATTAGGTGCAATAACTGTAACCAGCCAGTATGTGTTGTGGGCCACCTATAAAACTAACCCAGCCGGGCCTAGCAGTGTGTATGAATTCTGATTTTAAAGAAAAATACTGAAAGATAAATCAAAGTCTGTATGCTCTGTGGATGTCTCTAGAGCAATAGAATAGACAAATGCAAACTAATTATTAGAAAGACGCGAAACAGCTGGTGTGCCCTTGTGGTAGGCAAACGGTAGGGTGTGTGGGACCTGAAGCCAATCTGATGTGTGTAAACAGAAAATATAAAGAACTGCAACTGATCTGTAGCAGGAAAGGCCACTGTGCTAGATTCTATATTGAACTGCTGGCTCCACGCACAGGTTGCTGAGCTCCCTCATGCCAAGCCCGACGCACTCAGAGCAGTGGGCCTCAGAGTCGAGCGATTCTAAAACCAAATGTTGGGCACCAATTGATATTGTGAAACAATCCTACACCATTTCAGAATTAGGATAATAAAAGGGTTATTTATTTAAGGGGAAAGATTTACAAATCACCGTCCTAAACAATAGTCCTCTGAGCACAAACAGGAACAAACTCTTGCAGCCGGAATGGGAGCCAAAAACAAGAGAGTGGGAGCATAGTTCCTGCTGCTTTTTAAAGTATAAGAGACCACGCCCCAGTGGGCTAGTATCTTAAAGGCTATTGGCAGAAGGAGGAAAATGTGCTCCAACAGCACAAGACAAAACGAGAGCCTATAGAATGGGAAAATCATGTCACTAACCTCAAATCAGACAGAGGTCTTATCTCTAAAATATACAAAGATCTCAAGAAATTGATCATCAAAAGAACAAATAATCTAACAAAACACAGAGTACAGACCATTTTTCCTTTTTAAGAAATGTTTTACCTGCTTGCATATGTGTACCACAATTATCAGATCCTGACATAAGAATTCTTCTGACATTAATGTCCCATTAGTGAAAACACATGTCTATCTTCACCTTTAATGCAAATAACACAATATCAAAGACAGAACAAATTATTTTTAAGGTATTTCGTCTAATGTTTTTGTTGATTCAGTTCACTTTTGAGGGGTTATATATGCAATGAACTACTAGTTATTAGGGTCTCAATGAAGGGCAGTGTTTCGCACTGTATGAGACATATATACATACACGCACACAGAGACACACATACACACACACATTTTTGCATGTGTTCTCTTTTCAGTTATTTTCCATTATTACATATCAAAAAACTTTTGTCTTCCATCCTTCCTCTCTTCTTGCTGTTCTTCTGTCTGGTGCCATTTGAGTTGACATTAGAGTATAATCAACAAATATCATATATTCTTTTCATTTTCAAAAACAACACAGTAAAGAATCTCATAATTGTATACTACAAGAGAAAGTGAAAATAGTTATACTCAGAGACCAGAACACAAACAAACAACTAATACTCCAAAACTCAAAAACTGGGCTAAATGAATAGAGATACAAAGATATAGAAACACATATTACATTTTCTCACAATCTTTAACCAAAAAAATCACACCTTACACATCACAACTTAGATATCATTTAGCTGTAGGTACTGTGGATCATGGAAAAATGACAATGATACTTGGAAGGAATGCTTAGCGGTCCATTCCTGAGAAATGATTTTGCTTTGTGCATCACAAAATAAGGACCAATATCTACATTCCTGAAAGTTTTCCTGTAGGCCATTCAGTGAAAAATCTTGTTTACCTGTTTGTATTTGCAAAAGTTGTTGAGCTGGTTCAATTGAATCAGCCTTGTAGCTGCTGTGGCCACTCATTTAAAAAGCTGGTATAGGCATGAAGATGTTTTATAGGTCACTAAATAATAGTTCTCCATACTTCAGACTAAATCAGTATTCAATTTCTGCCTATTAGGGTATTCACCTTTCCTGAAAAGAATATGTAGGTGAGAAAACCAATAGCTCAGGGGAAAGGACAACTGTGACATTTAACAAGGGACAAGATAAATGGTTCAACTTACTCTTAATATTACCTTGCACAGTATGAACTACCATAGTCCTAGTAGTCGCAAAGACCAGCATTTTTTTAAAATCTCTCTAAAATATTAAAAACTCCTTGATAAAAAAGTACATTCCTTGTAGGTATTCCTCTATAATAAATAAGTTCTGATCAGTTATATATTGCAAAAAATTAATATTTCAAGTTTGAAATCTTCACCATAAAGATGCAATTCTATTTCTAAATATGCAAACTTTGTATTTTTCATTAATGTGCCATTATACTTTATGAAATTTAGATAACTTGCCAGTTTTAATTACTTGATTGTTGAATGTTTTCTCTCACTGGTTTTAAATAAGTATCTAATATTCAGAATTTTATAAGAAATTTATAACACATGAGATATTTACTAGGAATTTCAAAGCAAGAAGCAGAATTTATCTATTCAATCATTTGTAATATTCTTACTTTTGAAATGAAAATAACTTTGAATTATTATTTTCTTTAAGATATTTCAATTTCTAGCCCACTAAAAACAGTATAGATCAGGATAATTTTAAAATAAATTTTAATACCTTATGAATCTTCTTGCTCAAGGGGAATAGTTTCACTAGATATAACATTTTTAGAGTCTACAGATTTCAGAGACAGGTTGAAGTATAGAACTCAATTATGAACGTTTGGGATATGTACCATGATACGTTTAAGAAAATAAATTATTTGTTAAGCATTTACAGTGTATAATTGGACTGTGATGTTCCTTGGTACTTCCCCATTGCTTGTTATCACTAAGGTAAAGGTAAAAAGTTTTACATGCTAATTTATCCGTATACTAGAAACAGTGAACAATACAGTTCCTATTCCCTATTAGGTACAACCATCTTCAATATCATCTTTTCTCTATCTCTATAATTTTATGACAGTATACACTGAAGCATCTATCAGGCATTCTTGCCACCACTAAGTGAATTGATAGAATGCCACTTTTTAAACTGTGACCAAATTATATAACACATGCTAGGTATTTAATAAATATTATCCCTGGGAAGTTGGACATTTGCTGTCTTAGCTGAATATGAGTGTGTCAGTGTGTCTTAGTTTAAGTTAATTACTCTGAGTCCCTGTCTTGAGTTTTTGCCTTAGCCTTACTCAAGGATAGACTCTACCTCTATTAATTAGAAAGGGTTCTTTAGAGTACCAAAACTTATAGAATGAATTTTTATATGTGAATATATATAGAACATATATACATAGACATATACGTGTGTGTGTGTGTGTGTGTGTGTGTGTGTGTGTGTGTGTGTGTGTATAATAGAATTTCTTACAGGCTATGGTCCAACTAATCAAAGAGTGGTGGATTCTGATTAGAAAGTTCAAGAATACAGAAGTTGCTAAGTCTAAAAGACTGAATGTCTCATCTGGTCTTTAGTAGACACTGGAATTCTGAAGGCGCTAATTCTATAGAAGGAATGGACGCCAAGCAAAGTGAGAGCTAGTAGACAAAGATCAAAGATTTTCTTCTTCCATGTCATTATATAGGCTTCCAGCAGAAGGTGTGGCTCAGATTAAAGGTGTGTTTTCCCACCTGAAAATTTGGCTAAAAATATGTGTCTCCCTACCTCAAAGGTTCTAACTAGAAATGAACTCACCAACTTCAAAACAAGCAAAAGTCTCTCACATTTGTTGCCTCTATTTCTTGATTGCAATTCATTCCAGATGTCATCAAGTTGATAAACAAGAATAGCCATCGCAGTAACTTTTAAGCTAAATAAACACTTTCCTCACCTAAGTTATGTTTGCTCAGCATTTTATGATTACAACAAAAAGAACATTGGGACAGTGAGTAATATGAAAAACATGGATTACTCATCTGATATCTGCATTTTATTATTTTTTAACTCCTTCTATTATACATTGATAAAAAAAATTCTGTCTTTCCCATGTAATTTCTTATCAGTAATCACAATATTATGTATTCTACTTGTGAAACTTCTGTGTTCCCTGAAGGAAATAACACTCATCATACTGATATACATACTTAGGTCAATCAAGTCAAGCAAGACAAGTTCTCTTTTACAAATAATCAGCACTTCCATTTCTATTTCACCTGAGGTTCACTGAAATCTTAATTCCCTTGAGCTTGATCTTTTCTTCTTCCTCATGCAAGGTATTCTCTGTATTTATTAAGCCCTTGGACCAGTCCTCAGAATGATTCACTTATTCCCATTCCATTCAATAAAGCTTACTATTGAAATCCGTGACATAGTGACTAGTATGTATCAAAACACCTTAGCATGCCATGTGTACTCAATATTGTTTACTCTCCTTTAATTTTTTGAAACTGTGTTCATATAAATCATTACCACTCTTTTTACTTGTTTGTTCTAGCAGTTGTCTTTTGCTTTAGTTATGTCTTCCACATACAGACCACAAGCCATCTTTTGCACCATAAATATTGATTTAAATATTATTATTTTGAATACTGCAGCATAAGGGCAGACACAAATACACATTTTAGCTATTTCTAAGTTGATGTAACATTATTTATAAACTATTGTCCATATTCTATGCAGAATGTAATTATTTTTCTTAGAAATTCTGATCTGGAGAGCTAATAATATAATATGGCCTCTGTTTAGACTCTGCATCCAAAGTGTCATCTGTTTCCTATTGGTTAATATTATTTCTTGCAGATGACAGGAAATGCAATTCAAAACAACAATAAGCCTATTTTATTGCTTCATGTAAGCAAATTGTGTAAATGTAAGTTTTCAGGTGCTACTTGGTCTAGAGTCTCCAATGTTATCATCAAGGCTTATCATCTCTACATATCTTGTCTATGAAAACATGATATTGGCTTTGTTCTCAACCCCCAATATCTCAGATTTTCATTAAAAAAGAAGGCTCCATGTCTATCTTTCTGTCTTTCTTCCTTTCTGCATTTTTTCTTTCCTTTCTTTCCTTCTTCCTCTCTCTTCCTTTCTTTTATCCTTCTTTCCCTCCTTCCTTCCTTATTTCTTTTCTATCTTCGCTTTTTTATTTTCTTTCTTACAGTGGCCAAGGAAGCACCAATATGTGTTCTATTGATTTGTTGGTTACTCATCACTTAGCCATCACTAAGTGCAGGAGAATTTCATTTTATTTCTTGGAACATAAATATCCAATCTGCTTTCCATAAACTTGACACTAAAAATATAATCTCTTGTGAAAGAAAGATATATATTCAAAAGATTTCAAGACAATAATTTTATGTAGCCATTATAATAAAAAGAGGAGACACAAGCACACATACACACACACACACACACACACACACACACATACATCAACAGGTGTGGTATGGGACTTACCAGAAATAACATTCATGCCAAGACATCAATCACATATACTCATATCTATTACCATTTGCTCTTATTATTTTGGGCAAATAAATGAGAAAAGTGTTATTGAAAAAAATTACTAATATACTTCTTTCAGCATATGTTCATTATTTTTATATATTTGAAGAAAATTTTCAAACAAGGATTTTTGTATTTATGTCACTGGGCATGTCCAAAGCCCAGTCGCCCTTTAATAAAAATATTTCCAATAAATAGCTAAACTTGTAAAGTAAATAAAGAAGCTTAGCTTTCATAAAATATCAGAAATGATGAACTATGTGAACTAAAGTCTATTTTCAAAGAATATAATATTTATCCAGCCTACCTATCTGATATAAACAGTGTAAAAAGCAAGGGTGATTGAACAATACTATACTAATTAAAAACAATGTTGCAAGAATTCAGATCCAAAAGCTAAATACACCAACAGAAAAAACACAAGGAAGCAGTAAAATTAAAAGCTTCTGGTTGGTTGGCCACAGATTTCCAGGAAATGGGAGCCCTGAGTTACTTCACATTTTCCTTATTACTCTTTGACTTGTCAAGTTGTTTAATTTCTGTAGGTTCTATTTTGTTACTTGAGAAAAAACAATAGTAATACCAACCTCCTATAACATATATCAGGTGAATATAGCACAATAATTGGAGAGCAATGGTTTTTTTTTTTATTTTCCTGTTGAAAAAGGAATGTTCATTTATAAGAAAGAATCCAGGACTGGAGAGATGGCTCAGTGGTTAAGAGCATTGCCTGCTCTTCAAAAGGTCCTGAGTTCAATCTCGGCAACCACATGGTGGCTCACAACCATCTGTAATGAGGTCTGGTGCCCTCTTCTGGCCTGCAGACATACACACAGACAAAATATTATATGCATAATAAATAAATAAATAAATAATTACTTTTAAAAAAGAATCCATACTTTGGACATAAGGAAGAAAAGTTCAAAACAAAGGCATATTCAACAACAATAAATGCATTAAAAAACATTAAGAATGTCTTTTACTCATTTTTGTATCAATCTTACAATGTAAATTTTACATACAAATCCTGAGTCACTGAATTCATGCCATTCCCCAGTTTCCATTTGATTAAAATAAGCCTTTTGGGGTGGGGACTAATATCTTTCTTTACTTCCAGAGTGTTTGGTTTTACATGAGTTGCCAGCTGGATCTACTTTAGGAGTCAAAGAAAGACAATTAAGTTAAAAACTGTAAGAGAAGAAATCCCTAATTACACAAACAGCTGCCTAACACCTTTGAATTTTATAGCTTTTTTTATTCCAGTTGCTTTGCCAGGTAAAAGATTAAATGAAGACACCATTCGGTGATATGTCCTCACTCTAGAAAAGAACAGGAACGGAATGGATTGTGTTCCTGATATCTCTATACAGTTACTGCAATGTCTCTGAAGAATTGTTATTAACTCATTCCATCATTCTGGAGAAAATTACAGTCGTGTTCAAATTATTGATTACTTATGATATCTCCATAGACACGATGAAAAATTTTCTAAACTCTTTGAAGTATTATTTAAAATCCAAATTGTCGATGAAAAATCAGAAATAGCCTGGCTACTCCAAAGGGGCGGCTTCCCCGAGCTAAACCCTTCTCCTCCTACGCCATCCCAGCTTTCTGCCTGAAACCCCTACCGTTCCTCTCTCCCTTTTTCGGGGCTTAAATTCCTCCAACTCAGCCTGGATGGGTGCAGGTGGGCAAAGTGATTCCTGGATAGCAAGGGGCACTAATCCGGTAGCAGAAGACCCAGCGGACGGAAGAGCCATTGGAGAGCATCTGAAGGAAGAGATGGGCAAGCGCCAAGGCAAGAATTCCTCCAACAATCTGAAAAACAACTTGAAAACACCAAATCCCAGTGATCTTACCACAGAAGGACTTGAACACCCTATTCTGAAAGAAGTGGAAAACAGTGTCATTATGAAAGCAATAGAGTCTCTTACACAGGGTATGAATAACTCACTTAAAGAAGTAGAAGAGAAATATAACAAAAAGATGGAAGAAATGAGTAAAGAAATGGAAGAGAAATATAACAAAAAGTTTGAAGAAATGAGTAAATTCATAAATGATACCCTGGGAAACCAAGAAAAAACAATCAAACAGGTAATGGAATCAGTTCAAGAACTGAAAACTGAAATGGAGGCAGTGAAGAAAACACAAACCGAGGGCCGGCTGGATATGGAAAATCTAGGTAAACAAACAGAGACTTCAGGAACAAGCATAACCAATAGAATACAAGAGATAGAAGAATGAATCTCAGATTATGAAGACACCATAGAGAAAATAAACGCTCTGACCAAAGAAAACAGCAAATCCAACAAATTCTCATCACAAAACATACAGGAAATATGGGACATAATAAAAAAAAAACCCAAATCTAAGAATAATAGGAGTAGAAGAAGGAGAAGAATTGCAGATCAAAGGTCCAGAAAATATATTCAACAAAATTATAGAAGAAAACTTTCCCATCCTAAAGAACGATATTCCTATGAAGGATCAAGAAGCATACAGAACACCGAATAGACTGGATCAGAAAAAAACATCCCCTCGCCATATAATAATTAAAACACAAAGCATTCAGATTAAAGAAAGGATATTAAGAGCTGCAAAGGAAAATGGTCAAGTAACTTATAAAGGTAAACCTATTAGACTTACACCAGACTTCTCTAAGGAAACCATGAAAGCCAGAAGTTCCTGGATAGAGGTACTGCAAAAACTAAGAGACTATGGATGCAAGCCCAGACTACTATACCCAGCCAAGCTATTGTTCACTATCAATGGAGAAAACAAAATATTCCAGGATAAAAACAAATTTAAACAATACGTAGCTACTAATTCAGCCTTACAGAGAATATTAGAAGGCAAATCACAACCCAAGGAATCCAACATTCCCAACACTGCCTACAATAACTCAGACATCTAGCTACCTTTCACAAGCAGAACTCAAAGAATGAAAACACATACACTCTACTACCCAAAAAAAAATGACCGGAGTCAGCAACCACTGGTCATTAATATCTCTTAATATCAATGGACTCAATTCACCTATAAAGAGGCACAGACTTGGATACGAAAACAGGATCCAACATTCTGCTGTTTACAAGAAACACACCTCAACCACAAAGACAGACACCTACTCAGAGTAAAGGGTTGGGAAAAGGTTTTCCAAGCAAATGGACCTAAGAAACAAGTGGTTTTGGCCATTCTAATATCTATCAAAATCAACTTCAAACTAAAATCAATCAGAAGAGATGGAGATGGATATTTCATACTCATAACAGGAACAATTCATCAGGAAGAAGTCTCAATCCTGAATATCTATGCCCCTAATATAAAGGCACCCACATATGTAAAAGAAACTCTTCTAGAACTAAAGGCAGTCATCAAACCACACACAATAATAGTAGGAGACTTCAACACTCCTCTCTCACCAATGGACAGGTCAATCAGAAAGAAACCAAACAGAGAATTAAGAGAATTATTGGAGGTATTGAATCAAATGGACTTAACAGACATCTATAGAACACTCCACGCAAATAGGAAAGAATATACCTTCTTCTCTGCAGCTCATGGAACCTTCTCGAAAATTGACCACATACTCGGTAACAAAGCAAACTTCCACAGATACAAAAAAATATTAGTAACCACCTGTGTCTTGTCAGATCACCATGGATTGAAATTAGAATTCAACAACAATGCTACCCCCAGGAAGTCAACAAACTCATGGAAGTTGAACAGTCAACTACTAAATCACCCCTGGGTCAAGGACGAAATTAAGAAAGAAATTGAAGTCTTCCTTGAATTTAATGAAAACAAAGACACAACATACTCAAACCTATGGGACACTATGAAAGCAGTGCTAAGAGGAAAGTTCATAGCACTAAGTGCCCAATTAAGGAAAATGGAGAAAGCACACATTGGAGACTTAACAGCACACTTGAAAGCTCTAGAAAAAAAAGAAGCTGATTCACCCAGGAGGAGTAGAAGACTGGAAATAATCAAACTGAGGGCTGAAATCAACAAAATAGAAACACAGAAAACAATCCAAAGAATCAATGAAACAAAAAGCTGGTTCTTGGAGAAAATCAACAAGATTGACAAACCCCTATCCAAACTAATCAAACGGCAGAGAGAGTACATGCAAATTAATAGGATCAGAAATGAAAAGGGGGACATAACCACAGACACAGAGGAAATTCAGAGAATCATTAGATCTTACTATGAAAGTTTATATGCCACAAAGTTGGAAAATGTAAAAGAAATGGACATTTTTTAGATAAGTACCATATACCAAAGTTGAACCAAGAACAAGTGAACAATCTAAATAGACCTGTTAGTTGCGAAGAATTAGAAGCTGTTATCAAAAATCTCCCTACCAAAAAAAGCCCAGGACCAGATGGTTTCAATGCAGAATTCTACCAGAACTTTCAGGAAGAGCTAATACATATACTCCTTAATGTATTCCACAATATAGAAACAGAAGAGTCATTGCCTAACTCCTTTTATAAAGCTACAGTTACTCTGATACCAAAACCACATAAAGACACAACCAAGAAAGAGAATTACAGGCCAATCTCACTCATGAACATTGACGCGAAAATTCTCAATAAAATACTGGCAAACCGAATCCAAGAACACATTAGAAAAATTATCCATTATTATCAAGTAGGCTTCATCCCAGAGATGTAGGGCTGGTTCAACATATGCAAATCTATCAATGTAGTCCATCATATAAATAAACTGAAAGAAAAAAATCATATGATCATTTTACTGGATGCTGAAAAAGCATTTGACAAAATTCAACACCCATTTATGATAAAGGTGTTGGAGAGACTGGGGATACAAGGATCATACCTAAATATAATAAAAGCAATATACAGCAAGCCAACACCTAACATCAAATTGAATGGAGAGAAACTCAAGGCCTTTCCACTAAAATCAGGAACACGACAAGGCTGTCCACTCTCTCCAAACCTCTTCAGTATTGTGCTTGAAGTTCTAGCAATAGCAATAAGACAACATGAGGGGATCAAGGGGATTCGAATTGGAAAGGATGAAGTTAAACTTTCATTATTTGCTGACGATATGATAGTGTACATAAGTGACCTCTAAAACTCTACTAAAGAACTCCTACAGCTGATAAACACATTTAGTAACGTGGCAGGATACAAAATCAACTCCAAAAAATCAGTGACCCTCCTATACACAAAGGATAAAGAAGCAGGGAGGGAAATCAGAGAAACATCACCTTTCACGATGGCCACAAATAGCATAAAATATCTTGGGGTTACTCTAACCAAGGAAGTGAAGACCTATTTGACAAGAACTTTAAGTCTTTGACGAAAAAAATTGAGGAGGATACCAGAAAATGGAAAGACCTCCCCTGCTCTTGGATTGGGAGAATCAACATAGTAAAAATGGCAATTCTACCAAAAGCAATCTATAGATTCAATGCAATCCCCATCAAAATCCCATCAAACTTCTTCACAGACTTGACAGAACAATAATCAAGTTTATATGGCAAAACAAAAAACCCAGGATAGCCAAAACAAACTTATACAATAAAGGAACTTCTGGAGGCATTACCATCCCTGACTTCAAACTCTATTACAGAGCTACAGTATTGAAAACAGCTTGGTACTGGCATAAGAACAGAGAAGTCGACCTATAGAATCGAATAGAAGACCCGGATACTAACCCACAAACATATGAACACCTAATTTTTGACAAGGGAGCTAAAGGTAAACAATGGAAGAAGGAAAGCATCTTTAACAAATGGTGCTGGCATAACTGGATGTCAACCTGTAGAAGAATGAAAGTAGATCCATATCTATCACCATGCACAAAACTCAAGTCCAAATGGATTGAAGACATCAACATTAATCCGTCCACTTTGAACCTGATAGAAGAGAAAATGGGAAGTAGTCTACAAGATATAGGCACAGGAGGTCACTCCCTAAGTAGGACCCCAGTAGCACAGACAATAAGAGAAACAGTGAATAAATGGGACCTACTGAAACTGAGAAGCTTCTGTAAAGCAAAAAACACTGTCAGTAAGACAAAAAGGCTACCTTCGGACTGGGAGAAGAGCTTCACCACCCCCTCATCAGACAAAGGTCTGATCTCCAAAATATACAAAGAACTCAAGAAACTAGACACTAAAACTCTAATTAACCCAATTAAAAAATGGGGTACTGAACTGAACAGAAGAATTCACAACAGATGAACTTCGAATGGCCAGAAGACACTTAAGGTCATGCTCAACCTCCTTAGCGATCAGGGAAATGCAAATCAAAACCACTTTGAGATACCATCTTACGCCTGTCAGAATAGCTAAAGTCAAAAACACCAACGATAGCCTATGCTGGAGAGGATGTGGAATGAGGGGAACACTCATCCATTGTTGGTGGGAATGCAAACTTGTGCAGCCACTGTGGAAATCAGTGTGGCGGTTTCTCAGGAAACTGGGAGTCAATCTCCCTCAGGACCCAGCAATTCCACTCTTGGGAATATACCCAAGAGAGGCCCTATCATACTACAAAAGTATTTGTTCAACTATGTTCATAGCTGCACTATTTGTAATAGCCAGAACCTGGAAACAACTTAGGTGCCCCTCAATAGAAGAATGGTTAAAGAAGGTGTGGAACATGTATACATTAGAGTTTTACTCAGTGGTAAAAAACAATGACATCTTGAATTTTTCAGCAAATGGATGGAAATAGAAAACGCTTTACTGAGTGTGGTAACCCAGACCCAAAAAGAGGAATATGATATGTACTCACTCATAATTGGATTCTAGCCTTAGTTAAAGGTCTTTGAGTCTATAATTTGTGATCCTAGAGAAGCTAAATAAGAAGATGAAACTGAAGAAAATCATATAGTTATCCTCCTGGATAGTGGAACTAGGCAAGATTGCCAGGCAAACTTGGGTGCATGAGGGTGGGGGGGTGGAAGTAAGGGAAGATGGTCAGGTAGAGGGGAGAGGGGGAGGATTGGGGATGGCTTGGAGGAATGGGAGGGGGGGAGGGAGGAAGGATGGTTGGGGAGCAGGGATGTTTATATCTCAGCTAAGGGAGCCATTTTAGGGTTTGCAAGTGACTTGATTCTGGAGGGGTTCCCAGTAAAAATTAAATAAAAAATATAAAAATAAAAAAATTAAAAAAATAATAAAAAAAAAGAAAAGAAAACGCTTCACTGAGTCAGGTAAGCCAGACCCAAAAAGAGGAATTTGGTATGTATTCACTCATAAATGGATTCTGGCCATAATTAAAGGTCTTTGAGCCTATTATTCGTGATCCTAGAGAAGCTGGATAGGAGGGTGAACCTGAAGAAAATTCAGGTAGTTTTTCTCCTGGAGATTGGAAATAGACAAGAGTCCCAGGTAGCCTCGGGTGCATGGGGGGGGGGCGGGTAGGAGGGTTGTTGGAAGGGGAGAGGGTTAGAGAGAAGGGAGCAGGTGAGGGAGAAAGGATAGATATGGGATCAGGGAAGAATATATCTCAACTAAGAGAGTCAGTTTAGGGTTTACTAGAGACTTGATTTTAAATGGGATCCCAGGTCCAAGGAGAGATCCCCAGATTGTTCTCTGGACAGAGGATTGGGTGCCTGAACTGGCCTTGGTCCATAACCATACTGATGAATATTTTGCTTATCACCATAGATCCTTCATCTGGTGATGGATGGAGATGGAGACAGAGACCCACATTGGAACACTGGACTTAACTCCCTAGGTCCAAACGAGAAGCAGAAGGAAAGAGAACGTGAGCAAGGAAGGCAAGATCAGAGAGAACCTTCAACCGATGATGGATGGCGATACAGACGGAGACCCACGTTGGAGCACCGGACTGAGTCCCCCAAGGTCCAAATGAGGAGCAGAAGGAGGAAGAACATGAAAAAGGAAATCAGGACCGCGAGGGGTGCGATCACCCACTGATACAAGGGGACTGATCTAATGAGAGTTCACCAAGGCCAGTTGACTGGGACTGAGCGAGCACGTGATCCAATCAGATTCTCTGAATGTGGCCGAATTCTCTGAATGTGGCTGGCCCGGAGTCTTTCTGAAAAGCCATTGACAATGACACTGGGACTTGTTTCCTCTGCATATACTGGATTTTGGGGATCCAGTCTGTTTGGATGCTCACCTTCCTGGACCTGGAGGGAGGGGGGAGGAGCTTGAACTACCCACAGGGCGGGAGACCCTGACTGCTCTTGGGGATGGAGAGGGAGGAGGAGAGGGAGTGGGGGGAGTGGGAGGGGGTTGGGAGGAGGGGCCGAAATGGAGACTTTTGTATTTTAATAAACTTTGAGAAAAAAATCAGAAATAAAGGAATACAAATTATGATTGATACTACTGAAAGGCATTCAACCCTGATAAACTACTATGGATAACAGTGAGCCTAAAATAGTATAAAAAAATAAACTGTTAAATTATAGGATAAACATATTCTAATGGCTATGCACCCCCAAAATTCAAACAAACAAATGAAAGCAAGTAAACAAGGGCTGGCGGGATGGCTTAGTGAGGTAAGGTATTTGAAGCCAACATTAATGACACAATTGATTCCTTCATGATGGAAGGATAGAACTGGTATTTGCGAATCATCTGCTTACTTCCACATACAAGCAATGATATGTGTGCACCTACACACACACACACACACACACTCACATGCACACATATGTAATAAATTAATGAGTAAATATGTAAAAGTTACAAAAACACAACATAGAAAACAATGAAAACAAACTGATTAATAACAAATTTAAAAATTGAATCAGCACTTTGTTTTCAATGCAAGAAAATCCTTGTTGGCTTCAGTTTCAATTCTACCCCACAGCTTAAGGACTGATTCTAATTTTCCTTAAACTTTCTAAGATCTGAAGAGGTGACACCATTTCCAATCTCATTATATAGAACGTGGATTAATCTGAGGGCTAAACTCAGAAAAAATTACTATAAGAAGATTAATACATGTCAATATCTCTAATGAATATACATATAAGAAATAGTCAATACAATGTTGGAAAGTTGATCTCAATAGCAAATAATAAGGATCATTCAGTATAAGTGGGGTTTAATACAGGGATATAACGATCAATAAATATGATGCATTGCATTTTTAGAGTGGCTAAATGAGCATGCCAGTACATGAAAAATTACCATAAGCATAATTTCATGACTTAAACATTACAATGAGTATAAATAAGTATAGTAATACAAAAATATCAGAAATATTACAGATCTGGCTTGTCTAACAGATTTTGTATCTGGCTTTTGGAAACTTAGTTTGCTAAATTAGTTAATAAATATTCAGAAAACAATACAAGTAATAATTTTTGTTAGGAATTCTGAAAGCATGACTATACTCAATCATGACATTTGACATCTGAGGCTAATTCACAGGTTCTTCAGTAGGAATTAGGAGTGTTTCATATTCCAATGCAATACTGAACCTCCTTTTTAACATTAATACAACCAATATATTTTCTTCTGCTTAACACTTCTGTTTCTGGTTGTATTGTGGGATTTCAAGGCAAAGATTTATGTCTATATTTTTTATTAACATATAGAAATCCCTGCTTTTTACTAATCTTGATTGACTAATATTTTAAATGTATGAACAAAAAAATTGTGATTCTAAAATTACTTATTTTTACACTTACAGGGAACAAGCATGTTTGATTATTTTACACTTTATAATTATATATTAATTATATATTAATTAATATATATTAATTATATATTACCTTTCAGATTAAGGTAGCAGTTAAAAATCTTCATTTTAATATTGTACAGAAAAATAACTTCAAGTGTTTTTTTCCTGTACAATATGTTTTCACATTTTTTGCTTGTTCTGCTAGCAAAGCATGACTCCTAGTGTATAATAGAAGATCATCAGATATTCATTATCATGCTATAAGGAAGAAACATTGGGGTCTACACAAGCCATGACATACTTATTCCCTTGTAGAACTTTGAAAAGTCAATTTATCTCTCTTGAGAATTAAAACCAAGTATCATAGACTTTAGACAAAAAATATATTTTCAATTTGGATTGAATTAATGATACTCAGTAGAAATCTATGACCATTCAGAGAATAATAGCCTTATTGTGAATATGTTCTACATTATTTTTAATGGTAACAATTTCTTAATTCAAATCATTAGAATAGAACAAGAGGAAATGGAAAAAGGGTAATTAGAGTTAAAGGTACTGCATACTATTCTCTCAAACATAGTGGTAAATATTCAATAAGTAATTAAAGTGGAAATGTATAGGGAAAACAAGAGACAAGCGTTCCTGGTTAGCACTATGTTCCCAATGTAAGCTAATAAGAAGATGGTAGTAGCAGGATTTTTTTGATATATTAATTCATGTTTTTCTCCTCAAGGGATCATTTTATAAATAACTGTAATTATTTCACACATTACATATAGTTAAAAATAATAGTTACGAAGTATAAATGATTTTCTATTTTTGGTGTATCTGAGAACGATTTAAGGTGCTTTACATTTGAGGGATTACATTATCCAAGTCTTAATCTCAGAATACACATATTTTATGACAAATCCTTACTTTAAAAGTATAATTACAGAAAACTTTTAAAAAATTTATAATAAAGCCACTTAGAGAAAAATACAACCTCACACCTTTTTCCTTTTTGAATACATCTAAAATTGGAATTTCAAATTGTCTCAAGCTTTCATTCCTGTTGCTTGCTCTACCTAGATTCTTATTTCCTAGCTCATTCCCATGGAAATAAATACATTGTCCCCACACCAATTTTATCACTTAATGGCAAAGTATTAAGTTACCTGAGGAAAAACGGGACTTTAGAAAGTTAAGTCCTTCTTCAGTATGTGTGTCACCATGTACTTAAAATTGCGTTCGGTGTAAATGCAAAGCTTGGCATACACAGGCAAACAAAGAACAAAGAAGTGTGTTGTTGGACTCTGGGGCACATTGGCCTCTGAGAATGGACTTTGAGGAATAAGCTCATAGAAATTCTTTCTAACCGAAGTTATATGCATTCCCTCCTGCTGTTTTATTCCCTGGCCTTGCTTATACATTTGAATCATTGTGTGCTGTAGTCACATAAGTTTAGTCGGATGATGAAGCCCACACCATGTCTCTTTCATATATGAAATGTTGGACTTTTTTTAGGACTTACTTCTTACATTAAAATTTATAAAATAGCAGAGCATCTTAAAGGCTTAAAATGATTCAATATAATATGAATGTTGCTTCCTGAACCACATTCAACTGTGACAAGTTGTTCAAATTTACATCTTCCTCCCCATCTCAGTGACTTACATCTGCACAAAGTGTCTCCAAAGAGCAGAAATACATCACATAAACACATGTGAGGAACTGTGAGTTTGGCTACAATGAAGAACTATCGTAAGGAATATGGGCAGGATGCCCAGCATTCTTCAGAGACACCTGAATTCTGTTTCCTTTGCAGTGTGCAACGAGTCCAAGTCTAGTCAATCACTTTATGATTTAAACTTAATTAAGTACAACATCAGAAATGAAAATGTCCCAGTAATGTTGATGTTTTTCTTTTTGTAGCTGTACCTCGATGGGATGGGAATTGTATTTCTCAATGTTCCCTAATTTATTTTGTTGTAATAAATAGTTCCATAATTCCACTGGCTAAATATCACAAAGGTTTGTGTTTGCTGACATCACGTTCCAGCTGTGGTTGAGCTTCTTTCTGGACTGCAATCTAAAGACATATTCACCATCTGTAGAATGCCTTTCTCATGGCAGAGAATTAGTTGTAGAAGACCATATGGCCTCTTTTTTTTTTCTTTTTAAAAATCTCTTCTTAGAAGGGCACAATATTTCCTTATAAGCTGCTAGATATAGCAATTAGCATGACTCCTTGGGGTGCAAATTGAGCACCATTATCTTCCGTTATGTATATCTTGTGTAAGCAAGGAAAGAAAGATAATGGGTTACATTTGTTCTTAGAGAGAGACAGCAAATTATAGGAAAAATAATACAATGTACTACATGAGCTCAATCAGACCCTGATTTGCTGTGTCTTTTACCAAGAATAATTCCTATCTCCTGGTAGTGGCCACATTTTTTCATGGTTACTCTAAAGTCACAGACACTTGTATAATATGTAGCAGGAATACGCTAGATAATTGCGATAATGCAGTCTTCAAACTGTATTATCCCATGTTGTTTCTTCTTTGTCTGGTTCACAACTCTCTTGACTTTCTGACTCCACCCCCTCTCCTTTCCCAAAAGTTCTGTCTAACTATTGGCCAATCAACTTTTTATTAACAGTGAGAGCAGTACTTATTCACACTATCTCTCCAACAGAATATTAATAAGTAGAATACAATGAAATTCTTTTAAAATGTCAAAATAGTAACCCAATTAAAATGAACAACAGATATGAATAGAGAGATCTCAAGAAAAAGAATAAAACTAGCTCTTCAACAACTTTATTTACCAACTTAACTCCTTTCCTGGCTGTCATGTAGGACGGTGTTCTGTAAGTTTTTCCTCTCAAATAACATTTGGAATCCAAACTGGTTAATTAGTTAAAGTTCTATTGGGCAGTTCCAGTCTGCTGGTCATCCAAATGGCCCTTGCTAAACTCAGAGAGTCACAAATCAAATAAACCATCAATGTGAGATAGGGACTTGTATTGAAGGAAGGGAGATTGGAAATTGGCCATGGGCATAATCAGAATACCTTATGCATGTATAAAATTGCCATAGAGCACATTTAACAAAATATAATAAAATATTAGCATGTCTAATGAAAAATACCTTTGTCTGTGGGACAAGACTACAGCACTGCTTTGTTGAATTGCATTTGTTCTGGTCTCTCCAAGGCTATAATCAAATAACTTATGAAGTGTTCTCCTCTTCAGGGTTGGATGCAACAGGATCTGTCTGATGACTATGCTTAACTGTCAGTTTGACACAATATATTGTCATCTAAATAAGAGTCTCCTTGAGAGATTGTCTAGATTGATTTGGCACAGCACTGGTGAACAGTGTTACATAAATTGACATGGATATGCCTTTATTGGGGGGAGTTGTAGCCTAGGCTGGGGATTCTGTACTGTATAGAAAATGTGACCTGAGCCCTGACACACATATAATCATTTCTCTTCTCTGGGAATTGACAGTGATTAGTCACTACACATTTTTGCTGCCTTGATTTCCCTGCTGTGGTGGACTGATATGCCTTGAAATGTAAGTTAAACACTTTCTTATAAATAAATAAGCTTTATTCACCATATAAGCCAAAAGCAATCAGATAGATTAAAACAGGGGAAGGAAGAAGAATAAGATCTGTTCTGAATTCGCATGTTCTGAGGCTTCACATGGTATTCTGAACTCACATGTTATTACCCATCACATGGCCATTTCATACCCTGTTGCTAAGATGCACCCATAAGATTAGCATGATTTCTTTTGTGTAGTTCACATTTTCTCCACAGCCTTTAAAATGAATAAACAAATATGAAACACTGCTTCAGTAGTTGTCACTAACAATTATAAGGTGGATAGGATTGTAGATATGGAAAAAAAATGTGCATTAGAATTCCCAGAAATGTCAGGGCCTCTACATTCATTCAGCTTTTCTGTGTCAGATAGAAAGTAATGCTGAAAATGGCTTGATCATACTTTCTTTCAAAAGACTAAATTAGCTGATAGTAACATTGAGGCTAGATCATAGGGCAATAAGATCATAGGGTAAAATGGAGTTGTTGAAGAATTGATTGGCTTCTGATTATACATTAATATAGGTAAAACTAATTACTTTTCTCTAGATTGTTGAGTAGATGATAAATAGGCTTTTACACGTGACCTCCATGATCTTACCTTAGGAAAGGAAGGATATAAATCCTAAGAATACCATCAATGAATTCATTTTATTCTCATCATTCTAATCTGCATTTTGAATATATACATATATATATATATATATATATATATTAAAAGAATGAAAATTCCACTCAATACATCACTAAATGTGTGCTTGACCATGTGATATTCTTTAACCAATAGGGCAGAAATATTTAAGAATTTGTGCTGACACATCTGGGTTGTCTTTTCTTCACCCAAAACTCTGAGTCTCTTAGGAAAGCTTGCCCAATGAGGTTTCCAGGTGGTGAGAAACATACCCTGAATTATACACATTGTTCCTAGTAATTCCTACACAAGTTCTCAGAGTAATATCAACCTTGTTAATGAGTAGCCCACTCAGATGGATGAACAAGTCATCTCAGGGCATTAGAATAACTATTAGGCAATTTTGTTCAAACTGACAACCAAGCTACAGGAACACTTCCTAAACACTTTGCTCCTGCTATCACGGATGTTTGTAGATGAGGAAAAGAAAGTAAACACCAGCCCAATTTATGCTCTTCAAATGTTAGAAACCGAGCTTAAATCCCCAACATATGTGGTCATATGTGATTGCATCCTCAGACAATCTAGCCAAAACAACTAGCATGGAATATTAACTAATGCTATTAACAGCATATGTTTTTCCTACATAAATATATCAAATCTTTTTCTTTATCTCCTTATGTAGTTCATGTTATATAAATCATATATTCTATAATATAATCTATAATCCTTTCTCTCTCTTTATTGTGAGTGAAATTATACCAAAGATAACTTTATGGAAAAGCAGTCCCTTTAATCTCTCTCTGCTAACATGCTAAAGTCATTCTTTGAAGGTAGTATATGTACCCTGTGGTAGTTTGAAGGACAATAACCCCTGTTCACTCATATATTTGAAAGCTTAATCACTAGGTAATGAACTTGGTTGAGATGATTAGGTGTAGATGTAACCTTGTTGGACAAAGTGTATTAAGCACACAGCAGGCCCAGTCTCAATTCAATCTCTCTCTCTCTCTATCTATCTCTCTCTCTCTCTCTCTCTCTCTCTCTTTCTCTCTCTCCCTCTGTCTGCTGCTCATAGTTGTAAAGCTCTTGGTACTGCTCCAGCTACAGGTTTGTATTCTTGTATTCTTCCCACCATAGTTATATTTGTCTTACCCTCTAAATCCTCCAATTAAATGCTTTCTTTAATAAAAGTTGCTTTGGCCTTGGTGTCTTCACAGCAACAGAACAATAACTAAAGAAAAACTGTCCTGTCCATTTCAAACTACATTATAAACTGCATTCAGAAGAGAAAAAAAAACAAATGCAAAAGGATATTGGCTTCACTTTATGGGAATAATTTTCTTTAGCAACAGAATAATATTTGTATAAATAGAAACAAAATATTCATGCTCCATGGAGTATTCCAAGTAGAAAACAAACAGTTGGTTACTTATGAATAAACTTAATAACATTTTATTTCTGTCTCTATTCATGCTTATGTGGAGTGCCATTATTTAAAATTTGGTGCAAAACATTTATTATACCAAAAAATAGACTATTCATCATAGCATCTGCTTGCCTAAGCCTCAGCAAATGACACTGCTTCAGAACACTCCTGAAATTAGGCTGCATAGTTCTGGTGATGAGCACCTATGATCTGTATGACACTGAGCCAGTAATATCATCTTTCTATGTCCAATTTTCACTTTAGTAGGATGGAAATAAATTTTCTCAGTAGAGTACACAACTGTACTCTTGGTGATAACTCCTTTGTGGTTACATAAAAGGGAGGGATTGTGTTATAAATTCAAATGATGAATTGTTCTTAGTAGATAAAGAACAAAATGGCCCAGAAACATGTAAAGGCATGTTCAAAATCTTAACCATCAGGGAAATTCAAATTGAAGCTACTTTGAATTTATGTCGTACATCTATGAGAATGGCTGAGATCAACAAAGTGACAGCTCGTGATGGTGAGTGTTTGGAGTAAAAGAAAACTCTTCCACTGCTAGTGTGAGTCTAAACTTGTACAGTCATTAAGGAAATCGAGGTGGCAGTTACTCAGGAAGATGCCACTTAGTTTAACTCAAGACCCAGCAATATCATTCTTGGATATTCAATAAACAGTTTATTCTCTCACTGAGATACTTGATCAATCGTGTTCATTACAGTGTTTTTAATAATAGCCAGAAAATAGAAATAACCTAGATGTCCCTCAACACACTAATGGTTAAAGAGAATATGGTACATTAACACAATGGAGTATGAGTCAGCTGTTCTAAAAAAAATTGTCATCATGACGTTTATGTTAAATTGATAGAACTTTAAAAAAATCAACATGGGTTAGGTATTCACATCCAGAAAGACAAATATGATATTTTTGTCACTTATACCTGGATATTAGCTGTTATGTCAATGGTAACTAAGCTATGATCTGTTGAACTACAGAGGTCAGGTTTAGAGTAATAGACGACAGGGAACAGTTAGTTCTCATTTGGAAGGAGAAATAGAATAAATAATTATGAGCTGTGGAAATAGGAAGTATCAACTGGTTAGAGGGAGGAGAGAGAGTGCTGTGGGGGTATGTGGGGAGAGACAGACAGAATTTATGACCATTTGAGGGGTACTAGTCTAATGCCACATAAACTTCCTAAAATATACACATCTATAAAGGTGATATAAGAAAATCGCCAAGTCATGGGGGAGACAGTATTAACCTTGACACCACACAAAGCTTTCATACTGGGATAGGGTTATGTCTAATTGAGCTGATGGCCAAATGGGTCCTACTGTAACCCACCCCCAAAGAAATAAAAATAAAAGACGGGTTTTTACAAGACCTGCAATTGCTTTCCACAAATTGACAGAAAGGTGTCATTGTTAGAGAAAACACCTAAACAATTTACTGAACTTGAAGAAGTAGATCTGGTATGGTGCCTAGAAAGAGCCACCACCCCTTTTTTATAGAATCATTTCTCATTGAAAAAAAAAGAAATAGTCATAGTTTAATTTTTTGTTTCATTCTTTTATATTTGTTTAATATGTAGTAAATAAGCTATATAAATTACGCATGATCTAGAAAGAAATTATTCATATTTAAGTGAAAGGTGCAAACAACTTTTATAGATACTTTTTGTATATATTTTAGAAAATAACCTGACTGTATTTCTTCTAGTCATGTAACAATGCTTCCACAAAAAAGCATCTGAAATATTAAAGCAACACAATTGAGCTCTTAAATTGGGTTTTTATTGTTATTCTTTATCATGAAATTGCAGCCACATTTTGAAATATCTTTATGTAGTAAACAGCCCCGGAAGATAACTACAAGCCATTTGAAGAAAATTACAGCAAAAATGCAGTCCATTTTGCCTCACAGTAAAATTATTGTCACCTCTGAACTTACTTCCTTTCAGAACGTTTTAATAAATTTAAGCCGTGTTGAAGTTTGACTTCTTACTACCTTTGAAACCTCAGTTCCTACTTCTCTGTCCTTAATTTTCTTCCACTTCATAGTAGAAGCCACAGCTCACTGTTGGGCTACACAAGATGAAGGCTGACCTAGGATGACCGGTACAAAGTGGTACACGTTCTCTTTTTATAAAACAGGTCAGGTAGTTGTGGCTAGAGAGGTGAATGGAATCCGCGAGGTCATTCGGGGATTTAGAGTCTTCATCCATTTGTTCTTGACATTCATTTCCCTTGGACTCTCACAGGAACCAAACTGAGCTAAAAAGAATCAGGAGAAAGAAAGACTTCCAGAAATCAGGATACCAGGTGGGAAGTTTCACAAATAGCAGTGTTTGCAGGGGAGACTGGACTTCAGTCAGGTAAGTGGGAAGCCTTCAGGTGTTTAGCTACATCACTCATTTCATAGAATCTTCAAATCGTCAGAAGGGACAAAAAGAGTTATTCTAATTTATTTTCTGCACCTGAATATATTCTATTGCGATTTAACTTCATTTTACACATTTCATTTGTGTCTAAAATGTTTAAGAGACTAAAAATTATTATAGTGGGTTAATTTTTTAATACTTTTTATTTCTGTCTGAATTATTTAGAAGACAAAATTTTCACAAAGTGTTGAGTTTTTACATCTATATGGGTTCTAAATCATGATCTTCAGAAAGAGAATCTCCCTTGACATGACTAACTGAATAGATTGCAAAGTTGTATCAGGTACAGAGATCATAACAGCTTCATTTCATAAATGATACTCTGATACCCGGCAAAATCAAACCACTTTCTTGCAATGTAGTTCATGACGAAACTAGAACCAGAATAACCTTTCTTTTATTTTTGGCACAATTGATTTTTAAGTAAGCCAAGCTATGCTGTGGGTCTGCCCTAACATGGAAATCATTAATTGGAAAACTAAACATTAGCCACTTGAATGACATTATATTTATTGTGCATGTTTTTGTTTCTAATGTTACACTTCAAAAGGCTTTCTTCTGAACCATGATGCATCTTGATGACAAGCAGAACTTTCCTTTTCTTAATTTAGCATCATCTTAGAACATCCAGTTGGCTGTATTCTGGAAAACATTGCTAGCTTCAGATATCACAGTGTTATTTGGTAGTCTTGTCTTTTTTGTTTTTTTGAAGATTTTATTTATTTATTATGTATACAACATTCCTTCCATGTATGCTTGCATGCCAGAAGGAGGCACCGGATCTCATTATAGATGGTTGTGAGCCACCATGTGGTTGCTGGGAATTGAACTCAGGACCTCTGGAAGAGCAGCCAGTGCTCTTAACCTCTAAGCCATCTCTCCAGCCCCATTGTTTGGTAGTCTTAAAATTGGTCTTTTTAGTATAGGACAGCATGGCAAATGATATAACAATAAATACAATTTTCCTTGTGACAAATTTAAGGAATACACTAGAAAAAAACCCATAGCATGCTAGTTGTTGTAGAAGGAAAAATGTAGAGATATTGACATTTGTCAGGAAGATAATCTGGAAAACATCAGTGGAAAGATTTCAGAGTTAGGCATATTTTGTCGATATATTTTGCTATTTGTCATTTTTGTAGTGCATTCTTCTTTTTCAAGTTTGAGTGACCACCTCTGTAAAGTAAGACTACCCTTGAAATTTTGCCTTCATAGGATCATTAACACACACACACACATCTTGAAACTGATTAAGTATGTAGTAATTATTGCCATTTCTCATTATGAACCTAAGTGACAAATAAGACATGAGTGTAACTAATATGATATGGCAGGTAACATAATATAGTGAAGTAGTTTTCCTTAAAGTAGATAATTTTAAAATGGTCAATAAAATGATTCATTCTCTGGAACACAGGCCTTTGAATCCCAAATAAGTTTTCTATTTTTGCTAAAAATACCAAGAAAAAAGGACATAATTTTTTAGTCAGTCTACACTGTGCCTAAGGCAGTATGACAAAGCTTGAGAGGCCACCACCTCCCCAGAGGATAACAGGCAATGTCAGAATCACCAAGACATGCACAAACTGGCAAAGCAAGCAGAAAGCAAACATATGTGAGGGGCTATTTTCAGGATGAGAAAACTGAAAACACTTTTAGCTCAAAGTCCAGGTGTAAGATAAAGAAAAGGAGAAATAAGAGAGAAAACTTAACTTTTGCTTGTATGTCTCTGAGACCGACATATTTTTATCTACTACTTTTATGACTGAGCTAATATCAAACCTTCAGCAACTGCAAGCATCCTTACCAAAAAACAGCATAGAAGAGATTTTTCACATAGACAGAGGCTAGTTCCTTCAGCTAGCTGAGAGCATCATTATTGACTGAAAGCATTTTATAGGACTGATGCTATTTCTACCATCTGTCATGCTAAATTGCTATTAGAATCTAGTAACATTACTGTAGAATTACAGGACAGAATAGGGATTAACCTTGTCTCCAGATTGTAGATCCAATTTAGATGAAGGACCACTAGAGGATTAAGTGTTAATATCTTTTTGAAATAGTTTAAGAATATGATTTGTATTTACAGATTTAATATGAATGTGAGAACATTGCACCAAACAGTAAAAGATGTAAATATAGGAAGATTTGATTACTATTAAAATATGGAATACATTTTAGAGTTCAAAAATATTTGCTCATTATTTTCAGTGTTTGCTAACATGTCTGTATGTGCATTACATGTGTGTTGAGTGCCTGGAGAGACCAGACAAAGGTAGTGGATACAATGTAACAGACAAAGGTAGTGGATACAATGTAACAGACAAAGGTAGTGGATACAATGTAACAGACAAAGGTAGTGGATACAATGTAACAGAAGTGAACAGGGAGTTAGCTGTGAGCCACCTGGTAGGTAATGGAAACTGAACTGAGGTTTTTCTGCAATAGCAAAATATGCTCCTAACCACTGAGCCATCTGTCCTGCTCCTTGACTCAATTTAAGTCATTATTGCTTTTTAAATGAATGCTAAGTGATTACATCTTTACCTCAATAACAAGTGCTGTGAATTTAATTATTTTTCATTTTACCTGGACTTATGATATTTTAGAGAAAAAATCTACACTCGCTGACGTGAATCTTATACATACGTAGTCTTATTCAAGTATGTTGTAACTGTTAGTGTTAAATTCTGTATAGATACAGAAATAGTTCATAAATATTTAAAAGTAAATATAAATTGAATATAAATATATATAAGTTTATAAATAAATATAAATAAATATTTTTAGGTTTAATTGAAGCAATTTGTCTTATTCTGAAGTAGAGTTATAGGCTTAGAAATCTTTTGCAAGTGTTTAAAGATTGACATATATACGTGTGTGTATCATCATATATGTACATATGTATGTATATATATGCATATGTGTATGTACCTTTATCATGTCAATGATGCATTTCCCATTAGTTGTTAAGTTACTACTAAGTCATTCTAGTATATCAGTTGAGATATATCATGGAAAGAAAAGAAAAAGTATAATTCAATGTCTGGAAATTACAAGACTATAATATTTATTATATGAACACTCTGCAAAACACTAATTCATATCTACTTCAACCCTCAAAAACTAATTCATAGATTTTGTAATCTTAAATTTTAAGTAATCTTAAAAATTTCTCTCTAAATATCACAGAAAAACTGTCTATAGTACGTACGTACACACACACACACACACACACACACACACACACAAATACCAGAATAGCCCTGCAATGAGAATTGAGAGGGCCAGGGTATGAGGTGGGGTCGTTGGGGAGTGGAAGAAGTAACAAACCAGAACCTTGACAGACTCTCCTAGTAGCCCTGATAGAGACCAGAGCCATGAGAGTTTTCTAATAGTCCCTGCCAGCAACCCAGCCTTTGTTTCAATTTCTTAGAGGTGGTTGGAGCTGAGCAAAGAGTTCTCAGAGAAAACCGCACCTCAGGGGCCACCAATCAATAGGTGCCCCCTTCGCCTTCTGCTTTCTTAGCAAATGATCGCACCTTCAGCTGGCTCAGCAGATGACCGCAGTCTTCTGATAAGTAAAGACAGCTTTCCCAATGCTGCTGCTGAAAGGTCTCTAACCACTATGAACTTCCACCCATCAGCACCCAGACAAATTTTTCCTCCACGAAACAGCCCCAGATTAATCAATCCCTCCTTTCTGGGATTCCCCTAACTCCAGTTAAAAAGAGTTTACAACCTTCTTTGGGGCAGGATCTCCATGTGTCATCCAAACGTTGGAATTTTTAAAAAGTTTTTTAAAAGTTTTTAAAAATTTTTTAAAAATTAAAAAGTTTTTAAAAATTTTTTAAAAGTGAAAGCACTTTTGTTTGTTACATACGTGACTGTTGGTTTTGAACACTTTTCTCGGACCCTCATAAGTATATTGTTCCTTTGTCAACAGTCATTGGTACATAACACTAAGACAAGTTCACCTTGGAAATGTCCCATCTTTAGTTACCGTAGCAATGCAATTACACAGCGAAGAGGATGGATACCAGCAACAACATATGATTGTCACTATTTTCATAATTGTTTACTTTTATATAATTTAATAGTTATATTTAATTAGTTGTCCATCTATGTCATCTACATGCAGCTACTTACATATGTATTAATATGCATTTTCCTCTCTCATTATTTTTTGACAATTTTATACATGAGTTCTGTATTTCCATCTATTGTTTTCCATCATGACTCTTCACATGATGCCCCACTTTTAACTAAATTCATGACATCTTTATTACTGTTTCATATTTGTGAGGATATGAATAAATATATATGCATATATACAATATCATGAGTCCATTTGTAAAAATATATTACAAGATTATAAAGTACACGGTAGTAATAATTCTATTTCTTTATTATTAAATTTATGGAGTATAATTATGTATGTTTTAACTGTCTAATAATTCCTCTGGTAGAGCAGGAAATTCAGCTATGATATTATTATTTCAGTTGATTACTATAATTTTCTATTCATTGTCTTTTCCCTTTTTCAGAATGATATGTGAATGATAGTACAATTTAGAGACAGGGAAATTTCAGCCCTAATTATATTTCCTAAATATACTGAAAGTTATAGCTTATTCCCAGTTGCATTGGTATATGATTTCATCTTACCCGGGGCAGTCATTAGCTAAAGACAAAAGTTAATTTAGACTTGACATGAAAGAGTTCAAAAGAAGAATTAAAGGAAACCCCATATGATGTATTGGAGATAATATGACTCAACGCTGACTTTGAAAAATGGTCAAGTAGCGGCGGCACTTCAAGCAAATGCATTGGAATCCATGTTCTACATTGTAGGATATTCATTCTACCACTTGATCACCAGAGTCTGGAATAGGGCCAAGTACAGGGTATGGGCCCAGGACATAGTTTGAAGCAAACAATTTGTTGACCAATGCTATTACAAAATTGACTAACGTTCTTCAATAACAGAAGAACAACCACCACAGGTTTTTTAGCTGAAAAATGATACAGCAATTTTCAGGACTGTAAAAGCCTTCAAAAGTTTTTTTGAAGATGAAGTAAATAATCCCACAATGAATACTGCAGCTAAAAGCATTCATTTGATTTTTCCATCCTATACATTTCACAGATCTTTTTTCCTCAACTTTGACCATTTTAACTGCTCAGTGTAATTCAAAGTGGATTCTCGGTCTGAGTTTGCAAGAAAAGTATGCTATGAGAGACAAATAAAAGTTGATATTTGAGTCTCATGTGCTCAGGAAGTTGTGAACATTGGAGTACACATTATTTGTATTAAACCAGAAACTAATATCCCATCCATTAAATTAGTCAAATAACGTACCTAAGGAACAAAAATCTAGAAAAGCAGTAATGCACCTAATCCTCCAAATTTTACTGTTTTTGATATTCCATGAAATAAAGAGAATAATCGTTGTTCTGTTCTTAAAAGTTTCTACAATATATAACATATAGAGTTAAACTTAATCTATAGAGACACATGTACATCAATTTTTATTATTTAAGGATGGGTATACCAAAAAGAAGAGTTAAATTTATTAATCTGTTCAACTCACAACAGTTTGTCCATGTAGCCAAGAGGAAACATTATTTTACTATTTTCTTTTTTAAAACTAATTTGAAAATTCATTCAGTATAACAGGGATTAGGGAAGTAGAGCTGATACATAGATTCTGTTATTGTAGATTTTCTGGGTTCTTAGTAAACAGCACAGAAGGTTGCTAGGTTATTAGAATTTTATCATTTTCTTACGACTTACAATTTGTGTGTGTTAAATATAATAAACAAGTTATCAAATACGCTAAATATTATTTCTTTGCATTTGTTGTTAATTATTATTTGAAAATATCCTGGTGAAAATGTGAGGAAAATAGTTTTATGTAATTAGTAGTGATGAAAATCTTAATTTTCATATGTGAGAATATACATGTAATCCAAATAAGGCATGAATAAAATTGCTCCCTGAGAATGTGAGAGAAATGAGTGAAGGATTTTCTTCAATCCATGAAAATAATAAAGATGCACTACTATTTAATACTATTTTTAAAATTACCATTTATTTTGCTGATAGAAAAGCTTAAATGATATTTAAAGTTGGGAAGAATGCACTCATTTAAGAGAAATTTATATATTGTTTACCAAAGTGGGGCTAAAAGATTCATATGCATGCCTTTCTTTCATGCCCAAGTGTGGTGCTATTATGTAACTGAATAGCATTGTTCCTTGATGACTTAAGAGCAATTAGCACAGGCTTTTCAATAATCCACTTAGCTGGAAAATAATAAAGACACTCTGTTAGCGCCATAAGATCCTAAAAGGAAAACAAAAAGTAATTAGTTCCTTTCAATGTGGTTGTTTACTAAACTGATCCATTTACATATATTACCAAAATTGAAAGCATCAACCAAAACATATAATTTAATTCACTTGTTACAATGAATATTTTGGTAAATTATTATATTAGTAGATCATAGAATCAGTGTTGAGACAAAGTATTATTTAGTGTAAAAGTAATTCTAGATTCAACTGTCAGATATCTAAGTAATTCTTGTACAGGATGCAAAAATTTAGAATTTAATTTTAAAATACATATTTAATATAAGATTATTAAATTATATTCCATCAAATTAAAAATAATTGAAAGGGTTAATGATGCTTAGGTTTTCAGAAATGTTTAGTTTTTATAGACATATTTTTATTTTAGAAAATAAGTAGACTTTATGTCTACTTCTACTTAACTTATACAAATATTTACTTGTGAAATTGAGAACAACTTCATATTATTTTAAGTATAAATATTTTTTTAAAACTAACATATAATGAATATGTCAAAGTAGGATTTATGTTAGATACACTAGTAGTCCAAGAATTAAACAACAGTAATAGATGGTCCAACACATCTTCCATGACTCTGCTTTATCTCCTTAGGGAAACATCATTAGGCCAATTCTACTCTCAGAGTAGGCATGAGGGGCTTTGGCAGGTATGAACATTTATGTTTATAGTTTCCCAACTTAGTGAATCCAACAACAACATCAAAAAGGAAAAGCACTCTATCTGATAATTCTAGAGAAATCCTTAGAGTTGATTCTTGTTGGCTTTTTGCTCTGTGTGAGTTCTCAAACAAATCACTGTGTGAATGCCTCCTCACAGATGTGACTCGGTATAAGCTACTTAACAAATCATTTAAAAGGACAAATACAGTGATTAGCAGCGAGAAAAACCAGAGTAAAACCAAAAATCTGGTTATAAATGAAGACAAGTATAACCACTTCATGTGTGTCACAATTAAAAAGGCCAGGCTGTTACTGAGCATCTGATAACTGTAAGTTCCCTAAATACATGTTTAAATTATAAAGAGTTTCAATTTGAACATAATAACACAAACACAATATTGTTTGTACTTTCTATCATCTCAAGGCCTTCTCACGTATTTCACTCAAAAAGGGTCATCTTTCTAAAACACATCTGCAAAGATCAATAGCTGCCATAGAAATAAACTTTATATATTTATTCAGGAAATAAAAAAATTGCCAGGGTGGTAAGATCATTATGTCACTTATTGCCAAGGTTGAAGAACTGAGATACATTTGTGGGTCTAACATGAAAACTCTGACCTTTGAAATGTGTTGTTTGATCTGTGTATTCTCTACAGACACAGGTGTGCATGCACACACATCCATAAACACTAACATACACGCACACTCTTAATCACATTCACACATACACTCACATACAAACAGACACCAGGAATATACACACACATGCTACTGTAGTGGATAATTCAACCAGTTTATGTGCTAGAAATTTGTTTTAGTCTAAAGAATACAGTTTACAAAAACATTACACCAGAATCAAAGACATTTTCCTGAAAGAAGACTTTAGAGTACTGGGCTAGCCTGGGGCTAGGTGGAGAATGAGCCCAGAGAAAGTGGGAATTTTACATCAGAGACATCCTAAAATTTGTGAGATATAAACAGCTTAACCTAGCATCATAAGAAGGAAGTATATTCAAGCATGTTGGGGAAATTGTTTCAGACAAAGAAAATCACACAGAATTAAGAGCTAAAAGGGTTATTTGTGAAACTGGAAAATCTCTATATAGTAGGACACAGCAAAGCAGTTCAAGGACAATGAGGATAGAGAATAAATCTCTCATACACATTTGATCAGTTTTCACTGCTGCTGATGTATCAGAAGTCAACCTTGCATTCTTCATTTCTTTCTACCTCAATAATTAACTTGGTGGGAATTTTTCTTCCCATTTCTAATGGCCATTTCAACATTATGGTCGATGATAATAATTCTAATATTTTATATTTCTAGCCCCCTTAGCCAGCATTTTGCTTTTATTGTATTTTAATTAATTAATAATGCTCTAGTTGAAATGATTTGTATCAAGATCTCTCTTTCATTACTCTCCCACTCTGACTCTCTTCTGCGTCGACCATGCCCTTCCCTCATGATCTCATTTTCCATCACTTCCACATTACGGTGACCCCTTCCTGTCCCCAGTTTACCCAAGCCACTATGGGTTTAGGGAGAAACCCAGTGTTTGGGAAATTCCCAAGTATCCACAAGGATGACCCTAGGTAAGACTCCCAGTACCAGTAGAGGGATTGCCCTAACTTGGCTTCCCTGTAATCAGATTGCTGAATACCCCGATCATTATCATAGAGCCTTCATCCAGTAATGGATGGAACCAGATGCGCAGATCCATAACCAAGCGACAGACTGAACTCTGAGAATCCAATCGAAGAGAGGGAGAAGGAAATATATGAGTAAGCAAGGTCAAGAGCGTGATGGAGAAATCTATAGAGAACTGAAACAAGCCCGTGGACACTCATGATCTCTATATACAGGCATCTGTGGAGTCTCCATGGCATCGAACTGCCGGAAGCAAAGACTTGTATATTGAGATCTGCATTTTGTTTACAGCCATCTTAAGCTCACAAGTTAAGAAAAATATTTACCTCTCCCCTCTACAGGGTCTGTAAAATCAACCTGGTCTCTTTTTTAAAAAAATACTTGTTTATTATATATACAATACTTATTTATTATATATACAATATTCTGTCTGTGTATATGCCTGCAGGTCAGAAGAGGGCACCAGATGGTTGTGAGCCACCAATGGAACTGAACTCAGGACCTTTGGAAGAACAGGCAATGCTATTAACCTCAGAGCCATTTCTCCAACCTCTCAACCTGTTGTCTTATTTCCTAAAAGAGACCTGCAGGAACCAGGCTCCGGAACTCATTAGCATTTTCCTTTGTTAGTCAATAATCACAGACCCTCAGTATTTACCTATCAGATGGGGATGTCTCCGGACCTGAATTCCAGCAGACCTGAGCTTCCTGACACCTTTCCCTCCCCCCCTCCCACTTTGCCCGTTTGCTATATAACAGTTCTGAGGGAATAATAAACTAGACGGCTTGATCAGAAATCCTGTCTTGCCGTCATTTCTCGTGTCTCTTGTCTTCTTCCGTTCCTCTCCATTAGGTTTATCAGGGACCCCGTTCGTATCCCGCTGGACGGGATATCGAACTAGACCCTCCATATATGGGAGACAGTGGTGAAGCTTGGATTATCCAAGGGAACCCTGAAAGTAAGACCAGGTGAACTAGTTAGCTTGTTGGAGCCCGTTCCTTAGGATGGGATGACCTGCTCAACCTTAATGTCAGGAGGAGGGGCTTCTTACTCCAACTCAACGCGCCAGGTTTTGTTGGCTCCCAATGGGAGGCCTTACCCTTTCTGAGGAGTGCTTATGGGGTAGGGGAGGTGATTGGGGCGGAAGGAGGAGTGAAAGGAAAAACTGTGGTTGGAATGTAAAATGAAATTAAAAAAATACAAATGAAAAAGAATTGATTTGTATATATGTTTTTTTTCCCTAAGATTCCTATAACATCCTATAGTCTTCATCTATATTCTCCATATTGCCTATTCTGGTATTATGTTAACACATATGAGAAATAGACTTTTCTAGCTAAATCTAGGCATAGAAGTAAAATAAATATAAATTACATAAAACCAATAAATATGTATATATAAATGAAAAAATAATATAAAATGTAACCTCTGTCATTAATAGTGAGAGTTACAAATATCTAGATTGTGACGATATTATTTAATATGTTTATTTCACAATATATAAAAGCATGCACCTCTCTCATCCTTGTATATAAAATTATAATGCAAGACAACATTATATATCCTATGATAATATATGATGTTTATGTATATATACATGTATATATGATGTTATATACCCTATGATAATATATGATGGCTGGGAAATTTGAGAATTATTAGATTTTGATACTTTGAGCTGAAATGTATTTTTGTATACTCTATAATGCTATAATTCTTCAAATTCAGAATGTAAATTAGATATTAAAGAAAATATTTTTAATGATTAAATTAAATCAATTTTATTGAGATATGGTATTATTATGAAGCTTATGCTGATCTCTAATTCCTGATCCTTTCAATTCAACCTTCAGAGTACTGAATTCATTGACATGTGCCACCATAATCAACTTCTGCAATTTTCAAAGAAATTTTTGAGATTCCAATGCTTTTAAGCAGTTTTGAAATGAACTTACAATGAAATAGGTAAGGAAGCAGAATCAAGATGTGCTTAACATCTTATTTTGCTGTGCTTATTTCAATTACCTACTCCCTATACATCAAAATGGAATTTTAGTTCAAGGAGAATACAAAATTAAAAAAATATTAATTGTTATTTCTTCTATATCAAAACCCAGCACCATTTCAATAAAAGAGAAAGACCCACTCCCTTAATATTTAATAAGCACTTAGACACTACTGCTCAAGTATTGTTCTAAATTCCTTGGGTGGGTATTCTTACTCCATTCTCAGAACAGTGCATCAACAATGTTTATAACATTACAGGTCAGGAAATTCATCTGTAGGGAGATTATTCAGTGTAGTGATGCTGGTAGCACCTGTGAACAGGAGAGCTAACATTCCAGCCCAACAGATTTACTCCAGAGTAACAACTGTAAAGCACTGTTGTAAATTTTCTCCTGTTTACAGCTACTAGTCTAACAGACAGCATCAGAAGAAAGAAGAAAAACACTTGTTAACATATGTAATCCAACCACACCTTGCCTTTATCTTGCAGATGTTCTGAAACTTCAGAGTTGAAACTTCAGAGTTGCAACTTCTGCCCCTTTGTGTCAAATGCATTGCTCTGTTTTATCTGTTTTATCTGCTCCTATTGCGTAGACAGCCTTTTCTCAAATGTAGGCTACTTTTGTCAATCTTCATAAATAATCATTATCTTTTGAATGTCATCGTCTATTACCGAAGTAACAATGTGTAAGAGAAGATGTCATTCTTAGATGTAGAAGTAATGAAACAAGAATGAACGTACTGTATTGAAATCAGTATGCAAGAAAGATTCTTTTTGTGGTTTCTAGGTTCATTGCTCTATGTTAGTGAATAAAGAATATCTATTCAGCTCTGGGTAGCTCTGAGAATAGGACAGGAGTTTAATAACAACTCTTACAGCATTGTCATCCAACTAGGACAAATTACTTTTACTTACAATTTTCAAAACCAAGACAAATCAGAATGAAATATCAGAATGATCAATTCTATAACTACTCCTTTCACTGGGGTATTGTTCTATAACTTTATCATTTTTCTGCTTGCTTGCTTGCTTTTATGTCTATCTATTCTGTTCCTTTGACACACTCCCGTGTGTATCTCCAAGAAGGTGGAAATTAGAGGTAATGGGCCCTAGATCAAGACATAATAGAAATGTTTTCCATCTACAGTTCACAAAACTCTCTCTGATATATCTTATTAGGAGACAATAAACATGACTAACAGGTAAGGAGAGAAAAGTCGCTGCTTATAAATAAGTATAAAAGTGCTTAGAGAAACAAAGTCAACAAATAAAGTTGAAAAAGACTACTGAAATATCTGAGGGAATATTAATTAATCATTGTTATTGTATATTGGAAAAATCATTGTGCTTTTAACCATATTTATAAAGCTATAAAATGAAAACATAAGTATTGCCATTGTGACTGTTAATGTTCTGAACAAGAAATAGCTGGCTATATTTCAGGCCTAGTGACACTAGACTATAGAGTTTTCAATGACATTATATTATATTGATGAGATTATGTCAATATGGTTAATATGTTATTGCAGATTACTAGGAGACCCTATTAGATTTCTTGACAGCTACAAGTTCAGGAAGGGGAAAAAAAGGTAGTCATTGAAAAGATTTGAGAAGTTGCATATTATCCTGAGACTTTCATATTCAAGGAAAAGTCCCTTACAGGGGAAATTGATGGGACTATCATTTTCCACTTCATCTTAGTCTAAGAGCCAGTAATTAATTACATTATCGGTTTTACAAAATGATAGTTTAATTCTACATTTTAAAAAGATATTCACATTGATATATTAACTATATTTTTGTTTCTCTGTATCTTTTAAAGGATTTCAAAATTATGAGAATTATTCCCTCAGATGTCAACTAAAATATTATTTTCAGTTCATGTCATGTTAGCATGTCTTAGTGCCCTCTAGTGTGCAAAATTAGCAATACCATTTTGGACTCTAAATTATGAAAGTGTTTTAAAAATGCAAGAGGTTGTAAAATGTCAACTTTGAACCACTATCAAGTGAGTAAAAGAAGATTAAGTTGGAAAGAAAATTAGAGCCAGATGTCGGCTGAACTGAAGTATAAAAGCTGGTAAAGTGAACTTTATTCTCTCTCTGATTAAATAACGCGACCTCAACTTGTGTAAATGCTGATCAGGATTTTCCATTTGCATATATCCACCTCCTTATTTGAAAGGTTCAGACAATCTAACTTGTGGTTGCTCCCAGGATTCCCGTGATTTCTGCAGGTTTAAGTTGAATGTAAGATGCATATCGCTTGAGTTCCTCTGTTGGTGTTCCTGCTCCTCACCGCATTGAGACTTTTGATCGGTGGTAGAATAGTAGCGTAAAGCCTCCTGGCGTTCTTTAAAGAAAGAATTCCTAAAACAATGATCAGATACTAAGAAGCAACTACTAAAAATAATTTTCAAAAGAGTTTCAATGAAGGTTAAACACACAGGATTCAACAGCGCCCCACCAAGTCATTTAAACAAGGCTTGCAAAGTTGATAGGGAGGTATGATAAATTCAACTTTAAATCCAGATATAACAGCACCAAGAGCATTAAGCTTAAATCCTCTGTAGATGGTCAATAATAAACAAGAGATGCACACCATGTAGTCAAGCATTACTGAATGTCTGCTGTGAGTCAATGGTTTCTTAATTAGAATGGGTTCCGTGGGAGACCAGAGTATAGCTCTTCTAGTAGATAAGCTGGGATACCTCTCAGCACTGACTGCACCACCATCTTTTCTAGCTATTCATTGAAAAGTGACTGCGAACTGAAAGACAATGATTCCAGGTTTTGGGTTTGTGGTTTCTAACATCATAAATGGTACACTAGAGATTATAAACATCTTTTGAATATTCAAACGCATGCGAAAGGGGAGAAAAATAATGCTTTTGGTGGCAACACTTATTCTTAGAGTGTATAGATAGGGATGTCTGCTAAATTCATACAGAATTATTTTGCCTTTGCGTTTTGGCAAGTCTCCTATATATTTCCTCTGGGTAACCACCTACTCTCAGGTATGTGGATAAGAGACCACATCCATAAATACTCTGATCATAATAAGACAGTTAGTCCACATTGATTTAGCATTTACCAGAGCCAGGTACCTTATTCCATGCCTTTGCCGTTTTAAAATAGTATACCTTTAACAATAATCATTAAATGAACAATATCTTTTTTCCATAGGAAAAAAAGAAAAGAAATAAAGTTATCAAAGGTAGGCCTCTTGTCTTACATTCTTTGCACTTGTCAGATTCTTTTCTAAAATATTTTCGTATATAGCCATTATACTCCTGATAACCACAGGAGGTTTACATGGTATCAAGTCCTGTGGGAAACGACTAAAGTTTAAAATAAATCAAGCAGCGTGATAGTGTTTGCACAGCTTTCAAGCAACAGAACTGAGACCAATCTCCAACTTGGTTCTACTATTGTGAATAAAGTATAAAGTGAGGTTATGACTGGGATGAACCAGGTCTTCTCACTTCTGTCTCAAAAAAAAAAAACCAAAAACAAAAAACAACTCGACTTTTTTTTGTCTTCATTGAGAACACTTTCCAAACTGACAGTCCAGGTGTTTGGAGTTTCGACTTCAGGTGAGTATCCTCCATGTACTCCTGACTGGAGCATGTATCAGGCTAGGTCTTATAGACTTGGCAGCAAGTCAGCTGCCAAAGTATGGCGTGAGGTTGCAATATTCCCTACCTTAAAAGAAAGTATAGGTTCATAGCAAAATGCTCACTGAGCAGATTAAAGAAGAATCAGAATAATAAAATTAAAAATGAATACTGAGAAAGGAGGAAATGCTATAAAATTTACTTCTCAAATACATAGCCAATGTTGTGAATCACTGTCTGAAACCTTGCAGACTCCTAGGCTACCTTCCACCCCCAGCAGATAGCTTTCACTTTGTTGAACAAAGCATGCTATCTCTAGTCTTTTACAAGAAGTTAGGACATTATATTTGAACCAAATTCCCTTCTATGTAGTTTACCTTTTATTTTGCCTCAATTTAATAGCACTTGACATGTAATTGCCTGCTACAAAAAGTCTTTGGACCTCAAGGTTCATGATAAACCCTATCTTTTTAATTCTCTATAGTCTATGGACTTGTTTCTCCTAACTTGAATTCCTCGTTCACATAAATTTTTATATGGTTGCCTCCTGGTCACACATTAAGTACAGTAAACATTGTGCATCCATGTATGCAATCAGCATTCTATTGAATTTTTGTTAAATAGATCAATTATTTTTAACCTACATATTCTGAATGTATTGTGGGCCAGAATTGCAATTCAGTCTGGATGGAAATTCCTATTACTTTAGGATAGATCTGGGTAGGTTCAAAAATGATGAGCTGTTGTTTTTTAAAGATTCAATCTAGTCAAATAAATAAGCTACTTGAAATGCAAATTAATGTATATTAATTTGGTCCAGACTATATAGAATTACTGAATTACTCAAATTTTTATTTCTTTTTATTCAAATTAAAAACAATGTGTTTTTTATAGATCCACTAATACTTTAAAAATCACAACAATTTTTACTAATTTGTGTTTTCTCCGGGATGTCAAAGTATAACATTCAACCCATATACGAATACATAACATGAAATATCTACATACAAAGAATTACAAATGTTGAGTTTAGTATTCAGTACATGAAGAGTAAAATTTCTGAAGAGTTAGCTTGATATAATTCACATCAGATCGTATAAGAGCTCCATATTGTATGCAATTGAATATTTCTGGGTGTGATGAGGTAATGTTTAGGGTAATGTACATGCAGAAGGTGGATAAACTGAAACTGATGAGACAGTAGACAGTATGGTGGGTGATTTTTCAAAAATTACATGTTTAAATGCTTTGTCAAGAAAAGGAGTTCAAAAGATATACTTGGTTTTGCATCCCTCAAAATATTTTAGTATCTGTGTCTGTCAAAGAAAAAAACAGAAAATAGTCTGTCTATATTAGTCTGTAAAAAAAAGTAATGTCACATAATTTATTCTTCATAAAAATCATTTTTGCTAAATTTATGCAGTATCTATTTATGCTTATAAACCATCAGCCATAAAATGCAATAAAACCAAATGCCCTCCTCTGTACTTTAAACCTATGATTCATATATTATTCCTAGTTATTCAAGAATAAATCAAATTTTCTCTTATCATCAGATGGGGACTGAAAATATTTTTGATACTTAAAAACAAAAAATACTCTTTTACTGACAGTAAATACATTGATCAGATCTTAATAATAAGATATAATAATAATAATAAATAATAATAATAGCGTTCAATGGGCTAACTAATGGAAGAGGCATCAAATGATGGGTTAAATACTATCAGGGCTTACAAAACAAAGAGGGATTTATTTTCCGAGTTACAAGACTTATATATGGAAGCTCAGGGAGTGTACAGCTGTTCATGTGTCAGAAGGATATGCCCCACAATTCCCTCCATGATTTTATCATATATTTGTCTCCTTTTATTCTATAACCTGGCTATACAACTAGAAAGAGTGTGCATATATTTCTGCAAGAAAATAGAGGGCCTTAGGCAGAAATGAGTTTCCCCTATCTTATTTTTGCCTTTTTTTTTTCTTGAGGAATGATTGCTCTCCATAATATTTTTCAATGATGTATACAGCAACAAACTTTCAGACAAAATGAAGCATGAATAATGAAAACCCAGAGACTGATACTGGGGTTCAACTAGAAGATCAAAAAAAGCAAAGCAGTCAGCCACTGGCTCTTACATCTGCCTCAGTTTGAGATGGTGAACCTGCCTCCACAAATCCTCAGAATGAGACTGAGCCGAGACCTGTCTCCTCCTGCCTTATATTGCTCTCTAGTGCTGGGATTAAAGGCATGCACCACTACCTCCTGGCATCTATGGCTAACTAGTGTGGCTTCTGAGATTAAAGGTCTGTGCCACCACTGTCTGATCTGTATGGCTGACCAGTGTGACTATTTTACTTTCTGATCTTCAGGCAAGCTTTATTTATTAAAATACAAATGAAATATCACTATAAAAACTGTTTCCTTTTGATTGTCTAATATTTGGACCATTTACATAGAAATCAAATAATGAAGAAGAGAGCTAAGCATGAATATTTCCTTGTCTAAATTTCAATGTGTGCCACTGGTGTGTTATTTGTTTCTACTTTTGTTTCATCACCTCTCTCTCTCTCTCTCTCTCTCTCTCTCTCTCTCTCTCTCTCTTTCTCTCTCTCTCATTTCTCTTGTCCCCAGTCCTCATCCTTCCTTCAACTTCAGATGTTAAGATTGATGGGAGATTCCCCCTCTGTATGCTGTGAATGTGTTTTTATTACCATTGATTAATAAAGAAGCTTCTTTGAGCCTGAACAAGACAGAATAGAGTTAGGCAGGGAAAACTGAACTGAATGCTGGGAGAAAAAAAATCAGAGTCAAAGAGAGCCATGGAGTTGCCATCTTTCTCCTTTGGGTTAATTTAAGATATAAAACCTATCTAGAAATATGCATAAGCTAGTAGTCAAATCAGTGATTTAATTAATATAGTTTCTGTGTTATTATTTCGGGTCTGGGCATCTAGGAATAAATGAGGGATCTCCTTAAACATTAAGATGAAGAAAAGACGGTAACTTATGACATCATACTGTATCACACTCCTACCTCATGTAATAGTTTTACATTATCTTTGCTGTCCTCTTAAAGAATTTCCAACCCTCACTCTCCTCAATCACACACTGAAGTCTCTTTAGTAGGTATATCTTTCTGTTAGTACAGGTTATGAAAAATTAAGATTTTTTGTATATGTGAAAATTATTTATAGACATGGTATTCTCTCATTTTAATAGTAATATTGGATAAAGAATATTTCTATGACTTTTAATAAATAATACTAAGTGTAGAAGGATTCTTAATATGTACTTGAGGATTTGTATTTCCAAATCTTGGTTAAAAAGTTAATACATGTTTGCTACATCTCTAAAATATATATTTAGATAGGCAAAAATAAAAACAAATTAAAATCTTAACTGGGCGTAGGAATAGTTTGAAACAGAGATAGAATGAGAGACGTTTTAGTGATAAGAGCTAATTAATACAGACAGAACTGAGATAACACACATGGATAAAGATTTAAATATGTAAACTTTGAACTGAGTCAGAGGAAAAGGATTCAAGGTTGGGAAACTCTGCTAAATACACAGGAAGGAACATATAACCAATCTGATAAACGAGAGAAGCAGAGGGGGATGTCAGCCAGAGGCTGCAGCAAAGGAGTGGGAAGAGGAGAGGGAGAGCAGGTGAGAACCTGCAATAAATGAAGGAAAAGCTCATGTAAGATCATACTGAGTGAGGCAGCATGCTGTTGGAGGTTTTGGGTTAAAGAATGACACAGTCACTCTAGCATTGCAAGAGTCAAATTCTGCACAGGCTAAGACCAGAGTATTGATGAATAAACACTGAATATGGATCCACTGAGTAACTGCAAAATAATCAAAATGAGATGTTATAACTTCATTTTTATAAGTTTTATTCAATTATTAGTCATAAAATGCAAGAGCTAATGAATAACAAACCTGAGCAATCAACCGAGCAGTTATAAGTATTATTGAGCTTCTGTGTGGTAGTTTGTGAAGTGGCTGCCAGGTGTTTAGGACCCGGAGGTTCTGATACAAGAAACTTCCTCCTATATTTTTCCTCTACTTCTTCCAGTTCATCCCTCTCCCCTTCCGTTGGAACTCATCTCTTTTCTGTCTCTCAAAAGCAAACAGGCTTCTGGATGACAATAGAAAAATAAAATCAGACAAAACAAAAACTAAGGCAATAAAAGAAGGTAAGACATAAATAGAAGGAAAAGAGCCCAAGTAAAGGCAAGAGAAACAGATATAGATGGTTAGGCCCACTTGCTCATACACTCAAAAATCTTATAAAAACACTCAACTAGAATCCATAATGTACACCTGTATTGTAAAATTGGGGGAAAATAACATTGAAAGCAAGCAAGCAAACCATCACACAAAACCCTGACATGAAATTATAAGACATTATGAGACCATCAACCATGCTATTGAGTTAGTTTCTTGTTGGCCGTCTACTGCTGAGCGTGAAGTATTCCATAAATGGAGTTTGTTTCCCAACTGTGACTCTCTTGAAGAAAACTGAATTTACAGTTGAAAGTAAGTTCTTATCAATTGAAGATGAGAATTCTAAGCATCACACGAAGAGATAGACTGCACAATGTTAACATGGAGACACATCTCCATCTACAGAAGGAAGTAATCTACAGGATAGAGCAACGGTACTTGAGATACTTTGGCCAGATAATGAGAATGAATGATGGCAGATACCCAAAGATAGCACTGCCTGAAGGAGTGGATATGATAAGACAAAGAGAAAAGTCCCCCAAATGCTGGATAGACAGAAAAAGAAGACTGTGGAACCTTGGGTATGACAATTACGCAAGCATCTAGGACTTTCCAGGATAGGAACAACAGGAGAACCTCTATAAACAGGTTGCCCATGCATTCATAAGCATTGTCAGGGCATAAATGATGATGATCAATTGAGGAGCGCTTCTCTGTTAGAGGTGGAGTATGTGTCTACTTCTTTCAATTCTAAGAGTATCAACTTCTTGAAAGAAGAATTAAGGAAGTGGTGAACATGAGGTGATTTATGAAGGTATTTCAAGGAATGTGATAGAATTATGCTAAATTATGTATGTTCCATGAGGATAAATATGTAACAAAGGGTTTCATATTTATTTCAGGATTCTTCCTGAAATACTGAATTACCATTCAGTATTGTAAGCTACCGAGAAGAAAAAGTGTCTGAGAAAAGCAGGAATAGATGGTAACATTTTGTGGTGTTAAATTGTCCTGGGTGAAAGCATACAACTCTCTAGTCTTCCCAGAATGGCAGCAACAAGAGACCCAAGCAATAATTTCGGTGAAGTCCATGCTGACATATAGCTTATTGGTATTACAAACAGGAATGTGAATGACTCAAGGTCAGCACCATCTCCAAAAAGTTCACTCCAGCCTGAAAGATATGAAAAATAAAGTAGATTCAGTCCATCCCTGCATGTAATGATCTCTATATATGAAATCCTAATTGCCTTTCTGGGACAGCCACCTGGCCAAAAAACTCTGCAATTGCTTTTCCTCCAAGGAATTAAGGGAGAATCTTCTAGAAAAATTGTTCTCATTTTTTTCATGAACATAGAACACCACACTGGATATTTATAAACCTCAATAATATCAACAACAATAATAATGCCTAAAATATCCTTATTTCATGTATATGTTTCTCTCTGAACTATCCTAAAGCTTCAGTTAGCATACAACCAGAAAAGAATTTAAGATAATATAAACCATATTGATGTGTATATGCCAGGCACTGTTTGCAAACGTAAGTATTTGCAAGGCTTACAACCCTTTTCCCATTAACTCTTATGTGAAAATGGTATGAATTTCAAGTCAGCTCATGAAATTTGAAAACTACACATTAAATACTTTCTTATTGACATGTACTGTGTGGGGAAGTTAGAGTTATGACTCAGTTGGTAAGAGCACTTAATAACCTTATAGAATGTTGCACTAATGTACACACACACACACACACACACACACAATTTAAAATAGTTCTTTTTACAAAGATGTTCTGTGGTAGTCTCATTAAAACTCACGAGACTATATGACTAGTGGTACATCCTGAGTGTTTAAATGTCTCTAAATTTCATAGGTTAAAATTCTGCTACCTAAGGTCATGGTGCTATGAGGTGGGGCTTTTAGGAGGTGATTTAGGGTAAAGAACTTAGAACAGGATAAGAGCCTCGACAAAGGAAACTCAAAGGTGCCCATTCCCATTTCAGATGTGTGAGGATACAAGAAAAGTTGGCTTTGCTGAACCAGTTCTACCTTGTCTGTGATATGTTACAGGAGCTTAAAATCCCAAATTACCAGTGCTTGCTGTAGGTTTTTTCCTTTGAGTAGCAATGAAAGGAAAATTAATAGAACCCCAGCCATAAGTCAGAAATTTATAAAAATGTCAAATAAAATCTAGTGTCCTTATTTTTTAAGTACAATCTGCATCATGAACTGAGATAGAGAGAAGTTGTAAGCGGACACTTGGTTTTGTAACATGTGACCTAACATAATCTTATCTGTTGTCATTCACTTACTCTTTCTCCTTTTACTCAGTGCGGTTCATGTAGCCCATGACTCCCTTAACTTTTTTGCTTGTTGCTATTCTGACATTAAAATATTCTCTTTGATGTGTTTGAAAATGACATGTCATTTATAGTCTTTGCTCAAATACTGCATACATAATGCAGGGAAAATGCTTGTGTCCTAGAAACCTTTGTTAATTTTTCTAATTAAGGAACACAATATCAGTTCAATAATAATATTTATTTTATGTTACAATATGATTATTTATTTACAGAATTAACTCAGTATTGAAAATATGCTCTTTATGTACATAATGCCTTCTTCAAGGGATATCTATTTAAAGGAATTAATGAATCAATTATTATATCAGTCTCTTAGCAGGGCATCCTTTACTATGTATGTGTGGCCTCCAGAGGATAAGGACCAACCCCCTTTTTTTTGCTGCAAGAAAGTTTTTATTCCAAGACATCACATCAATATCCTAAAATATTCAGTAAAAAAATAATTTTAATCTATAGTGTTTTAACATTTTAGACAACTCTATGTAATATCACAGTATTTTATATTGTAGTGTAACATGTTTAACCACGTCGTAACTCTCTATACATAAAGTATACTATATAAAGTATATACTATATGTAAAGTGTCAGGAATGATAGAGTTATCAAACGGGATTCTGTTATCTGGAGGTTTATGTCATCCATTTTAGCGACAGTTCGATAGATTTTTACTATTTCTGACAGTACCCTTGGCTGCAGCGAACTAAGGCATGCTTTGTCCTTCTCAGATGTTTATTTGCTTATTAACATCCACGTTGAAGATAATCCCGGTGCTTGCATGTGCATGTGATGCAAGAACCAGGTGGTCAACCTTTGACTCCTTTAGTATGCAAACTCCTGGGTAATTGCCAATGCTGTTGAAGTCCATCAATTTAAGCAGTGCTGAGAATGTCTCCTGGTTTATCTGTGGAGAGCATCCAAATCTCTAGAAACAGAGTAAATGGAAAGATATGTCTAGAATTATTCATCGTGTAGAGCTTGCACAAAGTAATATGGTTCTGAGTAATAAAGGCTCCTTGGGTAGGAAAAACCTCTCTGTGAATATCTGCCTGTTTCGACCAGTAGGCAAAGTAAAGACGATAATAATCTTAAGTATTCTACATAATGCATTTTATCTTCTTTCTGCTGGAGTGCTCGGAAAGCCTAGAAATTCCTACTGATTCCCGGGAGCAAGGAGACAGCTAAGATCTGAAGGTCTTTCTAGTGTACTTTATAGAAAAGCATGGTGATTAAGGTTGAACTCGGAGCCAGTCTTCATACTTATTTGTTTTCTCCTTTTCCCCCACAAACTTCACATTTCCCCGTGATTTAATTAGATTTTTGTGCTCTCTTTTGGAAAGAGTTTACATTATAAAGGCTTAAATTAACCCTCAGAAATAACTGAGGAAATCACTTACTGGAAATATGCATATAATAAAAAATTTAAACCAGAGTTTAATATAAATTGACACCGAAATAGAGTTTGTGTATTAAAAAAAAATCAAATAGCACTTTCCTTGTTCTAAAAATTAGGCTGTCTAAGCAGAGTTCTCAGCGTTTTGAGAAGAGTAAGAATTCTCTAAAAAGAACTTTCTAAAGACTAAAATTGCTTTAGAGCTGGATTGCTTTTTTTTTAACTTGTGACTAAATTTAGACAAATCTACCTACCTATTCTAAAATGTATAAAATTCTCAATAAATAAGAATGTGTAATTAAATTTTTATTAATAAATATATGCTACCAAAGTCCACATCTATACATTATTTATGATACTTTAAAATTTCCTTTAATTTTTTTTCTTTTTTTTTCTTTTCTTTAATCTTATCTTTATTGTCACCTCCACCTTGCTATTAATTATGAGAATTCTACATGGTGGATATTGAAATGCTTCCATCCATGGATTGGAAAAAGACTGCCTTCTTATTTTTGAAAGACTGTAGTCAAACTTCAAACTCATTTTTCAGTTTTAAGTAATTGTCTTTTCCTTTCTCTGATTGAAATATTTCAAGTAGGAAGCCTGAGGAAGACTAATTATGAGCACATAGTTTTATTCAACTTCCCTCTTTGATTTCTTATCCTAGATGACCAGAATCGATAATTTTTTTCAGGGTTTAAAAATAGAGAGCAAGAGGTTCTCTCTCTGGAGGATGCTTCAAATTTTCTGATTTTTTTTCCATTTTCTTTTCTTTCTTTCTCTTTTGTCTCATATTAATACTTATATTTTAAATCACATGGTCTCTCTCTGTCTCTCTCTTCTCTCTATTTCTTTGTGCTTGGACATATGTATACAAGTATGAGTGTGGGATTTTGAGTGGTGACATTAGATTTCTAGTTATTTTGTTTAGTGAGATAGGGTCACCATATATAGATCCAAATAGCCTGAAACTCACTATGTAAAGCAAATTAGTTGAAGATCAGAATCACTCCCTGGGCACCACACTGTGTAAGGAAAGAAATAATTTCTGCATGCAGTCCTCTGATGTTCACATCCATGCCAAGCTACATGTGTGTGAGGACACACACAAATGAATATAGTAATTTTTTCCTATAAAAAGCAGGCAGACTCCTCCTCTGTTTCCTTTCAGAAATGAGCAAGCCTTCCAAGGATATCAACCAAACATGACATTTACAATAAGACTAAGCACATCTCCTTATAGTTTCTTTTAGAAAAGTATTTTTTAATTTATTTTTTAAAAAACTATCTTTTCTCTTTTTACATACCAATATCAGTTCCCACACTCTTTCCTCCTCCTGCTCCCTTCATCTCCCTCCTCCAACCCCCATGCACTCTTCAGAAAGGGTAAGGCTTCCCATGGAGAATCAACAAAGTCAAGCACATTGCTTTGAGGAAGGACCAAGCCCCCTCCCCCCCCAACTATAACCATACCTAGACTAAGCAAGGTGTCCCTCAAAAGAGAATGGGTTCAAAAAGCCAGTACAAGCAGCAGGGATAAATCCTGGTCTTATTGCCAGTGGCCCCTCAGTCTGCACTAGTCCTATAACTCTCTCCCACATTCAGAAGGCCTAGTTTGGTCCTATGCTGGTTCCTTCCCTGTCAGGTCAGAGTTTGTGAACTCCCATTAGCTTATGTAAGCTGTTTCAGTGGGTACTCCCTCATTATCTTGACCTCTTTGTTCATATTTTAACTCCTCCCACCCTTCCACTGGACTTTGGAAACTTGCACAGTGCTCTACTGTGGATCTCTACGTATGTTTCCATCAATCACAGGATGAAGATTCTATTGGGGTGGAGGGAGAAGATAAGGTAGAAGGGAAGTAGGAGGGGAGAATTGAGTGGGGAAGAGATCTTGAAAGAATGGGATGGTTGAGATGGAGGAAAGTCAAAGAGGGAAAGCAAGGGAAGAGATATCTTGATTGAGGGAACCATTATGGGGCTAGCAAGAAACCTGGCACTAGAGAAAGTCCCCAGAATTCACAAGTATACTCCAGCTAAGACCCTAAGCAATAGTAGACAGGGTGCCTGAACTGGCTTTGCCCTGTATTCAGGTTGATGACTGTCTTAAACATTCCCGTATATTAAGGATGGATAAGGCAAACCAATAGGAGGAAAAGGGTACCAAAAGCAGGTAAAAGAATCAGAGATGACCCAGCTTGCACTGCTAGGCATCCTACAAGAACACCTCATTGTACAGCTATAACTAATATGTGCTGAGGGTCTAGGTCAGATCACACAGCCTCTCTGATTATCACTTCAGTCTCTGTGAGTTCCTAGGAGTCCTGGTTAGTTGATTTTGTGGGCTGTGTTCTTATGATATCCTTGACCCCTCTGTCTCCCTCAATCCTTTCTCCCCCATTTTCCATGGAATTTTCTTATTTCCACCAAATTAATATTTGACTGTAGATTTCTGCATTTGCTGCTATCAGTTGCTAGATGAAACCTCTCAGGTTATGATTATGCTAGGCTCCTGTCTGCCTATGTAGCAGAATATCATTAGGAATAATTCCATTGACTGTTATTCCCAGACATTTTGGTTCTATCCTAAGATCTGGGAGAGAGGTAAAGTATCAGGCAGAAGAAAAGAAGAAGAGAAAGGGGAAACTCCAAACAGGATGAGAGGGAAAGTATCAGGCAGGATAAAAGAAGAAAAGGGGAAACTCTGAACAGGATAAAATTTTTGAGAGAAGAATAAAAAAATGGAGAAAAAATATTTGCATAAAAATGTGAACAAAAAACCTTGTCTGTTGTCCAATATTAGTGAGAAATGTACCCTTTTTTCTTATTGATGGGTGATAGCAGTATCTGTCCTTTCATAAATGATTTTTATTATATTCCAGAAATTTCGTTCTGTATTTTCTTTGTTGAGACATTTTATCATGTAAGGATTTTGAACTCTGACAAAACTCTTGCTTTATTTCTTACATCTGTTAAGGTATTTTTTTAATTTTTTTATATTTTTATCTTCATTCTGTTGATGGAGCATACCACAATGTAGCATTGTCTGATTGGGTAATGTTAGCAAAACCATGAACATCTTACTTTGTCATGGTGGATGCCAATTAGAATACAGATTTCCAGTATTTTACCGAAATACTTGCTGCAATGCCACCATAAAGTTTGTGTTCAATGTTAGTGACACCGTGCCTTTTGGACCTAGTTTTACACACTAATGCATTTAGGCTTATTCACAATCATCAAGATTTGATTATTTTTCATTAACAGATAAATGAATAAAAAAGGTGTATTAAAAAGTGCAATAGTATATCACTCAACCTGAAAAAAGAGATACTATGACTTAATCAAAATGAAGAAAATATCATGGAAGGGCTGGAGAGATGGCTCAGCGGTTAAGAGCATTACCTGCTCTTCCGAAGGTCCTGAGTTCAAATCCCAGCAACCACATGGTGGCTCATAACCATCTGTAATGAGGTCTGGTGCCCTAGTCTGGTCTGAAGGCATACATGTGGACAGAATATTGTATACATAATAAATAAACGAGTATTTTAAAAAAAGAAAATATCATGGAAAAATAAAAACTGCATACTATTAATGTGAAGTCTATGAAGGCGCTAAATGTAGAAACATGAAGAGAATAACAATTATAACAGTTAATAACGGGTATAAAATGAAAAGAGCAAAGCACGGATGCTATAGTTATCAATAAGTGTAGAAGTTGAATATAGCCTGAAATCACTGTAGTTAGCCCTGTAGAATTGTAGACTGAAATTTTGCTAACTAGTAACCTAGTAAGTGACTGTGTATAAAAACTGCTTCTCAATTAGAGCAAAAGTTGTTATATCTTCTGTATTGAATTAACTCAAGTTAGGTGAGCTCCAGATAAGTTAACTAAAAATAAATGTTATACCTGAAGGGACCTTTGATGGATAAGATTAATTTTAGCTATAAAAATCAGAAAAAAATAAAACACTTTGAAAGCGATCTTCATATACCTAGGGGTTGTGCTGAGCAATATATTAGCAGGCCAATATTTGTCTTTATTTCTGATATTAACTTTCATAAGACTCAATGCAAAATGGGAGATAAAGCACCTGAGGTTTCCCTTGATAAGCTTTTATATATATATAAAATGTAACCTAATATATGGAATAAAGATAAAGGCGCTGAAATGAAATAAAATCAAATGTCATTCTTTGACATTATTTCTAGATAGGTGCTAGAAGGTGTGCATGCAGGGACAGGGGGCAGAAGTACTGAGGAGAATCAGAACACATATCATAAACACTGCCTTGTATGAAATGCAAGTTAGAACATTTACCATCAAAGAATATATTTATTCACCAGGAAGCCTTATTTTTGTCCCGCACTACCGTCTCGCCCACAAGAACCACGCAGGACACTAGGATCCTTCTGCAGAAAAGCTTTTAATGCTTCTTGAGAGAGAGAGCATAAGCTAACATGACGGAGACCCAGGACGAGGGGAACCCAGCCCTTATAAAGGAAACAGTCCTCACTTCAGACGTGTCACTCTAGGATTGGTCCGCTGCCCATTATCCCAGATGATGCCTCGGAAGTAGGCAGGGACAGTAGTGGAAAATTACCGAGCACATGTGCATTACCTTGTTCACCTGGTGGTGAAACCGGGTGCTAGTGCCATCTTGTGGTGGAGAATGTGGTTGCGGTCCTCCACATCTCCCCTTTTTTACTTCTTTGCAGAAAGGCAACTCCCTCAGAAGGCAAAGATAGAGGTCGCACTTCCCAAAGTGGAAACATTATAATGGACTTGCACGGAATCTGCCCCTAGGTTCATGACACCTGGAACTTATCTGGCCTGCCCTCTGCCATTTTTCTGGGAAAGGGAATATGCGGCAGGAAACCCTTATGCATGGTGACATATCTCTCAGAGAGGACCATTCTCTGTGCGATGCTCTTCAGCTCGACAACCCTCAGGGCTAGCTAAGCCAAGCACTCCACCCTGTGCAATGGACCACTGTCCTAGGGGTGCAGGAGCTGGTTGGCATAAACCTTACTGCTTCAACATAGATAACCACATATCAGTAGAGGATCTCTGTTCCAGGGCAGCCAACGCTTGTGCAATAACTACTTTGTCCCTACGACTTTGGGATTTGAGTCAGCAGACCATCCAGAGGAGAAACACTATTCCACAGCATAGGGCTGCTCCAAACATTCCCACCCACACCCATTCTTTGAAGTAGGAAATGAAGGACACAACCCAGGACTGGAATCCTTTGGCTAAGCTTATAAATCATCTCTAGGAAGGTAGGGGAGCCCCAGAGTCTTATTGGTTGTAAAAAACCAAGGAAACACCGCCACTCTATGGCTGACTGGTGTCGGCTTTGGGAAGGCTGAGAGTATCCCCCATTGCTGCTCCATCATAACCGTTGTCATCCATCCGCAAAATGGCAGGAGGAACAGAAGCCAAATCTTCAGGCGAGTCCGCATGTTGTGGGTCACTTTTCACCATTTGGGTCAATTTCTCTGGCACCCAGAATGGGTTTTCCTGATCCTGTGGGAACACACAAACAGCTCCCCTGGATCTTAATAGAATGGGATCTGGGTCTCTCCATTCATTAGAAAACACATCTTTCCATTTAACCAAATCCTTGGGCTGCTGCGGATCCGAACAATGTCATGTTGCAGCATTTTGGACATTATCATCCAAATTTTAAAAATTTATAGTGAACAGAGCCATGGCAATGGCTACTCTTAGCGTCAGGGGCAACTCCTTCAATATTCCCCTTTTTTGCTTAAGTAGATAAGATTTGAGTGTGCGATGTGCTCACTCTATAATACCTTGCCCCTGGGGGTTATAAGGCAGGCCTGTAATGTGTGTGACTTGCATCTGTGCACAAAATTGTTTAAACTTTTGAGAAGTATAGGCAGGCCCATTATCCGTTTTTAAAGATGTGGACTTGCCCCAAGCACTCCATGCCTCAAGGCAATGTTGAATGACATAAGAGGTGTTTTCTCCTGTAAGTGGTGTGGCATGAATAACGCCAGAGCATGTGTCAATTGACACATGCACATACTGAAGTTTTCCAAAGGCAGTGATATGAGTCATGTCCATCTGCCATATTTGCAAAGGCGTAATCCCTCTGGGGTTCACGCCAATGTGTCTGATAGGGAGAAACTGGCAACAATGGTGACACTGGGTCACAATATCGCGAGCCTCTTTTCTGGTAAATGAAAAATGTTTGCACAGGGTTTCAGCTGTTACATGAAAATTATCATGAAAGGTTTTAGCGGTCTGTAATGGGGAGGCAAGAGCTACTGCAGCAAGCTGCGTAGCGCAATCAGCCAGGTCATTACCAAGCTCATGGGGCCCGGGAGCCCCGAATGTGCTCTTATGTGGGTGATGAAAAATGGAGCTCTCCTATTTAGTGAACAGTCCTGTATCCTCTGGAAAAGAGCTGCCACTGTACTAGTAGGTTTTATAATTCCAGCGGTCTCTAATAATTTAACAGCATTAACCACAAAGGCAGAATCAGAAACAATATTAAGGTGACAGTGAAATCTTTGAAGAACCTCTAAAACCACCATACATTCCACCACCTGGGGTGAGGTGGCAGAAAAGTTCTTTGTATATATTTTGGAACCCACAACATAGGCTCCCACACCATTTTTGGAGCCATCTGTATATACCGTCATCTTGTCTTTTAGCGGGGCAGAAGACGTAACTCGGGGAAACACAATGGGATGACATGCAGCGAACTGCAGCAGAGGGTGTTTGGGATAATGATTATCAATTTTTCCTGAAAAGGTAGTAACCAAAATGGCCCAATCGTCAGAGGCGGCAACCAAAGTTTGTATCTGAAAGGAGGTATAGGGAATTATCATAACCGCTGGATGCTTACCAAAATGACTAACAGACATTTTAAGGCCTTTAAGGGCAATTTGAGCTATAACAGCTGGATACCAATCAATACTTTTGTAAGGAGAAGCATGCGGATGGATCCACAGTAATGGTCCATCCTGCCATAACACAGCAGTGGGTAGCTTTCTTGTTTTAAACACACATAGAACAAATGGTCGAGTTTCATCAATACGGCACAGCTGTGCCTCCTTAATGAATTCTTCCACTAGTAATAAGGCTGCTTCTGCTGCCGGCGTCAAGGCCCGAGGGAGGTAATATGAGTATCCCCTTCCCAGATATCAAACAATGGCTTCAAATCAGCAGAGGGGATTTTTAAAAATGGTCGCAGCCAATTAATATCTCCTAACAACTTTTGGAAATCATTTAACGTTCACAAATCGTCCCTATAAATTTTTATTTTTTGTGGTAGGATCTTTTCAGGAAGAATAACAGAACCTAAAAATTGGCCAGTATCTGCAATCTGGACCTTCTCAGCGGCTATTTGAAGATCCCATAGCTGTAAACTTTTAATGAGCAATGGGTACGCTTCCTTTAGGATCTGTAAGTCCTCATGACACATGAGTACATCATCCATATAATGAACCACAAGCAAACGTGGAAAATGTTCACGAAGCGGTTTAAGAGCCTCCTGCACAAACATCTCACAGATTTTTGGACTATTGGCCATATCCTGAGGCAAAGTTTTCCGTTGAAAGCGTTTATCAGGCTCTATATGATTAATTGAAGGAACAGTAAAAGCAAAGCGAGGCCTATCAGCAGGATGCAATGAAATAGAAAAAAATCCTTGATATCTATTATTACCAGACTCCAATTTTTGGGTAAAGCTGAAAGCACTGGGAGTCCTCGCTGCACAGGCCCAAAAAGGTGCATTTGTTCATTAATGGCTCTCAAGTCATGCAGCAAGCACCATCTTCCTGATTTCTTTTTAATGACAAAAATGGGTGTATTCCACGGAGAGGTGGATGGTTCTATGTGTCCCAGAACCAATTGCTCATTAACTAGCTGATTCACTGCTTCCAGTTTTTCAGAGGTAAAAGGTCCATTGTTGTTGTTCTGGAGTTAAGGCCTGAGTGTTAGCTCTGGCCTGTTCCTGGGCCGCCTCATGCCACAGGGCTTTCCACTCCAAATATTAACCCATGCTGACGAGCGACGCTTTTGCAAATGTCTCCCAGTCTGCCGGAGTCATGGCAGTCAAGACCAATCTGTCCAATTGGGCTAAGGTAAAATTAGCGGTCACTCCATACTTTCTGACTGACTCTGCTAACTCTTTTATTTGGTTGTACTCCACAGGCGCATTCACCCGCCCATTTTCCCCTTCGTAAATGGGGAAGGCCAGGTGCAACTTTCTCTTGACCTTGTCAGGGATAAATGAAAAGGTCTTTGGCCCAAGGCGTTCCTCATAAGGAGGCACCAAAGGGGCAGTTGGGGGAGGGCGCAGCTCGTAAGGAGGCGGATGGGCCGTTTGGGATGACCTCATGGCCCTACCACTGGCTAATTCTGCCTCCTCCTCTGTATCTAGTTCTTCTACCTCTTCTCCTGAGCCAGAACTTTCGTGCTCACTTTCATGGTCACTTTCAATTTGCAGAGCTTCAAGCTCCTGCAGAGGATATAAACTACTGTTCTTTCCTTTTTTCTTATTGTTGGTATCAGAAAGCTTTTGACCTTGTAGGTCAGTCTTCTCCCCCATTCTTATTTTCTTAGAACCACCGGGGGGTCCTTTTTCCTTATCTGGGACTGTCCTTTTCTTGCGCGCGCCTAACCTCTCACTGCACTCAGTTTCTGATATGCTATCCTGGACTTCCTCCAATACATTTCATCCCTTTGCAACAACCGCCTGGCGGGATTCATCTTTTAAGCAATTTCTGGCGAAAAATAAGAGAACTGCTAAAAGAAGTACCAAGGCCTCTACGAAACCTTCCCAATGCAGAAACAAGTCAAGCCAAAAACTGAAAAATCCAGGAATAGTCATACCTCTCTGAGCATGCAGACCTGTAGTTCTGAATCCTCCCTGTATCCAAGGGGTTTCTGGCGGTGCGAACAGTGGTCAGAGTTTCCCGGCGTCTTGGGTTTCGGCACCAGATGTCCTGCGCTGCGGTCTCGCCCACAAGAACCACACGGGACACTAGGATCCTTCTGCAGAAAAGCTTTTAATGCTTCTTGAGAGAGAGAGCATAAGCTAACATGGCGGAGACGCAGGACGAAGGGAACCCAGCCCTTATAAAGGAAACAGTCCTCACTTCAGACGTGTCACTCTAGGATTGGTCCGCTGCCCATTATCCCAGATGATGCCTCGGAAGTAGGCAGGGACAGTAGTGGAAAATTACCGAGCACATGTGCATTACCTTGTTCACCTGGTGGTGAAACCGGGTGCTAGCGCCATCTTGTGGTGGAGAATGTGGTTGCGGTCCTCCACATATTTTCATTTTCAACTAATTACATCTATATTTTTCAATAACCAAAAATATACCTTGTACACATTTCAACACTTCCACATGTTCTGGAATTTACTCATAAACTCTGTCCTAAGCATATAAATCACAACTGATAAAGATAAACATGTTTTAAAAAGGATTTGTCTTTTAAAGATAGAAAACATACTGTGTTTATAATTCTTTTAGAATAAAGAGCTTTTAAATTTACAATAATATTGCTCATATGCATTTAAAAAATCTATTTATCCTTATACTGTCTTCAAAAGTTAACTGCAAAGCATTATCTATTCTTCATAAAATATTTAGGAGTCAAGGGCAATTCTGGGCACTGATGTCACGGTGACACATACATGCCCTAGTGTCATGCTTTTTCTTTAATCCTGAGGAAGGATAACTGAAAATGGAGAAATAGTTACCTGGACAGTGATATATAAAGTACTAATTGAATAAAATTATAAATACTTACAGGGAAAAAACTAAGAGTTTAAATAACATTTAAGGAAAGGAGTGAAGAAAATGTGAGCATTGAGCATTTCCCTGTTCTCCTATGTCTATGAGAGCTATGATCATCATATGCAAAGCAGAGGGAACATTATAGGCAAAGCAGGAAAACCAGTGAGCCTTTTTCAGCATGATCCATATGGAAAACGAGAAAGACATGTTTCATATCCACAGGGCATAGAGGGCTAATAAAAACTGTGGCTTAAAGACATATGGCAAAACATTAAGGGTTCTGTGCAGAGAAAGGATATCATTTGACTTATGTTTCCAAGTGATAGTTTTCGTTTACTTGTATTATTGAAAAGAACAGTAAAAGAAAGGAGAAATATAGGAGACTCTCCAAATAATTTTATTGAAAGATGACAGTTGAACCATGGTGAAGAGTGGTGAGATATATCTTAAGGACTGGATCCCTCAGCATGAAGAACTGATACTGTCAAAACCAAGAGGTGAGTAACTGAATTTGAGAATGGAACTGTCTCTTAAATCAGATCACTGTCAGGCATAGGCAGACACTCGGGGTAAGTGAAGGAGAAGTGCTCTACAGTGAAGAAAAGAAGCACAGACCCCTGAAAGTTATGGCATATTGTGAGTAATAGGAAAATGGCAGCATACAAAGTAAACGAGGTACAAACAAGCCGGTTTGCAGACCCTTAGAAGATATCTTAAGTAGAGCTGTTGACAAGCTGTTGATGGGAAAAGACAGAGACTATTTTTCTGTGGTATGGTCATTATATACACCTGCCAAATTATAAATTGCTGACCCTGAACCTCTTCTCCCCAATTGCAATATACATATATATGTACATACATATACACATACTTAAATGCATACACACACTGGCCTACATACACATACACAGACACGCACACATATACACACAAATATACACACATACACACAGTCAGTGATAAAGGGAAAGAGAAGAAAAATAAAATGGTGAGATGAGGAAACAAATATGGGAAAGATTTATTTCTCTGTTTAAAACCCATGATGTCAACTTTACACTTTCATTTCACATGCAAATTGCAGAAGATAAATTTTCCAATATTTTGCATCAAGTTATATAAAATGTCAATCATTTTCTTTAAAAATTTATGACTGAATTATGACATAAGTATAGGAAGAATAATAAAGCTGATATACCAATGAGGAGTTTTTATTATTATTATTAAATAAAACTCATCTTCAGTGTATAATACAAACTCACGTCTTCCTCTATTCTAATCTAGTCTTTTTGTCATTATACTCAACCTGCTTCATTGCATGATCAATGTCTCATGTTGACCTATGTTTTACATCCCTTCATTTCCATTTGAAATGCATTTGTCATAACTACTGATGATCTTTGCTATTGAACACCTTTAGATAGCAAATTAGTGTTTTTATATCAGCAGCTTCAGCTACTTTATTCTTAATAGCAAGAACAAAAAGTCCAGAAAATATTTTTATGAGAGTTCACTCTTATCTCACATCCAGAAAACTTATCTTTTGATGATTAATAGTGTCTACTGGGTACAATGTAACTCTGTATTTTTGTGTATGTGTCTGTGTGTGCCTGTGTGTGTGTGTGTGTGTGTGTGTGTGTGTGTGTGTGTGCAGTTGCTGCACATGGTATAGGCATGAACACATATTATTGCTTGTGGATGAGTGCTATGTGCGGACATTTAGAAACAACCATAAGCAGCCATATAACTGTCATTGATGCCACAAAATAAAGCATTGCCTGTGCTGTAGAACTTCCTCTTCGATATTTGCCTCTAGCAGAGTCTCCTTTTCATCTTTTCTCCCTAGATGACCATTCTTAGTTACTTGTATGATAATCTTTGCAATTATTTATCCATACTTCTACAGTAGTATTCATAAACAACATAAATGTTAAAACCCCCAGGCCTATGGTACTTTCAAATGACAACTTTGCTGTTTACTTAAAAAAAATTCTGTACTACCTTCTACAAAAATATTTTATGCTATTAGAAAATAAAATGTTATACAGGATTCTTGATTCAGTCAAAGGGGCTTACTTCTTTTTGAAACATTTATTTGTATGCTTTCTGCATAAATGTCTAGATGAATATTTCTCTACCATCTGCTTGCATAGTGTTTACATGAGGAAGAGTGTATCAGGCCCCATGAACCTGAAGTTACAGGCGGTTGCCACTTTGCTGCTGGGAATCAAACCAAGGGTTTCTGGTAGCATACATTCTCTCAACTTGTGATTTTTATTTTATTTATTTATTTATTATTTATTTTTGGTTTATCAAGACAGAGTTCTCTGTAGTCTTGGAATATTTCCTGTAGCTAACCAGGTTGGTCTTGAACTCAGGTAGATCTGCCTGTCTCTGCCTCCCAAGTGCTGAGATCAAAGGCATGCACCACAGCCTCCCGGCATGATTTTTTTTTTAACCAACAAAATTACAAGTGGCTCAGCAGTGAAGATCATTTATTGTTGGTTAATTTTGCTCTTTTGATTCTTTGGGGGGCCTGTTACTCAGCTACCAAATAAATGCGCATGGAAACTTGTTATTATTTATAAATGCCTGGCCTTAACTTGGCTCATTTTTAGTCATCTTTCCTTAACTTAAATCATTCCATCTACCTTTTGCCTCTGGGCTTTTATCTTTCTCTATCTTGACCTTCTTTCTTCTAATTCTTATTCCATGAATGACTGGCCCCTGTAGTGGCATTTCAATTGTATTGTAATAAAGAAAGACTGCCTGAAGATCTGAGAGTAAAACATTCCCTGGTCAGTCTTTCAGACCAGGTTATGGTAATATACACCTTAAATCCCAGTAGCCATTAGAGTTGCCATAGAAACTGGGTGGTGCATACCTTTATTCATGGTGGTATTTTATTCCAGCCCTAGAGAGGATTATAAAATGGGAAGAAACAGATCTCATTCTGAGATTCCAGAATGCAGTACTACCATTTCAGACTGAGGTTGAGGTAAGAGCCAGAGGCTGGCTGTTTTGTTTTTCAGATCTTCAGGTTGAATCCCAATTTCTGATCATGATTTTTTTTTTTTATTAATTGTGGTTCAGGTCCCTTCTTTTCAGGTTCCTTCTTCTCTTCTTCCCAGATTTCTCCATCAATTTAATCTCTCTTCCAGCCATATCCTTTTTCTTGGCTTGCTACTGGTTGCTCAACTCTTTATTAGACCAATTGTTTTAGACAGGCAAGGTAACACAGCTTCATAGAGATATAAAAAATGTAACATAACACTATGCAACTCATCTTTGCAACGTTAAACAAAAGTTATACAAACAAAAGCATAAACAAATGTAATACATCTTAAGTTAATATTCTACAACAATCACTTGCTACTTTTGCATGGGACCAATGATTGATTTCCAGTACCCAGGTATTAAGTGGGTCTCAATCCTCCAAAACTCCTGTCCCAGGGTGTACAGTGCCCTCCTCTATTCTCCTGTAGGAACTAGTCATGACTGTGGTACACCTGTGTACATAGAGACAACACATCTATACACACAAAATGAATATTTTCTAAATGCAAGAGTGTGTTTGTGTCTTTTTTTTTGCTTTGTTTTTTTTTTCAAAGTTTATTAAAATATAAAAGTTTCCATTTTCGTCCCTCCTCCCAACACCCTCCCACTCCCCCCACTCTCTCTCCTCTTCCCTCTCCATCCCTAAGAGCAGTCAGGGTTTCCTGCCCTTGTGGGTAGTTCAAGTTCCTCCCCGCTCCCTTCAGGACCAGGAAGTTGAGTATCTAATCAGACTGGATCCCCAAAAATCCAGAATATGCAGAGGAAACAAGTCCCAGAGTCATTGTCAATGGCTTTTTAGAAAGACTTCGGGCCAGCCACATTCAGAGAATCCAGCCTCCTCCAGAGAATCTGGTTGGATCAAGCGCTCCTTCAGTCCCAGTCAACTGGCCTTGGTGAACTCTCATTAGATCAGTCGCCTTGTATCAGTGGATGATCGCTCCCCTTGCCATTCTGATTTGCTTTTTCATGTTCTTCCTCCTTCTGCTCCTCCTTTGGACCTTGGGGGGCTCAGTCCGGTGCTCCAATGTGGGTCTCCGTCTGCATCGCCATCCATCGTCGGATGAAGGTTCCCTCTGATCTTGCCCTCCCTGCTCACGTTCTTCTTCCTGCTGCTTCTCGGTTGGACCTCTCTGGGAAGAGCCGTGTTTGTGTCTTTGTATGTGCACATGTGGTAGGTTATTAGTAACATCAGATGTCTTCCTGGATCCTCTTCTACCAATTTATTTATGTATTTATGTATTTTCTGTATTTGTGTATGTATTTACTTATGACCAAATTTCTGACTGAATCGAGAATCCCCAATTGGTAAGTCTAAATGGCAAATTGCTTCTAGCATTGACCTGTCTCCATTTCCCCAGTGCTGGGGTTTCAGACACAGCCACCAGGTTTTCTACATGGGCACTGGGGATCAGAACACAAATCTTGAGTTTCATACAGAAAGAAATTCTTTACCATCTTTGTAGCCCTACAACAAATTTGTAGAAACCCACAAGTATCTCCCAGTTAATGTTGCTTAATGAAAATTCACTGGTGGGCAAATGTCAGCCCAGAACAAGGAAGCTGCTTTCCTAGTCAGAGACTTCTGGCATTCCAGTTTTGTCTTCATTTCTGAGTATGAATTTTGCTCATTTGCTTATTTCTTTCTTTTATTATTTTGTTTGGCAGACATTGGTAATCTCTGGAAGCATATTTGTTCTTCACTCTACTCATGTATACTGATATTGAGAAAGGATTTTCATGCCATCCTTCAATGTACAGCCCTGACATCCCATCATTGTCAGCACTGACTCCAGAACACACAGCAAGGTTAGGACTGTAGTAGTAAAATGCTCGCTTCGTGGATTCCTTCCATAGAGAGCTAACTGGAGATTCATCAGGATCAATTATAAAAACAAGTTTCCACTTACAGAAGTGATTAATATTTCAATGAGATCTTTCAAGATAAATGACTCCAAATGTTTTCAAGAAAAATTCATCTGTTGTGGTGACTATCTTACCACCATTTTATCTAATTCATTATAAAATGAGTGTAATATAATCTACAGGGAAGCCTTGTTTGTAGATCATAAGGTACCTTGGAAGTAAGACAACATTTGGTGGTTCACCTTTTTTTTTTTGTCTTTACATCACTTGGAGATTTAACATATAAAGACATGAGGTTAAGCTTCATGTAGGTGTTCTATAGGAACTCCAAAGCTTTACGAATCTGTGCATTTTGATGTTTGCTTACTTTCATTCACTCTTTGGTGTAAGGGGCCTGAATTTTCTGATTCTGTCTGAAGTATCAGCTTCCCAAGGTCAAGGATGTCTCTGATGATAAAGTAGTGATTTTGATTTCTCGCTAAGCTCCTCTGCCCTCTGTTGAGATAATACTCTCCCACTCCTACAGAGTCTTTGAGAGTCTGCAACGAATGTCCACTCCCATCAATGTAAACAAAAATCACATTTTATTTTGCTGGCTAGTGAGAACTTTAGCTGGCTGTTTTGATGAGTTTTGAGCCTGGGGCACAAACACACAAATTCTTTTGTGAGAGCTTATACATCAAAATCACTGCTTGGTGTCCAAAGGAAATTTCTCCACATTTCCCAATATGTCTTATACATCAACTTAGAGAAGAACTATATGTGGGGAGAGAGGGGAAAAGCATGCCAAGAGGCAATTGTACTCAATTTCCTAAAAGGTTAGCCAAATTCGGTGTAAACCAGCTTTCTTTAGAGCTTTCCTGGACCTCGAAATATAAGTGTGTGAACATCACACACACACACACACACACACACACACAGAGAGAGAGAGAGAGAGAGAAAGAGAGAGAGAGAGAGAGAGAGAGAGAGAGAAAGCAGTAAGATAGAAACTGAGAGCCTGAGAAAGACAGAATGACAATGAAATAAGAATAACCTCCCCCATAACTCTCCTTTATAAAGTCTTCTAACCACTTCGAAATATAATGTGAGGAAGTAAATTAGACCATCCTGCTGTTACAATAATTAAGAAATTTTACTTTAATCTGGTAATCAGTGATGAAAAAGTAAACATGCTATTCCAAAGAAAGAAAATAGAATGCAGTCTCACCAGTGTTAGTTATACTTAGAAGCCTAGTTTGAAAGTCCCAAGCATCTCATAAAAATGATTTTCACATTTCCCGGCATAATATTGTGAAGATGCTACTACCACAACAATGGTGATACTGGTGGTAGAGGTGACCAATGGTGATAGCGGTGGTATGGGTGGACATACTTTTTAGAGCTTTTTAAAATAGCATACAAAGAAATCATGTATTTTCACAAATGATTTTGCTATGTTTGTTTGTTTCATCTTGCTTGTTGTTGTTAGAGACAAGGTCACACTGTGTTGGCCCAAAAAGCCTGGGGAGTCACAACACAGTCCAGGTTGGCCTTGAACTCTCAGCTTTTGGCCAACCTCTGCTTCCAAGTGTTGGAATAAAAGCACAGGCCAGCACAACTTTAGAAGGTATGCTTTTGTTGATCATGTGACCCCCACTGGCCTTTCCTAACTTTTTCCACCACCAGCACTGGTGTGCTTTCTCTCATTTGTGCTGTCGTGCATCCTGGACTATGTTTTCTTCTATTTTCAAAATTCTCCTTCACTCTCTTGAAACATCTCTTTCATCGCTCTCTATAGCCCCCTTTCCAGTATCATGTTATACACACACACACACACACACACACACACACACACACACACAGACACACGCATATGCTTATACTGGTGATTTTTACGTATGCATACATGTGTACATGCTTATATGTGTACATGCATATCCATATATATGTACGCATATATACTTATTATATATATATACACACAAAAATAAAAATTAGGATCTTCCCATGAGAGAAAGCATGCAAATTTATCTTTGTGAATCTTGGTTATCTTTGTTAATATAATAATATTAATATTACTTTATATTAGTATATAATTATATTATAATTAATATTATATTATATTAATATAATAATATAGAAACGTCTTATTCAATTTCTTTTCCTAAAAATTGTATGATTTATTTTCTTTTATTGCTGAGTAAAATTTCATTTTATATATGTATGCGGTAGTCATTAACATTAATTTTGAAAGGAAATGAGAAGATACATTGTGATTTATTTTGGGAAAACTATGTTTAGCACAAAATAGTGCATCAATTCCGTTAATGATCTTTCAAACTGTAATTAAGTAATAAGATCATTATTTTAATAAACGTTTATGTGTACATAGATATCATCCTATTTGTTTCTGAGTTCCTTTGAATAAGTTGCAGTATAAACTGAGCCATACTTATAGAAATAATAGTGATCTATAAGTAATCATGACATAGTAGCTATATTATAACAAAACACAAATATAAATAAAATTTAAACACAGAAATTCATATTTTGGCTTAAATTTTATTCTGGAAAGTTAAAACACAGTCCTTTAAACTTGGAAAAGTAAAAACTGGTCAGGCAAATGTGAAAAGAATGTGTCTTACAATCAAGGTGTGGCACCATATAGGTTGTTGGTAGTTTTGGAGAAAAATATCAATATGAATGTTTCAAACAAATGAATCACAAGCTTATAGTTAAATTGTTATTTTTAATAGTGTATCTTATGCCAATTTTGCAGTGGTACAATGTATATGCAACAAATATACATGTTGCAGTTTGACCTTGAACAGAAGTGAGTGAAGAAACACCATAACACACATACTTACAGGTATAAATGGTACTATTGTCCACCTGGCATGAAGCAGGCCTTAAGCAATGTTGGGAGTAGACTCTGGAGCCCACTGCCACCTAAATGCATCTCACCTATTAGCTCAGGCCATCAGACCATTCATCTGAAGGTCCTACAAACCTGGCACATCAAAGATAGGAATTTAAGGTGCACATTGATGCCATCATTATTCATACACAGAAAAGTAATACAAACTGATATGTTTATGAACTAACACTTTTTTATTTTGGTATATTAATCATTTGGGCTTTTGTCAAGTTGCAAGCTTGTCATATTTACTCATACTTTCCTTTGAAGAATTCTGAATAACACTAATAACAATAATGTTACACTTAAAGTACATCAGTCAGAACAAACTGCAGCTCCTGAAGCAAACCAATGCATACATACTTACAATTTCGCCACCCCTTCCTTATCCAATTGTCCATCTTTTCAATGGACAAGAGTGATGATACCCACTTATGAGATTTTAAGTCATTCATATGTAAGAAGAATCAAACTTTCCACAACAAACATTCATCTGATTTAAAGGACTAAATCATGAACAAAAGTTTCCAGTTTCACAAAATATTTATTTTCTTGAACACTCTTAGTATTTTCAGGTTTTGTGCTCTAATTATGAGCCAGAGGCTTTTGGGTCATACTTATCTTTGTTTCCATTTGAAATCTAAGAAACAGGCAAAGACAATACTTTGTGATTTATTACTACCAAATGCACAATGTTCAGTATTATGAAATATGTGTCGTTAAAAATTCATGAATATAACTTTTCCTAAAGAAAAATGTTGGAGGAGTGCTAAAGTATTCATACGGTGCTACTGTGAAAAAATACTTGCTTCAAGGCATGTTTCCCGAGTTCTAAGAAAAACTTACTGTTCAACAAAATTCTGTTGAATGTTGAATGGAGTGGACAATATAAAAATATTATGTGTGGCTTGCATTCCACAAAATATATTAAATATGCTAAGTAATTGTTTTCTGGCTTGACATATACATAGAAAAGATATTTTAGTATACACAGTCATGTTATGAAGAGAGTTCAATCATTGCTTCCGTGTTCCCGATAGAAGGTTGGATGACTGTTCAGTTTCAACTCATCTAAGATATCAGAACTGGGGCAAAGCCACTCCAGATGGCAGGGGTCATAGTAACAGAAGGACTTTTTAAGAGGCTAAGGTTGCAGGATCTTAGATATGAAGACATTCTGGAATACATGGAGAGCCATTGTCTCTAAACCCAAAAGGTAGAAGAAGAGGAGGAGGAAGAGGAGGAAGAAGAAGAGGAGGAGGAAGAAGAAGAGGAGGAGCAGAAAGAGAATTGTTCCAGAATTTTAGTCCATCTTTTTGTCTTTGTTTTTTATGCCTTTATGTCTCTTGTATTTTTTATATATCTTTACTGAAGTCCACAAATGTGTTCAGTCTTTTAAAATATTTTGTCAATAATTTTGATTAAAATCAATTTTAAAGTGCCTTTTTTAATCTAAGAGTAACAAATATCAGAAAAGCAAAGACTATTGCTGATGAACAAACACTTTAATACTGCATACATTTCCTGCTGCTCAGCATTTTCAAAGAGATTTGGAAGTATAAATGATAAACCCAAAGGGATTTGTGTAATGAAAACCTTACTAGGGAAGATTAGTTAACAAACTAATTTACCATTATAAATTATGTATTTGTGATATTTGCTCATGCCTCTGCACATGCTGACAAATTAATTTGACAACTATATTTGTTATCACTGTACTAATGTAGCTTCTATGCATTGACCTATAAATATACACATTGTTGCTCTTTAACTTTATCCTGTTACATAACAAGAAACTGTAGTATAGCAGCTTAGAAAGGGTGTACAACTTAAAATGTACAGGAAATATAGCTTTTAAATAATTTGACAAACTGTTTTATTTGAAGATATTATTGCTTATATATTATTTTACTGGTTTTATACTAAACTTCACCCTATCTATGTCTGCATATGAAAAGTCATATGCGTGTATAGGAAAATCCTAGTATGTACAGGATCTAGAACTTTCTGCACTGACTTTTCTTCAGAAGGACATGGAGTTTCTATAACTTCATTCATTCTCCTTCCCCAAATCAATCCAGAGAGTCCAACCCAAAGGTATAACTTGTACAATATCTGTTCAACTTTTAAATCTTTGCTAAATATACTTGATAGGTTACTTTTACAGATATACTTAATGTTGAAGACAGTTTTTCATATTTTTTTATTTAAAACATAATTTTCATTTTACATACCAACCCCAGTTCACTGTCTCCTTCTCCCACCCTCTTCCTCCTTCCCATCCCCTATCCACTCCTCAGAATGGCTAAGGTCTTTCATAGGTCTGGAATACTAGCTTGAATCAGGACCAAATTCTCTCCCCTGTATCAAGGCTGAGCATGGTTTCCTACCATAGGGAATAGGTTGCAAAATGCCAGTACATACACCTGGGATAGGTCCTGGTGCCACTGTAGCACGCCCCAACAAATCCAACCACATAACTATTACCCACATTCAGAGGGTCTAGTTCAGTCCCATGCAGGTTCCCCAGCTGTCAGTTCATACTCCCTGTGCTCCCACTAGCTTGGGTCAGCTTTCTGTTGGTTTTCACCATCATGCACTTAACACTCCTTCATAAGATCTCTCCTTTCTCTCTTCAACTGATCTCCAGGAGCTCAACCTGTAGGTCACTGCATTTGCTTCTATCATTTGCTGAATGTAGATTCTGTGGATACAATTAGGATAGGCACTAATCCGTTTAAAGGGGAAGGCTCCTTCAGACACCCTCTCTTCTACTGCTAGGATTCTTAGCTGGAGTCATCCTTGTAGATTTCTGACACAATAGATAAATCATTTTTTTTTTTTAAAAAAAAGAAGAAACCAGACTTCAGGAAGAACTCCTGAAACCATATAGAGCTTGTCTGTCCAAGGCACATGTTTCAATGAAAGCAACATTTAATCAAGTCAAGTTTATACGTAATATAATAATATTTGATGACTTGGAGAGTTAATGAAAATTCCTCTAATTGTATGTCACCTCGAACTAGACCATTGAACACTGAATAGAACATTATAAATCTGCAGGGTGGTCCTTACATGGACTAAGTCTTCTAAAAACAAACAACCTAGTTAAAAAATGTGGAAAGTATCACCAGGACTTCCATAAAAAAATATATATATTCTAAGACTAAGATCAAAGCTTAGCTGAGAGTTACAAGTCAGAGAGATTATATACAATAATGAGATTTAGGAAGGAAATGGAGACAATTTGACTTTCCTGATTTTAAAAAAAACATGATTTAAAACTACATCTGTTTTTAGCTATGCAGTCATCTTTCATCAAAAAGTCAAAATTATTTTACTTAGACTGTCCCAGAAGAAACAACTGGAGAAGGGATGTGGTTTAATATTGGTAAGAGACTTAATTACCAAAAATAATATACATACCTAAATGACTTCATGTAAACTGCAGCTTTATTAAGAAAACAACTTTCTTGGATATTGCAAGGGGTGATTTGACAAAATAATGATTGAAAAATAAAATAATAACATAAACCATCCATTTGGTTACACAAGTGAACATTGGAAGTGAGACGACTAGATGGTGTTTAATAAATTGTGAGATCTAATGCAAACATTTATGGTCTTTATAAACATAGAGAAACAAAAATAATTACAACTTTTACAATTACTTATATTTTAATTATGTATTTTTTATTTGTTATTTATATTATTAGATGTATGCCATATCAGGCATGTGGAAATTATAGGACAACTTGTTGGAATAACTTTTTTCCCTGTAGTAGTTTTTTATTTATTTCTCTTTATTTTTAGCTCCCAAATAATCACACACAGACTTTTTTCTTACTTATGAAAGTTCAGCCTTAGATTGACTTATTTCTAGTCAGTTTTCACAATTTTAATTAACCTATTTCTCTTCATCTATTCTTTGCCTCTGGACTTTTTACCTTTCTTTTTCTGTGTGTCTTTCTTTCCTTCTTCATCCATGGCTAGTTGTATGGCTCAGTGGCTGGCCCCTGGCATCCTCCTACCCTTCTCCTTTTCTTGTTCTCCCTCTTCTCCTTCTTTGGAGTCTAGATTTCTCTCCCTATTTATTCCCTCTGTCCAACAGTTCCACCTACCCCTCTCCTGCCTTGGTATTGGTTGTTCAGCTCTTTATTAAAATAGTCAGGTATTTTAGGCAGGAAAAGTAACACAACTTTACAGAATTAAACAAAGGCAACATAAAAGAATGTAGCACATCTTTGCATCGTAAACAAATGTTCCACAGCTTGAATGTAACACATCTTACACCCACATTCCACAACATCTGTCTAGCATGTGGGCCATGAGTGATAAAGTCAGGGTATCAAGATCCTTAAAAAGTACCTTTAACACCTGAACCATCTCATGGGTCCCTACAGATTCCTCTTCAGCATAATATATTGGTTGATTATTTGAAAATTTCACAGAATAAACCTTGATCACAATTCCCAGCCAGTCCTCCTAGGTCCACTGTTTATTCTTGAGACCATTACCCACTCCCCCACCCACCAAAAGAAAACAAACAAACAAACAAAAAGTCACAAATTCAATTGCATTGCTCATATTCTTACTGGAACATGAACAAATTCCTGTTGTTCACAAAAACAACAACAACAACAACAACAACAACAACAAAAACCTTAAGTCCTTCTCCATCTGCACCACACCCAGAAGCCAGCAATAGTCTATATCCACCGGTAACCGTATTGGTGCCCATTCCTCAAAAACCATGTTTATTCTGTGGTCTGTGCTGTTGCCAAGGGCCATGTTGATGTCCATGGTCTATACTGCCACAAGAGGTCATGCTGAAGTATTTGGTATGTGTGACATCAGAGGCCATACGGATGCCCTACAAAAAATTTTAATGACTGTTTTTGAATTAGTACATAGACTTTGATTGAGGTAAAGCTTAAATTAACAAGTATCTTTCAATTCCTTTAAAAAAAAATCCTAGCTAGTTTTGTAGTGTTGTGATCAAATAAAACTAGGAAAATACACACTGACACATATGTAGTTGCAATACATAAGAGTATTCATTAGCAGTTTGCATCATGAAATATTTTAATCTGATAGCAATCATATGACAATGCCACTAATGCAAACATTCTAACACATTTAATATTGACAATATTCTCACTTGTGGATACTGTAGATATTGTCTACTGCATATAAAAATATTAAAATTATTTCTAATGATGTTGTTAATTTTCTATTCTCAATTATTTTTGAGATGAATAAAACATCTATCTATTGCATGGCCTCCATGTAGAGTTTGGAGATTATATGCTTATGAAGCATATTCATTGTACAGGACTAAAATAATTAACAATCTAAAAAAAAATCACTGTGCAATTTAGACTTCAAATTTTCCACTTCAACCGTGTTAGATCTGACTTGTTTCGGAATGATTTCCAAGGTTAATTTAAATAGGCAACATAAAAGTTCAGAACATTCTACAATTATATGTTCTTCTATAATTCTGAGGGTGTACATTCTGCTGTTTGAATTACTGAAAAAAAAAGCAAGATGCTTCAGACATACAAATATGTGAAAGGCTCCATGGTGAGACTAAGATGGGTGGCAGAAATGATCATAATAAGTTCATGAAAACAAATGATCAAAAACTTTAGAACTCAGCAATCAACTTAGCGCTTGTATCTGGCATTCCTTAGAGAACATATAGCTCATGTATTATCTGAAGGATAATACACGACTCTTGCACATTGCCAGTGTATTTACATTCAATCTGTAAATTTGAAGAAATATTTAATTTTTATTGACAGAAACACTAGCAAATATGGACTTTAATAATTATGTATAAAATTAAGCTTCAAATAATTAAATAATATTTATGATTACTGTGAGGGCTTAGTTTATTATTAAGTGAACACACAGATTTGAAGGGAGAGAGTCATCACACTGTAGAAGTAAAGAGATACGTGCTTGATTTGCTTTGGTGTAACCTGGACACATGTGACAGCTTGGGAGTAATCTAAATAATAAAACTTTGCTATAAAATTAAGGGTGGAACAAGACTGAATATTTTTAGTACTGAAAACATGATTGTTCTATTGAAAATGGCTTGACCCTTTGTCCTCACAGAACCAATGGTCCTAAAGTGCTGCTATTCAAGAAAAGTGCTCACAAATATGTCACAAGGTAATTAATTATTTTCACTTCACTTCTTGCTTACAAAGCAAATTTTTCCAGTGTTCTCTCCTAACATAGACTGAAGGAACTAATTCTATATAGCTATTTTTTTAGATTGTGAAAATAAAAATGAGTTGTCTTTAAAATCCACTTGCTATTTCTGGGGGTTTCAATAACTGGTCCCAGAGGATTAATCTGAGAGCAATTTCCCAGAGACATGTGCTTCAGCCTTCTTCTTCTGGCTCTTACTTACTTCTAATGATTCTTACCTTTGTCATGCTTTGTTTCTTCCATCTATAAATCCTCCACATGTGGGTTAATACATCAACAAACCAATTTAAGGATTTGAACAAGAGTCTTCATGAGTCTTGAGGGTAAATTCTCCCTATTCTTGTTGACATAAATCTTAAAAGTAATGCCATAGTTTGTACTAGAGAATACAAATCATTTTTATAAAAATTGAAGAAACTATGTAATTAGACTGGGAAAAATATACTGCTCAACATTTATTAATAAGAAATACAGTAATTGTCTTTCTTGTATCCTTGATGATACTTTATAACTAATATTTGTGGGGTGTGTGTGTGTGTGTGTGAGAGAGAGAGAGAGAGAGAGAGAGAGAGAGAGAGAGAGAGACAGAGACAGAGACAGAGAGAGAGAGAGAGAGAGAAATGAACAGCCCTTGATGTAGTAAATAAATCTGATATTAATACTCAGCACACTCTTGCTGTTATCATAAATGGATGTAATGTTTATGGTGTTCATCTTCCTATTCTCTAAAACCTATTTTTCAAAAGCAAAAAACACAACTAGCTGGTACCTACAAAGATCCTTCATTCCTACCTTCCAGTGTCTATGCTAAAGGAAAGCACTCTGCATGTTCTCAAAAGAAATCTATAAACTCCTCGCCAGTGACACATCTTTTATCTGTATTATTGTACTACCTCAAAATATGCCAGGGCAAAGCTGTCACATTGCTTAAGGAAGTAATCACCCAATACCCAATTTGAGTTAAGGACCACTTTGTTGATGGAATTCATACTGATACTGCTTGAATAACCTAGAATCTGAGAGTAGATATAGCCCAGAGACCTAGGGTTAAACCAAATGAACTGGTCAAGAAAGAAAGAAAGAAAGAACGGAAGGAAGAAATGAATGAAGGAAGAAATAGTGAAAAATGACTCCTAATGCTCTCTGTTCTCCTGATAGCTCAGATCCTTGTTCACCCATCTCTAGAGAAGCTTTCTCCTGTGGCGGATGGGATCAAATATAGAGAGCATCATGGAGCCATTATGTAGATAGTGAGATACCTTTGAACACTTAGTCCTAAATAGATGTCCTAAATAGATGCCTTCATTAATACCCTCAGAAGAAGAAGAGGTAGAAACAGTTTAAGAGTCAAAAGGGGTGGAGGATACCAAAAGAACAAGATCCTCTAAGTCAAGATGAGCAAAAGCTCATATGAACTCGTAGGGACCATGCAGAGAGTGCACAAGTCTTCTCTTGATCTACTGTGATTATAGAATGGCTTCCAATTTTGTGCTTTTATGGAATTCCTGAGTGTGCAAAAGTGGGATAGGATGTGCCTCCAACTCTATGGACTTCTCATGGACTATTTCCTTTCCCTGGGTTTGCTTTTTCCAACTTTGGTGTGATAGTTTTTATTTAATATTATTATATACTACCTCATATTTTTTTTTTAAGAAATGGGTGATTGATTGAATGGCTAAATGAAAACTTAGTCCCTAGGGTAAAGGTTAATGACTAAGCTCTCATTTTTACCTACTGGGAAAGGAAAAATAATCACTTTACTCCAATGGATTGGCATGGATATATCAACCACTCCAGGACAGACCTCACTTTGCTTTTTCTGTTTGTTTTCTGATTTTGTTTTTTTGGTGTGTAGGTGTGTGTGTTTGTGGGGTGAGGGGAGAGGTCTATATGTGTGTTTGTTTTCATTAGGTTACAGCTTGTTGAGTTTTTGTTTTGTTTTGATTTGGTTTGGTTTTGGTTTTCCCTAGTAATTTTTTTTAAAAATATCTTCTCTGATCTATTACATTCAGTCTTGTTTCCCCTTCCTCACCTCACCATAATCTCTCCCCACATCTCCCTTCTCCCCTAGACCCACCCTACAATCTCCACTCAGAAGACAGAAGGCCACATCAGCCAAGCACTACATAACAAGCTATGAAAAGACCACATGTATACAATCACATAGGCTGGACAGAGACACCCAGTACACCCAGTAGGAGGTAAAGGGTCCCACAATAGGGAAAAGATAAAGTGAAGTTACAGCTGCCACTATTGGTAATCCCACAGGGACACCAAGCTTCTCAACCATAATCCATATTGCTGTGGGATAATGCTTTTGGGCACTGTAAAGATTTGTCACTCATATGGGTTTAATAAAATGCTTATTGGCCAGTAGCCAGATAAGAAGTATAGGCAAGGCAACCAGACTAAGAGAATTCTGGGAAGAGGAAAGGCAGAGATGCAGTCATCAGCCATATACAGAGGAAGCAAGATGAGAATGCCTTACTGAGAAAAGGTCCCAAGTTAGATGACTAAACATAGACAAGAATTACAGGATAATTTAAGTTGTAAGAGCTAGTTAAAATAAACCCGAGATAATAGGTCAGTTTATATCATAATTGATATAAGTCTCATGTGTTTCTGTGAGACTAAATGGCTGTAAGATCAGAAGGGACAGAAACTTCCATCTACAGATGATGTGAGATATCATTTCTGTTTTATTAGTTGGTGGATAAATCTGCTTTGGCCACTTGTTTAGCAGAATAAAGTCATGTGGGATATCTGAACAGAGATAAATAATGAGAGAAGGCACAGCTGAGGAGATACCATGTACCTACCTGGTAAACCACAGCCTTGTGGTAATATATAGATTAATAGAAGTGGACTAATTTAAGATGTAAGAGCTAGCGAATTATAAATACTCCTGAGCGAATGACCAAACAGTATTGTAATTAATATAGTTTCTCTATGATTATTTGGGTATGGTCGGCCAAGAAACAAAAGTGCAATCTTCCAACAACAAATGTCCTCGAAACAGCTGGAAAAAGTTTAAAAATACTAAAAAAGGGATTCTTGACAGACAAGAACAGAGTCAGGTGCATCTTCTTGGTAACCATATTTTCTCTGGTAGGCTCTGTTTGCTGGTGATGGGAAGTGTGGAGGCTCCTTTAAAGAAGGCTTCCTGACTCTATGTAGCAGTGAAAACCTCGCAGCCTTTTGAAGAGGCTCTGCTACCAAACATTGAAATAGTGTTTATGAGCAGCTTGAATCAGACTTCTTGGTGGTGGCATGGATCTAGAATCTCCACAGAGTTGTGATAATAAATGTGGCTCTTGCTTGTACTTCTGCCATGAAATTAGACTCACAGAAAATCAAGGAATGAGAACGAGACAGCCGCCAGAGCTACAGCTTTAATCCTAGCCGTATTGCTCAGAAGATTAATGGCTCATGTGGTCACAAAAGACAGACATTTACAGTAAATACAGATCTGGATGGAAAAATAAAACTCAAAATGGGTTACAGTGTGTTTAAAAATATATTTGGTTTGGGAGAGAAAAGGAAAAGAATAGAGAAAGTCCTTACAGAAAGAAATAGTAGCTGGGCATGGTGGCACACACCTTTAATCCCAGTACTGTGGAGGCAGATGCAGAGGTAGAGAGATCTCTGTTAGTTCAATTACAAAGTACCCAGAAGACCTAGTTCAGATCTCTACAGACTCCCTGATCTCTGTGAGCCCCCAAGAGTCAGTGGGCCTTGTTCTCATGGTATCTCTGAACCCCGTGGTTCTTCCAATCATTTCTCTTACTCCTCCACAGTCTCCCTGGGCTCTCCCATGTTTAGCTGTGTGACCCTCATCAGCTCTCATCGGTTGCTGATGAGGTCTCTATGATCACCTTGTTGATGATTTTGCTAGGCTCTGGTTCCAGAATACACTGCAGGCAGGAGACATTGTGGGTCAAAGATTTTGTGGCTGTATTGGTGTCTCAATCCCTCTACTTGAAGTCTTGCCTGGTTACAGAAGATGTGTAGTTCAGATCCCATGTCCTTATTGCTAGGAGTGTTTATTAGCGTTGCTCTCATAGATTCCATGGAGTTTCTACTGTATTGAGTTTCATCTCATCTCTAGAATGCTATATAATTCCAGTTGTTTTTCTCAGTACTTTCTCAATGCTCCCACCCCACTTGATCCCTCCTGTTCAAAGCCCCACCCACCCTGAGACCATGTAAGAAATCTATTCTACTTCCACTTGTCTGGGAGATCTCTGCACCCATTCATAGGCCCTATTTCATCCTTAGTATTTCTGAACCTGAAAACTCCATGATTTCATTTTTAACAGCTAAGTAATAATCCATTATATAAATGCATCACACTTTATGTATTCTTGGGTTAAGAATACATAAATAGTTGGTTTCTATTTTCTAGCTATTACAAATAAAGTTGTTAAGAACATAGTTGATCAAATGCTTTTATAGGGTGATTGAAAATCCTTTGGGTATATGCCCAAGAGTGGGATATTTTGGTGTAGTTGGGTCATGAAGTAGATGGATTTCCAATTTTCTGTGAAACTGCCATATTGATTTCCAAAGTGCTTGTACAAATTTACACTCCACCATCAATAGATGACTGATACAATACCCTTTCTCCATATTCTTTCCAGCATGAGCTGTCACTTGTGGTTTTGATCTTAATAATTCTGAGAGGTATAAGATAGAATCTCAAAGTCCTTTGGATTTGCATTTCCCCGATAACTAAGTACATTGCCTTAAGTGTTTCTCAGTCAGTTTGATTTCCTCGGTTGAGAATTCTCTGTTTAGATTTGTACCCCAATTTTTAATTGAATTATTTGGTGTTTTCCTTTTTTATGTCAAGTTTCTTGGGTTCTTTCTATAGTGTGAATATTATTCCTCTCTCAGATGTAGGTTTAGTGCAGATCTTTTTACTCTTAGTTGACAACATGTTTGTAATTCTGGCAGTGTCCTTTAACTTACTTTTCAGTTTCATGAGATCCTGTTTATTAATTGTCGATGTTAGAGCCTCAATGATTAGTAATTCATTCAGAACATTGTCTCCGGTACCAATGCAGTCAAGACTATTCTCAACTTTCTCTTCTATCAAGTTCAGTGTATCTGGTGCTATGTTAAGGTCTTTGATCCATTTGGACTTCAATTTTGTGAAGAGTGATAGATATGGATCTATTTACATTCTTCTACAAGCTTACATCCAGTTAGACCATTTGTTGAAGATACTTTCTTTTTTTATTGTTTACTTATGGCTTATTTATCAAAAATCATGTCTCCATAAGTGTGTGGATTTACATCTTTGTCTTTGATTTGATTCCATTGATGGACATGTTTGCTTTTATGCTAATACCATGTGTTTTTTTTTAGTACTATACTTCTGTGGGACAACTTTAAATCTACTGAAACTCTTTTATTGTTCAGGATTGTTTTTTAGCAATCTTGGGTGTTTTGTTTTTCTATTTGAAGTTGAATATTTTTCTCTCAAAGTTTTTAAAGAATTGTGCTAGAATTTTGGTGGGGATTTTATTGGATTTATAGATTGCTTTTGGTACGATGGTCATCTTTACTAAGGTAATTCTACTGATTAATGAGTATGGGAGATTTTTCCATCTTCTGATGTCTTCTTCAATTTCCTTCTGATGTGGGATGTTGCTTTTATTGGTTGATACATAAAGCTGTTTGGCCCAATTGTGTAGCAGAGTAAGACATATAGGAAATCCAAACAGTGATATATAGACGAGTATGCAGAGAATACCATGTAGCTGCCAAAGAAGAAGGACACGCTAAAACCTTAGGAACCTTACTGATAGGTCACAGTTTTGTGGCAATACACAGATTAATAGAAATAGATTAAAATAAGGTGTAACAGTTAGCTAGGAATATGCCTGAGTCCTTGGCTAAGCAGTGTTGTAATTAATATAGCTTCTCTGTGATTATTTGGGCCTGAGCAGTCAGAAAATAAAAGGATAGTCTCTGCTTATAGCCTTCTTCAAAGAATTGAAGTTTTATCATACAGGCCTTTCACTTACTTAGTTAGAGTTACCCCAAGATATTTTATATTTTTGTGGCTATTATGAAGGTTGTTGTTTCCCTTATTTTTCATCCCATTTGTCATTTGTATGTAGAAGGGCTTTGGTTTGTGTTTGTTTGTTTGTTTGCTTTTAGACAGTCTTGTGAATGCGCTTTCATTAGGCCAAAATTTTGTGGGTGTGGTTTTTGTTATTGTTGTTGGTACTTGTTTCTTTTTTTTGTTTGTTTTTGTCTTTTTTTTGTTTTTCTTCTATTTGGTTGGTGTTTTATTTTAGTGTGTGGGGGTACATTATTGTTTGTTTTTGAAAAATAATTTAAATTTTCTTGGATAAGGAAAGGGAGATGATTTGGAATTACTTGGTTAAGAGAAAGAATATGATCACAATACATTTAAATTTAAACTTTTTCAAAAACTGAAGAGTCAAAAGTGGTGATACTGTACTTATCTGATCTAATTTAAAAAAATATGTGTGCTAGCTATAATGAATAATATAGAAGTTTAATTGACTGTGAGCCTGTCAGTTTCTGGCATGCTGAACTAACATTCCTCATCTCAAGAAGAGTCATAAAAAATGCAGAAAAGTGAGGGTCACAATTATGTCTCATCAAGATATTTAAAGTGCCAATTTCTTCCTTTAATAATAAATCAATTTGTTTGGGGGGCACTGAGAAAAACAAAGGGAGTATAAACATTGCCCATCCTGGGATATTCCCTCCTTGGTAGAAGCAGGCTGATCCATGGCCAGGCACACATCTCTTACTGGGACCCAAATTGGCGTCATGGCAATCTGAGGAAAAATACAAATATACCCTGGCCCATGGGTTAGGAGGGGTACTGGTGGCTGCCAGTGGAGGCAGGCCACACCTCTTAATCCTTCCCAAACTATCATTAACTAACGGAGGACCAAGTATTCAAACTTATGAACCTATGGGGGCTGTACTCACTCAAACCACCATATACACTCCATTCATTCAAAATAATCTCCCAGCGATAGAATGATGGATTGGTGGTAAAGAGCAACCGTTGCCCTACTAGAGAGCAGGACTCACATCCCAGCTGAAAGTCCAAGACCTTCTTTTGTTTTCCAGAGCCTCTGCGTGCACATGATACATATGCATACATACGTGCAGGCAAAACATTCATGTACATAAAATGCAAATAAGTCAATTTTCAAAGAAATGATCTTTCAACTACATATTTTTATCATATCTCCACCATCATTTAAATACATAAAGTAACATATTCACTGGGATCAGGAAGGAACTCGTGGCAATCTCTAACAAGGGGCATTGTTCCTCCTAGAAAAAAATGTAATTTAAATTGGACCACTGAAAGTTAATAATACACCTTTTATTTAAAGTCATGTTGAAGCCCACACAAATATTGGGCATAAATGTAGCTCTCATGATTATCAAAAAAGCAGAAAAAAATATGCACTGTTAAAACTACAATTAAATAGGATTCAATGTAGTATCAAATGTGGTAATATATGAATGCAGTCAGAAACACACAAGTCTTAAACCAAGATAAAAATATTTGATTAAAATATCAATTTTAAAATTATAATTTAATAACAAATAAACAGCACTGATAGCATATTACATAAAGATCTGGGATGTAGAACCAGTAATTCATTATTGTTAAGCCTTCCCTTTGCTCATTATTTTCAAGGAAAAAGACTGAAGGCAAATAAAATTATCACTCCAAAGAGCAAGAGGAAGAAAAACATAATAATCACAAATAAAACTGTAATAAAATATACCTGAAACAAAACAACAGCTATTTTTAGTATGATCTGTCAAGCAGATAATATCTTTAAATTTATAACTAGTGGAGGGAATACAGAAAATAAATGACTTGAGAGAACAGGAGTGATGGTTCTGCCGTTAATAGTACTTCCAGGTCTACTTTGTGGCTCTTAACCTCCTAGAATTCCAATACCAGATGATCAGTTGTCTTCTCTGAACTTGACGAGCAGCAGAGTTGGTCACAGACATATAGGCACACAAAATACTCCTATAAAGTAAAAATAAATATTAGGGGGGTAATGGGTGGGAGGAGGGAAATGGAGAGGAAGGGGAAAGGGAGAGAGGTGGAGGGAAGGAGAAAGAAAGGGAGTGAGCGAGAGAGGGAGGCAGGCAGGGAGGGAGAGATATTTGTTCTCTGAACTAATTTCCCATATGTTTCTCGAATTTCATCCGCATTTATTTCAACATATTCTTGGTTGTCGTCTTCGTCTTGGAAAATGCTAACCTGTTTTTCTATCAGGACTCTGTTCCTGTTTTAGGCTCCACATGTTTTTTTTTTTTTTTTCTCTCTCTCATTCCCAGAGATGTCACCAATATGAGTGCTGCTTTTCAGATCTACTTCTCAACATTGCAGACATCCCTCCTTCCTCTTCATAGTTCTCCTGCCATTTCCTTCCCTATCATCACCATACATAGTATTCTGTTTGTTTTTCTACAAATTGAATGAGGTTAGTCATATTGTTTAGCTTCCCTTGCTTTTCAGTCAGTGTAGTGAATATCCAGTAAAGAAAGTGTTTGCAAAAAAATTATGCATGGATAATGATAAGAAGTATAAAAGGGGAAGAGAGTTATTGACACACTACAATTTTTAACAGAAAATTTAAAGTAAAAAAGTATGAAAATTGTATTTCAGATTTGGATGAAATTTGTTTACTCTCCGAAAAAATAATGCTGTCATTTTTTCAAAATGTAGTACTTAGAGAATAATGTCAAGTATTACACACACACACACACACACACACACACACACACACACACACACATACACACACACATCATGGTAGCTTGAATGTGATTAGCCCCCATAATCTCCTAGGCAGTGGCACTATAAGGTTTGGCTTTGCTGGAGTGTGTATGGCATTGTTGGAGGAAGTGTGCCACTCTAATGACAGGATTTGAGGTTTCCTATTCTGAGGATACAGCCCAGTTTCCCATCTGACTTCCAGTTGCCTGACAAATATAGGAATCTCAGCTACTACTCCAGCACCACATCTGCCAATATGCTGCCATCTTTCCCGTTGTGATGATAATGGACCGAACCTATGAAACTGTAAGTGAGCCACCCCACTTAAATGTTATCTTTATAAGAGTTGCCATGGCCTTAGTGTCTCCACAGCAATGAAAGCCATAACTAAGACACATATAGAGAGAGACATTGACTATTCAAGTTTATATTTTATATTATTTTAATTTATAAAAGTAATCATATCTTTTAAAAGGGTCTAGTGAAATAGTAGTTGTATACTTGTGTGTTGAGTAGATGAGAATTAGAGTACCCATGTGTGCTGGACAGTTTTATTTCACCTTACACAAGCTAGAATCATTTTGGAAGAGGGAACACCAGTTGTGAAAAAGTCCTCACAAAAATGGCCTATGGAAAAGTCTGTGCTATGTTTTCTTAATTGTTGTTTGATGTGAGAGGAATTCATTATTTGTGGGGGTACCTACCATGAGTGTGTGGTCTTGAGAGTTATAAGAATGCAGGCTGAGCAAGCCATGAGAATTAAGACACTATGTGGTACCCCTTCAAAATGCAAACTCTACAACGCTGCCTTCCCTGCTTCCCTGACATCCCTCAGCAGTTGAATGTTACCTGGAACTGTAAGATACAATCATCCCATTCTTTCCCAAGAAGTTATTGGCCATGGTGTTTTATGATACCAATAGAAAGCCTAAGACACAATCGATTCAAATATTTATCATTTCTTTACTCTGCACACATTCAATAGCCTTCTTATACCCATTTTTAAATATAGCATTAGGATTTGTTCAAAGTCGTCACCATTCTGCTCTTTATAATTCTAAAATCTATTCCACTTGGTGACTAATGCTTACCCAGTACCCTACCTGTCTTTACATCCAAGTATTAAAATAAAACCACCTCATTAAATTGCATATTCTGTTGTTATGAATGAACTTCATCTAAGAGGTTGTGGGAACTTGAATTTGAAAAAGGGAGTTAATAAGAATAATATGATAAAAAATTTTAAAAAATAATATTCAATATCAAATGGAGTCAATAAAGTTACACATATTTAATAGTTAAAGAAGAGGTCATGAATTTTAAATGATGTGTATGGTAAGGGAGGGGTTGGTGGTAGAATAAGGAAAAGTATAAATGATGTAAAATTATAACTTAAGTATTAAATTCTCAAAAAAAAATTAAAAAATACAATATACTGCTGAAGACTGGTATCTCTTCTTTATAAAACTGATAATTTCATACTATGTGTGTGTGTGTCTTGGTAAAATCTACTCATTCTTTCCATAAAGTTCAATTCTTTTGCTACCCCACCAAACTCCCCCGTCCAATAAGTTCTCTCTCCCTCTCTTTTATTTTTATTTCTATTTTAATTTTTTATTTCTCTTTTATTTTATTAAATCAGTTTCTAACTTATACCGGAAGTGTGGGCATGGGTGTAGGGCTATCTACTGGAGAATGGGTAGCCACCTCAGGGGCTTCCTTAAAGAACACTGACTCTCCTGCTCTCAACGGCCATCTAGTGCCAGAAGCTAATATCTGCGGTGAAATTTGCTGACCACCTCCCTGTTTCATGCTGGACTTTTTGTCTCACTTCATTTTGTGCATATCTTTGCACGTAGTCATAGCTACTCTAAGTTCATGTGTGTAACTACTCCATTGTGCTCAGAAAACAGTTTTACAGTCGTCGTCTATGGAGTCGTAGAATCTTTTTGTTCCAACTTCTGTGATAACTCCTGATCCTTGGGAGAAGTTGGTGTAATATAGATGACATTTTAAGGCTGACTGCACTGAAATCACTTATTTTGAATGTGTCTCTATGTTAATTGCTGCTTAAAGCCTAACGCATTGTTTACTTTCATGCTGTGGTGGTTTGAATAAGAACAAGCCCAATAAGCTCATATGTTTAAGTACTTATTCCCCAGTATGCACAACAATTTAGAAAGGATTAAGCACAGTGAACTTATTGGAGGACAACTGTCACAGGGGTGGGCTTTGATGTTTCCCACGCTCACACCATTCTCAGTTAGCTATCTCTGACTCATGTTAAGATGTGAGCTCTCAGCTACTGTTCCAGAGTCATGCCTGCCTTTTTGCTGCCGTGCACCCCCTCGATGGAGGTCAGGGACCCACCCTCTAGTCTCCTGAGGGCCAGTAAATTTTCTTCCATAAGCTGTCTTGATCACAGTGCCTCTTCCCAACAATAGAAAACTATGACAAGGCAAAAGGTAAAGACATTAACTTAATTTTATAAAAAATGATTTGCTTCTGTAAAGCATTTAATTTGATTTTATAGGAATCCAACCATGGTAAATTATGAATGAAAACAAAACAATTAATAAGGATACTCACTACTTTGTTCTCTCTCTCGCTCACTCTCTCTCTCTTTGTGTGTCTGTGTGCTAGTGTGTGTGTGTGTGTACAGATGGATTCTAGTGTGTACACTTACAGAAGTCACACATTGACTCTAAAGGTCTTCCTTAATCACTCTGCAGCAATTTTGATCATTCTGTTGTTTTTATAACACTGAACATACTCAAAGGGGCATTGGTAGACATTTGTCTGATCAACATCATTTTGCCCCTTTGCTCTCGGCTTGGTTGAGGGATGGAGAGTCACCCTCTCTAAAGTTAGATTTCTCTTGGAAAACTCGCTTTTAACTTTATGCAAATCATAGTCAAATATCTTCTTAACCCTAAGTTTAAAATTCATCACTGCTGTCTTGATTCCTTGTGTCAACACTTTTGTTCTCTCATTCAGGAAACTGAGGCCCAAGTCTACAATTAACCAGCTTAAGGCTTCCTAAGAGAGTAAAATGAAGCCAAAGACAGAACCCTGATTTGGTTTCATTCACTGAGTTTCTAATCGTATAAATTTAGGTGCTATTCTGTAGGTACACAGGTCTTTCCCCCACTTCGTGGCGATTCACAGGGCCCTTTGACCTCTGGCTCCCTGGAGATTCTGCACTAGCACTGACTTGAGGGGATAGTTTAGAAAGAATTTGGCTCTCTTTTGTTATGGTGATTCCACCTGTAATCAAGGTTCTAGCAGTGGGCCCCACACACCTGGCCCCTCCCAGCTGATTCTGCCTGAGGTGTGGGCACCTGTAATCTCCTTCTCCTGCTCCTGATGGGAGGAGGCCTTGCCCTTTTGAACCCCCTTGCCCACTGGTATAAATACCCGACTTGAGTTTAATAAAGTGGCCATTTACTCTTTGGTAAGTGAGCAAGGTCTCTTTTGTGTGTGTCTGTTTAAACCCTCAGGACAATCGTCCATTCTCGTGGGCCCGAGTTCGGGAAAGCGTGCGCCTGGATTGGGTGTGGGTATCCACAGAAAAGCCTGGAGCCTTACACTATTCCATTGGTGAATTTAGTTCTTACTGTACAAGTGTGTGTTTGTGTGTGAGTGTGTGTGTGTGTGTGTGTGAGTGTGTATGTGAGTCAGTGAATATGTGTATATATGTGTGCATATTCATGTGTGTTTAAGATTTGAATGTGTATGTTAAATATTTTGTTGATTTGAGGGATCTTTCTTTCTCTCTTTCTTTTCAACATTAGGGACATTCTTGATGTATAATTTCTTTCTTGCTTTATAGTGCAGTATAAATCTCCAGGCTGTTCTTTACCTGAAATTAAAATACTCAGCAATTTTGATTCCTAAACCTTCAGCTTTGTTCCCTGACCCTGAAGACAAGCTTCAGTGTGAATGTGGAGACACTTACTCTGTGCATCATTGCCGATTGAGATAATTGGTTCTGTAATTACAAGGGTTCTCTTTAGAGGAGTGGAATCAAAGCAATAATACTGCAATTTGCACATTGATCCCTTTACATCATTCTGTCAGCCTTCTGGCCTTCAGTGGTTTCCTGAGACTATTACAATACAGCACAATGCATTCATTCTGCTCTCTGCACCATGTTGAGAATGTTCTTATTAATTACTTTCTGTTTCAAACATGATATCCATATTCAAAACCATATCCTTTTCTTCAACACTGTCAACATGATGTTTAATTTTTTTCTCAGGGAAAAAGAATAATCCCAGATCTTTGTGAGGAAATAATGAAGCATTTCCATGATGGTTCATTTATTACAAAGAAACAACAATGAGTTCTCCCCAGAAACAAGGAAACAATTGGCGCAGAAGAAACACTGACCCCTGCCTTTTCCAGATCCGAATGAACCCTCCTATGGTTCAGAAATTCAGTTAGCTAATTTCTGTTTGTTTTCTTTTCCATTTTCATGCTTCTATGCATCTCCAGCTGGACTGACTCTGGAAAGAGAAATATATTACAAGAAAGCTTGCTCTTGTATTTCCATTCTGGTCTCAACCTCTTTGGGAAAGGTTAAGACAATCACAAGAATGCAGGGTTTCTTATCTGAGCCCCCCATCTTCAAATCTTAAAAGGCTTACCATCACTAGTTCTTAGTTTCCACGGTTTCCTTCTGGCTAGAGTATTTGTTATGATTAATGTATCTGTGATCTTTTCTTTTGTCCCCTTCTCATTCTCTTTCCTCCTCTGTCTTCCGTAGATAAGGATCATTCTGGTTTTCCTCTCATATTGATTCACTTATTTTCAGTCCTTTCATCTTCTGGAGGCTAACACTGGATTCATGGCTAAGGAAACAGTAAGAAATCCACTAGGAAAACATATTAGATAGAGATTGTTAAATTTTATGATTTTTCTACTTTAAAGCAGTATTAATCCCACATACAATTTATTTGCATAGGTTTTAAAATCAAGGTAGTCCTGAACACATAATATACTGATAAACATGAATTTTATTGTCGAGCAGATATCTTTAAGAAGTTCCAAACTCACTGTAATATAAATATTTTTATTTAAGATAAAATAATTGAAAATACTAAATTTTCAAAATAAGATGTTTTATTGCCACAAGAAGTTGAAGCTGTTTTTGGCTTCAGTTCAGTTTTTATGATCTACAAACAGCATTAAGAAAAAAGAAATTAAGGAACAATGACATGCTGTGAATTTAATTTACCATTTTACAAGTGTCCAAAGTTTCAGAACAAAATGCATACGGGAAGATTGACTTGATAGACAACTGTAAGTTTACTTAAGAAGTAAATACAAAATAATAACTGAAAAAATAATGTCAAGTGCATGTGAACAAACTTTAAAAGAAAAGAGACAGAAATTAAGGACTGTATAGAATTAGTAGCCAGGATTAATAGCAATTAAAGCAAAGTGCCATAAGTAGAAACCAAACTCTTTTTGCCTAACATCAGCAGTAATGTTTTTATATTAACTATTTTAGAAACACTGATATATTTAGAATGATTAAAAACTGAGTTATACAAAGAACAACAATCTTATATCATAAAATTATAGAAAATTGGTTTTTGAGGTTTTAAATTTTGGCTTATAGCAAACATGGGGAAATCAGCAATGAGTTAAAGGATTTATAGCAATTTTCCATAATGTTTTTGGTCTTTGCAGCCTTGTTTTCTGTCATTATTTGGTGATATTCATGTGAGCTGTGCCATAAATCACTTATTATTTGAGATATTTTAGAGTGCATGGCAAAAATGTTTTATGAGTTTTTATTTAATCTAATATTAATCTTAGGTCTTGGTTGTACTATAACCTCTGTTTCCATACCATAACACGTTTGAAATATTGGGTAGTACAGAAATTGCTCTTCAAATAAAAAGAAAAGAGACACTCAGGAAGATTCAGATTTGTGTTTCCCAATACATGGAACTGAACAAAGGAATTGACTCCACTTTTTTTATTCTCTAAGTAGTATACATAGCCTTTTTGTTCTACCTTGTGTCAGTATTGTTAAGAAGTACAATGAATCCAATGGTACTTTGTAGCCCTTTTCTCGTTATGACTTTGTGTGGGCATTTTTTTTTAAATCTCATCGTGCTTTTTTTTTTTATTATGGTTTCCAATTTATACTTTTAGGTGCTTTGTTCTTATTTGAGTGTGTACTTCTTTCATTTTTTATTTTTCTTTTCTATTTTTTTTTTCTAAAGAGAAAGAAAGAAAAAGCATGGAATTGGGTGGATGTGTAGGCGGAAAGAGCCTGGGAGGAGCTGTGGAGAGAAAAACAAGATCAGAATAAATTGCATGAAAAAGTACACACACACACACACACACACACATATGAAATCAACATCCACATTTTGGAGAATTGTACAGCCTTAAGTAAATGAAAATAGCTTCATAGACTAACTCAGAAAACATGAAGTTCAAAGGAAAACAAAATTATGAGCAATATTGTAATATGCTGCTTTGCACATGAAAGCAAAGATGTGTGAACGTGTGTGTGTGTGTGTGTGTGTGTGTGTGTGTGGTAGTTCATAAAGCATTTGTGACAGTTAAACACTTTGGAAGACAGGGTCTAATTGACTGAAACAGAATTGGAAAAAAATAGACTTTCCCTTCTTCAACTTTCATAGTTAATTCAGTCTTATGAGTTCACTATATAATTCAAACACAAAACCAAACTTAGCAAAACAAACACAAAGAAAAAGAGAAACAAAACTCAGAAGGACCTAAGTATTTAGACTATCCCTCTCAAGAAACCTATGTCCATATGAGTAAGGGGGCTCCTATTCTTCCTCCAAATGCCCCCCTCTATGCCTCCCTTAGCACTGCTTAAGACTCCACGGAAAGGAAATAAAAGTTCTGGCGGAGCAAACCTAATGAATTGAGTTTGAAACACAGATTCCATGGTAGAAGTAAAAAGGAGAATTTCAAATGTTGACCTCAACAGGTGTGCTCCTGCACCCCTGCAAAAAAATAATTATACATTGAAAAACAACCTTTTTTTAAATTCCTATTTTGCTCCCCCCCCCAAAAAAAACTAAAAGGAGAGATGTATACATATAAAACTAATGAAGAAATGATATTGAAGTTCTTGACAACAATAAGGTTTTGACCATTGGCTTTGGACTTAGATGTAACTTGAATCCAGATCAGAATTCTTCTGTCATCCTTAGGTAAATTCCAATGTTTCACCACCCCAGTTTTCTCTTTTGTATCACCATATATATTAATAGCATGGCGACTTTAAAAATTAACCAATATGTTCCATAGACAATCTCTCCAAATTAGCTAGAGAATCCTGAAACTCGGGATACTAACCATACAACCATCAGCATTCACAACAAAGTGCTGTACTAGCAGCTTGAAGTCAGTAACTTAAGGCAGTAAGTGTACCCCACTGATGGTGAGATTAACCTTCTAAAAATCTTTTGTCCAAATCTGAGCTAAATAAGGATAGCACCAATGATCATGCTAAACCTGGGGTGAAAAGCCCATTAGGTGTCAACTCTGCACAAAGAAATATAGGCAGCTGAGGAATGCTGGGAATGGGAGAGGTGGTCTTCTCCAGAAAAGAACACAGCAGTTGGTTGTACAAATGGTCAGTCCTGAAAATGTAGGTACAAGTAGCAGTATATGGAGTGAAAGGTAATATTTTATGTATATTGTATATATATACATATACAATAGCATATATATTTATGCAATAGCAGTCATTGGAAAAAAGGCCATGGATTTGAAAAACAGAGAGGATGGGTATATTGGAGGGTTTGGAGTAATGAAATAGATGAGATAAATGTTGTATTGAAATTAAATTAAAATGTAATTTATATAAAAAGAAACTGGAGAAAAACAGGAAAGTCAGCCAGTCTCAAACCCTTGTCTCTTACAAGATGCCACAGGCACTACACAGCACACTAGAAACTACCATGCCCTCAAATTTCCATGAAAACCAGAAGGTCCCAGACAGATGGGCTGGAGACACTAAGAGACCATGAATGCAAGCCCGGACTACTATACCCAGCAAAACTTTCAATCACCATTGATGGAGAAAACATGATATTCCATAATAAAATCATATTTAAACAATACCTATCCATAAATCCAGCCCTACAGAAAGTACTAGAAGGAAAACTCCAACCCAAGGAAGCTAACTGCACCCATGAAAACACCAGCAAACCCCAAAGAAGGGAAACACACAAACACACCAGCAAAAAATATCAGGAATTACCAATCACTGATCATTAGTAGCTCTTATTATCAATGTAAATTTATAATATTAATGAACAGATTGTTGTAAACAACCTTATATTTTTTTTACTACCTAATATAATAAAATAAGATAAGAAACTTTTTTTTTCTGTTAAAATAGCTGCTACACAGGCTATAGGATGATGAGGTGAAATTGTGTTAGCATTATGTGCTTGTAAGTTGCACCTTCCCTGTGCATGTATATAGACATTAAATGATGGGGACAAATTCCAAACATATGAGACACTGTGAAACAAAAGCATTTTCAAAATGCCTTAAGATTCCTGTTCATATGATTCTGTTTATTTCCAGCCCTGGAACCTCTGCCTTCCCTTGGTCCTTCCCTCGTTGCATTTAACTAGCTTTAACTGGTGTCAGCTCTCCCTGACCTCCAGTGAAGCAAATGGCTGAAGTGTCTGGCAGGTTCATTTGCACAGTAATGAGTTCTGTCTACTAGACTGCTGGGGACTGATGGGGAGAAGACGATTACCTTCCACTGCCTCCTATTAAATGTGATTGACATGTCTATATGAGAGCTGTCTCCTTAAGCAGCCCTCACTCCTCCCTTAGAAATATTTCCTGAGCACAAAGAATTGCTGGACATAAATGAGGCCTGATGCATTACTTTTCTACGGCCACATATTTTTCAATTGCTGTGGTACAAAAGATTTATTTTTAATGAAGGGGACAAATGATCTGATATGATAGTGCAAAAAACTTGGAAGAGAAGGCATATTTCCCTTGTTACAAAGAAAATAAATATTATCTTCCCTAGCAAAGAAAGAAAGGAGGAAACTAGAAAATACTTAACTAATGTTTCAGCGTCTTTGTGCCATATTACTTAATATTTTAAACCACTGGCTTTTATTATAGCCTTTTCACGTACATTTCTAATATTCTTGTTCTGTCTTTCTCAATTCTGTGCTATCTTTTATATAATTTTGTTTTATTCTAGCATTCCTATAAACATTAAGGTACAAAACTTAGTAATAATTTAATACTATATAAAATTATTATGACTTTAAAATTTTTGCATCATTGATTAGCAAGTATTCAGGGTAAATATTCTAAAACGATTAAGAATAAGAAATGCAACTATGTTTGTTTATTTGCATGCTATGTCTTAAGGTACTGAATTCTACTGACAAGCAGAAACTATGAACAAGCTGTGCAGAAACTCCCTCCATACCACGTTAGTTTGTTGCCTTCTTCCCTGCTAATGTTTATGAGCTGTTTTTCCATTTTCAGTATGGTTGAATGTTTAAATGTGCCGAATAATAACATTTATTCAAAATCTAGTTTAATCTAAATCATGGATTAAATAGTTTCTCACCATCTGAGCTACATGCAACAGACTTCTGCATAAACAGCTTCATGAAAGCTCAAAAGGGAATTTGCATTTATCACTATGTGTGAGCTTTTGAATATACTCTCTCTCTCTCTCTCTCTCTCTCTCTCTCTCTCTCACACACACACACACACACACACACACACACACACACACACTTTGAAGTTCTGTTTGCTGATTTCTGTTTTGAGTATAACCTCAGTTGGAAGTAACTGAAGCATGAACTCCACCTTCTTCTAACCTTAAATGTCATGTTTGTTCTGGCTCAACTTAATTGTTTGATGTACTCATTAAAGCAATAATAGCCAAGATAAGTGTTTACATTCACTCTGCGTTCACTTTCCTGGAAGAGAAGAACTAGAGGCAATGGGGGTAGGGCTGAGGCTGTTGTAGTCAGTGAATAATTATACTCTAGCAGCTGTTTTTGTTACTTCATTTTTTTTTCTGTTGCAGGCATAGGTTATAACAATGCACAGAAGAATGGCAGACATGACTTTCTTTCAACTTTGATAATCCAATTATCCCTATATGCTATTTACCAGAACAAACTTTGTATTTTTCAATTAAGATTGCTTTATTAACATATGAGAAAAGAGCTACTGGGGAGGACCTTTATTGTATTAGTATTATAATTTAATTTAACTCAGCACCCAGCAGGAAATTAGTTAATAGCTAAAAAATGCAGGCATGATTTAAAAGCATGAGAAGTAATTACTACATCAATTATAGAAAGAACAAAACAGCTGTGATTGACAGAATACCACAAATTCATTAGCATTTAAAAAACAATTTTGAAAAAAATAAATCACAATACAATCTCTTGAATTATATTAGACACATTTCTTGTAAAATAACCTACAAAAAGTGAAATAAAATTCAAAAACATTTTAAACCCAAGTATATGTTGAAAATTGAAATAGAATTATCCTTGCTTTAAGATTTATTCACTGTTGAGTTTTAGGGATTAAAATATGGACCTACATAAAACATATTTGAAATATAGAAACTGATTAGAGATATTTTGATTCCCAATAACAGGTTACACTCAGAAATGCATATTTTCAACATCTATTCTAAAAATGTTTTTAAAATTTTGCTCTTACTTTGAATCTATGCTTAGAAAATAAAATGTTAATAAACTTCTAATTTCTTAATGGGTCTACTCACCTAGAGAAAGATCATTTTACTTACTGACACCCCAGATTTCTTGCACACATAGCATGTTTTTTGATTATCCATTATCTTCATTTTAGATAAATATTGTCATATTCAACATAATTAATATTTTAATGTCAAACAAATATCATTTGAGAGTTTTGCCTGTATTTAATCTTGAGAATAACCGCACTGGGATATTACTTATTATTTAAAGTTCATTTTAGCAGAAAGATAAAAAAAGATTGTTTGCATTAGGACCTTACCACAATCCATAAACCTAGAAACAGGCTGGTTCATAATTGAGTCAAAGAAGTTGAACTTGGAACCAGCGCTAACTGTCCCTTTGAAAGGCTGTTGATGCCTCTGATTGTGTTCAGTTTGTGTTCAAAAAAGTCCATGCACTGTCCTACAGAATACTGATTACTAAGGGAGGGTTCCTGCAGAATCTATATACAGCATATGACCTGATCATATTAGGGAAAAAGTAATTTCCATTCAGATGATATTCCTAGGGATTTCCCATGAGAAACAAAAAAAAAAATGCTATTTTCTATGCCACATTATGGCAAAAAGCAATGGTCTATCCCAATTACTCCAATGCTCAGAGGGTATTGAGCTTTCAGATAATGAACATGCCTAAGGTGCACAACTAAAGCCATTAACAGATTGAACCACCAAAGAACACTCTGAATTTTAATCAAAGTTTCTAAAATTAAAGCCATATCGATAAGGAAGTCTCTAGCCCTGAAGGAATCAGAACATACCTACAATGTTTGAAATTCTTTTAAATTTCCGACTATTTAATGGCTTGTCCCTATAACAATTTTTTCACATTTGCTTATAGTAGTCATTCAAAATATTAATGCACAAATGAAAGGTAGGCTTTCTAAATAATTAAAACATTTTATTCATTTGAAAACAGAGGAAATGTGGCATATGAACAATTGATCTCAATGGTTTCTTTGTAACTACATAGGCCCAACCTAAAAGAGATTTTTGCAAAATTTGCAAAATTTTGCAGAATTTGTCTGTAAATTGTTTTTCATCTTCCCAACAAAAATACACACACACAGAATATTTAATATAAAATTTATTCCATTTATTTGAATGCTATTTATAACAAACTGTATTTTATTCACTGTCTCTCTTAATAAAAAAACATTACTTCTCCCTTTTCTGATTCCTTGTAATCTCTTGAATGTTTAAGATTTAAACTCCTATTATTCATTCAACTTCTGCTTCTTTTCTTGATGCAAAATATGCATTTATGGATCATTTACCATGTCAGCCATTTGTGTATTTTACAATGCTACAAGCATATGTGATTTGTATCCTGCTTTCTTATTTTCTGATTGACAGCTTTTGTTTAAGGGTGACTGAGCTTATTTCCTGCAATTTACAATTGATAGATTCAAAAAGCATATGCAATGATATCCAATATTGCTTCCCTGACGACAGCTGGAATAAAAGTTATACATGAAGTCTTCAAACTTCGGGAAGAGAAAAACTTTAACCTATTCTGGACTTATGTAAATAGTGACACAAATTAACATTGAGAGTGTAACAGGAAGAAAGGAATTTGAAAGTGAGCCAGTCAAAATGACAGGAAATTACAGAATCATTTCAAGCACATTTCAGTCTCTCAATTGTAAATATGAACATTATTCTTTTTAAAAAGGCAGCTATTACAATTTTCATCAATTTACATTAGGGATATATAGTCCAGCAATATAATTAAATCTCAAGAAACTTGTCTTGAATAAATGTATTGTAATTTAGACTCTCAAGAATCAAACAATGAGGCAATAAACACTGACAGACAAGCAAATTCTTCACTAAGTACACATCATCTGTGAAGTTAATACTGTCGTAGAAGTGTAAGATGGACAAGAAAAACAAAGCAAAATAGAAATTTCAAATTCTAGTCAAGTAAAATCAAGACAGCCTCAAAGAGGACAATCATGATTTTTTTTCCCATTCTTTTCCCTAATCAAGGATTTTAAGGCAAGTTCCTGCAGTCTAAACTTTCAATTGCCCCTTAAGCTGGCTTCTCTCAAGAGCCCATAGTTTTTCTGAGCCACTTACTATAAACATTTCTACTAAAATTTCAGACTTTTGACTCTCAGTTTAGATATCATTTTTCCAAAAAAGAGACCCTCAGATATGATTAGATTTTTTTTGAGATAATCCCACCAAACATTCCTCTCTCCCTCTGCGATTTTTATCATTTCACTGAACTTGATTGTTAATGGTACTTATTCCACATGACATGTGAACATTGTGGATCAGCAAACAAATCTACTACCAGTGTCTGCTAAAGTAGTACACAGTTATCACATGATGTGAATGAAGTAGCATGCTTTAGACCAAAAAAAGAAAGAAACTGTGACCTTGTCATTCTCTACTTACAATTTATATTTCTTCGTGAAAATACATTTAAAATGTTATTAAGTATTAAATTTTTGAAGTCTTTAATAAAAACAATATAATACATATCAAATTTCTATTTATTAAGTACAGTGATATTTTAAAGGATTTTTCAGAGGCAGAAGTAAAAAGAGAGTAAATTTTTCCAGTGTATAAACACCATTATTTGTTTTTCTTATACAAGAATCAACTAAACATAGATCCAAAATGCAATACTATCAAATTCCTTCTGTACTAATTTTTTAAAATAATGAAATAATAAAATCTCTACTTACCTCAGTATTATTTCTCGATCGAAGATAACTGTCCCTTACTTCTCTCTATCTCGTTTACTTGATGACACATCCGAAAACACAGCTTTGCTGTGACTGATAATTACATTGTCCCATTCAAAATCTTGAAAATGTTTGTTGGTTACTTTACACACACACACACACACACACACACACACACACACACACACACACACAGAGAGAGAGAGAGAGAGAGAGAGAGAGAGAGAGAGAGAGAGAATGTGTATGTTCAAATATTTAAAATTATATAGGATTTGTTAAGACTGATTCAAATCCCAATCTACGGAATGGAAAAAGTGATCATATTTTTTTCTCATTAAAAAAGTTTATATGGTGTTCTATTAACCAATAAGGGTTATACACCAAACTCAACACCCTATGATCTCTGAAGATTTCAGTCCCCACAACCCTTACATTTCTCCCTAAACAAGCCTCAGCTTTACAATTAAAGTCATGAGTTTTGTAGCCTTCCTTGTATTCATTAAGCTCTCAGGGAAGTTTCATTTAAAGACAAAACTGAGTGATGATATGTCTTTCTATCCCAAAGACCAAAGAAGCCTCTGTTCTACTTACTACTTGCTACAAACCAAAGAATAATATAAACACTCAATAACTACCTGAAAGCATTTTGTGTCACAAAAAATTACATAAAATATCAAGGGACTTTTAAAAGATTTTTTCATTAAACGTGATGAGAAATGGTACCATTCTTCATCATCTTCCAGTACTTCTGAGTCGGTTTTCTCCAAATTCATACTAAGCAAGGAGGAAAAATTCCTAGCCTTAGTCTGTAATTTTTGAGTTCATCACATTTTTATAACTGGCATGAGCCTTGACGTTTGATAGCATATGATGATACCGTTTTTGGATTAAACAAACATGCTTTAGCAGAGAGCTTCAGCTAAGCCTGTGATTGCAAGCAGAAGAGAGAAGCTGTCACACTGAGAAAAACAAGACACCTGATGACGGAATTTCAGCTATGTAGGCATTTATGCATGTCCACTGCCCTTCAAATACTTATGAGCTATAAGGCATGGGAAACAAAATGATTGTATTCTAAATCATTCTAAAGGCACGATTCTGTATTCTAAATTAGTTAAAACTCATGAAGCTCAATATAACTATACAACCCTGTTCTTAAGAGCATTATAGTTTATAATCAATGGATTAACCCATTGAGGACTTTTGTGCTCTTACCACCTAATTGGATCTGAGTCATACCACCTGTTGTTACACTAGCTGAGCAGAGTCAAACACCGGGCAGATGAAGCTTAGGACAGAACGATTTATTTGAGCTCATTTTAAAGGTTATATAGCCCACCTCAATGTGGAATGTGTGTTGTCTGTGGTAGCTGGGGCAGCGTGAGTTGTTTCAGGGCTTCAGGAAGCAGAAAGAAGTAGATAAAGGCTTGGCTACACCCTTCAAATCGTACCCTCTGTTGATGATGGAAGCTATAAAATCATCGCACACTAGCTCGGAATTGAGTATAATAAACGATTATTTATGTAGGGATAGATTCAGAGATGATAGTCCTCTGCACGAAGAAGGAACATGAACTTAATCCAGCAGCAGGGAGAGAACAAGTGCACGCCTTAAGTCAGCATTTATAGTCTAAGAGGCCACACTCAAGTGGGCTGGTATCTTAAAGGCTACTGGGTGAATGAGTTCCCAGAGCACTCTGTAAACTATTTCTGCCTTCCAAACTCACTTATTCCTTAAAAGCTTAAAGTTTCCCACAGCTTCCAAAAACAATGCTAGAATCAGTGATAAAATTGCTCAAGAGGAGATCCCATGGGAGCATTTCCAAACCCAAATCATAAGAGCCATGGATCAAACCATCACCAAAAGCCTTTGGTGGAGAAATTCCTTACCCCAAATGCAACACTTTAGAGATATTACAGCACATTGCAATAAATATCCTTTCTCTCACTCTTAATCAATAAAATCTCTACTCCTGGGAGAAAAAAAAACCCCTTTTTCCCTTAAAAAGAGCAAGGGAAGAACAATTTGTTAAAGAACATATGTTCTGAATCTGTTTCGTATCTAATGTAAACGTCTGCTCCAAAGCTTAGTGGTTTCTGTCATATAGGAGTGAGCCATTTTTATAATTTAAATACATATATGTTTTATAACAAACATGTTAGCAATAAGGAATCTCGCTTTCTAAGCTAGCTCATCTGAGCATGGTAGGAATCATGAAACAAAATTAAACACTATGAGGTTTTCAGAATCTAGCAGGACTATCAGTACTCAGGGAGATCCAAGTTCTAAAGACGTCACTCTGTGTATGCCCTGCCTTCTGGGGATTCTCACATCCACTTGTTTGAACAAGTAGTTGATTTCTCTCTGAAAACCATCATTCTTGGTGTAGGTAAAGGTTTTGCAAACTCTATCAATTGTGTTTTAACCTGACCTCACCTATTCACTGAAGAAAATTTGATTTGTTCTATGCCAAATTTACATAAGAAATTGTTTCTCAAAACAAAATAGATTAAAGTTTATTTTATTGCTAGATCACTTATTGTTCATTTATTGAACTTGGTTTATTAAAATAGACATGACCAGAAGTCACATGATTCTGGAGGATGCTATCCTCCAACCCTGTTGGCAGGGCAGGTCTTTTGCAATAATTCTTAATAGGCAAATAACTCAGAAGGGACAGCACACCAGAGGCAATGAATGTGGAATTTAAATGTACTAATGTCAATCAATATAAGAGACTTTAGGTTGAAGTAGTAAGTAATGGAAAGATACCAGTTAATAAATTAATCTAATATGTGGTCCTTGTTTCAGATTAACTTTTCATTTTAGATTCATGTATTGAGATTAAAACAACCTTATAGTAATAAGTCAATAATACATTACCAGAATTCTAAGTTAGCTGAGAAAATAAAGTTTCAGAATGTTTTAGCTGAACTTAACTGTTTACAAAACCTTAAACACTCACAAAGACTTTTCAGCATCCTCTATGTTGGAAGAAATGAAGCCAACTTTCATTATTAAATGTACTATTTACTATTTATACATTTATATAATGTTTAGAACCAATTCACATTATCCCTTTTCCAATTCCTCACTTAACCTTCCTAAAACTTTTTCATCCAAACTTAATGCTCTCTCTCTCTCTCTCTCTCTCTCTCTCTCTCTCTCTCTCTCTCCTTCTCTCTCTCTATTCTTCTGTCCATTGAGTCCATTTAGTAAATCATGGATGTGGGTTCACATGCTGGAATATGGATAGTCTCCCAGAGTCACATAGTAAAAATTAATTGATTCTCCTCCCAGTAGCCAATATCTCTTCAGAGAGGGTTCAGGATAAGCAAGTCTCTCCTTAGTCCGTTCTGGAAATATGATTGTCTCGGTCTTAGGCAAGTCTTGAGCATGTAGCTCTAAATGGTATGATTCTCTTTAAACCATGGCACTATCATGTCCAGCATGTACTGTTTCACAACGCTCCTCCACCTTGGGATCTTCTGTTCAGATGCCTTCTCTTTACCCCCACATCTCTCATGATGCCTAAGTTTTGCAGGAAAGAGTACAGATAAAGATATCTCATTTAGACCTGAGTACTCTCCAATCTCTTGTTCTCTGAACAGTGCTGAATTGTTGAACTTTACATGAAATTCTATCTACTGCAAAAAGAAAGTCTCCAGTGAAGGTTGAAAGATGAGGCAATAATGGCATGGAAGGGATATGTGGGGTAGATAATGGGAAAAGAGAGTAGAGAAGGCAGCATGCAGGTGAACTAACACTAAAGGCCTTTGAAAATACCATATGGAGCTGGGCTGTGGTAGCGTACGCCTTTAATCCCAGAACTCAGGAGGCAGAGGCAAGTGGATCTCTGTGAGTTCGAGGCCAGCCTGTTCTACAGAGAAACCTTGTCTTGAAAAAACCAATAAAGAAAAAAGAAAGAAAGAAAGAAAAGAAAATATCATGTAGAAACTTACTGTTTCAGAGAGTTCCTAATATGCATACATTTATATATTCATATATATGTATATATACATATTTGTGTTTGTGTGTGTATGTATTGAAATGAGAGTACACTGGAGAAAAATGCTGACACCTTTGGCTATCAAATACAAATTCTAGTATCAGTTATGGGTTACCTCTTTTCAAGTTGCTATCCAGGGGGATTCCATTGATAGTCTCAAACACTACAGGCTCTTGCTATCTATTGACCTTTATCTCCATTAATTCTATGGTGCGACTTTATTGCTGAAAACAACATACACCCGAGTCATCAGACACAGAGAAATTAATTTCATTCCAACTTGTGAGATGCATTTTTTCTGACTGTATTTCATTGTCCTAGAAGATTCTATGCACAGTGTCTGGGAACAAAAAAAAAATGGTCATCAGTCTTATCCAGCTGTGAACACTTTGAGCTACAACAATGACCCAGCATGGCAATGTATGTAAGCTGGCTGATGCAATCGTGGCAGTAATGTATGACAGTAACCAACCACTGTGTACTAAAATTTAAACCTCATGTCTACTGCCACTTACTGGTCAAAAATAATGGCTGTCTAGGATATAAGTCATAGGGGAGAACCTAGTGCTATCATTATGCTCAGTGGACATTATAAAAAGTTGCTTCCATCATTCTTATCCAATGACTCAGTTTCTAAAACCTTTTCCATACTCTGGATGTCTTTATCTTGACTAGCTTAAAAGTATTTTATTCCTGTATTACTTATGGAAATAAAAGAGCAGCCTATCTATGTTGACCCTTGCATAGTACAAATCTTCAGCACTTATACGCATTGGTGGCCTTTGTGATAACCCCAACCCCATTTTATTTCATATAGTGTTCACCTAGGCAAAACACTCTATATGTCTATTCCTTTAAGATCTCATTGTCATGGCACTGGTCTGCTTGGCTCAGCTTCTGTGACAAAGGGAAAAGAAATAAACTTTCTCCCATGATCCTTTCTCTTATCTGCAAAATTCTTTCCCTGTACCTTTCATATTTTCTGATGTGGCTCTGAAATTCAGAGAAATGTTTCCTTAAGAAACATTTAGAAATTCTTCAATGCTTTACCTCTGCTTTTATGAAGTAGAGTAAAATGCTGCAATGTAGGCTTATATCTCTTTATTATGTTAACTAAGTTTAAACAACTAAACACTAGGGAGACCCTTTTTATGTGTGTAGTTTCATTTGTAAATATCTTCGCTGACAGAAATGTAAATGGGGAAAAGCTTATCTTACGAAACGAAATTTCAAGTTGAAAATAAACCAGGTCTGTTAATCTGAGACATAGCTCTTCCTCACCTACAACAGATAGTATTAATGGGATGGGATGCATTGCGTGGTTTTGGACATGAACAAAGACCTAAGAGAATCTAATAAATTATCTTACTTCCCTTCTTGTTAAATTCCAAATTGGCCAATTTCCATCTGAATAACATTTGTTCCAGATGAAAGGAAGTACTGTTCATTATTTATAATAACTGTCTGACATCATGGATCAAGTAATTAAATCATAATGTTGGCAAAGCTTACCTGACATTCAGGAATAATACAGAACATAGAAAAGTGATATTTAGAAATAACAGCCCTTTCCTGAAGTATTTATGTGGAAAATTCTGACTAAAATTAATTATGAGTAAGAAATGTGTTATTGCTAGAGATTAAGAATGTGTACTCAGAAAGAGAAGAAAACTTTCATATTCTCACCCAGAGGCATGAAATAAGACAGGAAAATATTAATAAAAAATTTCAAATTGGGTTTTCTTCCAATACTAATAAACTAAGGACATTATCATTAAAAGATATCATGTTAAAGAAAAGAAAATATCTCAAGGTTTACAACTTATAAAATAGTTCTTTGTGTAGGAAAGAGTGAATAGGGAGGAAGGAAGAAAGGAAGAAAGAAAGAAAGAAAAAAGAAGAAAGGAGGAAAGAAAATAAAGAAAAGAAGGAAAAGAAAAGCCCATGTTTACACATTTTTTTTACTAAGCACAGAAAAATTATGCTGAGGGTCTTGAATTTTGAATAAAATTCATAATTTCTTTTTGCATACATTCTAGAATTTACATTGGAATACTTAAATCACGGTTAACAAAATCTCTAAGTTCTGAGACATAAAATGTAACATTTGGTCAAACCATTTTAAAGGACTTAAAATGATCAAATTTATCATTAGCTTTCAAAGTTCTGAATAAATTTATTCATAAAAACTATTCATCTAATCACAAAAACATTTATTTTAGTATCCCAGTACTTCTAAACACAATTCACTCATGATATGTTTACATTGTTGCTAACTACAAGCTTACATGTGTAGGATATGGTAAATGTGTCATGTGGGTATAATGTGGTGATATGTGGAGAATGTGGTAGATCATCTTTAAATTTTTCATATTTTAAGTACCTCAACCTCTTTCTTTTCCTCCCTAAAATCCTCCTATATACTCTTTCTTCCTTGCATTTAAATTCTCGGCCTTTGTTTCTAATAGTTTTTGTCTCATACACACACACACACACACACACACACACACACACGTACATATACACACATATATCTACACATATGAGTACAAAATGTTCTATATAATTTTATCTGTATGTATGTTTTCAGAGTTTCAATTCATATTGCTTAACTAATTGATGTGTATTTATCTGGACATGACTATTTTTTCTGCTTTCCATTTGCCTTAGTTCCCTCTTGTTTTTTCAGATGAAAATCTTGGGAACTATGAGCTTAGGTTACGGTATCCTTCCAGTGTGACTTGTTGTTATCAAAAGAAAGTTGCGAAGAGATGAAGTCACTTGCATGATTAGGTAATAACTATGGTGTTTTCTGACCCAGCAGCAGTTTGGAACTCTTTTGATGAAGCTACAGAGCACATAGTAAGCCTTTTGGTATAAAAAAAAAATGATGCCATTCTCCAAATACAATGGGTACTAAAGAATTGAGAGCCTGGGCTCAAAAGAAGGTGTGAAAATAAGTCTTGTCAACTGTAACCAGTGCATTGAAAGTAGGTGTTTCTGAATTAGAGCCTTTTAAAACAAAACAAAACAAAAAATCCATGCCCTGGATAAAGTCATGGTGTCAGCCTTCTCTGGCCCTAAAAATTCCTAGGGCAAGGCAAGCTCTTACACAACAGTGAATATATATATATGTATATATTCATATGCATATATACATACATACATATATATGTATATCCATGAATTTATGATCCTTTGTTAACAGGTAATAGACAATAACCAAATAATGAATGAATTAAATGATTAAAGTCAGTTTAAAATATTTTAAATTGTCAAAGGTATGAACTCTTCTGACTTAGAAGTATATTTATGTCCTGTAAAACACACTAGTGTGAGTGGTGATACTAGAACTTGAAAAATAATACCACCATCTTCTCTGTTGTTTACATCATGATTCTTTCATTCTGAGCCCCACCACCCATTTAATCATTAAACCCAGCTGATTCACCCCCATAAAACTTTCTCACATCCACGCATGGCTTTCTTTCCTCACTGTCACCTGGCATCTAACACTACAATGGGACTGATCAATCTACTTTACAAGACATAAGGTCAAGTTTACTAAGAGAGTCAAGTCAGGTTTCAAAAGTTATGTCTTTCCCCCATACTCCTTTTTATGACTTTACAAAATAATGGCTTTTCAAAATCTTTAAATCGAGTACTCCTATGGAAACATCAACTGGAATCTGCCCATTCCTCCCAGTTTTCTATGGTACGGCCCACAATGTCTTGACTTCACTGATATTTTGTTTGCAGTTCTACAAGTGATCTATACTTCATTACTAAGAAGAGATCTTGTCTGGAGTGTTTTTTTTTTCCATGTCTGTTCAGTATACTCAGTCCTTTTTGACTAAGCATTTATCATCTGATCATCTCGAATTCATTGATTGTTCCATTTCTATGCAAGGCCTCTTTTTCTTCAATTATTATTCTTACACAAATAAATTTTAATAATAAATTAAAAGATTGGTATCTCTGTCTTCCCTTCATTTAGTGTCTGTCTCCAATCCATTGCTCTCAAATGCTTAGCCCTCATATAAGCATGTAAGCACTCAAAGAGCATTTTTCTAACTCTACATTTCTCTTCAAATCTAAAATCATTGGATAAAGCCATTGTGCTAAACACATACTTGTCTTGGGTGCCAAGAAGCAAAATCTTGCAGAATCAGACAATAAGGCTGTATCTTAGAGTGTAAGTTATTATTTCACTGTATCTATATTTATCTCCTCAAGAGATATCAGAAATAATTTAGATTTATAAGGCCTTGTTTCGTTGATGTCCTCCATGCTCTCTTGCTCTTAAAATCTTTTTACCTCCTCCTCCTCTGGAATCCACCCTGGGGTTGGAAGGATGGATTTGATGGAGAAATCCACTTTAAGGGTGAGTGTTACAAAGTCTCTAATTCCATGCATAATGTTAGGCTGTGGGTGTTTGTGTTTGCTGCCATCTACTGTAGGAGTATGATTCTCTTATGGTGACACTTATATGAATATATCAGAATGCCACTAGGTGTTATTTCATCTTGATATTTTTTGTTTTGTTTATTCTTGTTTATATATGTATTTTAAAGAACAGCAGTATGGATTTTACCCTAGGTTCCTGGACTATCTGGTCTTAGGCTTTTGGTCATCACCTACGTAATGCTGGGTATGGGTTTTATCTTTTCATAGCAACGTATCCTTAGACTCAAATATTGAAGTCAAGAAACCTTTAAAACACGTATTTTGGTTTAGCTTAGCAGTCTGTACTTTAAAATGTCTCCCTGTACTTAGCTCATTCCACAGTTAAAACATTCAAAGAAACACAATAATATACATAATCCAGATTATCTGTGTATATTTCATCGTTACATGGCTTTTTGTTTTAAATTTATTACTTTTTAATATTATTTTATTATCTTTACTCCTTTAATCTATGACTGTCTGTACTCTGTCTTTCCAAGTCTCTATGTCTTTCCAAGTCTTTTTCTTCTCGCTTCCAAGTCTACACATATTTGTCCAACTCTGTGACCCATTTAGATGTCATTTATGTCTGAATCCTTCCTGTTGTATGTCAGTAACCCTTTACTCTCCAAGAGCGCTTCTTAAAATGGTAAGCACTTCTTAAAAACTTAAGCTGCAGCATTGCTAGGTCAAATATGGCATTGCCTGCTTCGTTCACCCAGTCCAACATGACAGAGTTGTGTGCAGCTTCTGAGAGCCATGCACACTACCACATCTCTTGGCACACAGTCAGTCCATGTTATCAACAAGCAAGCCATATCACATTGGTTACAAACCCCATTTAAATGCTTGTTCTCCTGAAAGAGCCAGAGGTCTTGCTGGCTGCATGCCATGGCTTTTTTTTTTTTTCGTTTTTTTTTTTTTTGCTATAGTAGAGTCAGGAAAACTTCTCTTAAAGGAGCTGTGGCACGCCACCAGCAGGCAACAAGAGACTATGTTAAACATTGCATTTTTGTGTCTAGAGTCCCTTTACAAGCTCTCTCAGGTTTTAAAGTAAATTTAGCTGGCCATGTTAGCACCAATTTGTTGGAAAAAGCCATTAGTTAGTTCCTGGCTACTTAGCTCCAAAATAATAACACAGAAACTGTCTTAATTAAATCACTGCTTGACCCATTAGCTCTAGCTTCTTATCGGCTAACTCTTGCATATTAATTTAACCCATTTCTATAAATCTGTGTATTGTTCCATGGCTGTGGCTTACCGGCTAAAGTTCCAGCCTCTCTCTCCAGCGGGGCTACATGCAATCTCCTGACTCTGCCTGCTTTCTCTCAGGATTCAGCTGAGTTTTCCCCACCTTGCTCTGTTCCCCTATAGCTCAGCTATAGGTCCAATAAATAGTTCCTTTATTTGTCGACAGTAATCTCAGCAAACAGAGGTAAATCCCACATCACAAACACAAACACACACACACACACACACACACAAAACACACACATACATACACACACACATACTTGAGCAGAAGATAGCTTTTTAAAATACACCATATTATATTAGCTTAGTTTGGATTTGGTTCCAAATAAATCATTCATAACATCTTTTAAGGGCAAAATAAAGACAAAAAGCTTTTGTTCCTGTCACTTCATCCACCACTAAAGAAATATTGAATGCTGAAGGGACTCACAAACTATGTTGATAGATGAGGCAAATACTGAGTGTTCAAATTCTAAAGTCAATATTTACCTTGAGCAACAATATATCTTAATACTCCTTCAAGCAAGAAACCAATATAACCTGTATCTATGACCTCATTAATCAATATGCATGTGTCAAAACCTTGCTAGTCATTAAGGCATGTTGGAAATTCTCCTGGAAACTTCCATCTGGAAATATTCTATTAGGGTCATAGTTTAGAATTTTGTTCTATTTCTAACAAAAGTTATCACAACGATTTTGATATTTAGTTGTTTAACATATGTTTCTCTAATAACTACTGTTTAATGTATAAGTGGTTTTACTCTCTTTAGACATATAATATTAACCCTCTATAGATATGCTATTTCATTATACCAGAAAGTTAAAATTCTTCCTGAATATTTAAGTGTTGTCCACATACATATTTCTGGATGAGTTTCTATTGTATATAAATGCTCACATGAAAAGATTTATTAATGCACTAGAAAATATAAAAATATCCCATGGTAATTATGAGATCCTAAGATTACAGTTGCAATTTACCAGAAATTTATTTGACTGAAAACATTCTATTTTTCTCTTATGATTGTAAGTCAAAAGCCTTAAGTTAATGATAGAGTCTCATAGAGGTTCTAAGAGAAAATAAATTCCATACATTATTGCTAGTTTCTGTTGTTTAAAAAATCCTGAGTCATTCTTTGATTATAAAGTGTGTCTTTATTGTTATTTGGCATACTTATTGTGTGCATCTGACTATATGACTTCTCCTTTGATAATATGCTGTCACCACTGAATATAAAATCCTTAATCTATCTGATCTCATTATTTTAACTGCATTTCTGTTGCAAATACACTCCCATTAGCAATTTCAGACAGGAAAAAATTGAGGGAAAAGCAATTCAATCCAAGCAATGTAATACACAGTCACACACACACACACACACACACACACACACACACACACACACACACCACAGTAAAATAGTTCGATTTATTTATTCAGATTCAAAGTACTGATTGGTATTGATATTTATATCACTTAAAATATAGCAATATGGATAACTCGGGAAATTACTCAAACTGAAATATTTTAGATTCTAAAGACAGGACTATAGAGATGGCTCATAGTTTACAAGCACTAACTACTCTTTTAGAGTTCTCAAGTTTGATTCCCAGCACACAAAAAGATGTTTCACAACTATCTCTAATTCCTGTTCCAGGATATTGGATACCCACTTCTGGCCTCTGTAGGCAGAGGCCATTCAGAGTGGTAAGATACCCATACACATAAAGATTAAAATAATTGAAGAAATTTAAAAATTATTATCCTCAAATTTATAGGCATACTGGAAACAGAAATAGAAAAATCCATTGGTAATAATACTACCAGAAAACTTTATTAGAAGAGGCTCTCAAAAATTAAGGCCAACAGTAGTTCCAAAGAAATCTGCCAATTCTTTCTAGAGTTTTCCATGTTAAAGTTACTCTGAGTATGGAATAATAAGTACAGCCTAGAGTACGTATAAGAAGAGGAGGCCATTAACTCCCTAGGTCCAAATGAGAAGCAGAGGGAGGGAGAACATGAGCAAGGAAGGCAGAACCAGAGGGAACCTTTATCCGACGATGGATGGAGATAGAGACGGAGACCCACATTGGAGCACTGGACTGGGCCCCCAAGGTCCAAATGAGGAGCAGAAGGAAGGAAAACATGAACAAGAAAGTCAGGACCGCGAGGGGTGCGTTCACCCACTGATACAAGGGGACTGATCTAATGAGAGCTCACCAAGGCCAGCTGGACTGGGACTGAAAGAGCATGTGATCAAACTGGATTCTCTGAATGTGGCTGACATGGGGGCTGACTGAGAAGCCTTAACAATGGCACTGGGTCTTGTTTTGTCTGCATGGACTGGCTTTTTGGGATCCTGGTCTGTTTGGATGCTCACCTTCCTAGACCTGGAGGGAGGGGGGAGGAACTTGGATTTCCCACAGGGCAGGAAACCCTGACTGTTCTTGGGAATGGTAAGGGAGGAGGAGAGGGAGTGGGGGGAGCAGGAGGGTATTGGGAGGAGGGGAGGAAGTGGAAATTCTTTAAATAAATAAATAAGGAAAATAAAAGGAGTACACATCACACAAAGATCCTACAATTATCTGAAACTACTACTCAATATTGATAAGGTATTTTTAAAATTATCTTAAGACAAATTAGGAAGGCACAAATAGGAGAACCTTGTCAAAAGTTTTTTTCCAGATTAATATAATTAAATGATTCAAAATAATATTAATTATACTTACATTGGGAGTTATTAACCAAGATATAATTAAGTGAAAGCAGCCCCAGTTTCTGTAATTTCATGACTCTGTTAACCAAATCAGGTATAGAAGACAAAATCTTATTCTTCACCTAGTTCTCTATGTCTCTTTCCTTTTTCTTTGGTGGCGATCCCTGGATTTCTTGGGTAGTTGTGGGTAGACTGATACAGATATTCTGTTTAGGGCAGTGGCCTACCATATTAAGAATACTGGCCTATAATTACCGTGTGTGTGTGTGTGTGTGTGTGTGTGTGTGTGTGTGTGTGTGTATGTGCATGCATTATAATTGTTTCATTGAATAGAAGAATTTGGACATACTCTATTTTTCAATTCTATTTTTAAAATATATTTTTTAAAAAATTCTCGTACAGAAATCCAGGAAATATGAGATAGTATGCAAAGTACAAATCAAATTATAGTAAGTATAGAGGAAAAGAGAAAGAAAAACCTGGGTCAAAGGAATAGAAAATATTTTCAGAAAATTGTATTAGAAAATTTTCATAGCTTATAAAAGGAAGAAATGTCTATCAAAGCAAAAGAAGCACTTAGAAACTAAATACACTGGACCAGAAAAGAAAGTCCCCTCAGCACATAATAATAAAAACACTAAATGTACAGAAAAATGGAAGCGTATTAAAGGCTGCTAGGGAAAAAGATCAAGTAACATATAAAGGCAAACCTGTTAGAATTACACCTGACATCTCAATGAAGACTCTAAAACCCAAAAGGGTCTGAATAGATGCCCTGCAGATTCTAAAAGATCTCCTATGCTAGCCCAGACTTCTATACCCAACAGACTTTCAATTACAGTAGATGAAGAAAGTAAGATACTACTCCATGGTAAAACCAAATTAACCAATTTCAGTCTCCAATTATTTATCTCCTCATTGACTGAGACCCACTATAAAAAGAAGTTTCTCTGTGAAGGATGTGAGCACTGGGGTTCTGTAAACATAAACACAAATATTTAGATAGCAATTTGGCAGTTTGAATATTCAGTAAATAATCATAGAAGGTTCTACCCTAAGGCCTTTGACTCCACAGCTATCTTACTTTTGTGACTATTGCAATGATAAAACATAGGTAAAAGCAATGTGAGTTGTAAATGTTTTGTCTTACACATTTCAATCAAGACCATCATTATCAGCAACCAAAACAAGAACTGAGCAGGGCAAGAACCCGGAGAAAGGAACTGAAGCAGAGAACATGGAGAAAGTCTACTCAATGACTTGCTATCATGGTTTGTTTTGCTTGATCTTTGTACACAACCCTGGACCATGTGCCCATGGGTAACATACCACCAGTGGGCAGGGCCCTTCTGCATCAATCAATAATAGCTAAAATACCCCAAAGATTTACCTAAAAGCCAATCCTATGGAGGCATTTTCACCATTGATATTACTTTTCCCAGGTAACTCTAGCTTGTGTCAAAGTTAACAGAACAAAACAAACAGCAATAACAACAACAAACTAACCAAAAGACCAGATGGGAGGCATTTCAGAGTTACAGCAAAAGAAAAGAGATTCCCTCTTCTGAAGAATGCCTCAAAATAAAGCAGAACACTGTTAGTTAATCCACAACAGTCATGTACATGCACAACTTCCATAAAATGACAATGATGTAGCATGCAGATTTTACTGCTTATTGAAACTATTCATGTCTTTTCTCACTGACAGCCTGAATATCTCTTTGTAGCACTATGAAAAGGAACCAGCAATTTGGAAGCTTCTTAGGCAGATCAAACTGATTTCTCTGTGACCTCAGACACAATGTGTGTATGCCTTTACCACTGAGGCTTTTCTAGATAGTTACTGTGGACAAGCAGGTACAACAGCAATAGCCCATGGTTTTGCCTGAGACTTTAGAAGCCCTCTTTACCAATAATTAGTAGCAAAATTGAGGTAGACCATACAAGACAGAAGGCATCTCATCCTCATTGATTGGAATAATTGATATTGTCAAAATGACCATTCCATCAAAGCAATCAACAGGTGTAATACAATTTCACTCCAAGTTTCAAGTATTGAAAGGCACAGACAAAATGTATTAATATTTATATGGAGGAAAAAAAGATTCAGGAGAGACAAAGCTACCGTGAGCAAAAAGAATACTGTGGGAGACAACATGATACCCAACTTCAAGTCATAGAAATAAATTACAGCGCATTATTGGTACAAAATCAGTTACATAGACCAATGAGAAAAATTGAGGACCCAGATATACATTCACAAAACTCTAGCTATCTGTTGTTTGACAGACAAGGCAAAATTAAATATATTTAACAAATTTTGAAGAAAAAAATGAATTTCAACATGGGGAAATATGAGATCAGATCCCTATCGCTCAACCTCCAAATATACAACTTCAAATGGTTCAAAGTCCTCAACATTGATCTCGTAGTCTGAAACTGCTAGAAGGCAAGGTAGAGAGTACACATCAACTTATCACACAGGTGAGGACTTTTTGAGTAAAGACTTTATATGATCAACAATCAACAAATGGGGTCTCATGAAACTAAATGCTCCTGTAAAGCAAAATAAGCTAAAGAGAATCAAATGGCATCCCTCAGAAGGGGGGAAATGTGTTTACTATATATTTTATATATTTTTTAAAAATTAGCATCTAGAATATACTAAGAACTCAAGAAACTGAACACAAACAAACAAAAAGTACAATAAAAACAGACAATGATAACAAAAACAAAAGTATCAGAAGAAGAAATGAGTATTGTTAGAAAATACTCTAAATGTTCTAAGTCCTAAACACCCTTGGCTATCCGGAAAATACAAGTTAAAAGTGATTTGAGATCTCATTTCATCACAATCATAATGACAATCAACAGGAATACCGTTAACAAATGCTGGTGTGGATATGTATAAATTGAGAGTCAAACCTGATCAGTGGGTATGTAAACTAGTACAACACTTTTAAAAATTAATCTGGAGGTTTTGAAAAGTATTATAATTTGGTCTTCCATACTATCCAGCTATGTCACCCCTTTGAATATACCCAAAGGACTTTATACCTACTGTACTAAGTAGACAGGCTCATATCCATGTTTGTTTCTGTTATTTTCACAAAATCTAGAAAGGTGACTCAACTGAAATCCCCATCAACAGATGACTAGAGAAGAAAATGTGAGACATAAACCAAATGAAAATTTGTCAGGCGCTACAGAAAAATGGCATCTTGACAGTAGTAGGTGAATGGATCGAAGTGGAAAATATTATACAGAGTAAAGTAGCTTAGGAAGAGAAGGCAAATGCTTCGTGTTCTCTCAAAGGTAGAGACGCTAACTCCAAATCTTTTGTGTGTTTAACTGTGTGCAAGTCAGAAAACTACAAATGGGGTTTTCTAGGTGGAGAGGCAACAGGGTAAGTGAGAGGGGATATAAGATTATGTATAAAATGAAAATAATGATGACTATTTGAGACAAAAAGATTTTAAAATGGACAGTTGTATGCGGATGAGTGGAGCCAGGGGTTAGAGGTGAGGGTCTAAGGCTGTCGAAAAATATATAAAGAGGCAAATGGAAGTCTACTGTTTCGTGACACATTTAAAAATAATAATTGAAGAGATAGTTGAATGTATGTGAAAAAAAGGAAGATGTGATAGTGTGGGGATTAAAGGATGAGATACAGGTGGGAGATATGGAAGAGGAAAGGATACAGGTCATCCCGGTTTCCCAAATCTAATGATGTGTGTAAAGCCTTGTGGAAATGTACTACTGCGTAAGTGAATTTTAAAGTTTGATGTTGTTTCTCTCTGATGTAGTGCATTCTGGTTTTGTCATAACAATATTGGTAATGTTAAAAACAATATATTCATGAGAAAAACTGCATAGAAAGAAAAAGTGCAGGCTTTTAATTTGTTGGTAATCATAAAAATGGAATTGAAACCTTAGAATAATATCCTGGTTTGTTTCTACGGCTATTAATTTACATCATGATATTTAATATGATGGGATCTTTTCTGTACATACAGGGACTCTATGCAGAAAATTTTATATCATAAAGCTATATAGAAAGCTTCAAGACTTTATTGAACCACTCATTAAATTTAATTAATTAGGATATCTATGAGAAGGATAAAGTAACCTTGAAAAAATATCTTGGAATTTCTGTTACATGTTTTTGTCTGTGTATTTTTTTCCAGTGATTACATCTGGGAACACAGACCAGTTATGGCCTTATTTATCTAGAGCACACTTCTCTTAGTCAAATTGAATACATGTATATTCCTGTCTACACATACTTAGTCTTAGAGGTATAAATCAAAGGAAGTCTTTCAGAAAATCATCTGATCCTTCTTCACATCTCTAGACATAATTGTCCTGGAAGGAATCCAATAGAAGGATTGGCTTGACTTTTCACTAATAATGTCATAGAAAAGTCTCCACACATAGGCATAGGTGTCCTCCCTAGTATTCCAGACACTTACAAGTAGGCACTTGTGTCCATTTGAATATACATTCTTTTTCTGGTTTAGAAGCACTTATGTGAAGAGTCTGATCCTATGAATAATCTTTTCACATTCATGAAAATTGCTAAATGAATTTTTGTTTAGGGTTTTTCTTCCCTAAGCCCTATGTGTTTTTTACCACTTTTCTGAAAAAAAAATTCTTTAGGCTCTTATACATGTTGTATTAGGTATATTTACTACTGCGTTTAAAACACAGATGGAAAAAGACAAGGTATGAGTTTATCTGAGGTCTGGATTGCAGAGTTTTTAAAAATTGGCAAGGAAATATCAGAAGAATATAATTTTCTTCAGACTTTTACTATATACTGAAAGAATATCTTTTATTTTTATAGAATATTTAGAACTCATTAGTGTATGTGTACTGGTTTAGTTAGGGTTACTGTCACTGAGATGAAACACCGTGACCAAAAGCAACTTGGGGAGAAAGGGTTTGCTAACAGTTCCACTTAGCTACTCATCATCAAAAGCAGTGTGAGAAAGAACTCACACAAGGCAGAAACTGATGTAGAAGCCAGGGAGAAAGTTCTTCTAACAGAATTTCTCCACAAAGCATGCTCAGTCCGCTTTCTTATCGAACAGAAAAGCAACAACCCAGGAATGGCATCACTCCCAATGAACCCAGCCCATGCCACCAATGTTTCCAATATGCACAAAACTATCCACAATAATTATGCAAATAACTTATCATTTAATTAATCAAGACTGAGTTGGACTAATAGACACACCTGTATAGCTGCAGTTATTAATGCAAATCTATCAGAAGGCCTAGCTCTGGCTCATATGCTGTGGGACAATGGTCTGTACCTTGTCACTTGTATTTTAAATAAACGCTGATTGGCCAAGGAAGTAGAGGAGGGGCAATGAGAATTCTGGGAAGCAGGAATTTTCAGTCCTTAGTCATCATCCAGATGCAAAGGAAGACAGACACAGAGCAAGCAAGATGTGACTGCCTTGCTCAAAAAGGTACCAAGCCACGTGACTGACACAGACAAGAATTGTGGGCTAATACAAGTTATAACAGTTATTAAGAAGCTTGAACTAATAGGCCAACCAGTTTATAATTAATGTCGACCTCTGTGTATTTCTTTGGGATTAAATTGCTGTAGGATCAGGTGGTACATAAACCTCAGTCAACGGAATGGTGCCCAATGTGTGGACAACAGCATACACAAAGCCTGAGAGAGCTTGGGAAGTAATTCTAGATAGAAAAGAACATAGTTAAGCATGACTTCTTGATAGCAGTACTTTCTCGAGTGGGCTCCACTTGTGGGAGGCAAGCACATCTCATTTAAGTGAGGCTTCCTGATTCAGCTTTAGATGCAAATCCTTGCAGCTTTTTAAAGAGGTCCTGCTATGAAACACTTAAATGATGTTGATGAACAGCTGACTGCATACTTTTTGGTGGTGTCAGGGGCCTTGAAATGCGATAGAGTTGTTGCAAAAAGCATGGCTCTGGCTGGTACATCTGCCATGAGGCTAGTCTTTCAGAAAAAAGCTAAAGAATGGGCTAGATCCAGCCACCAAAGCAATGGCTTTAATCCTAACCATATATATCACTTAGCAAATTAAAGACTTATGTGGTCATAAAAAGAGAGATACAGTAAAGATAGTTTCAGATAAAAAAAAAGCCTCTAAACAGTTTACAGTGTGTTTAAAAATATATGTTGAAAAGTAAAAAGGATAAAAACCTTGAAATAAATTAAGAAAAAAAGAGAGTAGTTGGGTGTGTTGACAGACACCCTTTATCCCAGCACTTGGGAGACAGAGGCAGACAGATCTTTGTGAATTCAGAATGTGGTGACAGACACCTTTAATCTCAGAACTTGGGAGGCAGAGGCAGACAGATCTCTGTGAGCTCAAGGACAGCCTGGTCTACAGAGTGAATTCCAGGGCAATCAAAGATACACAGGAAAAACCCTTTTCAAAAAGTCAAAAAATAAAAATAAAAATATAGAAGTTAAAATAAAGCCACGTAAAGATGAAAAATATTCAGAGAGTGAATACTGTATGTTATTGTGTTTTCCTTAAATTGTTTGATCACTGGGGGAGGAGCAAAAGCTGCTAAAAGATATTTGATTTTTAAATATTACTGGATTAATCCAATAAATACATCTTGAAAATGTTTTGACTTTAAAATTTAAGTCAAAAGATATGTTACTTTCTAGAAGAGGTTTTGCTTTTGTTTCCACAGGAAATGAGGCTCTGTGGATTTATTCTGCATTAAGAAAAATCAGGTTTGATCAAGAAAAACCCCTGAGAAATCTCCAATAGGAGCAGATGGCCCAGATGTCTGAGTTCTGCATCCAGAACAGATTCAAGACTGCTGCCTGAGATAATCAAGCCCCACAGGATATTCCAGCCATGACTAGATCATAATTCTAAATTTTCCTTAGGTCCCCATAAGTTTATCAGTGCCCCCAATCACCAGGAAGTAGCCTAGAAAACTATGCCACATTTCCAAAAAAAAGATGGATTATAGATGATTATCATTGCTTAGAGTGTTGGTTACAATTTGTTATAGATAATGCTCAGTAGAAAAGCTAAACAAAGGAGATTCACTTCAGAGTTCTTGTTTAACCAAAAATGGAAAGTGTTGTGGGACAATGGTCTGTACCCTATCCCTTGTATTTTAAAGAACCGCTGATTGGCGAGTAGCCAGGGAGAAAGTACAGGCAGGGCGACCAGGCAGGAAGTAGAGGCAGGACAATGAGAATTCTGGTTTCAGCCCACAGTCATCACACAGACTCAAAGGAAACAAGACATAGAGCAAGCAAGATGTCACTGCCTCATCAAAAAAGGTACAAAGCCACATGACTAAAACAGACAAGAATTATGGGCCTCTATAAGTTAAAAGAGCTAATTAAAAGCCTGAGCAAATAAGCCAACCGGTTTATAATTAATGTAGACCTCTGTGTATTTCTTTGGGATTGAACCGCTGTAGGACCGGGTCAACAGAAAACTCGGTCAACACTCATACTTTATAGTTATACGAATAAGGAGGAACTAATAAAGTAATAGGATAAACAATGAAAGCAAATTATTTATAAATTCAAACAGAAATGCTGTTACATTCATTTACAATTTAATATTGTAAAAAATTACAATATTTTGTGTATTTAATTTCCTAAAACAATACTTCTGGTGGCTTATCTTACATAGGAGCCAGATAGCCAATAAACATATTTTTATGACTTATATCCCCTCAGTGTTTTTCTCTGTTTATGCTTGCTTGCCAATTTTAGAGCCCATCAACTTGAAAAAATAAAATGAAGCCTACATAAATTCATTAGGATAAACAAAACAAATCAAAACAAAAACACTGAACACAGAGTAATTTTAGTTGAAAGTAAATAATAGACCTGGGTAGAAAGGTCCAGTATGTAAAGCACTTGTCACAAAATCACCAGAATCCATGTAAAGTCAGATGCAGTCACACATCTATCTATAATCACAGCACTCCTGTGGGAAGATGGAATGCAGAAGAGGAATTTCCCCCAAAGACTTGCAGGTAAACCAGCCTGGCATTGACAGTGAAAAAAAAAAACAAAAAAACCCAGAAAGATCTTGCTCAGACATGGAAGACAAGAAAATGTACCAGAGATTTTCCTCTAACATTTTAATGAGTAAGACACACACACACACACACATTCAGCCACATGTATTCACACACATGAAAAATGTGCACAGAAGTAAGTGTGTATGTATATACAAGCATGTGCACAAAGATGAAAATAAATAATTATTAAATAAATGATCAGTTGCTCTATTAACTAACTTGGGCTCTAGTTGAAGAAGAGATTTTAAGTGTTACACATATGTTCCTTAACTTCTTTGTTTGCAAGTGACAGTTCCAGGAACTCAAGAAAATTATATTACTTTCAAAACAGAAGTCTATTATATATATATATATATATATATATTACTAGGATGACACATCACACAATGTCAGAACCTTGTTGATGAAGGGCGCATAGCAATGCTGTAAATTCAGCAGTGCTAAATTCGATATTTTATTAGAATTGTGCCTTTTTAGTGTCTCTTCTCTCCAAGTTCATTTGTGTCTCTATCAGTCTAATTCTCACACTTGTCAATGTCACCAATTCAGAAGCTTCAGCTATCAACTGTGACATTTTAGGGTTCCTGTATATCTAGGCTGTGTGTCTCTTATCATGTGTTCAATATTGGTTTGTGTTACTGCTTTACCTGGCTCACATAGACATTATTTGCACTAGGCTGCTATTAACATAGGAATGTAGAATGGCTGCCAAGCAGGCAAATTACATATCTACTAAAATAAATAGATATGCCAAAGAGAAAAGAATGTGAATATCATGGAAGATACCCAACAATATTTTAGGAGAGTGGGAAAAAAAAAACAAACTGTGGGTGAGGGACTCACAGGGCGCTTAATTAAATCAATTTAATTTAAGCCACAAAGTGAAGGACAAATAAAACATTGACAAGTAGAATTAGAAGTTTGATGATGGGAAAACATAAGAAAATATTGAGACAGTAAATAATGGAATAAAGATAGCGAATCACCTGTCACATAATTACTCAAATTGTGATGTGACATAAACATAATATGACAGCGAAACATTCTCAGATCAGAGGATGTGAGCCCGAAGAACAAAGCAGAGCTGTAAATGATGATGCTTCCATGATGCCCTTGAATCTGCGGGATAACATGTTCAAAGTGTTGCTTTGACAATGATTCATTTTGCAGCTGTGCCAGAGCAGGGCCATTTAGGGGGCTATGGCTCAGGCCCAAGTAAAACACAATGAGCCAGTGGGCTAGGAACTTGTTGGTAGAAACAGGAATGAACTTTATGCATCTCTTTTGTGAAATTCTCCCTTTACTTCTGCACCGCTTCTTACCTGGCATATGTGAAGGAGGTCTTGGTCCTCCTAAGTCTCCGGGAGCTTGTCTGAAGTCTCATCTTCTCTCTCACACTTTGTTTCATTATTCATCACTATGGATCAAAATTTCCTTTTATATATATATATATATATATATATATATATATATTATTTTTAAACACTTTTATTTTACATACCAACCCCAGTTCCCTCTGCCACCTGTCCTCCTGCTACCCTCATCTTCCCACTCCATATCCTATCCACTCTTCGGAGAGGATGGGGCCTCCCACAAGGAGTTAACAAAGTCTGTCCATCATTTGAGTTAGGACCAAGGCCCTCTCCACTATATCTAGGCTAAGCGAGGTATTCCTCTACAGGGAATGGGCACTAAAGAGCCAGTAGTTCATGCATTAGGGATAAACACTGGTTCCACTGCTAGTGGCCCCACAAACTTCCCATGCCACACAACTGTCAGCCATATTTAGAGGGCCTTATACAGATGCCCAAGGTGTCAGTTCCGAGTCAGTAAACTCCTACTAGCTCAGGTCAATTGCTTCGGTGGGTTTACCTCTCATGGTCTTGGCCCCTTTGCAAGTAATATTGCTCCTCCATGACTGAACTCCAGGGGTTTGACCCAATGCTTCCCTGTGGATCTCTGCATCATCTTCCATCCATTACCAGATGAAGGTTCTATGATGACAATTAAGGTAGTCATCAACCTGATTGCAGGAGAAGGGCATTTTAGGTACCCTCTCTACTACTGCTTAGATTCTTAGCTGGGTAATTCTTGTGGATTCCTGAGAATTTTCCTAGTGCCTGGTTTCTCCCTAACCCTTAAAATGGCTCCCTCTTTTAAGGTATCTCTTTCTTTGCTCTCCTTCTCTCTCCTTCACCCACCTTGATATTCCTCATCTCTCATGTTCTCCTCCCCATTTCCCTTGCCTCCTGCTTCCGCTCTCCTTTGTCCCCCCATGTTGCCACTTTACTAAAGAGAGTTTGTCTACTTCCACTTCCCAGGGGGATCCATGTTTTTCTCTTTTAGGGTTCTCCTTGTTTCCTGTCTTCTTTGAGGTTGTAGAGTGTAAACTGATTATCCTTTGCTTTACGTCTATTATTCACTTAGGAGTGACTACATACTCTGTTTGTCTTTCTGTGTCTGTGTTACCTCACTCAGAATGTTTTTTTTTCTAGCTCTACACATTTGCCTGCAAGATGTCCTTGTTTTTTACCATTGAGTAGTATTCCATTGTGTAAATGCACCACATTTCCTTTATCCATTCTTTGGTTGAGAAACATCAAGGTTTTTTTCCATGTTATGGCAATTACGAATAATGCTGCTATGAACAGAGGTGAGCAAATGTCTTACTGGAATGGGCATGCAGGCAGACACGGTGCTGGAGAAGTGTCTGAGAGTTCTTTATCCAGATCTGCAGGCAGCAGGAAGAGAGAGAGACTATGGTCTTAGAGTGGGTTTTCTGAAACCTCAGAGCCCACTCCCAGTGGCACATGATCTCTAGCAAGGCCACAACTCCTAATAATTTCAAATATTGCCATTTCCTGATGACAAGGGCTTTTGAGTCTAGGAGTCCATGGGTGCTATTCTCTTTCATAGCACTACACCCCTCACCAGCTAACCAGGCCCCACAGCTAAGAGCATTTGAACAACATGAATTTTGCTGGATGGGGAGAGAGAGGGGAGAGGGGAGAGACAGGATGAAGGGAAGAGAGGGGGGCAATAATTGGAAGAACTATAATTATAGTATATCAATTACCATCTTTCTATACTTAGCAGCAAAGTTTAAATAATTAGAATTCCAAGAATGTCTGAGTAATGATCCGTGGGCACCATTCCATGTGTGTTTCCATGCAAAGATTTTGTTAAATGCCATTAAATTGTTTGCATCTGGCCTGGGTTCTGCAAAACAAGTATAGGTTGAGAATTGTGGGTGATGGGGTGAGCTGTTCTGTAGAAGCTGCACTTTCCAAGTGGAAGTGACTTCACTTAACCCCACACAAGCTACATTCCTGTGGGCCATTTTCACCAGATTCAAGCAGCTTTAGATTCCCTCCAAGAGATTCAGCTCAGATTTTTGGTGCAACATCGTCTTCATTTTGGAGGATTCATCCTGGTGTTCTTGGGCTGCCTAGTAGAATTTTAAAGTACTTAATGGAGCCCAGACGGCAAGGCTGTTACATCTGCAGATGTGGAGAGCATTAACAATACCCCCAAGAAATCACTGCTGCTGGGAACAGAAGGTAATTCCAAGGATTCCCTGAATACTAGAGTAATTTTACTGAAATTTTTAAAGCAGACCTTTTCGTATTTCAAAGAACATCAGTACACGTTTTTACTTTCTTTTTGTTGGTTATTTTTAATATATTATCTGAAAATTGGTAAATTCAATTACTATAAGGTGAATCAAGTATGTATACAGACATGATAAACTGAAGTGTTTATATAATTAATGAACATGTAATTTTAAATTCAATTAGAGAAGACCAAAATATTCATTTTAGAAGAACTTAAAAACACTTTAAATTATTGTATATTTAAAACTAATGTAAATATATTACGAATTTTTTGTGTAGTATTTTATGAGACTCCTAACAGGGGAAGAGGGTCTATCTCTGACTCCCGTGTCTGCTCTTGAGACTCTTTGTCTCTGATTGGAATACCTTTTCCTACCTGCATCTTGTTTAGTCATGTTGTACTGTCATCTTTTTGAGGATTGTGTTTATTTTTTTTCTCTGAAAAGGAAATTGCAAGGGAGTGGATCTGGGGAAGATGGGAATGGAGAGAAGCTAGGAAGAGAGGGTGATGGCAAACTGTGGTTGGGGTGTATTGCTTGAGAGAAAAATGTTTTTAATAAAAACATTAAAAAAAAGAATCTTAATATGAAATAAATTTGCTCCCTTTTTGTGTGTATATGAGTCTGTGTTCCTGTTTGTGTGTATATGATTATGTTCATGTGTGCCAATGAACAGGACAATACATGCTCTTTACTACCACTTTCCACATATTTTACTGAGATAAGGTCTCTCTCTGAACCTGGACCTCACTATTTTGTACTGCTCTCGATTTCTCTATTCAGTTTAAGATCTCAGCCAAGAGAATAGTGCTCCTCTGAGTACGTGGGGTGTTCCAATCTAGTCAATTTAATTACACCAATCCTACAGACATGCCCACAAGCTGACCCAATGTAGAAAATCCTTCATTAACACTCTTCCCAAGTGTATAATTACGTCACATTGACAATTAAGCCTAACATCACACCACTCCATTACATAAACCAACAAACAAGAATACTCTTAAACTGGTATGTTCTTACATAATAAATCTATTTTAACATTGATCTATTTTTATTCTCCAGTTTATGCTTTGCCTAATTATAGCAATAAGAAGAACATATATATTGTCAGAGAATGTACATTGTTCTACAAATGTCACTTTGGAGAAATTTTTGTTAAGATTGTCTAAGTGACTACCTAACATCATAGGTCAGTCTGCTTCAACTTTGCTACTAATAAAATTTTAATTGAACTTAAGACAAGTAGAGTAAAAAAAATTGCAAGTAGAAAAAAATGCAACCATGAATATTGTATTTTCTTTTGTTAAATATCGACACTGAGAGATTCAATATCTATGTGATGTTGTTGTCTGATCCATCACCTAGAAGGGTTATATCTTAGCAATATGAATGTTGTTATATCTTAGCAATATTATATATCTTATTATATCTTAGCAATATACATGTTATTTAATTATATCTTAGCAATATGCATGCAAGAAAGTAGTTGCTTTGTAACAAGCAAAGGTTCTGAGGTTTGTAGAATCAAATTCTCACCTCTGCCCTGTTTTTTAATTGCTGATTACCATGACTGTTCTTTAAATATAATTTTTCCAAATCTTTGTATTATTTCTGCATATTTATCATACTTACTGCAAAACAGCATATTTTAGATTATTAAAACTTTTAGCAGCAGTTTGGAAAAGCCAGTAACTGAATTAAATTTGGTATTTAATTAGTCAGAGAGATTATTATTGTCTCTAAGAATCCCATGCCTTAACTAAGCCTACCATTTGTAATATGTTTTAAAAGCACTATGCAACTCAGAGCCAGGAATAACAAGCAGAGAGCATTTGAGCATCTCTAGTAGCAATTGTCAATGTTCACACCCTCTTGCTTTATTCTAACTTTGATCAAAACCTAATTCCCAGATTAGATCTTATTATGTGGTCATATTGCCCATTGCAGTCATAACCTGATTCTTCTCTTGCTGGCAATGATTCGCGACACTTATTAAAATTTATGGTTTAGTAATTCCTTTTAAATTGGGGGATTATGAATGTCCTGTTCTCAACACCAAGTATTAAATCTCTTCTTCCCTTAAGCCTTCTAGCCTGAAAACATTTTTGCAAAAATCCCCACACTTATTTGCATTGAGTAAGCTTCAATTTAGTCCTGTGGTAGCATAGTTTCTTAAATGTGTAATCACTTTAAACAATGGAAATTTTTATTTGGTTATGTTCAGTATTTTAGTTCCTTACCTGATCAAAAACTTATTCTTTTTGCTGCACTGATTTCAGAAGGCTGTTTTCCAGTCTCTGAGTTATAGCATTCCCTAAGTGGATTATATTGCCTAGAGACAGGTGGGGATAAGAACAGAAGGGATGAGGTGGGGGAGAATGTACAGGGAGAGACGACTGGAGTAGGTGGATATTTAGCGGGTGGTATGGGTACCATAATAGTGAAAACTTCTGGAAGCTTATGAGGGTGACATAAACAAGGACTACAAGTAATGGAGGTTGTGGAGCCTAAACCGAAAGCTCTGTAGCCAGGCCAAGCTGGCTCCTAGTGGTGGGATTGGGTTAACAACTCAGCCACAAAACATTCAACCCACAACCTGTCCTGCTGGCTAGATGCACTGGAGCAACGATGGCTCAGAGCTTGTCAGAGAGGCCAAGCAACGATTGGTCTGACTTGAGACCCAAGACAGGAGTGGCAGCTTATGCTCAACTTTGCATAGATGACCAGAATCCTGTAGCAGGGGGGCTCAGAGTCCTAGGATAGAATGAAACAGGACTGATCAAAATATAGAAAGGAAGGAAGGAAGGAAGGAAGGAAGGAAGGAAGGAAGGAAGGAAGGAAGGAAGGAAGGAAGGAAGGAATCAACAAAAAGATCTCTAATGATATTTTGCTATACTCGTTTGCCTGACACAATCGTTATCAGGGAGACTTCCTTTAGCAGCTGATGAAATCAAGTAAAGAGACCCACGACCAATGATAGGCACAGAAAAGCGGGAAGGAGGTTTTAGGAGACATCATAGCCAAAGACACTAGGAGAACACAACCCAAGAATTAACTAAGCAAGTCTCCTTGGGGCTCACAGAGACTGAAATGGAAACCACAGAGCCTGCAACGTACTATAGTAGGGCTTCTACACATATGTTAGGGTTGTTTAGCTTGGCAATTTTGTGAGACTAATAACAGTGGGAATTGGGCAACTCTGACATTTTGCCTTCTTTCGGGACCCTTTTTCTCCTACTGGGTTGCCTAGTCCACAGGTGATATGAAGGTTTATGACTAATCTTATCTATCTTATTGCATCTTGTTTTGGTATGTTTGGCTGATATCCCTGGGAGGCCTGGCCTTTTCTGAAGGGAAATGAAAAAGCAGCAGATCTGGGGGAGAGGGGAGGTGGATAGGGAGGGGCTAATGGAAGGAGGGGGGAGGCTACAATTGGGATGTATTGTATGAGAGAAGAATAAGAGGAAAAAAATCCCTAAATATTTATTTTCGTTTAAAGACATCATTTGAAAGTTCAGACACTCATATAATGTATTTTATCAAACTCATTCAGATTCAAATTCCTCTTCTTGCTGCAAAAGCTATGGGAAAATCAATCCATGACCTCACAAAATAAAGAAAATAAGTTTTGTGAACAGGAAATAATTTTTACTATATTATGAAACCCAAATCTTTTTCTGTATTTATTTATTTGGTTGTTTGTTGATTCACTTGTTTATTTATTTTGCACCCTGGCTGCATTTCCTTCTCTCTCCTCTCCTCCCAGTTCCCTCCTTCTACCTCCCCTCCGTCCCACCCCTCAGTACACTTCTTCACTTCCATTTAGGAAAATGTAGGTATCCCATGAGTATCAACAAAACATGGCATATCAAATTGCAATAAGACTAATCACCTCCCATATGTTAAGGCTGAGCAAGGTGACTCCATAAGAAAAGTAGGGTTGCAAAAGTCTGTTAAAGAGTTGGAGACAGTCCTTACTCATTATAGTCTCACAAGAGGATGAAGCTACACACAAATGTAGTGTGGATGCAGAGTGTTAGGTCAGCCCATGCAGGCTCCTTGGAAACCCATTTCTTAATGATATATAATCTTTTCTTTTTTTTTCTTCTATTCATTTCCTTCTTCAATATTCTCAATTAGTTTCTCCACTCTCCCCCAAAGTCCCCACCCCCACCTCCAAGACTTTTTATGTCATTGAATTTGATCTTTTCTCTTATCTTGACTATCCCATCTAATATGTGCATTTGTGGATGTTTCTGATACTTTGACCGTATTCTCAATTCTGGGAGTCATATTTTGAAATGTATTATTCTAAATACCAATTCTCAGAATATCCTTTATGTTATTTTATTTCATTGTTATAAAAAACAACTTTCAAAAAAGACTTCTTATATTTAATTCCCATGGTTATGCTGCCTTTCAAAGAGTAAAAGTTTAGCCATCAAAAACATCGACTTAAGGTTGAGCACTGCCAAGGTGCCTGTATATTCAGATCAACTGGTTTCTAGCTTGAGAGTCCCCATTACCTTCCAAAGTAGGATTGATATACTAGAAGAAACTCAGTACAGTGCTATATAGACAATTACAAAAAGGATGTAAATAAGAAGCAGTCACAAGGAGAGATGCACAGGGCAGGACACTTGAAAATATCAAATGCAAACCAACTTTTCCATCTTCAAGTAGATTCAGTAGGAGACACTGATCCACAACCTCGGTGTGCAATACCAACCAGGTATGTTGTTCCAAGCTTCCGTGTCTAGTTTATTAGTGGCAAATATCAGGCTACATATGAACGGCACAGACATTCCAAAGATTTAGAGAGGTTGTCCCTGGAATATCAAGACCAGCTGAATTCTTTCACTATGCAATAATTACTGTGAAATGACCTTGCATGTTTATTTTTAGTTTCTTCCTAAAAATATATCCTGGAAGCCAAAGAATATTGTCTGTTTAATTACTGCAGAAGAATGCCAAGTGAAAGGTGTTTCATAAGCATTTATGAAATGGGTGAACTATGCTTTCATTATGGGACTTGATAATTCCACAGTGGAGCTGCAGTCTGCCAGTTGTTCTTTGAGGATATTTAGAAAAAATGCACATGTCAGCAGAATAATAACGTCAAGATTATCATGTTGTTCCACATTATTTTCTGGTCTTGAGTGCATGTACTATTGATTATGTACTAGGTGAATTTTCTGTTGTTATGATTTCAAATTTCAGCAAAATGACCACACTTTCTACCTCAAAAGGCTTTTGTGAGACTCAAATAAAAATTTGATCTGAAAATTATTTGAAAAGGACGTATTCTTTACAACCTTCTCTTTCCTTATGAGAAATCCGATGACAGTGTTGCCTGAGTATTCCAGGATATGGAAATGGAGGATTAACTGGAATAAAATCACATCATCTCTTACTTCAAAGTGAAGACCATTGTGATCAAATGTATCCACTAAAGGATTGCTCTGGTAGCTCCTCGTTAGATTATTTAATTTAATTTGAAATTCATTATGTTACATAAAAATTTAAGTAATGTAAGAGATTCAAATAACCTATGCCTCAAAACTAAACAAAGCACATGTACATAGCATGTATGTACATGTGTAGAAGGTTAATACATAGCATGTACATGTGTAGAAGGTTAATAATAAATACTCTACAAGGCAGACAATATATTTTTTTCATATTCTCTGTAACCTTGACACCTCGTAGCAATGATATGTAATGGGTATCAGATAAGCAGGATATTTCTGTATTAGTTATTAAAATATGTGTATATACAGGTATATAATACCCTTATTGGGTGATATACATCTGTGAAATTATTAAAATAAAAACGGTGTTTAGGCTGAAAATACATTGAAAAATTCAGATCTAGATCTCTTTAGATATAGGCAACTTCATCTGTATAGAAGTTTAACTTACAAGTAGACATCCTAATTAGAATGTATTCAGTAATTTCAAAGATATTTAAAATACAGACTCATTACATTTATTGTTGAAAAGCAAAATTAAGACAATGGGTCTCATTTTTGTATCCTGATTATATATTTGATTATTCTTAGAAGAATAGTATTTTCCTTTACACATTCAATACTTCCATACTGACTTCAATTTCAGAGCAAAGAGATTTGCATTTTCAGCACTATCAAGAGGTCCTGTAATCTCATTAACCTATGACCAAGGTATCTACTGAATGCTTACTCTGCAACAGGTCCTCGTCTAGATATTATGGTGTAGTATTAAACAACAGAAACTAACAATTTGAATATACTGACTATGTTTAGGAAAATATAGTAACTTGAACAACAATAAGAAAACTATAATATTCTACATTTAGTATTCTTACACTCAGTATTTACTTTACATCTCCTAATTATGAGATATGTGTAGTCCTAAGAGCAAAACATTCAGCAATGAAGAGTGCCTATTATAGGGAGACCAAAGTAGACAGAATAAAATTTCATTGGTAACATGATTTTTTAAAAGACATTACAATTAAAGACATGATAAAAGTTTGAAGTACAGGAAAAATATAACATTTCAATTTGCAAAACTTGAGAAAATGATGCTTTAGGAATATCTTTGCTCTGTTTTAAATGTAAGGAAATTTGATATATTGTTGATAGGTTATATTCACATTCCTCAACCTGAGGCAGCATGTCTTACTATAATGTTAAGGCAATACTGGTCAAAATAGGGCAACATCGTCTTCAAATGAATAAAAAGAAATAAATGAAGACTCTGAAAATATATTTCAAAGAAATTTTAGTGTCTGTTGCTGTTAATTATAGAAGCCGTGATAAAATATATCTACTGAGGTCAAAGTTGAAATCCATTCAGTCATAACACCCTGCTCTAGCTCCTCAGTAAAGACAAGTTCCACCCACTGTATTTGACATATCTCACTCCCTAGTATTTTGCTGCCTTCAGGGAAATGATCTAATTATTTTCCTTTCTTTAACTTTGTTGCTCTTTTTCATTTTGCAAAGGTGAACTCTTTAGAAAAAGGCTAGAAGGCAAAAGAGTTTATTGTTCTACTCATTCAATCATAAATCTTAGGATGTCAACATAACTTGAACACTAAAGCAGCCTGGCACTATTTTCAGGGTCCATCTACAGCAAAGTAAACTAGAACCCTAGGTAAACCGGAAGAAAAAAGGTGTTCTAGCAGCATCCCAGCCAAGAGTTCCAAATGATTCGGCTGAAACTGAATAAGTTTTTTATTTTTTCTATCAAGTAGGATTATCAGATAAAATAGCAAATGCCTAGTTGAATTTGAATTCTAGGTAAAAACTAGCTCATACTCCATGAAATATTTTTACATTGTAACCCTACTTTGAAAATATAAAACTTACATTCTTGCCAATTGAAAAAAAATGACTCACAGGGAACCAAAAATTAGCAAAGGATTTCATAGTCTTGATTCTGAAACATACGCATATAGATGCAAGTGGCAAAAGTCTTCTAATACGGATTGAAGGGAATGTAAACTTGAGCCTCGGCTCTAATACCAAGACACACATAAGAATTTAATTCAATAGAATCATAATTAATCTGCATGTGCATCATATCTGTCTTTTTGAAGTTTACTGGATCTATGAAGTTTCTGGTACATCAAGTTGTATAGCTGAAGCACGATTAATAAAAACTCAAGAGAGAAAAATTGGAATTCAAACTGAAGATCTGAAAAGCAAAGCAGCCAGCCACTGACTCTTACCTTGACCTTATTCTGAAATTGGCATTCCTGCCTTCAGGAATCTCTGAATGAGATTGTGAGTCAGAGTCCTCTCCTGTCTAATAATTCTCTCTAGTTCTGGGATTAAAGGTGTGCACCATTGGGATTAAAGGCATGCACCACCCAGTTTCTATGACAAACTAGTGTGACTCCTGAGATTAAAGGTGTGTCTTACCACTGTCTGGTCTGTAAGTCTGCCAGCAGGTCTGTTTTACTCTCTGATTTTCAGGCAAGCTTTATTTATTAAAATGCAAATGAAATGATTTGCTTGTTTGTTTGTTTGGATGGTTGGTTTCTTGAGACAGAGTTTCTTTGTGTAACAATTCTGTCAGTCTCGTTACTAGCTTTGTTGACCAGATGAGTCTCAAACTCACAGAGATCTGCCTGCTTCTGCCTCCTGAGTGCTGGATTAAAGGCATATGCTACCACCATGCTGCTAATTTCATCATTTATATTAATAACAACTGGTGTTTTTCTCTCTCTCAATTAACTTTCTTTGTTTTAAAAAGTAAAACATTAAATATCTGACAAACCAATAATTAGTTTTCCACTTTCACTTCCACTTCAGCTGAAATGCTTGTTGACAGAGGATAATAAATGGTTCTACAATGAATAATGTACATAAAACTACTTTTCTAAAATTTCATTACACTGTAATAATTTTTCCTAATAGCATGGCCACTCAACTTTATTTACAAACAAAAACATGCCCTCTAACATACTGAAACTGATAATTTGAAAACAAAGGATAAAAGGTTCACAATTTAAAACAATATATTTTCTGATGCCTATTTTAATCAAAATTTGTACATTTAAAATTAAAAGTATTAGTCTCGAATATAAATAAATGAAACATCACTTTTAAATATAAACTGGTATAGAGGTTTAAAAGAGAGGAATGGAGCATGAAGATTTAAACTGAGCTAGACTGCTGATTACCTTGCCCAGCTCTGATGTATGGGGAAGACCTTAATCCTGACTCCCCTTGACCTGCCATGCTTTGTACAAGCCCTGTGAGGCCTTCCTCTTTCTGAGTGAACACTGAGGAGGAGTGGATAGAGAAGGGGGTTAGATGGGAGGCAGGTGGAGGGAATTGGAGAAGAGTGGGAAGAGAAAATGTGATTGGCATATAAAATAAATGAAAAAATGTTGATTAAATAAAAATCCAAATAAATAAATAAAATAAAACAAAAACGAGTCAGAGGGAATGAGAGGAGGAGGACAATGGGGAGAAATAAAAACCACTAAAGATTTTCTGAAAAGATATATGAAAAACCTTAAAACTACAAATACATATACATATATAGATACAACTACTATATGTATATACATGTATGTATATATTTATGTTCAGCCTAAATCTCCACCTGAGCCCTCCTCCTCCCTCTTCAAACCCTATCCTTCTTAGACAGCCCACCAAGAGGCAGCTCCTCCCCAGGAGCTGCTCAAGGCCACTCCTCCAGGGTACTTAAGCTTCAGTCCCTAGACTTGCCATTGATTTTTCCTCCTCCCTACTCCACCTCACTTCTGGGAGCTTGAAAGTCACCTGGGGATGCTTTGCTCATTAAACCTAGTCTTTTTTGCTGGCCTTGATCTGGCTTATTGCATCTGCGGAGAAACCTACGCCTGGGGACCCCCAAATACTTAATACTTAGCAATATATATGTACATATTTTAGCAATTTTTATGCATGTGTGCATATACTTTTGAACACATGCATAAGAATTGTTAAAATATAATTACCCTATGAAAAGCAACAACGTTTCTACTACATGCCAGAAGATAACGATTAAAAGGTAAAGTGCCAGGAACAGTTTGTGTTTTCAGACACTGAGATCTCATAGATCTCTAGACGTTGCACGTTATTGTTAATAAAATCTAAAGGAAGGAAGCTTTAAAGTGTCTCAAATTATCTCAGTTATAACTGCTAGATATTGGAAGCGGCTGCTTTTCTTCAAATTGTAAGCTAAGTCCAGTAGAAGAAGCATGCTTACCTGTCTTTACATTACATTCAAGGACAGAGACAGGAAATGTGAATAGCGCTCAGGAGCTGATTGAGCAAGTACTGAAAGAAGCGATATCTTTAAGGAGGATTATTCTGGGCAAGGGCTCTGCAGAGAAGAGTGATCATGAGCCTACATTTACCTGCTGAGCAAATTGCATTGCATATTTTTTGAAGAACTCTAAATCTCTATGAAGGAAGGGAGAATCTTGACACTCTCTCTGAAGACTTATAACTCATCCTAAATAGTCAAATGGCTAGTGTAAGTTGCTTCCAAGAGAATTCTAATGAATAGTACTTTAACACCAATTTGGAACAACTTAAAAATAAGTTGTAGTTAGATGGAATTCTAACAAATCTCTAGTTGAGAAATATTTTGTCTCTTCAAGAAAAATACACGGTGGAAGTATTTAGCTGAAGGAACAGCAGTAACTGTAATAATAAGAAGTAGAGATCACTTAGCATAAAATTTATTGAAATGGTGCTCCAATTGATTTGAGGGTGGAAGGATTAGGTATGCTCTCTAACCAAGAATAATGCATACAATAGAAAATCTGAAAGTTTTGGTATGTAGATGTAAAATGAAGAGGCAATTTAATTTCAGCAAGCATTTTCTGACTCTGGCACATACCAAACAGAGTTTAGAGCCACAGCAAACACAAATAGGATGACTTATGGAATTGGTTCACAGAAAATCTGTGGTGGTACACATCACACACTCACAATTATTCACAACATGCAACTCTACTTAAACCTCATAAAAATCTATTCAGAGCACTTTTGGCTACTATGGTTGCTCTCTGAAACCAGTATAATCTCTAGAGGTATTCTAAACCCTTACTCTTATACCCACAGATAAGTTTATCTCACCACACACAAAAAACCCACCTTATTCTTGCAACAAATGGAGATCATTAGAGAAAGCCGCCATAACTGGTTGAACTGCAAAGGTTAAGTGACAAAGGGATGCCTAGTTCTAATTGACATGTCTACAACACAAGTCCTGCACCTAACAGACCTGGCAGAACAGGAAGTGGCAAAATTGCAATAGCCAGATAACAGTGACATTAGCTATGAGAGTGTGTTATTAATACATGGCAGGGAAGCTGCACCTCAACGAGAGGTGGAAAACAACACTGGTTGACTTGCCTAGGTGAATGGGGAATCTCACAAGTTTCCACCCATAGATTAAGAACTACAGGCAATGGCTGATACAGAGAGGGGGAGAATTAGTGCTCCTTGGTTATTCAATACTAAGGGGTTAGCCATAAAACATATTCTTATCTGCAATACTAAATAAATTCATTGGATTGTTCTATAAAGTCTCTCTCTCTCTCTCTCTCTCTCTCTCTCTCTCTCTCTCTCTCAGTGTGTGTGTGTGTGTGTGTGTGTGTGCATGTGGGTATGTGTGTGCATGTGTATATGTGTGTGTGTGTGTGTGTGTGTAACGGAGAGATTAATGAAGAAGAGGTCATAAATTAGAGAGGAAACAGGGAAGGGGACATGAGAGACTGCAGAAAAAAAGAACAACAATTAAATCTTCATATGTGAAATTTTAAAAAAATTAATAAAAAATCCACTAATGCACATTCTTTTCTCCACAGAACCTAGTAGGTTGACGAAAATTTCAATAAATACCTATTCAATGTATATATAATTGGGTTGAAAATCCCCAAAGAGAAAGCAATTAATTATGCATAGGGAAGTCTGGAAGTGCTTGACATGTGAATTTGTTTTCCCGAAATAAAATATTAATAATCAATCAGAACAGGCAGAGCAAGCTAGCCAGAAGTAATAATCTATAATATAGGTGATTTTTTTCTGTTATGATTAGGTAATAGTATTTGATGTAGTTTGGTGAACTATAAATTGCCTACGAATGCTAAAAGTTTTGTGGTAGATGATGTTGCAAAATTATAAATTGAAGCCAGATTCTAAATGGTGATCTGCATTCTCACTCAGTCCATTTTAAGTGTCATAGAATGAAGATTTAAGCAATTTATTGGTTTTTGAGGATAAATGCTCATTATTATTTGTTGTGTCCAATTTTTAGGATGTGTTGATCATTGCTGACCATGTGGCAAATCTTAGTAAGCACAACAACACACCTGAGGAAACAGATGAAGCCCAAAATATGTAGAACATATAGTCTACTTTTAGTGATAAACAGTAAGGAAACAAAAACAAGAACATTTCCATAAAACTATAATATTCATTTAATTAGCAAATATTTGTTAAACATCTCTGTACGAAAGTCATATTTTAAACTACATAAAATGTCAAGGTTAGTAATATCAGCTCCAGGAAGACAGAAATAGAGATGTTTCCTGGGACTCACTGGCTATCCTACTCTGAGTTTCAAGCCAATGCCCTAACAATAACAGAAATAAAGTACCTATGGAATAACATCTGAGATTGTCCTCTGACCTGTACAAATACACCTACAGATGCTCATGAACTCTTCCGTGCATGTGCATGCACTCACACAGACATAAGCACATACACATACACACATATACATACACAAAAAAGGCAAATTTCTTGTGCTATCTATTTTAAATGACTGTGTTCTGTTAATATAAAAACAAAAGCGAAATGTTGTGCCATAGATTCAATAAATCTTTGAAACATTAACTATTTTTAATGTAATTATCAGAAAATTGCTCTAATAGAACAGAAACTCTAAACAGAGGTTTTATTTTTTTGTTTTGTTTTGTTTTCTTTTGTTTTTAATGAAGTTACAAAACAACATAGCAGAACAAAACTTCCAAGGCTGGAGAAGCATCGTTGTAGGTAAGAAAACACTGGAAGAAACGAAGAGTGAGTATGAGAGCTTAAACTAGAGCATCATCTCCATTATTAATCAGTAGGTTTAAATGCCTGAATATCGGAGCTTCACACCACGGAAGTGACTTGCTGTGATTGTATTATTTTGCATAATGTATTTGGTCTTTTGAAAATAAAAGAAAGAGGGAAATGTATAGGTATATAAAGGATGAGATAGATGTGGTCAAAATGGTGATGGTTAGGGCAATAATTACTTGTTACATTATGATCTTGATGCTTTTCAGAAATCAATGGGATTTGTTAGAACAGTGTGTACACACACACACACACACACACACACACACACACACACACACACACACACACTCCTCCCAGAGGCTCCGGAAACATCACGGAGGAGGGGACTGAAGAATGCAAATACGGAGGGATGTGAAATGCTATCTTCGGGCCAAGACACAGCAAATGCAAATGATATTTGCCAACAGCATATAGGAATGTCTGAGGCTGACCCTCTTGCCAGTCATCCAATGATCAGAGACAAACTACTAGAACCTTATACCTTCCTGTTGAACTGCACAGTACCGAGAGTTCTGCAGCAAGGGAAGACATTGCCTTCTATTACTGTAGCCACTGATGATCCAATCACAATCCAAAGGATAATTTTAAACCCATGTTTAAATTTTTGAGGTCACAGAATAAAACAAAAGCACATGAATGGAGAAGGAGACTTTCAGGAAGATAGTGTCCAAAAGAGGTTTAGAGATTCAGAGAGAGCAGAGGGTTGAAAGTAATCAGAATACATTTCATAATATATGTCACTGTCGCAAGACAAATATTAAAAGGAGAAAATAAAGAAGTAGAACTATTGAAGATAGTCTAAGTAAATTTGAAAATACAATTGTCATCCACACAGAGTGGTGAATGTTTTTGGTAGGGTTAAAATAACCTTTCTCCTCATTGAATATTTTAGTGAATAAGAACCAAGATTTTCAGTTGACAGTAAAAAAGATGTATGAAACAGTTATGCAAAATTAAGAGAGAACTGTCATTAAGTAAATATGGTAAAATAGCCAAGCAGTGCTAGGGGAAATTGAGAGTCTAGGTCATGAATTTAATTTGAGATTAGAAAGCATGTTTCTTTGGCTTCTTTGAACATGTTTTTTTTCTATATCTCTACTTGGCTCTTATCATAAAGAGTAGGTGACAAAATTAATTTAAAATGCATTACAGTTGCTATAACAGTTGCTAGAATTACTAACATGTCATATATGTATATATATATATATATATATATATATATATATATATATATATATATATACACACACACACTCTAGAGATAGCTGGGTGAAATACTATAAGATCCCCACAAAACATTCTTGTTTTATTAGTGAGATCACCATTTCATTTATTAGTGTCAATCTTTAAAATAAATTAGCATCTTGAAGCAAGTATTTGACAAATCATAAAATATATTTTGTGTTACTTCACATGAAGAGCTACAAAAATTGCTTAGGAATAATATACATAGGAAAAAAAGAGATGGCATTTCACTTGTTCCAAACGCTTACTACTTTGCACACCATCTTGAAGCTAGTACTGTAGTGAGGAGTAGACAAGCCCGGCTTTCAGATGAAACTGCCCATGCTTCCTCTTTCAGCTGTCATGTTAATATGTTTCTTGCCATGAAAAAAAAGGGATGGTTTTGCCAATTATTTCCCTGAGGAATCCTTTATGAAATAAGTGTTCCACTCCAAGAAATTCTTTTCATATGGCAAGATTAGATCAGTTTCATTCATTCATTCCCATCACCCTTGGCAAACCCTCCAGAGCTTTTGGGGGGGATAATTGAGTAATACAACAATGGCTTTAACTTTCCCATAACGGACTCGTGGTTCTCTACAGTCTTCATTTTCCATTCAGAGCTCTCTGAACAGAATTGCAATTTCTGAGCCAGGAAATAGCATACATTTGATGAAATGGATTTCAGCTATTTGGCTTGAAAATAAGATCTTTGAACATTTAAGGTAAAAATGGCCTCATTTCTTTACCATTGGTTTTCTTTTAAACATCATATGGTGTCTTATAATTTTACACAGTTCTTTACATCTAAACACACAGTCTTTAGTTGCATCATTATTTTATATGTGCTCTAAAATGAACACTTAGTTCTTCAACTAATTTGGAAATACTTGGTAGGTATTAGAAAAGTATTAAAATGATTCAGAAAAGTCAAGATCAAGCAAACTGTGAATGCCACTTTGAATATGTGCCATTAGTTTAAAAATATACAAAGGTTGCTCAAATATATAATCTCAGGACAAAATTAACAATAAACAGATGGGAAAATATTGAGGAGACAGAATAAATGGAAAGCAAATATGAGGACCTATGGGCATACAATAGGAGCAGAGCATTTAAATAAACAAATTACAAACATAAACATAGTTTGGTGAATATGTTAGAGTAAAGAATTGATCAATTAATTTGGTCTAGTCAAAATTTCAACGTTTAGATACTTTTTTGAAAGAGATCTATCTATCTATCTATCTATCTATCTATCTATCTATCTATCTATCTATCCACCCACCAATCTATTTTACATCTCAACTGCAGTTTCCCCTCCTCCTCTCCTGTTACTCCCTCCCCACACCTCCTCACTCTTCCCATCCCAAATCCACTCTTCTATTTTTATCTAGAAAAATTCAGGTCTCCCATGAGTATCAACAAAACATGGCATATAATGTTGCAGTAAGATTAAGCATCTTCTCATGTATTAAGATTGGACAAGGCGACTAGTTATGAGGAGAAGAGTCCCAAATGCCAATAAGAATTGGAGATAGCCCCTGTTCTCATTGTGATGAATCCAAAAAGAGGACCAAGTCACAAAACTATGACATAATGCAGAGGGCCTAGGTTGGTCCCATAAAGGCTCCCTGGTTGTAGTTTGGTCTCTAAGAGCCCTTATGTACTTAGGTTATTTGATTCTGTGAGTTTTTTATGTTGTCCTTGACCTCTCTGACTCCTACAATATTTTCCCTCCTTTTTCTGCAGGATTCTCTGAACTCTGCCTAATATTTAGTTGTTGATCTTCCTCTGTTTTCATCAGCTACTGGACGACTTCACTTTGATGGCAATTGGACTATGCATCAATATCACAAGAGTTGGTAAGTTTGGGATATGTATTTGCTATTACTAAGAGTCTGAACTGGAGTCCTGCTTGTAGATTCCTGGGAAATTCCCTTGTGCCGATTTTTACCTGGCCCCCAAATGCTCTCCTCTTTCCAGTAGTATCTTTCATTACACTTCCCTACCCTACATATCCCCTGAACATGAATGCTTATATTTCCTTCCCTACGCACCCTCAATCTGCTTGTGATAGCTCGCCCATTTTTCCTTTACTGGGGAGATCCAGAAATCCCTCATGAACCTTCCTTGTTACCTAGGTATCTCTGGGACTGTGGATTGTAGCCTTATTTTCCTTTATTTTATAGCTAATAGCTACATATGAGTAAGTTTTCATACCATGTTTGTCTTTCTCTGTCTGGATTACATAGGATGATTCTTTTCTAGTTCCATAATTTGCTTTCAAATTTCCTGGTGTCCTTGCTTTTAATAGCTAAGTAATACTCCATTATAAAAATATACCACATTTTCTTTATCCATTACTCAGACGGACATCTATGTTGTTCCCAGATTCTGTATATTATGAGTAAAGTTGCTATGAATATAGTTGAGAAAGTGTCTTTGTGGTATGAACATGCATTCTTTAAGTATATGTTCAAGTGTGTTTTAACTGAGTCTTGTGGTAGATTGATACCCAGTTTTCTGAGAAACCATGACACTGATTATATAAAATGGCTATACAAGTTTGCACACCCTCCAGCAATGAAGGAGAATTCCCCTTTCTTCACATTCTCTCCCTTGATGAGCTGTCCCTTGTGGTTTTGACCTTAATCATTCTGACAGGTGTAAGGTAGAATCTCAGAGTTGTTTTGATTTGCATTTCCCTGATGGCTAAGGATATTGAGCATGTCCCTAAGTGTCATTCTTCTGCATACAAGAAACACCTCGACATCAAAGATAAACATTTACCTCAGAATAAAGGCTTGGAAAAAGATTTTTATAATCAATTATACCTAATAAAAATCCTGGTGTGGCTATCCTAATAACTATCAAAATATGCTTCCAACCATAATTAATCAAAAGAAATTGAGAGGGGCATTTCAGATTCATCAAAGAAAAAATCCACCAAGATGTTGGCTCTATTCTGAGCATTTATGCCCCAAAGGCAAGAACCAAAATTTGCCAATGAAGCATTACTAAAACTTAAATCACACCTAGAATCCTACACTCTCACCAGTGAACACATCATCCAGACAGAGACTAAACAGAGAAATAATAGAACTAACAGATGTTAAGATTCAAACTGACCTATCAGATATCTACAGAATATTTCACCCAAACACAAAAGAGTGGATACATTTTAAAAGGCACATTTAGCAAACAGAATTTAAGGGAGAGTAACTCTGATTTGACTCTATATAAGACATATGAATAAAAACTTATATAACACCATTTGGTTTGAAGCTACAGGTGTTAAAAGGCAATATTCTTCTGAAAATGTTCAATTATTTACAGCATAAAATTAGCATCATTAGTTGCATTTTAAACTTTGTTCTTCCAGTAGTTGCAATATCTTACTTCTAGGTTAACACTCTTTTATTAAGGTACATATCTCGTTTTATTACATTGCTTTCTGAGTATAATATTTAATTTATGATATATTTTCATAATTATTACCAAAAGTCTAGACCATTATGTTAAATCTTTGCATATTTTTATATAAATTGAGAGAACTAGCAGAAACCCAACAATGTTCTTAGTGATCGATTTGATGTCACTACCAATTCTCAACAGTGCAAATAATTTGACAAGAAAACCCAGGTGACTTACGTATTCATACATGTTGATATATTCAGATATATGTCTATTTGTAAATCTGAACATATAGAGAGAGAATAGGCATATGAATGTGTAGCTGTGTGTACTTAACCAGGTACGTTTTTCAGATTTACAACTTTTTTCAGATTTAAAAATTTTCAATAGGCTTATTCCCAACTATAAGACCTAATATCTTATTTCTTACTTTTTTTGGAAAAGAAAGCTTGTCATATTAAGGAGTTCTGTGTCCTTTTCTATATTATACAACTACTTCTTTCATATTTGCATCTGTATGTGTGTGGTACCTATTCATTGTGTATGTATGTATGCATATGTTTGTGCACGTATGTGGAGATCAGGGATTGAATCTGTTCTTCTTTGATCACGCTTCACCTTTCATGTTGAGGGCAGCTCTCAACCAGGAACCCAAGGCTCAATGATTCAGCTAGCCAACTTGATGTGGGGATTACTTGTCTATGTCTCCAATGTACCAAGACTACAGAGAGTCCACCGTGGCCACCAGACTCTTCAGAAAGAGCCTAGGATCCTATTACCCTCATTCTTTCAAAACTAATGTTTAACCCAATAATATATACTTCCCATCGTGTATCTTTTTTATATGTGTTTTTGTCAATTCTATTACATAAGGATGTCTTTCTTATGCACCCAAGATTGATCTCTCTCAAATGGTTTTCACAAAAGATACAACCCTTACATTCAGATTCCTTGGGAACAAAGAGAGTAACTTCCATGGATGTCAATCATCAAACATAAATGGCCTTATCTTGGAAAGTATTTATAAGTCTAGTTACAACCAACTGGGTATGACATAGGCCATCCCATACACAGACCTCAACATCGGTCTTTAACTCCCTTCTGTATTTTTTCATTGGGGAAAGGCAGAGAGAGGTGGTGAGGAGGGAATGGGAAGAGAGTATAGAGGGGAAACTGTGGATGGGATATAAAATAAATGCCTGATTTAACTAACCAGCTGCAGCACTCAGGAGAGCACATCTTATACCTCATATGGACAGCACAAGAGAGCAAACCCCACTGGCAGAGGTGTGGGTGAGCCAGCCCCGAAGGTGTGAACATGGGAGAGCTGTCCCTTCTGCTACATAGCACAGAGGTGGGAGAGAGATGCCCTCCCAACACACTTATCAACTCCTGAGGCAGAGGGGAGAGCAGGCCCTGAGATTATAAGAGCAGAACTGCTGGTCTTGCCTATCATAAGCTGTAGAACTTGGCAGAATGTTACAGGAAGGTCTATTACCCTTTCCCAGGTGGACATATACATATTTTTCTTAGGGTTCACCTTTTTCCTTGACTTCCCTAGGGTTGACTATAGGTTCCTTATCCTTTGTTTTACTGCTACACTTATATTCAATCTAGAGGAAAAGATCCTCTTCAAAACATTATTGTGCAAGTATTTCATAAGGTTTTATCATTTTATGAAACTCCAAATTCATGGAATGGAAAAAAGCCAGCACTAATCTCCTGGTGTGCTTAGACCCCTACACATGTCACACAGTTGGATGTCTATGATTGCTACTTAAGAAAAATATGTAGAAGCATATCCTCTATAATGAGAGTGATACAGACTTTTCATTCAGATTTTTACCATATCAACCACGATATAGTGTGACAAGGATCAGTGAAACATTTGTATTTATAATTACCAGCAAAAAAAGAAAGTAACATATTAAATATATCTATGGATACAAAGACATATGCCAGAACTAATCTTCACAAGTAGAAGAAATAGATCAGAATTGATAATTGTACCTTATACATATAGTAAGTAGCATTCTAAGGCTGCTAATAAAATCTATATTCAGGATATGAAACAGTAATCGATGTCTGTGACCTAGCCTTTCACAGAAGGTGAATTATTTGCATTGATCCCATTATTATTTTGTTAATGATTGTTCTTATTCATAGAGATAAAAAATATTACATAAATCAAAGCTACTCAAAAATACAGCTACTGACGAAGACACCTCAGTACTAACCAAGTGTGTGTGCTGGGAATGAAAATGTAAAGTAACTTGAATTTACACATATTCATATTCTGTTCATAGAAGTAGTTTTCACTAAATTGTAAGTAATGCAAACCAATGATTAATTTTAATAAATAATATATATTAAAATGAATAAATTCCACCAAAAGAAATATATATGTATAACTCAACATCTATATATAAAATGATTAATATTTATAGAGGATTTACTAATAAATATATATTAAGTCAGAAAGATATATGTTAATTATATGTTAATATAAATATAATTTAAATATTTATTAGATATAAAGTATATCTAATATACATATATATATATCTTTCTAGTTTAAAACGGGTACCTTATCTAAATATATTAGTTACTAAATAATAGAAAACTGGCCATTTACGGATATCAGATACCTTATATGAAATGTATTGCAAAATCATACAAGAAATCTAGAAAGTGACATTTTACAAATGCATTTTATGGCTGAAATATTAAAGAGTAATACACTGGTGACATCAGCAACATGATTTTAACATAAGCATTTTGGTTTTCACTGGCATGCAGATGCAATTATAGCACTTGAATAGTATGTAGGTAGGTAATGAGTCCATATGGGCACGCCCTTTACGTGGAACCAAATGGAAGAGCATTTGCTGAAGAAGATTGGAGAAAATAATGGTAGTATATGCCTATACCTCTGACCATGTCCAGAGACCAAGAAGATGTAAAAATGAGATGCTTAATGCCTCCAAATCAAGGCTTGTGACTACTAGACTAGTTATCAGAAATAAACAGCCTGTCCTGGTACAATGAATGCAAAAGGATATCAGCCAAGCATTGCAGTAATCCGTGTTTGGTTGCTTCATAGGCACCTGGTTGGCTGTTCATTTCCACATGCCTTGGATAGGAAGTTCCCAGTTCCCTAGCAGGCTAGTCTTAAAGATTAATCTCTATACCTCTTAAAAAAATTAAAAATTACCTCTTACTATGACTTTTCATTATTGTTTCTTAGTTTTTATTGAGAAATTACTTACTTTACCATTATTAAGTGGCAGGAACATTGACTTCAGCAACTTCTGAACTATAAAAAGACACCAAAACTTTCATATTAAAATATGGTATAGAAATAAAAAGGAAAGTTTGATCTATAGTAAGCACCCTTTATTTCTTCCATCCAAGTACTAACCAGGCCTTACCCTGCATAGCTTCTGAGATCAGAGGAGACCAGGCACATTCAGAGTTTTATGGCAATAGACAAACACCTTTTATCTGTATAAGTAAACAAAATTAGATTAATTGGAGAAACTTGGCAATAAAGACATCTTCTACTTGACTGCCTGTTTAGTCTGAATACTATCAGGCTGCTAGCCAAGGAAAAACTAACTAGAACTGAGTGGAAATAGACAATATTCTCTCACTGAAACGCTTAATATAGTTATTATATTAAATTTAAATTTAGGTCTACAAAGCAAAAGGTCTTATGCTGGTAATCACATCTTCTTGAAAGGACAAACTCCATGTAATTTAAATAGGATTTACAATTCTCAAGATTACACAGTCTTCAAGAAATCCAATTAGATAAAATAAATATCAAATTTCTAAGGAAATATTGAGAACCAGGTCTTTTCTATTTACCTGAGTGATATCAGCATTATTAGAGCATGTGTTTTCAACCTCCCTCCGACAGATACTTCTTACGGAAATTTGTAAAACTATATACTTCTTTACACAATCTTAGCTTATTTTATAAATTTAATTATAACCAAGGAAGAAATGTATAAAATTGATAAACATTAACATTTGGGACGAGTTTGTCCCAAGACATTCAGAACAATGACAACAAGTGAAATGATTCTCAGTGTCATCCCTGAACTTTGATGCTCATTGGCATGCATTTATTAACATGAAAAACTGTTCTTCACCATTTTAATTTATTGCACTATTTCCCAATCACTCACATTTCCAGTGAACTTTCTGGTAGAGCGTAATCCTAAAACATCTTTTGCTGACTAAAAGTCTTTCATTGGTTTTCTATTATAATTCTCTGAAACAACAACAACAACAACAAAAATCTTTGATATTCTCCAATGATAGGCACATGGTCATATTTTTCTCTGGAATTCAGCTTCTTTTTTCTTTTAACAAAAATTACAGGCATGTTTTGACTGAAATAGACAAAACACATTTTATATATAATTTAAATTATAATTTTAACATTATAGAAAAAAAACCCTTTCCACCCGTTTGATACACCTGTATGGAGATTTGTACATAGGTGAAACGGGTACAACATTGATTTCATTTCATTAAAGTAAAAAAAAAAAAAAACGATACCAAAGGCTGAAAAGATGTTTAACAACTTATAAACACTTACTGCCCGTACATGAAGATGAAATTCACATCTTAGGACCCAAGTGAATGCAGGCCATGATTCCATGCTCACCTGAAACTCTTATATTGACATGATGAGACAAGGAGGTCTCTGGGGCTTTCTGACTACTAGAGCAGTCAAACACCTACCTCAAAGGAAAAAAAAAACACAGCAATAAAAGAACACACTAAAAGTCCTTCTCTGTTGTATTTCATCGTTATCACAACATATAAGGACTCTTGATTGCTTTTTTCCCGTGAAAACCTACATGGCTCTATTCAGTACTATGGAAGCTGGTCCTCAGACAGCATGAGACTTTGGGGTCAGATCTAGCCTAAATCAGGTAAGAACTGAGTTCAGAGTGTCAGGCATTTTCAGCAATGGGGAATTTTTTTTCATTTATTTCTCTTTCTTTTCAGTCACTGTTTTGAATCCCTCTGGAAAATGGATGCCGTCTGTCAGCCTTGTCGCCGTTAGCTCCACAAGATTGTTAGAAACTTCACTCCATTCCCAATTTCCAGCCTCTGTTCCACACAGTTTCCCAAAGTGATGAATGTCAGGAGAAAGAAGCATGGCCCATGTCATAGACACAATTTCTGCAATATTCTCTTGGCACGCTGCACGATTCTTTCATGTTCAAACCCCAAGTCAACTTTTTTGCTGTGTCTACAAATAACAAATGGCATCAGGGAAAATCTTTGTCCCCTGGGACTCCATGCATTCTGGCGTCCTGAACATGCCACTTTCAATGCGCCTGTGGGTTTCTGATGTCTTTGCTCAGATACCTTCATAAATTCGTTCTCTCTAGCATTGGTCCCTTAGACGGTTTGTCACTCAAATGGAAAATTACTCATTTCCATGCACAATCATAATTCAGTCTGCCTTAGTGACATTTCTGTCGTAACCACCATAACCAAGGCAAGTTATCAAACAAAGCTTTGAATTGGGTTTCCTGCTTCAGGTGGGAGTCTTTGTCGGCAGAGTAAATGCATACAGACAAGCATGGCTGAGAGCTCACATGTTATTCCCAAGTAGGAAGTATAGAGACGGACTGAGGATGGCCCAGTTTTTTGAAACCTCAAAGTCTACCCTCTGTGACACACCTTTCCAGGAAAGACACAACACTTAATCCTTCCAAAATATTTCTATGAAACGGGTACCAAGTATTTTAAACTTGTGAATCTATAGGAATGATTCTCATTTACACCATCATGCTGTCGTGACTATGCTGGTCTTTAATCTTTATTTCTTTTTGCACTAAAAAATAAATCGTGCACTTAAAAACTGCGTCAGTTTTTAAATAAGCAGGTTTGTGCAAATGAAAGTGGAAATATTTTCAATTCCATTAAGAAAATACTTTTATTTTAGTTATACATTCTAAGTTATTTGAATTTAGTGTGCAGTTATATAAGAAATATAATTTTAATTTAAATATATACAATAGAATTCCTAAGTAGTAGTTAAAAACAACAATTGAGCCTGTAGTTTCAATGAAGAAAGTAGTCTCTACTTTCCAAAATTCTGTCAATATGGAAAGTGAATTATGACACAAACTTATGATGCCCAAGATTTGAAATCTAGCTAGATTCTGTTAGCTGAGCAATGTTGCAAAACTTAGCTTCTCAGCATCTCAAGTTCTAAACTTTACAAGTAATAAAATTCACTCTTAGAATTCTAATGTCTTTTAGTAGAAAGGTTATTTCATTCCACCTGTCTCACAAATCAAATAAATACACAAACATTTTACATAATGCCGCCTACTGAGGAGACAAAAATGTACCCAATACATTAATTCAATGGTGTTATAATTTACGTACCTAAATATACATTGTGAGGATGTATATGATACATGTACTTTTCATAGGTGTATTTAGAAATAAAGTTTTAAAGTTAACTCAAAAACTGTAAACTACTTATCATCTTATTTTGAATATGAGTGTGATCTGCATTCTATTTTGCTTAGTACAAAGAATTCCAAATCAATTCAATAATTAAAAAGAACAAGATAGTTCCCAGTAGCATTTACTTTTGGGTATATTCCCTTCTGAAAGCTTTGTGAGGACTGGAGAGATGGCTCAGAGGTTAAGAGCACTGACTTCTCTTCCAGAGGTCCTGAGTTCAATTTTCAGGAACCACATGGTGGCTCACAGCTATCTATAATGAGATCTGGTGCCCTCTTCTGGCAGACATGGAAGGAATGTTGTGTACTAAATAAATAAATAAATAAATAAATAAATGCATGCTTTGTGATAACTTTTTCCTAATCTTGGCCATTACAGGTGCATTACATTTCAAATAGAATTCGTTATCTTAGAAATTTAAAAATTTTATAATTTATTTTCAAATGAACAATCATTGCCATAGTAGTTTGATTACCCAAATTAACACAAATGTCAACTTTTCAGATGGTATCAAATTAAAATAAATGCAGAACAGAATATGTTATCAAAACACACAGAGGTTAAATAGTTAACATTATCTAAATCTTGCTGCCGCAGCTACTTTTACTCCATGAAGCAGGCAGATCACTGAGTTCGAGGTCAGACTGGTCTAAAACGAGAGTTCCAGGAGAGGCAGGGCTACACAGAGAAACTTTTTCTTATATGAAACAAAGTAAAACAAATATCTTGGGGTCATTAAATAAAATAATTGAAATTTCATGGTTTTGTATTGTATACCTTTTATATGAATATTAACAAACATATTTAATCTTAAGTATATGTTAAGAATGAATGCTATATTTCACAGTTCATAAATTTGAGTAACAGTCACAGTATTTTAGATTTCAAGCAAAAAAACTGGTGTCCCCACTGTTGGCATAATACCTGATTCCCTGCACGTAACAGAGAAAATTCATGTCTCCGTAAGAATCTTATGAGGATAATGAAACAAGACAAGGGCAGCTGTTGAGACATTTTGTTTGTTCTCTAACAAATAAAATTTGTCTAGATATCTGAGTGCAGAACTCGCCACTAGGAAGCCATGGAGGTCAGACAGTGGTGGCCTACACCTTTGATCCCAGCACTTGGGAAGATGAAGGAGAAAGTGATATGACAGAAAAGAGAGGAATATAAGGCAAGCAGAGACAGGAGTTCACCCATTTCCAGTATGAGGAGTTGGCAAGGTAAGAAGTGGCTGTGGCTTGCTCCTTTGTCTCTGATCATTCAGCATTTACCCCTATATCTGGCTCTGAGTTTTATTATTAAGACCAACTAGACTTCACAATATAGGCAGCATCACCTGCATTTTGCCTCAACCTCCTTCTGAAAGAAACCAGTGTTATATAAAAGTAAAGTCAAGGGCATAGTTATCTTACCCTGTAACTTTTCTGCCTGAAGTCTACTTGATTGGTAAGTGGGGCTTTCCTTATACAAATTAATAGCAATGGGAAACCCTGCAGTCATTGTGTTTTGGCATAACCATGCAGCAGTCAGGTTCCCAGGCACTACACTGATCCAATGGAAATTTCTCTGATCAATGAACACATTTCATTTATGCAGTGTAGCAAACCAATAATATTGAGTACTGTAAACGTCTGTTCATTTATATACTTTATAAAATAAAGTTTTGGTCACTGTTGAAATCCCAGAGGCAAAATATCCTTATATTAAGGATTTTTTCCTCCAGAATTTAAATACCACAGCAGATGGTAGCATCTTTGAATCATTTCCAAATTATATTACCTGAATGTAATTACATTATAATCCTATTACAGTGAAAAACAAGTCATGAGGGCCATGTTTAAAGAATCATATTCATACTAAATCACTAGATATAATGATATATCTGGAACAGATGGCAGAGGCATTCTTATACTTTCAAATCAAAATAAGTTCTTGTTTTAATATAAAGGAATACCCCACTTTTAGTTACGCCATGTTGTCATGAGAAATAATGTATCACTGACCTCTTCTACTGGTAGGATAATCCTTTGGCCCCACTAAAACTTTCCATTTAAATAAAAGATTCACAAAGATTTTTTTTAGATTCCTTTCCAAATGAATTAATACAGCAGTTTTTCTGCATCTTTAAAAATGTTTATATTTATTTTTAGTTAAGTGTATGTGTTGGTTGTAATGTGCGCCTGTGACTGCAGGTGCCTGAGTAGGGTAGAGGCATCAGTTCCCCTGGAACTAGAGTGACAGGCAGTTGTGACCTACCAGCTGTGTGTGACAGGAAATGAACTCCTGTCTTCTGAAAGAACAGCATGTGGTCATAACTAGTGAGCCATCTCTCCAGCTCCAACTTGCTTTAATAAAAATAACTTTATTTAATAAAAATAAATTATGAAATAACATTTCATAAATGACATTAAATTGTATCTTCACATGAACTGATGCAAGAATAAACCGCAAAGAGCCGCTGTGTCCTTTCTTTTCATCATTTTGTCATTGTTAATGATAGGACTCTAAAATTTTCACCTATTGTCATCTCCTGCCCGTATAAACATGCTTCTGCAAAGGATAGAGAATTTAGCAGTGTGTGTCAGTGATTCTGTGTGTAAGAACTTTGAAAATATATAGAAAGCTCACTGAAACAAAGATTCCCAAATGTTGCTCCAGTGATCTTTAGAGAGGGGTCTTAGGCATCCACACTGTAAAGTGATTGTGTTTGTATTAGATCCAGATACCAATTTTATCAGTGTTAATAATTGTAGCTCACCAATACAAGACTTGTACTTTGGAGACACTCTGTGTGGGGTTATCTATTATTTGTTGTAATTCAACAATAAGTCTTTAGTGGGCACCTGGGTGTATAATACTTCTTTATACTTTTCTATAGCTTAATTAATGCAGAATGCAGGAATTTAGCTTCCTCTTATTTTTTTCTAACTTAGAGATTGAAATTGTATTTCTAGTTTATTTTGCAATATAAATTTTAGAATATACTATGAACCCAAAGACTGGGTTTATCCAAACCCTTATACTGAAGAAAATAACTAGGTGTCAGCATGTTCTCAGGATATCACAAGTGGATAAATGAATGAGTCTCACAAAGGAACAGCTCTTTTCAATAACGCGCCAACTCCACCCAGCTTTGACACTGCTATAGTTAATGTTCCTTGGTTGTTTTGTCTGTTTGATGCTGCCCCACTCATCCTGCCCCATTTACACAGCAATAAGTAAAGATGAATAGACCAATACTATCCCCGTCCTTGAAAGAAAAGTTCTCCATGTGATTTGGAGGTAATGTGGGACTGAATTCAGATTTAGCTGAGTGATGCAGTCAAAAGCTGCCCTCAACCTCAAGGGCTCTAATGACCTTTGCATCTTAGGTGTAGAGAGCATACAAAATCTTGATCACTACGAAGAAAAAGAAAGATAAAATGAGATTCCCATATATTTTCATGAAGAAAGTGCACAAAAAATTATTTACAGGGCTGAAATTAACTTCCCAGGCCAGTTTTCCAACCCTGGTTGTAATGTTTCGGGTTTTTATGAACCTGCATTGCTTAATTACTTCTTCCCTTAGAGAAATCATGCCAAGGCTTGCTGCAATTTAATTGACATTGGAGAGTGGTGTTACTCCATCGCTTTAAAACATTATCAAGTTCCAGAACTTATTAGGCACAGCACGCTGAATAAATATATGCAATATAAATTAATCACTTCTTACCAGAATATACATCTCAGAAAGCAATATTTGAAATAAGATCTGAGAAAAAGCTCTATCTTTAATAAGTTGTACTGCTCTTCCTTTTAATGACAGTAAGAAACAGGGAAAAAAATCTTGGCTTTGCTTATGCTTCCGTAAAAGTCTTTAACTGTGAAAAGAGCAAAATTTTGCCATACAAGGCTCCTGGCCAGCCATTTAAAACTTGAGGTTGCTGTTCTGAATCCAAAATTGTCACTTCATCAGGGTTAGAGCAATTCTCTTGTGCCTGCAGAACAGCTTTCTAGACTGAGTGGGAGCAGGAGGCCTTGGCCTGTTCCTGAGATTTCTCTCTGAATAGTCAGAGGAGTCCCTCCCATATGGTGGCTGGTGGTTTGGATGGGATTATCTAGTCCAATGAGGCTCTGCTTCTTTTTGAGGTTTGCCTTCTCCAGTCTGCTCTACTCAGTACTGTAGCCTGTTCTTCATTGCCTAATACCTTCTACCTTTGATTTTAGAATTTACCCTCCCAACAACTGTGCAAGCTTTCTGAAATTTTGGCATTTTACTTGGTCTGTGACAAGTTTTGAAGAGACAGTGTTATCTCTCGAAGACCATAACAAACTTCAAATGCAATATAATGATGTATTTATGCTATTATTAATATTTTTTCTGCCAACTGGATACCTAGTTACAGTAACTAGTTAATAAAACTCAGTCTTTTTAATTGAAACAAAACTGTCAATATAAGGTAAACACATCAGTAAATAAACTCAGATACCTATTTAGGTAACCTTTTTGAAATCAGCAATAAGAAATGTAGAATAACCTGAAAAGTCTAAAATTTAATCACATAGATATGATGAAGAATAATTTAAATAAAAATGTGCAATTATTTATCTACAATCTTATTGTGGAAAGGAATATAATATGTTAACATATCAGGTTCTGAAAGCATCAAAGGCTTTTATGATCTTGAATGATAGCTTTGCAAGAATACATTGCCCAAGCAGAGGAAAGGGTTCCTAATTGGTCTTGTCCTATAGCCACACTGATGAATATCTTGCATATTACCATAGAACCTTCATTGATGGGTTGAAGTAGAGACAGAGACCTACACTGGAGCACTGGACTGAGCTCCCACGGTCCCAATGAGGAGCTGAAAGAGGGAGAACATGAGCAAAGAAGTCAGGACCGCGAGGGGTGAGTTCAACCAATGAGACAGTGGGACAGATCTAATGAGAGATCACCAAGGCCAATTGTAATGGACTGATGGAGCGTGTGATCAAACCGGACTCTCTGAATGTGGCTGACGGTGGAGGTTGACTGAGAAGCCAAGGACAATGGCACTGGGCTTTGATTCTACTGCATGGACGGGCTTTGTGAGAGTCTTGTCTGTTTGGATGCTCAACTTCCTGTACCTGGGTGGGGAGCGGGGAGGACCTTGGACTTCCCATGAAGTAGGGAATGCTGACTGTTCTTTGACCTAGAGAAAGAGGGGGAGGGAGGAGGGGAAGGGAGCGAAGTGGGAGGAGGAGAGAAGGTGGAAATTTTTAATGAAGAAAATAAAAATTAAAATTAAAAAGAAGAATACATTGCCCAAATTGATTCAGTTCTTCAGAACACAATATAATATTGGGTCAGTGGTGGCTACTGTCTTTAATCCCATAACTTTTGATACAGAGATAGGAGTATCTCTGTGATTCTGAGGCCAGCCTAGACTACAGAATGAGTTCCAGGATAGCCAGAACTATTAAACAGAGAAACCCTGTCTCAGAAACACACACAAAAATCAAAAAAGAAAAACAAGCAAACAAAAAAATCACAATATGACTGAAAGCATGAAAAATTACTAGATGAGCTGGTCAGTTGTGGGTATGGGATGAAACTCAGTGTTATTGCTGCACTGAGATGGGTTACATTATTTTTTAGTTTTTTGCAAATAGATCCGTTCTGTGCTATTACATCTAAAGTCTACTTTTATTGAAAATAGACATGAACTTCTGGTACCTGGAATGCCTCCTCCCCCTCTCCAGAGGCTCATGTGTTAGTCACCAGACTCGGTTTGGTAATGTTAGGAGGAAGTATAGAACTTGTGTATGGTGAGACCGTATATAATTAAGTTATGCCATTGATGCAAGCTCTAGAGGGAGATATCGATGGGCATGTGATGTAGGTGGGCCTTCTGTCTCTGTGTTATTTTCTTTGGTTAATAAAGAGACTGCCTTGGCCCTTTGATAGGACAGAAAATTAGGTAGGTGGAGTAAACAGAGCAGAATGCTGGGAAGAGGGCAATGAGGCAGACGCCATGGAGCCAGCCACCAGGTCAGACATGCTGAATCTTTTCCGGTAAGCCACAACCTCGTGGTGCTACACAGATTATTAGAAATGGGTTAATCAAGATGTGAGAGTTAGTCAGTAACTAACTCTCTAGAGATAATGGGCCAGGCAGTGTTTAAATGAATACAGTTTCCATGTTATTATTTTGGGGGGAAAAGCTAGCCAGGCAGGAGCTTGGTGGGATGAAAAGCAGGGCTGCCCACAGCTCCTCACTACAGACACGTTCTCTCTACCTTTGCTTTTCAGGTTGTCATGAGGGGATAGTTTTCTCTGTCCCAGAATCCTTCCATCCATAGCTTCTGCTCTACCACAGACTCAAAGGCAGTGAGACCATGAGAACACAGAATGAGATCTCTGAAAGCATGAAGTTACAATTATTTTCCTGTTGTAAATTTGATTATCTTAGGTATTTTAATATATCAACTCAAGGTGGACTAACAGAATACAGATACCAAAAATGAAATTGTTGCTCTGAATGCCCCTGATGGTGTGATTTAGATAATTTGGAATTGGTTTATAGGATGAACTTCAAAAGCTAGAAAATTTTCTATAATGTTATGAGTTTCTGAGTAGTTATGCTGAAGGAATAGATGAATAGACAGATAGATAGATAGATAGATAGATAGATAGATAGATATAGACATGTGAACAGAGCAAATTATGTTTTCATGTGATTTCACATGGAGAAATAAGTGAGTATTAAACTAAAATCTCCTTTGTAATAATCTAGGGAATAATTGGAATGCATTATGACTAAGACATATATGGTAGGAGTCTTTTAACTGGAAGGGACCATTTAAGGGAACACAGTATTGACATAGCAACATGGGAATTATTGGCAGCTTTCAACAAAAAAAAAATGTAAAGGTCAGAAGTAAAGGGAAATAGGCGCTGTGTTCCAAAGGGGACATACATGAAGATGCTCTGAGGAAGGATATGATTGCTAAGGATAATAGAAACATTAAGAAGGTACCAAGATTCTCTGGGATTCTGAATTGTAGTTTGGTTTTCTTTGCTTTATATCTAAGAGCCACTTGTGAGTGAGTACATATGATAAACAATGATGAGGACCCTAAGAGAGACATAAATGGATCTACTGCACGTGAGAAGTAGAAAAAGACAAGATATCCTGAGTAATTGGGAGCATGGGGTTTATGAGAAAGGGTTGAAGAGGAGGGGAGAGGAAGGGAGGGGAGCAGAGAAAAATGTATAGCTCAATAAAATAAGTAAAAAGAAAGAACTAGTTTTTGTTTTTTTTTAAAAAAAGAAGGTACCAAAAGTATTTTGCACCAGAACAATGGGATATTAGATTCTTAGAAACTAACAAGATACTACATATCTCCTTGGTGTAAAAATATAAATATTTTCAGACCTTTGTTTGGAAAGACAACTTTGGGTTGCCCTTCTTGCAAAGAGGTATCCAAAGAAATGTATCCAAATATTTCAAGTAGCTCTTGTTTCAAGTAGCCCTTATTGCATATGGAAGTAAATTTAAACATCACCCAGATGATGGTGCTTTGGCAGGAATGCAGAAAGCAAGTTTGTGTGGTCGTGGGTAGTTGCTTTAAAGTTTTAAAAGAAGTCTGACCATCAAACAAGAATAGATCATGGTTTGAATCCCTGACAGGGAGATGCATGAAAAACAGACTGGAAGAGAAACATCAGAACCTGTGCCTAGCGATGCTGCAGCCATGTAGCAGAGTCAGGCAAAGAGACAATATAGGCTCCAATGTACATTTCACTCTGATGGGAATAGCTAGCAATTCAAGCTTGGTGTTCACAGTACTTCATTGTGTTTTACAAATCCTGGACATGTAGCTTTTGATGTCTGCCCTGCTGGTTTTCAGGTTTTCATTTGCCTGATTTCTTCCTTCTTTTTCTTTTTTCTAACTCAAGTGACCTTTTACTCAAACTCCTATCATATAATTTTCTTTTGGACAAAGACTTTGGCTGGTGGTGGGTAAGAATATAATTCAGTATTTTGGCTCTGGAATCACCTTGAATATACATGTGTGAAAGGTTTTATTCCCAGGTTGACACTATTATGAAACCTTTAAAACTTATTACCTAACAGATGGGAGTTAAATCACTGGCCCAGTCATCTCTCTCTGGTTCCTATCTGTTGTTAGGAGAGCAGTTTTGTCCTGACTAGGTCCTCCTTTTCATAATGGTATGCCTCATCACAGATGGAAGAGCAATGAATCAATCAGTTGGATCATGCACTGAGTTATCTAAAACCATGACTCAAATAAATGACTTTCTTACACTATCGCAGTCCCTAAACTGGAAGCCTCACTTCTAAACCTTACCATCAACCATGACGCTTCATTCTTCTATGACATAATTTGTCTAATAAATGTAATAATATTGATATAAAAGTAGATGAAAGAAAAAAGTAAGTTAGTGAGTAGATAGATATTTTGTAGACCTGTATTTACCAATTGGAGTTCGTGTTTCTTTAAAAATTAATAACAAAAATTGGTCTCTTTTCATTTGCAATCTGAGTACTTTCATAAAAATAATTTATTTTTTATATTTCAAGCTTAACTTCTTTCTTTTTTATCTCAGCTGTCCAGATTTCCACTATGGATATTTTTCTTTCAAATTTCAGGAATTATGCTGAAATCTATGTAAAAACTAGTATATATGTGGAATGCCTTAATACATTGGGCAGCTAAAGCTCTTTCCTACTCGTAGACCCCTGTAAACCAAAGGGTAGAAAACAAGCAAGCTTAAAATTCTCATTATTTAAAGTGAAATTAAGAATTTATTTATAAGATGTTTCATGTATTATGTTCTTACTAGATTTGCACCTCTGAATTCTTTCCATTCAGTCATCTTCTATATATGTTTTATATTCTCTTTCTGTCTTTCTCTCCTCTCTCTCTCTCTCTCTCTCTCTCTCTCTCTCACACACACACACACACACACACACACACACACACACACACACACACACTTTTGACAAGTTCTCCAAATGATTCTGGTATTTCTTTTTATCACACTATTACAAATACGCTTCAAGAAAATGAAGGAAACACGTGTGACAGATGAATGGATGAGAATGTCTGTGATGAATGAGAATGCCTGTGTTAGAAAGTGAGTCTCAAATGTGAAAATGCTTAATGTTAAGAGGTCATTTATCTACATCACAAAAAAGTAGAAAGTTGGAAGTTCTATATTAGGTGAGTGACACTATTATACAACATAAAGAACAAGTATGTATTCTTCAGAATAAGATCTTTAAGTTCTTCAAAAGCTACACTATCACTTTTTTGAGACCTATTTCCTCACATAGGAATAAATAGAACTGTATATAAAATTTTCTAAATGTCAGTTTTTCTTGACAAAAAAAACAGAGATATGAACTGCAGTCATACAATTTTTATCTTTGTATCTAGAATTTCAAAGAACATTTGCAGATTCTTAGTAAACGGCACAACAGAAGACTCCTCTGCTGACTATCAAGTTCTTTCCAGAAACTGTGAGAAGAGAATGACCACAGGTAAACAAACCTGTAATCAAATTTTAGAGGCTAATACAAGTTTTCTAGAAACAATATTAATGCTAGAGTAGGTAAGGTTAATTTCACCACTCTAAGTCAAAATACAATATGGAAGAAAAATGATGTCCGAAATAGAAGTGGCCAAATCGGAGGATGAAAGAATTTTCTAAATGTCATAAAAATTTATTGAGAGTTCTTCTCCATGGAAAATTTTGATGTTCCTGTCCTCCTAGAGATAAGCATGACTCGCTTTGGGGAGGCAATGTAACTGATCGTGACATGTGTCACATCATATCAGGATTAAGGCTATTAAAGGCAAGAGGTGGTCTAGCACATTTCCTTTTCCTTCCCGTTGCAATTTTACAAGCTACTGTTGTAATGGAACCTTCATCAGTCTGTTTCCATCAATGTCTAGTAGAAATACTACCTCCCTGGCTATCCATGATGAGCAGACAAGATGTACAAAATCATGTCTTGCTGTTTTCCTTTAGAGTAACACTCGGTATTCATTTATTGTTTCATAATTTGTGCTGTCTGATTGTTGCTGTTAGTCATGCAGTCCTTGATATCATACTTAGAATTGACAGATAGAAGAATGTCAGCAGATGATTTGAAAGATTCAGAAAAGGGACATGTTGAAGACACTATATCTGTGTCATCGATAAAACTATATTTTTATAGGTTTATAGAATTCCATAACACAAGTAAAGAAATAAGTCAAGTAAATGAGTCACCAACACACATCTCTAGTCTCAAGCAGAGTACATAATAAATAAATAAAATAAATAATGGGATGGGAGAAGAGTTATGTACAAAGAGTTCCTATGCTTCGTACAGGTTTGTGAATAGATTCTGATGTACATTAAATGACAGGGAACCCAAAAAGATTCACATGCTGTTTCTCTATCTCATTTTAATGCTATCAGTAAGAATAAATGCTAGCAAAAATATGTGATATCTGAAATGACTGCTGTAGAGCACGGTATCTTAGGACGATGAAAATGGACTCATGGTTCTTCTAAACACAAATTATCTTCTCTAGAGTGGAATAGAATATGGCATGAAAGAAAGAACATTTAGCAAATGTCTTTATAGAAACTAGTACAAGTGAAGAGTCACTTATCTCGATCAATATTTTATTCTTCTAACTATTCGAGCCTGAGCATTTAATCAATGGTCAACCAGGAGTATAAATCAATGAACTGTAAGAAGATACACAATTTTTCCTGACATTTTCAGCCAATCTTTCAGATGTAATTCCCAAATATCAACTACTTTTGGGCAGAGCAGGGTAATGCCCCAGTGAATTATAAAATAAACAAGAACAGCTCATGAAATAAATTGTTCCCAAGGTCACTTTATACCCTAGCTTAAAAATAAGTTTGACATTTTATTTCCCTTCCCAACTATAGCTGGCTATTTTCTCCCATAGGGAACATGAGATCATGAGAAAAAAAAGTTATAACATTAAAATAAACTTCACAAAGATACACCATTTGAAGACTGCTAATGTCTTCCTCTAACAAATTCCCAAGGGAAAAATTTGCTACAAAGTTAAAATTAATTAAAGTCAAGCATTGCATTACCTCACTAAGTAAATACAAAGATATTTAACATCTGTCTATACACCCATTTTCTGTATTTTGTTAAGTCTTGGCTTAAAAAAAAACAGTCTTACAACTAAGCACAAGTGTATATTTTTCCAACAGCTGCAATATATGTTATGTTATGCAAATATATTTCTACCATTTGAGTGTTAATGCCAACTGCCTCCCAAGATTATCAAATCGTGCTCAACGGTCACAGACTTTAGAAAATAAAGTGCCTCGCCTACTATATTCACTTAAAACATCAAAATGTAATCACAGAACAAAACCTTGATTGCTCTGAAATCAGTGTTCTTAAATGACAGATGTTTGACAAAGAACAATATTGTCTCGACTTCTATATGACCTCTAACAAACAGAATCCATGCCTTTTTAACATTATACATGGTGTCCAGTATCTATGGGAGTAGTTCATTTTCATACTCTGCCGGTACTATGTTCGTGGAGAAGGTTAATGCTTTATCCTCCTTAAAGAAATCACATCTACTACTTTTCTTTAGCTTGTGAAAAACCATTTACCATCTTGAAGCTGGGATGCTTGCTCTCAATATTTGTTCATCTAAATTTCTGACACAATCCTGCCTCCCCCCCCCAACACTGTTCTTTGACTATTTATGGTAAATTGAATAGAAATTTTTTTAAACAACTCAAACTTAATAGACCAAGTTACTGGACAAGAGGCTGAATTTTCCCCATCTGCTTTCCCTGAGGATTTACCTGCAATATCTCCCGACCTTAAGCAACTGGTGAAATTCATCTATCTGCACTGTTAGGGGAGCATTGAAAACCATTACTTTGGCTGTCATAACTTTTCCTTGACATTTTAATGATCAACACTTTGAGAGGAGTTTCTCTGCCATGCACTTCTCTCTTGTACAGATAGTACAATGTTTTATTTCTATTACTAGTCTTCCATTATCTTTAGGAAGAATTTGTGCAATTGAACTTAATTTCACTGCTTTCCATACATCATGTTTCTATAGTGAACTTCTTTACCTTATCTAAAAAGTTGTCTGTGTTTTTATTCCGAATATTTTTTATTGCTATTAACATTTTTCCAGTAGAGATTAGCTTCTTTGGAATAGCACACTAAGAATGTTTAAAATGTGAAGTGAGACAAAATCCAGTGCCATTATGATTGTCTTCTCAGTCTGCCCCAATTGCCAGCTACATTCAGAGGGTGCATGTACTGGCTTTTTGGGATCCTAGTCTATTTGGATGAACACCTTCCTAGGCCTGGATAGAGGGGGAAGGGCCTTGGACTTCCCACAGGGCAGGATATCCTGCCCTCTCTTAGGACTGGACTGGACTGGGAGGGGAAAAAAGGGAGTGGGGAGCTGAAGGGAAGCTGGTGGAGGGGAGGAAGTGGAAATTTTGATTCCTAGTATTAGTAAAGTAATAAAAAATAAAAAAATATGAAGCGAGTCAACAGGATCGATCTGTCATTTTTTCTTATTGTGTGTGTTCTTTATTTGGAGCCTTCATTGCATACTTTTATAAGCAATGCTTTCTCAAAATGTGGTTTTTAACTGAAGTGATTCTACTACAGGCCATCTCAGCTCTCAAAAAAATTCTATTTTTAAATTATGCATTTTTGATGAATTTTATAATCTTTTCATGCATCTAAATTTATATTTAATCCAGTTGTCTCAATTCTCCAAAGATTTGCCTTTTCTTTTCATTTTTACTCAATTCATCTTTATGTTTTTCTAATTTTTCTAGTTCCGTTTTTGTTGTATGTAAGATATATCCATGTGTCCAGAATGATGACTATGAAAGTACTCAGACTTAAACAAGTGGGCTTATGAAATCATGATTGTTGTTCAGATTACATTAAATAAATAAAAATCTAGTTATTTTCAGTCTCATGCAAAATTATTCTTTTTATAATTTTAGTCTAGAAAGTATCAAACTGTGCTAACTTGATTAACTTCAACTCTTTTAGGAATAGAACTAGAATTTTTCACACACACTTCTAAAACAATACAACACAGCCAAACACTGTCTCCATATAGCTATAAAGGTGTACATATAAAAATTCTCTCATTCCCTACGCCTCATGCTCTCTCTCCTTTAGGCTAAGGGCCATCTATCCATTTGTGCTCTTACCTATATAAAATGGCCACATACTTAATCCATGAACATTTGCCCGATGAGATTCCACTTACAAAGTGACTTTTTTATTACTCCAGAATGTGGAAATTCAAGGTCCAAATTCTAATGGGGTTTCTGTTCTTCTACATATGAATCTTCCATTTTGTTCCCTCTGTTTTGGTGATCCAGATTAAGTGCTTGGTCCCACAGAAAGTAACACCAAAATTATAAGTCACTCTCCTTCCTCAGCAGAGTTCAAGTGAGATTCTTTTAAATACATGACCAGGTTCATTTTATTGCCCATTAAACCACACCCCCCACTTTCTTCATTCCCAATGGTCTTTCCCGCCCAACCAGGTAACACATTTGTTGATTGTACAACATCCCTGCCAAACTTAAGCAATGCATTCTTCCACTCTTCTGAGTAGAGGATAGAGGGGTAGGGCAAGGATCCCAGAGTACTTAGGGAATATTTTTAATGGAAACCAGGTTTGGGAAACAGAATCCAGAAAGTTTAGTGCCCTCTGTATTTATCCTGATCCTAAAACTTCACTCTTAACCTTACATTCTCCACTTTCAAAGATAAAGTCTGAACTTAAAAAGAGTAAAGGAGGTTTGTAGATTTCTTTAGTTAGACCTTGTCCATGGGTTATAGCATTCTTTTTACGACGGAAATATCTGCACTGACCTATAATTATACAAAAGTTTTAATATCCTACAAATATTCCCCCACATCTTTTTACATTGTGGTTTTACTTTCTCTATAAATAAGAAAGTAAGTTAAGCCTTCTGTAGTGAGTTGCAATAAAAATTATAGTGATTTTCAGATAGTTTACATGATTTGAAACATTTGCATTACTCAGATCTACCATATTTAAGTGAGTAAATGTGATGGTTAATTTTGATTGGTTGAGTAAAGACTAATAGATTAATATAGCCTTACTTTGGGCTTGATTTGAAAGTGTTTCTTTGGAAGATTAAAGGAAAAGTCTGAAAGCATAAGGATTTTCTCTCTGCTTCTTGCTTACCAATTATGAGCTGTTCTATTGTTGTCAATCTACCCACGATGATGGGATGAACCCTCTAAATCCATAAAACAAAATAAATCCTCCCTCCTCAAATTGTTAATCTGAGGTATCCTGATAAAGCAACAAAATGTCGGGCCAACATAGAAAATAAGAAATGGGACCTTATATGACAAGGTAGTTGAGAATACTTGGAGGGACTGGGAAGACTGTTTACTGGTAAGAACACTTGAGGTGACACAAGAGGACCTGATTTCAATTCTTATTATCTATGTAAAAGGTTTAGTTTAGCTACACATGCAAGCATAACCTGGGCATCATCAAGGAATAGATGCAGAAGCATTGCTAGAGATTGCTGGCTACCCCTTAGCTCCAGACGGAGTGAGAGACTCCATCTCGGGGGAATAAGGTAAAGAGAGATGGATCTGGACACTGATTATTATCCCTTAGCATTCCTGCAATCATGACATGTGCACCCTGTACAATGTGTACATACACACACACACACACACACACACACACATGCACACAAAAAATACATATATACAGGAATATTTGGAAAAATCTTAGAAATGGATACTTAAAAATCACTGTCAGCAGGAGTTCATTGTTTGGACATAGGCCTGATCTTTCATGGTATTTGTCATTCTGAGAATCCACAGCTCCAGCCTGAAAGAAATCTGGCCAAGTCCTGCAACGGATCTTGTTCTTGGACAGAGAATTAAGAAGTCATGCTGTGTTATTGTTTTTATAGGCTTTTATTTATGGTTCTATCTACTACATGATCAATTTATACTCTTTTCTCTTTTCTTTTCTTTTTTCTTGTTTTGGTTTCTCTGTATAGCTTTGGTGCCTATCCTAGAAGTAGCTCTTGTAGACCAGGCTGGTCTTGAACTCACAGTGATCTGCCTGCCTCTGCCTCCCCTCCTGTGTGCTGGAATTAAAGGCATGTGCCATCACTGCCCAGCAATTCTTTTTGATATGTAACTATAATCTGCAACTTCCCACTAATTACTGGAAGTATAGAAAATCAGATATGTTTCTTTATTTGTGGAAATTTTGTCTCTCCCGTGGACTTACCTCTCCTCCATATTCCAGCTACTACTCAGGTTATCAAATACTTTTTGGTGTTATCCTTATGATGTTGATCTTTGTACATAAGAATGCAAGAGTGGGCACTTGGAACCTTCCAACTCTGTTTTAAAGAAAGACTGAGAAGCCAGGTCATACATGACACGGTCATGATTGTTTTAGGCAGCCCTTGACAGGGTAGTGTTAAGCCAGGAAAGTAAAGACAATAATTTCGTAGAAACTCTGGGAAGGTGGAGATGCCAAGAATGTGGAATATCTGTTAACAGAAAGAGGCAGGCTCCAGAGACAGCTCATTAAAAAGGTCTTCATTTTTACAATCATCCAGACCACAAAGGTGGGACTTCCCAAGACTTTAGAGCTCCCACAATACCACTTGTACATCACTTTCACAGTTTAACTAGATTTTTATAGCATTGGTCCAATTTCCCTTGCTACTACCCTCATTATTTCCTTTTACAATGGAAATATTTACTATGTACTCTGGTGTGATGAAGCTATGCAGGACTATGAAAATTCCTGGAGATGGATTAAATTTATTATTGATTATGAGACATATATGGGCCTTTGGATGAAAATGGGTAAAATGCTATTGTTTCAATGGATGGATTTTGTTGTCTGTTTAACAGCAGGTATGTCTGTGATTGTGATGCTTTAACTCTATGTGGACTGGAATAAAACTCAAAGGTTAGTAAAGCACACCTTGGTGAGGTGTGTGAGAGTGTTTTCAGCAAAGAATATAGCACAAGGAGAAGAACTGCTCTGTAGTTGGGCCACACCACCCTTCAGTCTGGGAGCTTGGAAGAAATTGAATAGGAAATGGAGAAACGTTACTAACATAGGCATTATTTCTATATCCTTCTTTTTCTATGTAGTAAATGAGTTGTTGTACTGCATCACATTCTCAAAGTGTCTTCTGGTAACAGACTAAAACTTCTGGAGACCATAAACCAAAATCTTTTGTGTTCCTCAGGAGTAGTACTGTTGTGTATTTTGTCATAGCAACATAAAACCTACTACCCTTAATGTCAGTGTTGTGATGAAGACAAGGTCCTCAGTTTGAACACAAGCAAGACTAAGGCTCTATAATTGTAGAGTCATGTTTCTAGTTCTTAGAATTGGCTCATTTTAGATCCACATATCCCAAAAATCTCAAAGCACAAGAACTTATTTCTCTGAATTGTGTGACATTATTATTGCCTAATTTTAAAGAAAACTCCAGACTATATCTTATTTGGTGGGTAAAGGTCCTGTGCCTGACAAGCTTACAATAAAATTAAGTAAAATTGATAGTTTAACACAGGCCTATACAGGCCATATGTGTAGCCTAATAAAAAAATAAACCTTTATTTAGAGATATTTGTTTTTTCCAGGCTTAATGTGAGCTCATTATTATAACAGAGGTAAGCTTAGAGCCTTAAAATATGCCAAGGAACTCTGCAAAATGACATAAGAGCTCTTTCTATGGCAATGATGATGTAACCACAGCTAAGTGCCCATTTTCTAGCAAATAACTCTACACCCATATTAATTACAAGCAAGCATGATTAAACTGGGTAGATTAATGGGAGAGGTAATTGGGAAAGGTAGGGTTAAAATGGAGAGGGAAGAGGAGAAAAAGGAAAATGAGCTCTGAAATACTTCTCTAATGTGGTGAAGATATCACATCTGTAGCAACTTACAAAAGTTATTGAGGTTCACAGTTTCAGAGGGTGTGTTCATGACCATCATGATAGAGAGCATGGTAGCAGGCAGACAGCTTGGTGCAAGGGCAGTAGGTGAGATCTGACAAACGTAATGCAGGGAGGCAGTGGGGATGATGTGGGAGAATTATCTGTATTCTGTCAATCATGTATTTTAATAAAGCGCTGATTGGCCAGGCAGGAAGTATAGGCAGGAAAGCCAGACCGGAAGTAGGGGTGGAGCAGGAAGCTCCCTCCGCCACTCCTGCCCAGACCACCGAAGAGGCAGCATGTAACTTGCCCAGCTGAGAAAGGTATGGAGCCATGTGGCTAATGTAGATAAGAATAATGGGGTAACCTAAGTTATAAGAGCTAATAAGTAGCCTGACCTAATGGGCCAATCAGTTTATAACCTAATGTAGACTCCGTGTGATTTTCTTTGGTATTTGCCGGTTGTGGGGTACCGGGCGAGACGGAAACCCCAACAAGCCGGCCCTCATGTTACATGGGGAGACTTAGAATGGATGAGCTTTTGAAAGCTCAGTGTTCACCTCCATCAAGGCCACACCAAATCCTTCAGAGTTCGATGCCTTTGTGCCTCAGCCTGACAGCAGCACATGAAAGTCAACTTTAATAGAGTCTGTCCTTATCAAAGGGGCTATGAGATGTTTTGTTTGTGCATCTGCTTTTGGAATCAACCCAGGTTAGATTTGTATGGAATCATTTACTTTGATCTAGGGTTAGTGAATAGATGATTCTTCCCCATGTATTTTCAGGAATAAAAACACAACAGCCATCCAGCAAACTTTAATTTTATGACAAATTTAATAACACCAAATCTAATTCCTATTAATAATGTGAATTGCTTCGTAAGTCCATTTAATAGAGTCAACTTTAAGAACTCAAAAATCATAAGTGCCTCTTGGGAACGTTCACAATTTCTCTACATCCCTTATGGTTAAGTATTGATCTATTAGCAGTTATTATAACTTGAATTTCATAGCCTGTAATTATTTTATCTCATAAGGGGAAATTATTTCAGGTTTGTTTCCCTGTTTCATCTGAAATTTTCTCATGAATTTTAATAATATTTAAAACTCTTCACAATCAAGTTTATTTAATAAGGCACATTGAAGTAGCAGAGTATTGATTTATTTTTTCTAAAATGATGTGTAACTGATTAAGAACCAAGCTGGGCAGTGGTGACAAACACCTTATATTCCAGCAATTGAGAGGCAGAGGCAGGCTGATCTGTGAGTTCGAGGCCAGCCAGGTCTACAAGAGCTAGTTCCAGGACAGGTTCCTCAGCTACAGAGAAACTCTTTCTAGAAAAACAAAAACAAAAAATTAAACAAAAACGAACCAAATAACTGAAAACATATTTCTGGCATTGTTGTATTGTAAGTTCTAAATCTGTTAACTTTCTTGAGCTCTCTCTCTCTCTCTGTGCTTGTGTGTGTGTGTGCTTGCATGTGTGCCCTCGTGAACTCATGTGATTCAGTATTCAGTATATATATTTACATGGGGCATTCTTGTGGAGGATCCAAGACAACCTTGAGTATCTTTTTTTTTTTTTTTCAAGATTGCTAGCTATGTTGCCATTGCATTAGTCAGGGGAAGGAGTCCTTGAATTTCCAGTTGTCCTCCTGTTTCAATCTCCCATCTGGCCACAGGAGCCCTGGGAGTACAGGTGCACATAACCCATCGTGGCTTTTGTTTTTGTTTTATATTTTTAGGGGATGCGACTTTTAAGGATCCAACTCAGGATCTCACATTTGTACTACAAGTATTTAATTATGTTTGTTTTGGTAAAGAAGTATATAGTTTGTTGTAGAGTATTATTTTAAGGTGTGTAACATTTGTTTTTGCTCTGGAACATTTGTTTAATGATGTAAAAATTTGTTGCCTTTGTTTATGCTGCATTCATTTAACTCTGTGAAGCTGTGATTCTTTGCCTATCTGAAACACCTGATGGTCTAATAAAGAACTGTCAATAGCAAGCCAGGGGAAAAGATTGGCTGGGCTGCCAGGCAGTGTATAAATGGAGAAATGAGGAAAACAGGATGCAAAATAGAGCAAGGAGAAGAGGACCTCAGGAACCAGCCACTCAGCTAGCCATGGAGTAAGAAAGAAAGCAAGATATGTTTGGTGGTTGTGCAGCCTTTAATCTAGCTCTGGGGGAAGAGGCAGGCAGTTCTCTGTGAGTTCGAGGCCAGCCTAATCTATAGAGAGAGTTCAAGGACAGTCTCCAAAGTTACACAGAGGAAGTTGTGCCAAAAAAAAGTAAGTTATAGAGAAATAAAAAAATGAAAAAGCCAAGAAGCAAAATGTAGTCAGGATAAACTTTAAAACTGGCTAGAAACAAGCCAAGCTAAGACTGGGATTTATAAGAAAGAATAAGACTCTGTGTGAGATTTATTTAGGAACTGGGTGGCAGGCCACTCTAAAAGGTCCAAAGAGTCAAAAAGTAAAAGAAAAAAAATAATAATAGTTACTTCCTAATAGTAAGGGAAAAAACATTCCAGCTGTTAACTATAGATAATTTTTAAATTGATACCTAAATGGACTTTAAAATACATACTTTAAAAAGTTGAAGCATGACTATTACATAAGTTTAAAATGAGTAACTGTTATCTTCCTTTCAATTTAATAATTTATAAAGCCATCTAAAATGAGAGTCTAATTAAAAGTGGAATTTATGAATCAAAAGTTCATATTAGCCAATCAAGAGACTTGGAGGAAATGAATTTATTAATAGAGGCAATATTAGTTAATATCCAATGAGGCCATAATAATAGAATTATCTTTTCCATTAGACCAGAATCTAAAAATACACATAGTAGTTAACAGAAAGTAGTGTTCTAATCAAATATTAAATAGTACAATCAAATACAGGTACTTTCTTCTCTACAATGGTTGGTGAATCTGCTAAAAAAGACAGGAAAAAAATATTTAGGACTTGAAAGGAGGACAAACCACTAATCTTTACTTGACATTCTCAGAAGTTTTTTAAACAATTGATAAACAGAAGATATCTAAAGAGCAATTAACACTAGGTTAATTGGTTCATTGGGAACTCTTTCTCTTTTTAAAACTTAATTGCGATACAAAGAAAGAACAAACTAATTTATTATAACTACAAGCAAAATCCCGGATTGCAAGAAAATAAAAATCCAGGTGTGATAGTTTACTCCTGTATTCGCAAGCAATTGAGAAGCTAAAGATGGAGGATCATGAGTTTGAAAACAGTCTAGGCTTTAGAGGAAGATTACCTCTAATACAAACTCTATCCAACTTAGTACAAGCAACTAACAATGAAAGTAATCAAGACAGACAGACATGGGTGGCCTTATTTCTTGATGCTTGTTGTTGAGGATCATTTTTGACTTAAATTGCGCCAGTGCCCTGACCCACAAATCAAAGCCATTCAGTACCAGCTTGAAACACCTGGATATCAATTTCAGCATCCATGGAAAAGAAAGCTATGCCTTCGACTCCATGGTGCCATGTCAGGAAATAGTCCATTTTAAATAATTTTTTAAGTCCAATAAGGGATCTATTGTGTAAACAGATTACCAGCCTCTGCACAAAGGTAGGGAAATTCAGCTGGACACAAGCAGAAGTGGGCAGGTGGAAAGATGGGTATCTTTTGAAAAATATACCCTCTTTCTATTGATTCTTATTAAATACTGAGTAGGTATTTTTACACAACTATTCCCTAAATGTGTTCAATAAAGTGTGGTAAATAAAAGTATGACACCCCCAAAAAAAGAATTTAAAACTTTAACTCAGTTTATCTAAAGCATATTTGTGTTTTATCTAAAACAATTTTGCGTTTGCCAGAACATAAAAACAAAATGGGGGGATTCTATGGTCAAATAATTAAAGTAAAGCTTCAATTTTCGCACTTTATTAATAACCCTATTGACAAAAAGAGTTTGTTTTTTTTTTTATTGCAGTCTTACTTTACTTTTTGGAAGAACTGGGAGTGTTGATTTCTATGGAAAATGTCTGACTAACCAAAGATTTCAGTTTGAGAAATCTCATTCAATAACACTACGAATGATTAAAAGTTTTGCTGGCAAGCCACGGTAGAAGAAAAAAAGTAATAAATGCTGAGCAGCTTTTATTTCAAATCAAGTACTCATAAAAATTAACATTAAGGACTAAATTTTTAGAAGAAAATAAATATTTTAAAAATGCAAAGAATCAATAATAATATTTTAATTCAGACACGTTCATTATGTGTTTCCTATATATGCAAATGTCATTTAATGTATTTCACTAAGATGACACCTACAAGTCAATTTGAAATATAATCTTTTCTGTTAGCAGCATGTGATGGATGAATTTTAGCTTAAGTAATATTGCAGTGGTCATCATTCTATATAAACTTTGGCAATCCATATCTTTGGTGTGAATTCTTAAGTTAGATTTAAAAGAATGATACTTAACTTTAAAACTCTTGAGACAAGGGAAAACGGGCACATATTAATGCTTAGATAGTATGGATTGCCAACAATAATAAAAATGAAGAACTATTATAAGACGGTAAAACATTTAAAATCATCTTCTTCTGGCTACCTGATCAAAAAAAGCACATTGTAGTAGAAGCAATCTCATGCTGGCAATTGTTTTCTTTGGATTTATTATAAAACTTAGGATATTTTACTCAATAACCTAAGAATCACTAGACAATAATGTACAAGTTTACCAAATGCATAAGAGTATTTATTGGGAAGACAGCAATAGTGCTTCCTTAGTTATCTGAATCACATGGGACTGCGGAAAAAAATAAATTCATTAAATTGTTGATGTTTATGCATCTATGACAGATATAGTAACCACAGGGAAGTGTGGTCCTAACAGTAACCTCTTCAGGCATGTTTATATGGATTTTAAATGTTACAAGACTCTCCTACATGGAGCTTCAAATATTTTAAAGTATTTATGGGAAATGAACAAATTATAAATGAGTTTGACTGGGGGATTTATACTTACAAACAAAAAAGAACGTGTGAAATGAGTCCTTTTATTTCCAACCTCAGATGTCCGTCTTCCCCTTCCTTGCTTGTGACAGGATCTCTTTCCTGTCTGCCACTGTGTATACCAGGCTAGCTGGTGTTGCTCTTCATTTTAACATAACTATAATTACAAGTGGAATGACGAGGTTTGTAAGTTATCTTTAAAGAATCAAAGTGGAATGTGTTTTTAAAATTTATGCCTTTGAAAAATCAAATACTGAATTAAAAATGAATAAAACTATCATAAAGCTTTGCTATGCAGCCCAGGCATAACCCCAAAGGACTCTACCACAGAGATGGCTGAACATAATACTCGTTGCTGCATCATTCAGAGTATCAAGGAAGTGAAACCATTTGTGATATTCATCAAAAGATGGACAATAAAAATGTGTTTTGTATACCTAGTGGCATTTTCTCAACTTGTAAGGAAATTCATGAAACTTTTCAGAAACAAACGGAGATGGAAAATATTACATTAACTGAAGTAAATTCAGACCCAGAAGGAAAAGAAATTTAAGATTAACGCTTATTTGGATATTAACATACAATATTTATGCTTCTATAAAAGTGGGGATGAGTGCAGGATGGATTATAAAGCTAGGAAGAAGAACATGAGTGTGGGAACATGGGTACTGAGAAAGAGGGGTGCATAATAGGGCCGCTTAATTTAACATGAAATACTTAACATGAAAATGGAGAGGAGGCCATGACTGACTTTGGAAAATATAGGTACACTAGCAAGACCATACAAGGATAATCACCAAAACAATTTGGTTTGGAATTATGAGAAAAAAACCTGGTACGTTATATGATGATTAATTTAAAAACAAAAGAATATCTGTGAAATTGGACTTGTTATTATTTCCAGAGTTCTGGATAGACTATAAAATCCCAAAGCAATTAGGACACGAGATCAGAGAAGTAAAGTTTTTAAATGTGCTAACTACACTATACAGTTTTGTGACTGTGGGTGTAAGAGAGATGAAAGCACACAGATAGCAAATTTATGTACTGGTGCCATCTTTGAATTTTGTATTTGACAGCTCTTTGGCAGATAAGGAGTTTTACATTAGATTCAGTTTCTTACAATGTTATCTGAAGTACCCTAAATTTTGTTACCAAATACATACTATGAAGTTTTCTGCAATGTTGGCTATCAACCTTTTAAAAGAGTTCACCATGTTGTCATGGCTCCCAACCATAAATTATCTTTTTGCTACTTTATCTATGTAATTTTGCCAGTGTTATGACTCATAATGTAAACATAAGTGTTTTCCAATGGTCTTAGGTGATCCCTGTGAAAGTTTCCTTATATGCACAGAGGGATTGCAACCCACAGGCCTAGAAAAACTGCTATATGAAAGCATACACCTACCTGATAGCATGACCTAATTCATCTAATAATTAAGGCACACTTGCAAGTTGGAGCATTAATGCCATAATTTGAATTGCTGTTATATTTAAATCATTTGTCAGAAATAAATATTTGTGACAAAGTTTGTTTGTATTATGACATCAACCTGGAATATTTAGATTGTTTTGTTATTAAATGCACATTTCTGAATAAAACTGTAGCTGAGTAAATTTTGCAAGCATTCATGAACTCTACAGATTTTGACATAGCACATATTCTGCTAATGAGAAAATTGAAATGGAATGCCAGAATCCATCTAAAAATAAAAGGTAGCTGAAGAACGTGGATCATTAGAATTATTCAAACTTAAGAACTGCCTACCTTGTATTAAGGATGCACTAATTGAGAAAGGAAAAAGAGACTCAGCCTATGAAATAAAAGCTAATACAATGAATAATTCCAGTCTTTAGTGATAAATATTCCATTTTGAAAAGATCTTGAGATGTAAAAACACCCTGAAACCAACACAGTAAAAATAACGAGCTATGATAAAAAGTTATAATAATAATACTATGGGTGATTTCTTTTAATATTGACAGCTAAGAGGTTTTGAATATTACTTTTCATCATTTCTGACACTCAAGTGGTTGGGCATCTGGAAAAGAACTCACCTGTAAAATCGTGTACTCAGCTGCATGGTGTGAGCCTCCACCCTGAGCTTGTCTGCGAAAGCTGAATCACAGCTGGAAAGAAACTTAGAAAACACTGTCATTAATCCTTCCAGTCCCTCGGGTGTTTCTGTCTATATGGTGATTAGGTTGGCTATTTGACATATTTTCTAAATCAGTAAAGAGACTGAATAAGATGTACCTATGTATCTTCAGATAAAATATAAATGTGATTCTCATTGTATAAATGATCCAGTGATATAAAGTATCCCACAGTGCTTCCATTTTCGTTGGTCAATATAAAGTAAATGATCATGAGTTGATTTAATTCACCTCCAAATTCCCAGTTGGCTGTAACTAAACTTTGAATCCATCTGTTATATAAATGAAAATTTCTGGAAGACAAGAGAACAGGGAACGTAAAATGTGGAAGACTGGAGACAGTCTCTCATTACTGTTTATTCCTTGGTTTTTATCACATTGATTTCATACGATTGCTATAACACATTGGCACATATGTGGTGATTTAGAGTTACAAAATAAAATTTTTTCCTGTTTGCCTAACTGGGAATCCATGTCACCCATAATAATTAGTCAAGTTTTCTCTTATTTCTTGTCTCTCTCCTCAAGACCCCATTTAATTTCTGCCTCCTCCAGGAAACCTGTACACCAATACTGAGAAGTAGGGCTCTATCCTCACTCCTCATCTGGGTTCCCTATCCCTGATTTCCTTCTTAAGGCTCTAGTTACACACATTAGAGGTAGAATCCTCATGCTTTCTTCCCTTTGGCCTTCTAACCTCACTATCTTAGGGTTCTATTATTTACCTTTCAGATCTGTTCCTGACCTTGCAAATTTAACCTTCACTCCCTTCCAACATTTTAGCCTTGTCTTCTGAGGAGCTGGATTAATAGTCTGCTAGCTCAGGAGGGAGATCAAATACCCCTCTCCCATTGGTCCCCAGAGATGGCTGTCTTAGGACCATCTTGGAATGCCTGCTTCCTTTGTACATAGAACCTTTACATATCTTGACCTGTGACACATCTTCACCACTGTACGAACATCTACTTCCTCCTCTTACTTCCCCACCCTGCTGACAAACTAGCCCCAAACTCTGAACCTGCTTGAAACAACTGCTTGCTCTCCAGTAAGTAGCATTACTTACCTCCTTCCTAACACCTAACCACACTGCTTCCAGGCATTCCCTTGTCCATTTTCTTACAACCCTCTGAAAGGTAAGACCATTTTGTTGTCCAATTAGTTCATCAAATTCCACGGTCTCAGCATCAGTCCAGAGCTTCTACTAACTCCTCATTTCAGAGGTCACTACCGTATAGATCTTCCACACCCAAATTTTAACCATGTTAAGATAGAGCACCAGTCAAAACCCATCTGTCTGAAGGTTCATATTGTTAATAGCACAACCACATCTCCTATATGTCATTTCATACAAAGCATACTCTAACAAAGCCAGAGACTGTGTAAGCACAGCTGAACCAGAATTACTTCATATATTCTAGTTTTGAATAAACACAGAGAAGTTGCATGACTAAGCTGAAAGAATCTCCTAGGTGATCCAAAGTCAGCCATGTCAGGATCACATAAAGTATAAAAATTCATATTGAGAAACACAGCCAATGATATAATACTAGATACCGAGGTCCCCTTGAGAAATACAAACAATATAAATATCAAATAAAGTGTTATACTATACAAACATCAATCACTTAGTAATAATAGTTGCTAACATAAAACTTAGAGATAACTAAAGACACAAAATTCTTAGAAACAATCAGAAACATGTTCAAAAATTTAAAGAAAACATAAATAAGTATCTTAAAGAAATATAGGACAGATATAAACTCCTGCTTGAGGTCAAAAACAGAAAGAGAATAAAAATAGGAAGAGAAGTTAAGAAAGGAAGGAAGGAAGGAAAGAAAGAAACACGCACACACAAATAAAATAAGGATGACAAACCAGGATATGAAAAGAGAATTCAATAAAAAGAAATACTGAAAAAGGTTCAAATTAAAATGAAGTTGGAAGTGAAGAATCCATTATGCCATAAAAAGTCAAGTTAAAAGAGTCTAGAACAGCAAGGCAGCATGTATCATGTAAAAAGAGAGAGATCGAGAGAGAGAGAGAGAATACCAGGGTTTGAAAACAATGTAGAAAGTTGGATAATTGAATAAAAAACATTTTTAAAATCTTTTAAATGCGTGAATAAAATATTCAGGATTTATGGAAAGCCATCAGAAGACCTCATCTATAAGTTATATACACATAAGGAGAAAATTTCAGGCCTGAAGTAAAAGAAATCACAGAAAAAAATTATAGAAGAAATGCTCTTCATAAATCTAAGGAAAGAGATGGCCATCCAGACACAGCAGGTATATAAAATAACAAAAGTAAGAACAAAATGGAAATTCTCAACAGCATGTTATAACTAAGATAAAATATATGAAACAAAGCACATTTGAAAAGCTGCACGAGAGAAATCCCATGTTAAAAGTTAAGAAAAAAATCCATCAGAATAGCAGCTGATTTCTTAGTGGAGACATTGCAGACTAAAAGGGTTTGGAGCAATGTACTTCACGATTTGAAAAACCACAGCTGCCTACTCAGACTAGTATGCACAGAAAAACTATCTGTCATAATTGAAAGAGACAGAAATTTTCCATGGTTAAAAAAAAAAGAAGCAGAAATGCAGAAGAGCCTTCTGATCATCAAGCCAGTCAAACACAGAATACTGAATTAGTATTTCACACAGAAAATGGTAAGCATATGTAGCACTAAGGAAACATGCAAAGTAGGGTGAAGAAATCACCACAAAGTCAGCAATAACCTAGCAATTAATACACAGTTTGCAATAATACCCTCAAACTTTAATGGCAATAATTCAACAATCAAAAGGCAATGAACAGTCCATCATGAGGACATTTTATCATATGCACAAAACTTGAGTACTACCTATTTCATAAAACAAGTATTCGTTGATATAAAACCACAGATTAATTGCAATGCAGTATTAAGAGAAGAACCCAACATTCCATTTTCATCATGCATCCTAAGAGAGAATAAAGACTGAAATATTGCAATTAAATGATATTCTTGATCAGATGAACCTAATATACTATTCACAAAATATTCCACCGAGAACACTGATTTTTGCGAACAATGAAGAAAAACATGCATTCTTCTCAGCAGTCTATAGAAGTTCTTCTGAAATAGACCACATATTGGAACATGAAGTAAATCTAAACAACTACTGGAATATGAGGAGAATTCCTTATAATCTATCTGATAAAATGCACAAAAGCTCAAAACAATAATAAAAATCTATAGAAATCCATAAAGGTTAAAACAGCACATGCTATTGAATGATAAAATGTCTGTAAAGAAATCAAGACAAAACTAAAAACATTCTTAGATTTTTAAATGAAAAGGAAAGCAAAATATACATAGTCCTCTGGGATACAACATAAGCAGTTTCAGGAAGGACACTTGAAGCAACAGCTGGTCTCCCCATTGTCAATAGTTTAGATGAAATCTTAAGATCTACGAAGCACTATAATAGAATCCAGAAGGATAAAATGACAAAATAAAGCAGCTGTGTTTATTTTCTTCTATATATATTTGCCATATGGCAATTATCAATTTAATAACCCTGACTATGAAACACTTTTTTTGTTACTTCTTATCCAAAACTATGTAGAAAACGTTGAAGAAATGACAGTTGCTGTTAATCCTTATCCATACCTGACACCAGTGAGACTTTCCAGAAGAAAGAGCATTGACTCCTGGTCTGGCTTTCCTTGGATTCATGTAACTGCCTCTGCATCTAGAAACGATGATACTGACCTTCTCAACTGCGGTACACAGTTCTTGCACATACATAACTTACCTTGCATCCCATTCTTGTACATAAACCACCAGAAGCATGCAGCAGCCAAGAGCCCTCACCTCTAACCCCAGGCTGCCTCATTGTTGAACATTTCTAGGAAAGACATTTTTCTGGGACAGCTTTATTGCACACCCTATTCACAATGTATGTCCTGTTTGTTCAGAGGTAGTGAGCCCTTCTCTCTCCAGTAAAACGTATCTCTCAGCCTCCATAGGCTGGAAACCCAGAGGTCCTTCATGGGTATGCTATCTCAATTCAGTAGTATTGACTTCCTCATGATCTTTGGAGCTCTATTCAACTTTCCACTATTATTGCTCAGTGTTTTAATCCCCACCATAATTAAAAGTACTTTGTATTACACTATACCTATATGAATTCACACTGATGCTTTCTTCACAATCTACTGGTTCATAAACTTATAGCAAACCCAAAAATCCAATATCTTTGAAGCTACTGTTTATAAAGCAATAATAATACTTTAGAAGTGACTGTAGAAATTTTATAAAAGTAGTTTTCAAATTTTTCCATGGAATTTTTGTCACAGCTTATATGCCCTATATAAGATTGGTTCCAGGGATTACTAACTGAAGGAATTCTCTTCCAATTAGGAATTCATGGTGGTTATAAGAAGACCAAACTCACTCAGAGGTCCCAGCACTATTATAATATCATTAATTCTCTTTAAGTCAGAATATCTTCAACATTTCTGACCCTTAATGTTGTTTACTGAGTAAAAGCAACTGTTGTTATTGTGAAATGCTCTTCCAAGAAAAAAAAATTCTAAAAATATCAGTAAAATATGTGACACTGTCAACAACAAAAAATAAAAAAAACAAAGGAAATTTTGTTTATCTGCATATAGAGTGCATTCTCACACCACTGTGTTCTTCTTAGGCTCCCATTCCACTTACCATGGAAATTTGGTCAGGAGCTTTTCTCACTCTCCCATAAATGGAATACTGTTTATGCTGGGTGTAGCCAGCCACAACTTTAAAATAAGCTGCTAACTGCTAACTAGCTGGGAGGAAGGTCTTCTGCATTCAGAGTGCCCACCACTAATTCTCACCATGTTCAACACTCATTGCTTTACTGTCATGTTTGCTAGGGGATATCCTCAATCAAAACCAATTTCTAACTGATCTGGGAAGCCTTACCTCTTCAAAGAGTATTTAATGGGAGATATGCTTTCAAGCACTCAATATCTTCGAATAGTCAAGGCTGAGCACACATAGCTGGAAAAAGTCAGCATTAACTCTTATTTTTAAGGGAATGTCTCATTTTTAAGTGGGACTCTATTATTTGTGTAGACTAAAATTGCAAAGACAATAATTCTTTCCAAAACCATAAGCTGATGATAACCAAAAAAGTCTTATTTTTGCCTTGAAACATTTTTCTAACTTCCCCCTTCCTCTTTCCTTTTTCCTTTCTTTCTTCTTCATTGAAATACTCCAATTTCTCATGAAATTTAGACCTGTAGCCTTATATCAATGCATAACAGATAGAAGTATAAAATCTGATAAATTCAAAAATAATTATAATATGTACTAAAATTATTGAGGTACTAATCAAGTGTTCAAATGGCTCGATGAACTTAATTGTCTCAAACAGTTCTGGATCAGAATACACTATTTACTGACACCTGAGATTCTCAACTGTGTATCGCAGCTGTAGTAGATGTGAGGCTCTTGCCCCATATTCCTTTAGACAGCTCACCATGCAAACTCCCTATAACTACTGTGAGTACTCCTATAGAACTAATAAACAACACCCTGCCTCAATGAGGTGAAAAAGATCAGAGTCTGAAAATTTGTTCTCTGAATCCTGTTTGTACTCTGTGCCACGAATACACCTGTGAGCATCTCTGCACAAACATCATACACACACCAATAAGAATGGTAATAATAAACAACTCTAGTAAGTGAAAATTTAAAAATCAACATGTACCCACAAATGAAGGCCTTCCCATCAAGCATCTAAGACAAGAGATCTACCATCTATGCAGTAAGCTTGTGTGTAAAAGGGAGGTCACTTTCTGAGCTTAAGTCACAGGTACCATAACCAGGAATTGTTACAAGAAACCTCACAAGTCTGACTTGATTGTGTCTCCAAATTCCAGACTTCATTCAATTGGTCCCTTTCGTTACTCCAAAGCCAGTCTCTTCACACAAATTGAATGTGATTTAGGCATGTTCTTAAATATAAATCTACATGATGGGAAGTACAGTTTGTACTCCAGAGGTAAGTCCAAGGCCCTTCTGTATAAAATCAACTCCCCAGCATCTGAAAGGAAAAGCTAGATAAGTATAGAACCAATTTAATTAAGATAAACAGTGACTATAGTAATTCGGTGTATATTTCTTTGGTTTAGTCACTACTACACTAAAAGCCTTGATGTCTTTTAGAGAGTTTGCCGCCACTGCTTGATGATTTCAGACCCCTACATGTGTAGTAAGACAGTCCATAGTAGGTAGAAGCAGACACCCAACAGAGTAACCCTTATGTTCATTGTGTGAATGTAGCTCATGAAAACATGCACGAATGGAAAAAAGTCAGTCTACATTTCTGTGTGTGTGGCTTGATTTTACCTGCTTTACTCAAACTGAGGAAGGAAAAATTAAACTGTTATCTCTCTCATACCCAGTATGATGGTTGAGATTTGTCAACTTGACACAAGCCTAGACATGTCTGGCAAGAAGTATCTTAGTTCAAAAAATGTCTTTGGAAGATTGTCTTGTCAGCAAGTCTCTGGGGGTATTGTCTTGGTTAGGGATCAATATAGTAGACTAGCTCTCTACAGCTGGTGCCACCCTGGGCTGATGTCCTGAGTTGTATAAGAAAGCAAGCTGAACAAGACATTAGAAGCAAACCATGTGGCCTATGATTCTGTCCTTGCTTAAAATTTTCTGCTTTGGATTCTTGCCTTGATCTCCCTCTTCCTTTGATAGAATACCTGGAAGAGGGAGATGAAGTAAATACTTTTCTTTCCAAGTTACTTTTGATCACAGAGTTTATCATAGCAATAGAAAGGTAACTAAAGCCCCTAGTAAACTACAGGGCCAAATCCCTAGATAAGTAATGACTACAACACATCGCGAATTTTTAAATTTGTTTCTGCTTTTCTTTATTTTTCTTTATTCATTGATTTATGACTTTTAAGCCTCTTACTTTGACCTACATTAAATGTGATACTTCTCTTTATGTTATAGCAGATACAATAGATGCTTACAAGTCTTTCACCATAATTATGAGTTTGGTTTGTTTTGAGGTTGTTGATGCATTTTTTTCCTCCCACCTGACTTACATCATGAATTAAAACTCAAAAGAAGGTAATGCTATGAGAATCTCCTCATGTAAATGTAAAAGGGCATCCATCCCAAAGATGTAGGAACAATAATATGCAAAATATTGAGAAGAATAGGAAATCAAGATAAGTTGACTCTACCAAAAATTCATAACAGTTTAGTCAGAACTCAGATGCTCACATGAATATAATACTATATAGGAAGAGTTCAAATGTCTGATGTTTAAAATGAGCAGTCACTTTATAGAGGATATAAATATAGTTTAATAAATTACAGAAGCCAATATAGGATTTTGTTAATAAATATAGCAGGGATCAAGTTAATAAAAAAGAACATAAAACACACAAGGAGGAAATGAAAAACTGAATAAAAATAAAATTCAGTATGTGGAATTAAATTAGGCTTGATCAACAAGAAAAAAAGCCTTCGTGCATATGTTGGCTAGGTTAAGAGATAATTACATTCATATAATACTTTTAAAAAAAAGAAACAAACAAGGTTGCCAAAACCAAGGCAGAATTAGAAAGAGTAATTTTAAGGCTGACTTTAAAAACTTCAACTCAAAATTAATCATGAGGATTAAAGAAGGTTGTCTATATGTTATACAGAGTGAACCTCATCAAGAAGACAAAATAATTGTAATTGGGTATGCAAAATACATTGTTACTGACTTTTATAAAATAAACAGGACTATATCTACAGGATAGAGTTACAGCAAAATGATTGTGAATAATCTATGTTATACTTTCATCAATAACTCGAGCACTAAAACAAAAGATAAAATAAATATAATAGTAATAATTTAAGTGAAGCTTAACAAACAAATAAGCCAAATGAATTTTAAAAGGTTCTACACATTTCTTTCTTCAAAAAGTCTATAGAACTTCTAACAAATTGTATCATATATGAGGACACAGATCAAACTTGAATAAAGATAAGAACAGAATTCCTAATAATATATCGATCTTAACTCAATGAATCTGTAAATTAGTGGCAAAATAAACTATGAAAATATAGAAATATAAAGACTGAAGTGTGCATATTGGTGTGCAAATGTGTGTGTAAATATGTATGCATGTATATACATGTGTTAGGTTTTGAGATTATGTAATACTGGATGGCTCTGCATCCCAAGTTCTGGGAATACAGGTATGCACATATGGCAAAAACACATACATTATAAAGCAATAAGTAGACCATTGAAAAAACCAAAGGGAATACTTTCAATCCCTAGAATCCAATAAAATTAAAAAAAAACTTATGAAAATGTGTTTTGGTAAAGTAAGCCACAGTCCTAAAAGGGAAGTGTATACTTAAGATTCCTTACATTATAAAAACAGAAGAAGAGAGATAATAATATAGATTAGAAGATTAAGCAGGCACACTAAGGGATTGGTGACTGGAGATAGGTTAACCTAACTAATGATATATAAAAAGGCTTATCAAAACCCACTCGTAGGTAAGGGAAATACAAAATACAATTTGGAAATAATACAGAGCTTAAAGAGAGGTATTTTCATGGGCAGGTAATGCTGGTACCAGAAGACATAAATAATTAAAAAATTTCACTTCAAGGCATGAGACAATTTCCTAGGATTTATTAGTGAAGCTGGGATAGAATTGGGGTGAATACAATTAACTACAATGTATGAATGCATGGCATTCTCAAAAAGTAAAAATTCATATTTGTTGTATTATATTATAAAATATAAATATAACAAATATAGAATGCTGAGATGACATTAATACATAAAATTCTTAGATGATTCCCACACTTTTTCCTGTCTACATCTGTGTAATCCTTTAGTTTGTGTGTCCCTGTAAGCTGTGCTTTTTGTAGCCAATGAAATAGAAGGAAAATGAAGAGATGATTCAGATTCAGGTACACATTTTAGATATTTGAAAGATCTAAAGAAATAAGTTAATGGTTTAGAAGACTTACTGTTCTTTTAGAACACTGGGGATAAGTTCCCAGTACATACATAAGGTGTCTCCCAACCTTCTGTAACTCCAATCCAGGAGGTCTGATACCATCTCCTGGCAACCACAAGTTCCTGCATGCATGTGGTGCACATAAAGTTATGCAGGCACACATATTTGCTCAAACAAACAAAATTATACATGTATATATGTGTATCATCCTCATGGTACTTGACTTACTTGGGTGAGCTTAGGAAGTTCTCAGCCCTCCATAGGAAATATTGGAAGTGACAAACTTACGTTACAATGGCTGGCAGGCAAGAAGTAAACTATATCAACTGTGCAGCAATGAGGAAATGATCCCTGGCAACAAGTAGAAGTCACTTGAAAGCATTGTTTAAGTCAAATCTTCAGGAAGAACTCCCTCCTAATTGAAACTTTTATTTCAACCCACGTATGCTGAGTAAAAAAGCCATTTAGCATAAGACTGAACTTTTGACTGATAGAATTTTCCAGGCAAATGTTGTTTTTAGCTTCAACAGTTGCAATAATTTATGATAGGAAATGTATGTGCCAACAACAGAAAAAAGAAAATAATAATGATAATAAAAGTAATGAGAATAATCAGAGAAATAAGGTAATTTTTTTCTTGATTTTAATGGCTTTTCAAAAATAGCTGAAAATTATTTGAAATACCTCATATCCAGTAGGAATATCTTATGGTTTGTGGATATGAAAAGATACAAAATGGCCTTATAAGTAATATATATTTCAAGTAACAGTAGAAACAGCCTTAAATGACTCTTTCTATAAGAAGCTTCTTCGATACCCATCATCCATTTGAAATAGATTGGTGCTGCCAGGAGCAGATGTATCTCATTGTCATGAAAAGTCCTAAGTTTCTAAAACATTTCAAATGCCTTATTCTGAAGGTCTCTGTAAGATTTAAAGAATATCTTTAAATATTCTTTATTTAAAGAATATGAAATATGAAATGAAATAAATATGAATATGAAATAAAGTAACTGAAATATGTCTCTATTTCTAGAAGACCTAACATTAACTGACTACAAGCTTGACTATTAGAAATGATTATCTATTAAGCTATGTTTCTTAATTATACATTATATTTTTAATTGAGTTGCACAAACAGAATGCCTTAATCAAGAGCAGAAATATATATACACACAGTATAAGAAAATTGACTTTAAATTTGTATCAATAAACAAAAATCCATACCAATGCAAATTTCTATAGTATAGCCTCCTTTAAATGTAAATGTATATAAACAATCATTTAGGGAGTTTGGGCATAGTTCTCTCCAAACTGCTTCCTGCTTTTAGTTGGGGAAAGTAATTTTTGGGGTGTTTATGGTGACCTTTCAGGAGGTCTTTGTTCATAAACCACATTAGTCTGGAAAGATTTCACAGGTTTTCATCCTCTGTGGAAACAAAAGAAGAACCTTTTTCCACAGTAACATATTCTTAGACCCAAATTTTGAAGACAAAATACTTTTTTAAGTATATATGTTGACAGTTTAGCTCCTTCACAGTTAAAACATTTAAAGTAAACACAAAAATATGCATAATCCAGATGCTCTGTGAATATTCCATCTTTAAGTGGCTTATTTGTTTTTACTCTCCTACTTTTGATATTTATTTTATTATCTTACTCCTTTAATCTCTGACTGTCTACACTCTGTCTCTTTAAACACTGTGTTTTGTTTTTTTTAAACCATTTATTTCTTTTTATAACTCTTTATTCTCTTTTTCTTCTTTCTCAAAAGCCTATGTACATTTATCCAACAGTGTGACTCATTTAGAGGTCTTTTATATCTGAATCTGTCCTAGTGTATATCTGTAATTTTTTCCTGTCTAGGAGCATATCTTAAAATGTTAAGCACCTTTCAAAACCTAAGCTTTGGCATTGGTAGAGCAAATACTGCCCTGCCTGTTTGCTCTACCCAGTCCAGCATGGTAGAAGTCCAATCACTAACTCTGAAACTGCCAGGAGGGATCCATTCTCACCACCTCAGCTCTGATAAACAGCTAGCCCATTCTGCCACCAAGTAACTTGAAGCAAGGTGCCTACAATCCCCATTTAAATGTTTGGCTTCCTGAAAGAGCTAGAGTTTCTACTGGCAGCATAACCCAGAAAACGGCCATTTGAAAGAAGCATGGCTTTGTTTGTTTGTGTGTGTTTGCTATTGCTGTATCAGGAAAACCTCTCTTAAAGGAGCTGCACCACGCCACCAGCAAGCAGAGGCCATCTGAGCTAAATTTTGTTTTTTAGTGTCTAAAATTACTTCCCAAGCTTTCTTAGGTTTTACGTGGATTTAGTCAACTACATTGGCACACCAATTTGTTGTAGGAGGCAGCTTGTTTGTTTCCTTGGACAACCTACAGGTCAGACCAAAATAACCACACAGTAACTGTATTAATTAAATCACTGATTGGCCTATTAGCTCTAACTCCTTTTTGCCTAGCTCTCATATGTTAATTTAACCCATCTCCATAACTGTGTTTTTGACACAAGGCTGAGGCTTACCAGGTAAAGTTCCAGCATCTGTCTCCATTAGGGCTCCACAGCTTCTTTCTCACTCCACCTTCCTTTTCCCAGCATTTAGTTTTGTTTTCTGCCTAGCTCTGTTCTGCCCTGATCTGCTATAGGCTCAAGACAGGTTTTATTTTATTAACTAATGGTAGTCAGAGTACACAGAGAGGACTTCCACATCAATATATTTTCTGTGCTTTTGAGTTGGACTTCTTCTCCTTCTTCAACACCTATTTTGCTTTTAGGTTTGGTCTTTTCATGGTGTGCCATATTTCCTGGATATTTTGTGTTAAGCTTTTATTAGATTTAATGTTTTCTTTGACCGATGAGTCTATTTTCTTTATTGTGTTTTCAGCACTTGAGATTCTCTCTTCCATCTCTTGTGTTCTGCTATTTGTGCTTGCTTTTGCAGCTTCTGATTGTTTTCTCATAATTTCCATTTCTATTAATTCCCTCAGTTTGTGTTCTCTTTATTGTCTCTGTCTCAGTTTTCAAGACTTGAATAGTTTCTTTTATATGTTTGATTGCTTTTTTTCTTTTGGTTTTCTTTAAGGGATTTGTTGATTTCTTTCAATCTTTTGTTTTTTCCTCCATTCCTTTGAGGGAATTATTCATTTCCTCTTTAAGGGCCTCGGACATTTCCCTAAAGTTATCCTTTTTGGCTATTTTTCTTCTGCTTTATCTATATTTTTTTGTTCAAGTGTTGTTGTTGTAGGGCCACTAGATTTTATTGGTGTTGTGTTGCTCTTTGTGGTGTTACATGTGTTCTTATCTGCACATCCTTTCCTCTGTTTGGTGTAGTTGGGACTGTCTGTGTCACTTGAGATCAATCTTCCAGGTGACAGTGGATCCAAGGCTCAGATAATTGCTCATCATGGTGCCATCAGGGCCGTGGTTCCGGTTACCCTGTTGGTCACTCCGTGTTCCTCGAGGTCACCCAGCACTCCCTGGGGTCGTTCTGAAATACTGTGGGCCAGTCTGGCCTGCTCTCACAAATGTTGCTTGCTTGGCACTGTTTCTGCTGTGGTTGCTGCCTTGGGCCTGCTCCGGCAGAAATCGCTGGCTCAGGCCTTCTACCTCAGAGGTCATTGATTCACACCGGTCCAGTAGAGGTCTCTGGTTCGGGTCCATTCCCTCAGTAGTTGCTCCCTTGTACCTGCTCCTGTGGAGTTCACTCCCTCAGGACTGCTCCAGTGAAGGTCGCTCGTTCAAGCCTATTTCTGTAGATGTTCCTGGCCTGGACTCACTCTCACAGAGGTCCCTGACTTGGGCCCAGCCCTGTAGAGGTCTCTGGTTCACATCTGTACCCACTGAGGTCTCAGATTTTGGCCTACTCATTCAGTAGTCCCTCCCTTATACCTGCTCCAGTCAAAATAATGTCTTAATTCTAACCCTCGTGTAAAAGCAAAAAGCAAATTATATGCAATGATACAGAGTACATTTTGCCAGTAAGCTTAGCTAGCTTAGGCCTCCATGTCACAGTCAACAACTGAGGGAAGTCAGGGCATGAAAGCAGAAACTGAAGCACAGACCATGGAGAAATGCTACTCACTGGCTCATTCCCCCTTGCTTGCTCAGACGACTTTCATACAAAGCATGCACTCAATAGCCCAGGGAAATGGGTCTTCCCATATCAATCAGCATTCAGAAAATACCCACATACATGTCCAAAGGTCAATCTGACTGAGGCAATCCATCAATTCACACTCTCTCTTCCTACATAAGTCTATGTTTATGAAAAGCTGACAAAAACGAAATATGTCACCTGCCTTTGCCATTTTATCTTCGCTTGAAGTATTTCTCTGACTGCCTAAAAGTTTTCACTTTACTAAAATGAGGTTTAGTTGCTACTTGCAGCTGAGATTAATTGGCAATTTAATATCTGAGCCAATGATCCCCAACTGCTAAGTTTTATGATTTCTTCCTCCACCGTCTCATTAGGCCTCCTCTTGTAGTGTGCATAATTAGGTTCTTAACAAATTGCCTCATCACTTCTTCCAGCTAGTGCCTCAATCTTTAAATTAAGTTCATTCTCCTTAGGACATTTTTCTTTTTATATGTGTAGTATTGACTTGGGAAGAACCATTACATTTTACTAGCCCTTGGGGATAAAGCTTTACTCTATATTTCACTTTGCTCGCCAGTGATGGTAACTAGCGAAAATGAAATTTTCCATGTTTATAAAGGTAGTGCAACTGTAATTATGAATGTAAGATATGCACCAAAGTGATGACCAATTTCCCAATACATCACATCTAAAATGTTTCTCTGTGTGTCTTTTGATTCAGCTTTTCATAATGTTTTCTTTCACCATCCAAATGTCAACTCATGATCATTTATTTTATATACTTAGGCAATATTTTAAGAGTGTATTCTACTATACAAAGAATATTGAGACATGCCTTCTAATCCAGGAAGTTTATATTAATTAGAAAATCTGATAGACTATTAATAAAGGCATCTATTGATCATAACTGACTATAACCATAATGATTCATTTCATACCACTCAAGATATTTCCCTTAAATCAAACAACATATAGGCATTTGTTAATGATTAAGTTATATGGAATTAATTATAGTAAGCAATACTCAAAGATGATTACATTTCAAGGGCCAGAATTACATTTTCTCACAGGCATGACCTTACTTTTTGAATTTTTAGTTAAACCCTGATGTAGTTAAATTTACAAATAAAAATGGCCATCACAGTTCCACTTCTTGTCAACCTGGCCCACAATAATATCTCCTTATATTGTAATAGCCAGGTCATAATAATGCCTAGACATCAAATAATAATCCCAAGTACAATTAAAATTAATTGTATATTTAGCCAGGTAATAATTATATCTAACATGATATAACTATCCCTTACAAAACCACAAACACATTATATATTTTGGATAGTTGGCAATGTCCCTTAAGGAATATTCTTTTAGCATATCAAATATAAACATGATAATTATTGATATTCTCTGATAGCATCACATTAGAAAGAAATTGATGAAGGAAAACACAAATAACTGTATAAACATCACATGACAAAATAATTGATGGAGGAAGGTACAAATTGCTGTCTAAACATATTCTTTAAAAATAGGAGAGAAACACTCACAGAAAACTCCCTGGTCACCAAGTCTATGAGGTTCTGGGAGTTGCTCTTATTCAAAACCACTGCATTCTTCTCCCTTAGGCTTGTAGTCGTATAATAATGCAAAAAAATGTATTTAGTTCAAACTCAAAAGTTCCCATCATCTATAACGGTATCTTTAATAATAATACCTAAATAATTCCTTAACTAACCCTCTTTAAAACTCTAAAGTTCAAAGTTTGTTCTGAGATGCATGGCAATCTCAAAACTGTCACACCTATAAAACCAAACTCAAAAAGTTGAACATATACATCCAACATACAATATGTGGCATGGAATATACATTACCATTCCAAAAGGGAAGAAAGGGAATACTGTAACAAAATAACACCAAAAGCAAGCTGGAAAAACACCATACTCTGCATTTTCATTATGATGTCAAAGTACTCTTCCGATCTCCAACTGTTTTCAGCATTGTTGACTACAACACACTTTTATCTCTTTGGACTGGCTCCACACAAGTCTACAGCTCTCTTTGGTAGGAATCCCACAGCTCTGTCATCTCCAACATTTTGAATTGTCTAGTGAAATTCAGGATCCCCTTTCACAGCATCACATCATGACTTCTCTGTACTTGATGCAGGGATGCCCCTGATACACACCTAACCTCTGCAGCTTTACTTAGCCATGGAGCTACCACAACCCTTTTCTGTATCTTAATTCTAAACCACATCACTCAAGTTGTCAAGTTATTCTGCTTGTTGGAGCTGGATCATGGCCCTGACACACAAATACATTTCAACAGCTTTTTGGTTTTGATGCTTTATTTCAATACCTACACCTGGCTGTCCTGCAACTCTCTCTGTAAACCAGGTTGCTCTTGAAATTAGAGGTCTGCCTGCTTCTGTCAATTGAGTGCTGGAATTAAAAGTGTGCACCTCATGCCCCCCTAAGGTATTCTTCAACTCTTTCAAAGACATACATAATATGACTTTTAAAATGCTTTAAGAACTTAAAGTCTTCTCAGTAGTGAGACATGTCTGTATCTGGCAGCATTAATTACTTTAGAGATTTTGATGGGTATTGAAACTCATCATGGAATTTACCTTCAACATGACAAGGCTAGCAATTCTTGCCTGGATTGCTTGATGTTATTGTTGTATGAATTGAACATGCAGGACCCACAGAAAAGTGACTGCTGAACTTTCCAAATGACAAGATGATCCTTTAGGCTTACAGCTATATGAAAAAGTCTGCCAGACATTCTGCAGGTCATAGAAGAAAGCAACTGACAAACTTTGCCATTGCAAAGCAGAACAGATCCTTCAAATTTCCTGCTTAATGAAAAACATACTGGGCCAGTAGATTGAAGATGGATGCCCCAGTGTTACAGAAGAACTTTGGGTGACTGTTCAGGCAACAAGAAGTCTCTGTCAATTCTAGAACTTTGGAAGTTGTTTACAATGTATTTCCTGTTTAAGTAATATTATATACCTCTGAAGTCTTTGATGGAGTTGAAGATAGGTATAGTTTTCCTTAGTTATAAAAGATTAATTAGATATGAAACTTGGGACTCACAAAGAAATACTGTAACTGCAGCTGTGCCTTGATACCTCTTCTGCTATATGTAATTTTACTATGTTAAAATTAACACCTTCCTTTTTGTTTAGACAGAAATGGGAGATGATATAGAATTCCTGTCTATATGCTGTAAAAATATTTTATTACCATTGGTTAATAATGGTAATAAATATTCTGGCAAGACAGAATAGAACTAGGCAGGAAGAAAGAAGGCAGAGTCAGAGAGATGCCAGGTATGTGCCAAAACAGAAAGATACATTGGAACTTTACAAGTAGGCCACAGTCTTGTGGCAATACATAGATTAATAGAATGGGTTAGTTTAAGATGTAAGAGTTACCTAGAAGATACCTAAGCCATCAGACAGTCTTGTAATTCATACAGTTCTGTGTCATTATTTGGGTCTGGTATCTGGAAAACAAATGAGCATTCTACGTTTACAATAGCATGTATCATATTCAATTGTTAAAGTTGTCATAACAAAGCACCATGGACTGATTAACTTAAACACAGAAACCTATCTTGTCATAAATCTGGAAGTTAGAAACAAAAATTTAAAACTATGAGCAGGTTCAGTGCACTGAAATTTTGCACCATACTTGAAGATTATCATTGTGTTTGAAAAGTTCTATAATTAAACATAATCAAGAAAATGTCTTTCATGACAAGGAAGATTTAATTGACTAATGTTCATGATCTGAGCTTAGCAATAGCCACTTAAGAGCTTCAGACCTGGAGAAACATGTGAATTTCGGAGCCAAAGAAACTGCAGCCAAAGAATAAGAATTAAAATATATTCCCACTTTGAGGTGGAAAATCTGAGAGATCTGAAGAGTATTCAGATATCTAATTCATGAAGTAATAAATAATAATATCTGTTTTATATAGTGGTTAAGACTTCATAAATTATTATAGGAAGATTTTATATATATATACATATATATATATATGTATGTATTCCATGATAGGAACTATTTATGAAATGTAGCAATATTTATTATTATAAGTATTAATATATTTATATTTGTCAAATGCTTGCTTCAGATTTTGTTGCCTATAAGGTTATATTTAGTAACAGTTACTGTTTTTATTGCTGTCTTTACAAAGAACAATTTTACTAAATGCTGTTACTATGATTATTCCTGTCACTTTAGTGACTGGTTTTACAACTACAATGCTACTTATATTGTTACTGCTATTTTATTGAATTAACTAATCTTTATAGAATGCAAATTAAAAGTAACTGTCATGCATGCAACACATTGCTTTTCCAAAATTGTGTTCTGTAATCCAAATTTTCCTGCAGGGAATAATCCCATAAGACTCTTACACAGCAACTTCAGATTTTCAAATACAGCTACATAACAATGCTAGTTAATCTGTTCCTTCCTCCCATGACAGAAGAAACAGTCTGGTAAATGGGGTATAGATGTTGACAAAAATAGTCAAGATATCTACCCTCAAGGAATCTGTATTCATGGAATCAGTTTTATGGAAACTAATAAACAAATACACATATAATATTGAGTTTTTTAGAAAGGAGCTTTGAAGAGAATTAAACACACACATATGCATGAGAAAGACCATATTGTGGACGGCTTGGAGTAATCTGCGCAAGAAGATTATCTGATTTTTTTAAAGGTGCCAAAAAAGAAAGAAAGATATATATATTTATGCAACAGAAATATCTAAGGTGTGAATAATTTAATGTGTTTGTGAAAATTACTAAATGTGGCCTTCCTAGAAATGGGTAGGTTGAAAGCAGCTAGGTACTTCTAATACAAGTGCATCAGGACTTGTAATATTAGAGGACCTTAGGAAAAATAAAACATCTGAATTGTGTTTCCATAGGAAAAATCCAAATGACTTACACAGAAGTGACTGAAAGCACATAGGCAAAGAGGACAAGAAGTGGGAGCCTCTATGAGGACGGTTTTAGCCATGGCGATGGTACAGATAGAAAGAATTAAAACATAAGAAAGGAACCTTAATTCCCTATACTGTTAATTATAGGTTAATGTTACAGAGACAAATGAATGTCCATTTTTAAATTCTTTGTTTTGAGTAATAAGACAGATGATATCAATAATAAATATTATTTTTCCGTGCAGTGGTGACAAATGCCTTTTATCCCAGCACGTGGGTGGTAGATAGCAGGTGGATGAGTTTAAGGCCAGGCTGGTCTACAAGAACTACTGCCAGGCCATGCACCAAAGCTAGAGAGAAACCCTCTTTCAAAAAAATAAAATAAATAAATAATATTTTAAAAGATGAAAATCCAGTCCTATGTTACATATTATGGTGGACCCTGCTAATATTTCCGACATATATTATGTATTTCTTCCTTAGTAAAATAAGTTGTATTCCATCTGGCTACATAGCCATCTAGAATGAATTCCAGCTGGCTGTATATTCACCTAGAATAAAGACTGCAATTCCTACTTTAAGGAGGGCAGACTAAGTTCTAGACAATATAACAGAGACACAGATATATATACACAATATAACACAATATAACAGTGGTGCTCAGAATTTTGCCTAAAGCTGAGCAATATGACTTTTTCTTATACTATTTTCATTTATTGTAGGGGAAAGTAAAAAAACGTTTGGTGGATTTGGAGTTACTCTCTAAATCTGTTTCTTGAAGTTGAAAAAGAATATAGAGCAAAAGACCTGACTAACTGAGAACCATTGAATTTGAATGAGCAAAAAAAAAAAAAATCCCCTTTTGAGACATTTGTCATACTTTGATATTCAACTCTGTTATTATTAAAAACAGTCATGGAGACATATGAAAGAGAAATTATGACATTTTTAGGTCTGGATTACTTTCATCTGAATGATTCTTTTCAGTTCTATATATTAATCTACAAATTTTATAATTTCAGTTTCTTTACAGATGAATAATAGAATATTTTTTATTATTCATTTTTCAGTTGATGGATATCTATGTTGTTTCCATTTTAAACATATTGCAAATAGAGCATCAAAGACTATGAATGGGCAAGTTTCTGTGCCATAGAATATAGAGCCCTACAGATACAGGTCAATAGTGGTATAGCTGGATCACGTGATAGATCTTTTTTAGTCTTTATTCAAAATCTCATGGATTTCCATATTGGCTGGACCATTTTCCACTCTCAAAAACAATGAATAAGAATTCCTTCTACACATCCAAACCTCCCTACATTTATTGCCATTTGTTTTTGTTTGCAAAGTTTGTTTTATGCTTTTAATAGAAATCATCCTGATTAGGGTAAGATGGAACCCCAAAGAAACTTCTCTCAAATGTAAGGATGCTAATTTCCAAAAATATTATTATTTTTTTTTTACTTTTGAAAGTAATTTTATTAAATTATAAAAGTTTCCATTTCCGCCCCTCCTCCCAACACCCTCCCACTCCCCCCACTTCCTCTCCTCCTCCCTCTCCATCCCTAAGAGCAGTCAGGGTTTCCTGCCCTGAGGGAAGTTCAAGGTCCTCCCCCGTCCCTCCAGGTCCAGGGAGGTAAGTGTCCAGACAGACTGGATCCCAAAAATCCAGTATATGCAGAGGAAACAAGTCCCAGTGTCATTGTCAATGGCTTTTCAGAAAGACTCCGGGCCAGCCACATTCAGAGAATCCGGCCACATTCAGAGAATATGGTTGGATCGCGTCCTCGTTCAGTCCCAGTCCAAATGGCCTTGGTAAACTCTCATTAGATCAGTCCCCTTGTATCAGTGGGTGATCGCACCCCTGGCGGTCCTGATTTCCTTTTTCATGTTCTTCCTCCTTCTGCTCCTCATTTGGACCTTGGGGGGCTCAGTCCAGTGCTCCAATGTGGGTCTCCATCTGTATCGCCATCTATCGACAGATGACGGTTCCCTCTGGTCTTGCCTTTCCTCACGTTCTTTTTCCTTCTGCTTCTCATTTGGACCTAGGGAGATAAGACCAGTGTTCCAATGTGGGTCTCTGTCTCTATCTCCATCCATCGCCAGATGAAGGTTCTATGGTGATAAGCAAAATATTCATCAGTATGGTTATGGGCCAAGGCCATTTCAGGCACCTTCTCCTCTGTCCAGAGAACAATCTGGGGATCTCTCCTTGGACCTGGAATCCCATTTATTATCAAGACTCCTGTAAACCCTAAAATGACTTCCTTAGTTGAAATATATTCTTCCCTGATCCCATATCCATCCTTCCTCCCTCCCCCCAATTCCAGTCCCCCGAGCTTTCCCCATTCCTCCCCTACTCCCTTCTCTCTAACCCGCTCCCCTTCCAAAAACCCTCCCACCCCCCCATATACCCGAAGTTACCTGGGACTCTTGTCTATTTCCAATCTCCAGGAGGATAGCTACATGATTTTCATCAGGTTCACCTTCTTATTTAGCTTCTCTAGGATCACGAATAATAGGCTCAAAGACCTTTAATTATGGTTAGAATCCACTTATGAGTGAATACATACCATGTTCCTCTTTTTGGGTCTGGCTTACCTCACTCAGTAAAGCGTTTTCTATTTCCATCCATTTGCATGCAAAATTCAAGATGTCATTGTTTTTTACCGCTGAGTAAAACTCTAATGTGTATATGTTCCACACCTTTTTTTAACCATTCTTCTATTGAGGGGCACCTAGGTTGTTTCCAGGTTCTGGCTATTACAAATAGTGCTATGAACATAGTTGAACAAATGCTTTTGTAGTATGTTAGGGCCTCTCTTGGGTATATTCCCAAGAGTGGAATTGCTGGGTCCTGAGGGAGGTTGACTCCCAGTTTCCTGAGAAACCGCCACACTGATTTCCACAGTGGCTGCACAAGTTTGCATTCCCACCAACAATGGATGAGTGTTCCCCTCATTCCACATCCTCTCCAGCAAAGGCTATCATTGGTGTTTTTGAGTTTGGCTATTCTGACAGGTGTAAGATGATATCTCAAAGTTGTTTTGATTTGCATTTCCCTGATCGCTAAGGAGGTTGAGCATGATCTTAAGTGTCTTCTGGCCTTTCAAAGTTCATCTGTTGTGAATTCTCTCTTCAGTTCAGTACCCCATTTTTTAAATTGGGTTAATTAGAGTTTTAGTGTCTAGTTTCTTGAGTTCTTTGTATATTTTGGAGATCAGACCTTTGTCTGATGAGGGGTTTGTGACTACCCTCCCAGTCCGAAGGTAGCCTTTTTGTCTTACTGACAGTGTCCTTTGCTTTACAGAAGCTTCTCAGTTTCAGGAGGTCCCATTTATTCATTGATTATCTTATTGTCTGCTCTACTGGGGTTCTACTTAGGAATTGGTCTCCTGTGCCTATATCTTGTAGACTACTTCCCACTTTCTCTTCTATCAGGTTCAACGTGGTCGGATTAATGTTGATGTCTTTAATCCATTTGGACATGAGTTTTGCGCATGGTGATAGATATGGATCTATTTTCATTCTTCTACAGGTTGACATCCAGTTATGCCAGCACCATTTGTTAAAGATGCCTTCCTTCTTCCATTGTATACCTTTAGCTTCCTTGTCAAATATCAGGTGTTCATAAGTTTGTGGGTTAATAAAGCATTTGACAAAATTCAACACCCCTTTATGATAAAGGTGTTGGAGAGATTGGGATACAAGGATCATACCTAAATATAATAAAAACAATATATAGCAAGCCAACAGCTAACATCAAATTGAATGGAGAGAAACTCAAAGCCATTCCACTAAAATCAGGAACACGAAAAGGCTGTCCACTCTCACCATACCTCTTCAATATAGTGCTTGAAGTTCTAGCAATAGCAATAAGACAACATAAGGGGATCAAAGGGATTCGAATTGGAAAGGATGAGTTAAACTTTTGTTATTTGCAGTTGATATGATAGTGTACATAAGTGACCCCAAAAACTCTACCAAAGAACTCCTACAGCTGATAAACACCTTTAGTAATGTGGCAGGATACAAGATCAACTACAAAAAATCGGTTGTCCTCCTATACACAAAGGATAAAGAAGTAGAGAGGGAAATCAGAGAAACATCACCTTTCATGATAGCCACAAATAGCATAAAATATCTTGGGGTAACTCTAACCAAGGAAGTGAAAGACCTATTTGACAAGAACTTTAAGTCTTTGAAGAAAGAAATTGAGGAGGATACCAGAAAATGGAAAGACCTCCCCTGCTCTTGGATTGGGAGAATCAACATAGTAAAAATGGCAATTCTACCAAAAGCAATCTATGGATTCAATGCAATTCCCATCAAAATCACATCAAACTTCTTCACAGACCTTGAGAGAACAATAATCAAGTTTATATGGCAAAACAAAAAACCCAGGATAGCCAAAACAATCTTATACAATAAAGGAACTTCTGGAGGCATTACCATCCCTGACTTCAAACTCTATTACAGAGCAACAGTATTGAAAACAGCTTGGTATTGGCATAACAACAGAGAAGTCGACCTATGGAATTGAACAAAAATATTATTTTTGAAGTTGGATTACTTGTGATATGCTCCTTTAATGTCCACATCAATGTACTATTAGCTCACATATCATAATAGATGGATGAAGTCAAATAAGCAAACTACTAGTTTGATAATATTTATTATACTGTTGTCTTTTACAGCAGATATCTACTTTCTCTGTACTCCTTATTATTGTTATGAACCATTGTTTTCAAAAATATTCTGATAATACAGTATTGTCAACTAAAATACAATCAATTAATATTTTCTTAAATTATATATATGCAATTTAAAAATATTATGAGCTACATTATATCAAATTAATAAGTATAATAACCTAGCAATGATTATTATATTTGTCAACGATAATAAATCTTTTCATCATATCCAACAATGTAATCATTATTGGGTGTTGTACTTTACAGAAGCTCAATGAAATCTGTAGTATTTGACCCCAGGTATTTTAGAAATAATATGTTATTCAGAAAGAAATGCTGAGGAACCCAAATAGCAAAGCATACAACACCATCACTAATGAAAACTAATCAGGGAGATAAAATGTATTGAAAAAGCAAAAGAGAAAATTCAAGTTAGACTATAAAACAGAAAATATAAAAGATTAAGAAAAGCATCATCATCAATGATAAGCTAGCACGGCATGCAAATCTCTCAGAACATAAACCATACATGTTTACTTCACTGACAAAGAACATCTTTTTACTAGGCTACTGTCTACATATTTAGAGTACTAAATATGTACTCTATTTAAGTATGTAAAAAATACTCTATATTTATATGTATATAAATAACTAAGAATTAATGCTTCACATTTATGACCCATGTGATTAACATTTGTTGTCTTTCTCCATATGCTATTATAGAGATGGACTATGAACACAGAGTGAAAATGTCATGTAAACATCACTCTCATATATATCATCAGCACTCTTTTATTTCCTTATTGAAAATATTTAAACATTGTATGTTCAAAAGTATTGAAGAAGCACAATTTTCCAGATTAATCTTTTGTAAATAATGTCCTGATATAAGAAAAAAATGTTAAATTTACATAGTAATTGTTAAAAAATAGGTTGTAGATTATTTTTATATTAAATAAGTAAATCAGAAGTTGCAAACTATAAAAATAGGATAGCACTCAAAATATTCTGCTCATTTTGCAATTTTTTTAAAAGTCCTCAAATTACATTTTCACACAGACACAGGTAAAATGGCTAGCATGTAATATTTCCCATGACATATTTGATTTGGATATCAAATATCAATTTCATAAACCTAAAACCTGTTTGTTAGAAGGTTGGTATTCAAACAGTGGTGATATTTACTTGATCATGAGATTTCTAACCTCAATCATGAATTAATAAATGGGCTATTAGGAAATGTTTCTACTTGGCAAAAGTTAGTTCATAGGGATGGATTTACACAAAATATATCTCTGTTCTGATTAATTACTTTCTGCATCTTCCTAACTCCTTGATGCCATAACACCATCATCTCTGCTCTACCCAGTTATTCTGCCATTGTGCTGTGTTTCTTCACCTCAGCCCTATAGCAATTGAGAAACTGGTGTATACTGTAATCTCTGAAACAATAGAGTCAAAATAAATATTTCTGCCTTCTAAATAGTTACTTTTTTCCACAGTGAGGAAAATGTACTAAAATTAGATGTAAATGCTTTATCAGATATGCTTCTTGAATTTGTCGATTGTTTCACAAACTGTGTGTTAATAGTGGAATACCTCAATCTATAAGGACCCATTCATTATCTCTGGTATAGACTATCAAGATCATACATTTCTATAGTTAGGAAAGAATGACATGTGGTCAACACCAAGGACTTAGTTTTCAAAAAGTACCACTTGAGGTCTTCTGATTTATACCTTTGAGGTCAAGCACCTGACCCTCTCTTCTTCGAGTACCTTAGGGCTCTTGTTGCCTCCTTTCTTCGGTCAGTTACCTTTTAGTCAAAGACAATTGTCTATCTGGCAAGGTTATTTGCATTTTTTATCTCTATAATACTACTTTCTTGACACTTTGCACAATGGATTGCACTTCTATAAGCCTCCTGAGGAAATAATGCAAAGCTATTATGAGACTTGTCACATAGTAGATATTCAAATATTTTATAAAGGGAATACATTGATGCTATTTTATGTTACTCTATGGCAGATGTATTGCAAAGCAAAACATCATCAGTGATATAAAGAACTCATTTTGCTAATAGTAGCACTGTGAAGAAAATGGTACCCAGTAATGAAATTTTATTATAAGAAACTTTCCTCTTGCATGCAAATGGAGACAGATTTTTCCCTTTGGTCCATGGCCACAGATTTAAACTCCTCTAGGGAAGAAAGCTAGTTGTGGTAAAAGAAGAGGAGAGACTAAAAAAGTTTTTCTTTCCTATGATTCAAAAAGCTTATAGTAGTTCAAACATTTAAGCTGAAATATAAAGAGATTATGGAGTCCGATTCCCCACATGATCAGGTCGCTTTATTCATAAATTGTAAAATGAACCATGATCTCTTGGGATTATAATGAAGGATTCATTCTTGTCAGTCTTGCTATCACAGCCTCATTTTTTTATGAAGAGATATCTTCTGAAAGAAAAATCTTTAAAATATAAATTGAAAATAAATGTGCTTTCATAAAAATCCGACCCTTCAGAATCTCCTATTTCAGCCTTTCAATTGAATCCAGAGGCAGAAAAAGACACTGTTTGCTTTCTGCTTTTAGGTCATAGCTGAAAACACAAAGAACAAAACTGTGATTGAAATTTTCTAAGAGAAAAATGAAAGCAACAAACAAGCAAACATATAAAATGAATAAATTAAAAGCACGAAAATATTTTACATTTATACATATCAAAAACAATATAATCTCTTCCTAATAGTCACTATTACTATGTTAGCACTTAGCACATGAGTAAGTCAATTAACAAATTAATAGCTCACTTTATTTAATGTCTAAAAGACCCAGAATACAGTCATCTGTCTTGAGACTTATAATTGTGAATACAAACTCTCACTATGATATAAAATATAAAATTCACAAGTAGTTAAGCTTCGGAACAATTTCTTCATTTTGCTATTTCTTATAAAAATACACTCGCATTTACATTGCAGATGCAGCACTAGGCATGGTGTATTCTTGATATATTTTGTCTTTTGGAGGGATTTCAAGTTTGCCTTATTTTCATGAGTCTTGTGTGACTCCATGTCCTACTTCTGCTGAAATGATTGTCACCATCACCTCTATAGCTCTCATTTACGTTTCCTGTTGTCCAGGGACAGAGTATCCTAAGTTGCATGCTCTCTCCTGCAAAAATATACCCACTTGTAGTAAATCCTCCATATATTATTAAATTAGTTCCATGCACAAGAAAAATCAAAGTTCAAAAATTAAAGCTCTTAAAACTTTTCCAGGTTTCTTACTGCAAAACTGCATGACATATTTTCTGAGGTGATGGACTAGTGTATCAAATCCTTGGTTCAGCAAAACAATAAATATTAACATACACCTAAACTTCCATGATCTTTCAGTAAGTGGAAGACAGAGATGGGATAATTCCTTGAAGCTCTGGGCTACTTATTCTGCCAGCAGTATTGTAGTGTCAAACAATAAAGAAACTCTGCCTCAAACAATGCAGAGGCAGGGAGCAAGACTCAAGGCTGTCTCGGGACCTCATTATCCCATCACACATGCAGAAGCACACATACACTCATGCCACACATCTTACATGCAGACATCAACAACATATACACAAAACAGAAGATAAAATAATACATCTATTTAGAAAAGTAGAAGTAATAAAGAATTATATACGTGCATCTTCTTTAAATGCTTGTTTATATTGAGCTATGTATTTTTCTCCACTCTCCTCTCCCTGGCCCCTCCCCTTTTGCCATCTTCTTTATCCCCCTGATCCCAATTTACTCAGGAGATCTTGTTTTTTTCTACTTCCTAAGTAGTTTAGATCTATATATGTCTCTCTTAGGGTCCTCATTGTTTTCTAAGTTGTCTGGGGCTGTGAATTGTAGGCTGGGTTTTCTTTGCTCTTTTTCTAAAAGCCACTTATGAATATATACTATATCTGTCTTTCTGGATCTGGGTTACCTCACTTAATATGCTGTTTTCTAGATCCATTTATTAATTAAATTGCAACTGCAAATTAAAAGCAACTTCTAATGAAGTATTTGAGTTGGAATGATTATACTTTGCCTGATAGTAAATAGGATAGCAACCCGACAGTGCTGAGTTAGCTCAGTAGTTATGAGGTATTGTAGTTCATTCAAAGGATAGAAGTTCAGTTCTCAGCACTCATGTCAGGAGGCTTCCAAATACTTATAATTTAAGATCCAGGGGTTCTGACAACCTCTTCTCTGTAGACAAACACAGACACAGACTCTCTCTCTCTCTCTCTCTCTCTCTCTCTCTCTCTCTCTCTAAGAAAAACAAATCTTTTTAAAACAAAAAAGTTTGGTAGTTATCTTCTACAGAAATAAAACATCAATAGTTATAAATGATTCTTTCCAAATAGGTAAGCCTTATGAAGTCTCTAGTGATACAGAATTTCTAGTTCTACAGAGTTCATAAATGCACAGTAGACAACATAGGGATATTAAATAGCAAAATAAAGGACATGCCAAATACAAACAAGTGATAATCCTGTATTTTCGATGATTAGCAATGAAAAAAAGAACTGGGAAAAGAATACATTTAAGAGCTGGTAATTATAAGTGATTTGAAAATGTGGCATGCATCAGCTCCTGCACTTACTTATAAAGACATTCATCTTTCCAAATCCTGTAGTCTATGAGAACCTGCTTTTCAGATACAAAGGATCAGCCACTAAACACTGGACTGTCTAAGCCAAGTGTCAACCCTTAGCAACCCACAGAAACAGAAGCATTAAACTATCAACTAGAAAAAGACAGTGTTAAGTCAGTTTCAATTTAGCATGAGGATTTTGTCTTGTTTTGTCTGATTGCTCCCCCCCCCCCCTCAACTGTGGTGCTTGGTTTTGCTTTTGTTCTTGGTTTTGGTTTTGGTTGTTTTTGATTGTTTATTTGTTGACAATTATGTCTTAAACAAGACATTTATATTTTTTAAGGACAAAGAATTTTGGCAAAGACTTTGAGGAAAGAAACATCTCTGATATTTTTTAATTAATTTATTTATTTATATAAAATGTCCACCTCCTCCCTGCCTCCCTTTTCCTTCCCCCTCCCCACCTCCCCCTCCCTCTCCTGTCCTAAGAGCAGTCAAGATTCCATGCTCCGTAGGAAGTCCAAGGACTTCCCCCCTCCATACAGGTCTATAAAGGTAAGCATCCAAACAAACCAGGCTCCCACAAAGTCAGTCCATGCAGTAGAATCTAAACCCAGTGCCATTGTCCCTGGCCTCTCAGTCAGCCTTCATTGCTAGTCACATTCAGGTGTCCAGTTTGATCACATGCTCCATAACTCCCAGTCCCGCTGGCCTTGGTGAGCTCCCATTAGATCAGTCCCAGTGTCTCAGTGGGTGGACGCACCCCTCGTGGTCCTGACTTCCTTGCTCATGTTCTCCCTCTTTCTGCTCCTCATTTGGACCTTGGGAGCTAAGTCCAGTGCTCCAATGTGGGTCTCTGTCTCTATCTCCATCCATCGCCAGATGAAGGTTCTATGGTGATATGCAAGATATTTATCAGTGTGGCTATGGGACAAGGTCAGTTCAAGCACCCTCTCCTCTGTTTCCCAAGCAATTATCTGGGGACCTCTCCTTGGACCTGGGAACCCCTCTAGAATCAACTCTCTTGCCAACCCTAAAATGGCTCCCTTAATTAAGATATTTACTTCCCTGCTCCCATTTCCACCTTTCCTCCTTCCCACACATCCCATTCCCCCAAGCTTTCCTGAATCCTCCCCTTCTCCCTTCTCTCTACCCATCTCCCCTTACATCCACCCCCTCCCCCCGTGCACCCAAGTTTTGCCTGGCAATCTTGTCTACTTCCAATATCCAGGAGGATATCTATATGATTTTCTTCAGGTTCACCTTCTTATTTAGCTTCTCTAGGATCACTAATTATAAGCTCAAAGACCTTTAATTATGGCTAGAATCCACTTATGAGTAAGTACATACCATATTCCTCTTTTTGGGTGTGGGTTACCTCTCTAAGTAAAGTGTTTTCTATTTCCATACATTTGCATACAAAATTCAAGATGTCATTGTTTTTTATCACTGAGTAAAACTCTAATATGCATATGTTCCACACCTTCTTTAACCATTCTTCTATTGAGGGGCACCTAGGTTGTTTCCAGGTTCTGGCTATTACAAATAGTGCTGCTATGAACATAGTTGAAGAAATGCTTTTGTGGTATGATAGGGCATCTCTTGGGTATATTCCCAAGAGTGGAATTGCTGGGTCCTGAGGGAGGTTGACTCCCAGTTTCCTGAGAAACCGCCACACTGATTTCCAAAGTGGCTGTACAAGTTTGCATTCCCATGAAAAATGGATGAGTGTTCCCCTTATTCCACATCCTCTCCAGCATAGGCTATCATTAACTTCCTGGCCATTCTGCAGGGGCTGCTACACCCTGCTATGCCCTCTGTCCTCCTATCCCATCCCAGCTTTCACCCAGGAACCCCTTCCCTTCTTTTTCCCTTCCTCGGGGCCATAAAATCCCCCAGCTCAGCCTGTTTGGGCACTGATGCTGAGATGGGGTGGTGAGTGCAACCAGGTAGGAGGGAGTTCCTATGTTTTAATAGCCTGCCTACAGTAAGGTAGGTCTTTTGTCAGCGAGATTCCTGGTCAGCAAGGGGCACTAATCCTATAGCAGAAGATCCATCAGGGGGCGAGGTCCCTGGCCAAAAAGGGAACCTGACCCTGTACCAGAAGATCCATTGGAGAGCATTTGAAGGAAGAGATGGGCAGGCGCCAAGGAAAGAATTCCTCCAACAATCTGTAAAACAACATGAAAACACCAGATCCGAGCGATCTTACAACAGAAGGACTTGAACACCCTAATCTGGAAGAAGTGGAAAAGAGTGTCATTATGAAAGCAGCAGAGTCCCTTAAACAGGGTATGAATAACTCCCTTAAAGAAATTGAAGAGAAGAATAACAAAAAGTTTGTAGAAATGAGTAAATCCATAAATGATACCCTGGGAAACCAAGAAAAAACAATCAAACAGGTAATGGAAACAGTTCAAGAATTGAAAACTGAAATAGAGGCAATGAAGAAAACACTAACCGAGGGCCAGCTGGATATGGAAAATCTAGGTAAATGTAGGTAAATGAACAGAGACTACAGAAACAAGCATAACCAATAGAATACAAGAGATAGAAGAACGAATCTCAGTTTCTGAAGACACCATAGAGAAGATAAACACTCTGATCAAAGAAAAGAGCAAATCCATCTCTGATATTTTAACTTTAAACCAAGTACTACATGAGGATAATGTTCTGAATATTTCAGTGGCCATTTAGGTTTGAATTATTTATTTGTGTCTTAATTTTGGTGGAGAAGTATGTATAGCATCTATTTTTAAAGTCCTTGTAAGTCATTAGTGGAATTTTTCACTAAATTGGAATTGTATATTCTAGTGTGATTGCTCACTAAGGGTAGTAAATCACCTATTTAAATGATCCTGACAGGAAGTCAATCTCCCTCCTCTTCAATCAAGGCAACACTTTTTGTTCTTTCAGCAGACTAGAGTTTGCCTCCCAGTAATGATACTAAGCAACACACAACCATGAATGTTTCCAGCTTCGCCATCTGAATTTTTCTTTTATAATAACAAGTTTTCTCACACACATGGCACATGGCAAACACCCACACCCACACACACACGCGCGCACACACACACACACACACACACAGTGAAGGGGAAACACACACAAAAAAAATCTGAGAAAGAAAATAACTTTGTCGATATCCACTACTGTCAGTTGGATTAGAAGGTGGTGAGAAAGTTCTCAGTCTCACTGGACTGTTCTGTTCAAGTTTCCACACTACCAATTTCATCAGCTTCCTCCAAGGAATTATGGGTAGATCCAAAAAGCTCTCCTTCTCTAAGAGTTATGGAGTTGCTATGTCCCTAAATGAAAGAAGGCCTTACCTGCTGGTAGAGCAAAATACAACATAGAAAAGGTTTTATAATTGCTGTACTGTACTAGTACAGTTACTTTCTACTTTCTATTTGTAAATAGCTATATTTATATTACACTTTAGCATAAGAAGAGATTATTTTATTTAAAAATTTTGTATATTATCCTGCTGCATTACCATGCTTTGACTAATATATCTCAAAAGTAAACATATGCTTAATAAATCTTTATTTGATGATTGCACTAACTGTTGAATTCAGAAAGGTATAACTGATTGGTCCTAATATAGTTCATCTAGTTGATTGGTGAAATAAAAGAATATATAACGTGATTATTCTATATTGATAAAGTTTAAGTTAGTACTAGATAAGAGAAGAACTTTAATTTTCTGGATAATTGTATACTAAAATGAGGGGATAATGGATTAATACAACGTTTAAGACAGAAAGCTTAGTTCTCTCCAACATTACTTAAGAGCTTCTTTTTCCTAATTTTAAATTTAAATTGTCACCAGTTTTTATTTACCTACACAATTATAATACTCTATTTAATTGTGCTGAAATACCCCAAATACTTACTTTGCTCTCAATTTTATGAAAATTAAAAACAGAAATTATATAGGTTGCTCTCTTATTTATTTGAGTTTTTTGTTGTTATTTTCTAATTTCCCTGTTCTTAAAACATCCTCAGATATTACGGTCAATAATTATTGTTGAGTTAAAAACTATACTTCTGTTGCCATGGATGTTGTATTTCTCTTTTTTATTTTACATAAATTAGTCCATATCTACTTAGAATTTGGATTGTTATGTGAGATAAGCTTCACACAACAGATGATAATACACAGCTTCAATAAACACCTGTACCCACTTCAGAGACCCTTCAGCTGGAGAAGGATAAACACCTGGGGATATATTAAATACAAGGAACATCACTCTCTAGTAAGATCTTCTGTTCTCTGATTGCTTTTTCCCCTTGTGTCTGTCCCTTTTCTTTTCCCTCTCCCTTCCCATCACTGAAGTGGCATTTCAATTGTATCTTAATAAAAAAGAGTGTCTGAAGATATGAAAGTAAAACAATCCTACTGGTCAGCCTTACAGACCAGATAATGGTAACACACACCATGAATTCCAGTAACCACACTAGTTGCCATAGAAACCGGGCAGTGTATGCCTTTAATCACAGTGGTGCACACTTTTAATCACAGTCCTAGAGAGGATTATAAAATGGGAAAAAACAGCTCTCAACACACAATCTTATTCTAAGAATCCTAGAGACAGGATCACCATTTCAGACTGAGGCTGAGGTAAGAGCCAAATGCTGGCTATTTTGCTTTTTGGATCTTCAGGTTGAACCCCAATTTCTGATCCTGAGTTTTTATTAACTTTGCTTCATACCATCATCAGCCTTAGAAACTTCTTCACACTACTAGCATAAAATATGGTGGTTTAAAAGAAAATGCCTTGTACCCCATTTTCCCAAGACTCACATGTCTGAATAGTTGGTGTCCACCTTATTTTACTGTTTGGGAAGGATTAGTATGTGTGGGCCTTTGTTGGAGCAGGTGTTTTACTCCAGGGTGAGGGTGGATTTAGGGTTCCAAAAGACTTATGTCATTTCCAGTGTGCCCTTTCCTTCCTGTTTGTGGATCACGATGTGAATTCCCAACCCTTCTCCAGTGCCATTGCTGCCTGCCTGTCTGCCTATTGCTATGCTCCCTGTCATAATGGAGATGGACGTTCTTACTCCTCCGGAACATCGGAGTCCCAAGTAAGCCCTTCATTCCTTAAGGTGTCTTGGTTCTGATGTTTTATCACAACAATAGAAAAGTTTTAATATAAAGAACGTTGATGGTTGAAGACATTCAGTGGATTATAATGGCTGTCATTCCCCTTCCCCATCAACACAACTTTGTGTCCTATTTTTAGATTTGTTTGTTTGTTTGTCTTTTAGTAAGAAACCCAAACTTCCCACTCATGGATGGTCGGCCTTCTACTGAAGCATGAAGGACCTACCAGGAGCCATTTAATACCCTAAAATAAAATAAAATAACACCTTTAAAAAACTGATTTTCCTCCTCTCAGAAATTATATATTGCCAATAACTCCTCATATAGTGGTAGGACTTCAAGAATATCTCTCCTCACCAATTCTGGGTTTGCTCTATCTTGAGTTTGGGCAGTTTATGCACTTGCTGTCATAACCACTGTGAGTGAACACATTCAAAGGTCCCATTGTATCCAGAAAACACTGTTTCTTTGTAGTTATCAATAATGTCTCGCTCTTCACTCTTTCTTTCTTGTCTTCCATGATGATCCCTATGCTGTCAGAGGAGAATGTAAGATACAGATTTCCCATGTAAACAAAAGATTCCTCAGTCTCTTATTTCTTATACCTTGAACACCTGTGACTTTCTGCTAATCTCTGCTTACTAAAGAAACTTCTCTAATAATGGTTGAGAGAGGTACCAATTAATGAGTTAGCAATACATTATAAGCAGTTTCTTTAACCCTATGTCCACTTGTATTTTCTTTTGGAGCTTTGCTGAGAGGATGACATTACAGATGCCATGACATCAGTTTTGGTTCCCAAACTGGGGATTACTTACACAACAGACAGTGTTTGTTAGTTTGTAAAATAGGCCTAGAAGTCTAATTCAATAAGCATTGGCGCATTTGGCTTGTCTAACTCTATTGCTTTGATAAAACAGTCTTTTATGGTATGTAAATAAGTGGCAATAAAGGTATCAACATTCAGACCCTTACTAAAGCACTTGGTAACAAGTAAATAAAAGTAAAATAAAACCTGGCAATAATTTGATAAAGGGTAGATATTTATATATTCTTGATATGAATAGGTATACTCATGAGACTATCTACAGAGGATAATCTTATTAATATGAAACAAATACCCTTGGAGCCAATTGAAGTAACCAAGAGGATAGATTAAACCAAGCAAAGGAAAAGTTGCCTAAAAGTAATATCCTTTCTCAATATTATGCTAGGAAAATTGATTTCCTGGATGGCAAAGCTGGGAGAAGTTAGTTATTTTCATTCAAATGTCTTTCTTATAAACTTAAAAATAGATGTCAAAATGTTATAACATATTGTCTACATCATCTGTGAATTTCATTTTGGTAGTTTCCGGAGATTGTTTTTAAGCCCTCAAGGATATAAAAGTCTACTCTTTGCAAATAACACAAGCCGATCCTCTCACAACTTCACGACATTAATTTGTAATACCAATTATAATTTGAACACTACCCAAATAATTGTAATGAGTACTTATTTATAGAACAAATGTTGAAAGGGAAGTGTCTGTAGCTACTGAAGCAATTATTTTTCAAGTATTTTTCTCTATTATTGACTAGATCAATAGAGTCTCAAATTCTAGATACAGCAGGCCAACTACATCTGATTCTCAGATGAATAATTAAGATCCAGTCTATACTATGACTCAAGATTCATCAAGTAATTGTGTGTATGTGTGTGTGTGTGTGTGGTTGTGTAAATATGTATAATTGTGTATGTTTATGAAACAGTCAGGTAAGAAATTCCTAAGATATTACTTTTCACAATGTTAGAAGACAAGCTTGAGAATGTGTAAATTTTAATGATATGTGAGCATACAATAAGTTATGAATCCATTGCTCCAGGGCTATTGATTATAGAATCTGAGGAAAAGGCAGAAGAAAAAGGCAAAGTAGAGGCACAGCAAGAAATTTATTGGATTTTTAAAAGTTTAAGTAGTTGTTGTATTTTGATTAGTCTGTAAAGAACTCAAAGGCAATATATCACAATGGGGTGCCTATAATGACTTGCCTAATCATTTTCAGGAAAAAAACATGGAATACATTAATGCAATTGTCTCATAAATTTGTTTTAATAAAAGAAAGTGTACACTGTTGATGTATATTTTATTTCATTATTGTAGGAGAAATTTTTTATATCAAGTTTATAAATTAAAACTACAACATTCAGATGCTTTACTGAACAAGCTTTTCAAATTACTCAATCTTTAGGAGACAGTAGGAATAATTCTGCACCCCATGGAAAGGTGAAATTTGCCCATGGTGTTTTTCTTCATTTAACAAAGTTTCAATTTCATCAACAAATCATCTGAGAAAGAACACATTCAATTCTCAAAAATATCCATGCATCTGATTTCTTAAGTAAGAAATGTAAGCTTGAGATGCTTGACAAAATATTCTACACTAGCTACTTTTGGCAACAATGCTTCTGTGAGCAATCTGTCACTCACAGTCATGAAGGTAACACTGACAAAGTTATTGATTTACCAAACTTGATTCAGAAGTTCTTTGGTCTCTTATCATTGCTCTTCCTCGAGGGAAGGGACATTTGTTTCTTTCTCCCCAGGAAAATTCATGCTACACAATTTTTACCTAAACAGAGACGTACAAAACTGATGTATTTGCAGAAAGTTGCATGACTCCCTACTTGGGTAAAAGCCATATAACAAAGGCAAAACTGTCAGAAGAAGTAGTACCCATGGGATCAATTGAATATGGCAACATTTCCCTGAGTGAGATAGGATGGATTGACTCCTGAGTATTGTGAAGCTATGTGTCCTGTACAATGGTAACAATACCTGCAATTAAGGATAAAACAGAATAGAGAGTCACCATGGTAAAATCCAGCATGGCTATTTTCTTTTTTCTGTTTGTGGTATGGAGAGGCATTGTTCCTTGATGAATATGTTCTGCTATGTGATTATTGGGATGTTCCCCAAATAGTTGATGTACAAGAGAATATATTATAATTTCTGAAACAATCATATCTAAGAAAGTATTATGAGCAGTCTAAAGCAGCAATCGATTGTAGATGAGACTGGAATTACAAGTCCTTGTGAGCCAACTGAAAACAGGTGTTGTAATTGGATCTCTGATCCTCATGATTGAGCAGCAATGACTTTAACTATCTGACCCATCTATCCTGGTTCTGTTTACTTTCTTGTTCTCTTTTTCCCCCCAATAGCTGATGGAGTACAAGGGAAAAACAGTACAAATTAGATTTACACTAAGGAGTCCTTCCTGAGTTCCAAAAATCTGCAATCTACAGGAGAGTCAGGCAGTGCTGATAGTCAGAATGGGGTAGAATGTTGAAAGATATCCTCAGTCTTTACTCATTTTGAAGAACAGAAAGTCCATGGTTTAGCATGCAGATATAGTACTTAATAATTGCCCAATACAGGAAGCCCTATTAATAGGGCCTTCATGCCTGTAAATCACTTAAATTGAATGACTTTCAAAAAAGAAATGAAACAATGCTTCACCACCTCACTCATGAGGCATTAGGACATGGGGGCATAGATGATAAATTTCATTGCTAAGAAATTAAAGAAATACAAATATGCAATGAAAAATTATATGTAGCTCTATGTCGTTTGTAGAGTCAATCATCTACCACACTTTTAATATCCAGGCCTCATTCCATATGGGTCATAATTTTTCAATTAACTAATTAGAGCACTATTAATTACATTATTTTAAAATATTTTATTGTAAACACTACGTAGTAAAAATTCTCCTTTGCTGTTAAATATTATCTACAACTCCGAGATATGGGAAACCAAGCATCACATTCACTTAAGTTCAACAATCTGATATTTATGATTTTTGCTTCTATTATTTTTGTTAGTTTTAATTAAAAACTCTGAATGGGCATTGTGAATTGTAAATACTTTTACACATCTTTAATTATTCCTAAGGATAATGTACATTTGAAATCTCTCATTATTTTAGAGCAAAATGTTTAGCAACTATTCATAATTTAAGATCTATCTTAATGTATTTTATAATTGAATGCTTACTTCAAAATTTCTCTTTTAATGCATTTTTCTTTGTGAAACACAAAGCTATACTCTCAAAAACTTATAGTAGTAACCACTAGCACTTTAAAATTAAAGTTAATAATAATTCCTCTTAAGGGATTCAAAGACTTTCAATGTTTTATTAACTACTTATGAAATTAAGTTAGATGTAAAGTTTGCTCCGGAAGCAAATTTTCCACCTTTGCAGGCATGTAAAAATCAAGAGTTATCAAATCCTAAATCTATAAAAAGTCCTCAGAAATAATACAGATAAAAATATATATGGACCAAAATGGTTCAACCTATTTTATTTCTATTTCCTTGTCCTTGTCCTATTTTGCGTATAACAGCCAGAAGAGATTGTCTCTCCAAAGCCACAGATAATTACACTAATCTGCATCCTCTAGCTTTGTCAGCTCTGCCTATCCCGTAGACCCCAGTGGACATTTCTGTAGGCAAAACCAGCTGTTGTGTGAGAACAGGGATGCAGCGGTACATAGAGGCCCATATCAACCCTCTCAGCTCTTTCTGAAGGGAGGATTCAATACTCAGCTTATATCCTTATGATCTTTGAATAGGAAACGTTTTATCTGCCATTATTCTTTGAGTAACACAAAAATTTCTTGAGTCTGAAAGTCATGAAATATAGATGTGTACAACAACACCTCTCTGAGAGTGAATTATATTTCAATGACACGTATGCAGAAAAAAAGAGTATAAATATCACTATTTTAATCAAATTACCACAAGGTCAAACCAGAGATATGGTCACACAATGTCTTCCAAGACCGAATATGTACATTATTAAGAGATGCATTTATTTTATGTATATGTAAATCCCTACATATTTGTGCATGGACCACATGCATGCTTAGTAGGCATGGAATGCAGAAGAAGGTGTTGGATCTCCTAAAAATGGAGTTATAGCTGTTGTGAGCTGCCTGATGTAGATGCTGGAAACTTATGAGTCCCCTGCAAGAGCAAACACTTTCTGCTACTGGACTTCAGCTCCTGATACTCACATTTTAAAAATCCATGTAGTCACCAATCTGATTACTGGAGAAGGCTAGTTGAGGTACCCTCTCCGCTATTGCTAAGAGTCTTAGTTGGGGTCATATTTGGGGTTCTTTGTAGTTTTCCATGCACCAGGTTTCCCAAACTCCAAAATGATCCCCTCTCTCAAGATTTCTCTTTCATTACCCTCCTCCTCTATGTTGCCCCCAATTCAAACAACGTGATCACTCATAGTCCCATGCCCTCATCATCTCCCTTCAACCACCACCACCCTGCCCTCAGTTTACCCAGAAGGATCTCAACTATGAAGGGGGAACCCACAGAGACAGCTGACCTAAGCTAGTGGGAACTCATGGACTCAGAGTCAATAGCTAGGGAACCAGCATGGAACCAACTTAGGCCCTCTTCATATCTGCATATGGGTGACAGTTATCTAGCTTGCTCTTTTTGTAGGGCCACTACCAGTGGGAATGGCACCTGTAGAAGACTCATGAACTGTTTTTGTTGTTTTGCTTTTTGTTTTTGGTTTTTTTCCTTGTTGTTGTTGTTTTGTTACCTGTTCCACACGCTAGAATGCTTTGCTCAGCCTTGATGCAGGAGAAGAAGCTTGATTCTTCCTCAACTTCATATGCCATGTTGATGGCCATGGGAAGCCTGCCCCTTTCAGAACGGAGGAAGAATTGAGAGGGGGGACCAGAAGAGAGGAGGGAAGGGAAAATGTAGTTGGTATGCAAAATAGAAGAGAGAATTTACTAAAAAAAAAAACTCAATGTAGGATTTTATTCATGAAACTTAATAAATATTAACTGAACAAAATCTGAATCAAAATAAAGATGAACTGTAAATACAATTTTCCCCCTGAAAATAAGTGAGTCTTTTAAATAATAATATATGCCTAAAATATTTATGTGGAAAAAGACCAGACTCAAACAAAGGATAGTTTATTAAATATTTGATTTGGGGAGGGAGAAAATTATCTCTTTCATTCAGGATTATTTGGACTGAAAAGAATCCTGTCTCCGAAGAAATGCATTTTAAGACCATTATTTGTACCTGGACTTGATTCAGATGCCAAAATTCTGGTATAATTCCACAAGTAACTGTGATATTTCAGATTTGGGGGAGAAATTATTACTCATCTGGAAGGGATGTGCAGTTTCAGACATATAGTGGACTATAATGAAACAGTGCTGCCACAAACCTTTCATTCCTTCTTCAGCCCCCTACACCTCCTCCTCTTTCCCCCATGGTGAAACAAGGATTATATATAGCCCTAGTGAGTCTGAAAGTTGCTGTGTAGATCAGGCTGACCCGAAATTCTCAGAGCTCTGCTTGCAGGGATTAAGACATTCACCACCATGTCTAATTATTATTTTTTTTAAAAAAAAAAAACTATGTGACTTTCTTTGACCAAAGAGACATTAGAAAGTGAGATAGAAGAAGAAACCTGTTAGGCACTTACACATTGTGTGTAGACCTTCTGTAATGTATCCTTCTTGGCACTCTGAGACATGCCACCTTTCTGTGAGGAAGCACAGGGCAGCAGCTTTAAAGAGAAATCATGTAGAGAGGAATTAAGTTCACAATTGCTGAAGCCAAATCCTCAGATACATGTTTTCAATCAAACTATGGCACAAAGCTCTTTAATGTTCAAGTTTTAATATCTAATGTCCCCAGTACAAACATGCTTAAATGTCTAACAGTGGTATCACCAAGTAAACTCATTATCTGTGGACCAGATAAAGTAAAAAACTGAATCTCATGTAAGCGAGGTTCATGCTCAACTCTTAACATCACAGCTGTCACCTCCCACACCCTAGGGTTACAAGCATGTGCCACTATGCCTGGCTTGTATAGCAATTCTTAAGGCACTTTATTGGGGGATTAATAGTACAATTGGCAACTGAAACAGCAGGATTTTCCAGGAGTGGAAATAGTGAATGTCATTGACACAGTATATGAATCAGTAGCAGCAGAGGTTACAGCAAAATCACGTAATGAGTGTACGCTATGACCTCAGTTGCTCTTCAGGAGAAAGAAACAATGGCCTCTTCCTCCTTTTAGGATAATTGGATAATTGAAAGATAGTTCCAGACGTTGAGGCACTAAACTGCTTGCGCATATATGACTGCCAAACCTTCCACATCATACTGTTCACATTCTTACATGGTAAAATAACCTTCGCATCTAACACTACATAGTGATATTATAAACGTGTTACACAAGCCTGCTTTTTGTTATAAGTTTAAATTGCCTTAATGGGGAATTCTGGCAAATGCTAGAAGACAGCTTTATTCTTAAGAATGGATTTAAAGACTAAGCGAGAAAGAGAATATTCTTACATTTAATACCAGCAACAGGTCTTTGGAAAACTGTATCATAGACTGTGTATTCTAAATTGAATTTAATTATATCTTTGTAGTGTGACACTTAATCTGAAATAGTATATCAAATAAATTTGGAGTTTTTGAAATTCTAAATTAATTTTAAAATTTTTAATCCTCTTTTACTCCATTTTGAAAATAGATTCGGGAGTTGTGCTGCATTGGATTTTATTTTGTTGTTGTTTTTTGATAAACAGTATAAAGCTTGGTCGGTAGGGAGAGGGAGAGGATCTGGAAGAACTTGGGTGAGGGGAAGAAAATGATCAAAATATATCTAAATTTAAAATTGTTTTAAATAATATATAACTGAAAAGAAAATTGATTTTTTAATGCACAATATGTTTCGATTATGGTTTCCTCACATATAACTCCTCTGAGATTCTCCCAACATACCACAGTATTTCTGTCTCCCCTTAGAAAATAAGCAAATAAGGAATAATAATAAAATAAGACAGGACAAAACAAACAAACAGAGGAAAGGGACAAAGAAAAAGTACAAGCAACACACAGATGCAGAGACAGAGACATACAGGTCTATTCACAGAAGAAATCACAAAACGGGGACATTTTTCTTCCTAAAAAACTATAATAACATCATGCCATTATAGAGTCTACCACTTTTAGTGATTTTTCTTTTAAAATCTTTTTCTTGTGGTTTAATTAATAACAGATGGGAGCAACTGAAAAAAAAAAGGATAAAAGCCACACACTCCTGAGGAATTTACTACACACACTTTGGTTTCCTTCCTTCCTAGTCAGCATGTAAAATGTGAGCAGAACATAAAGCTGCAGACTGCGTTCTGGGGCTCTAGTGTATCCCCAAAACTGCTGCAAAAATTAAATGGTTCAAAAGCAAACCAGTTGCTCTCAGTTAATTTTCTTGCAGACGTTTTACCTAAAGGCGTAGTTAAAGATGGTAATACAACTGTGTTTCACTTTCTGCTAGAGAGATGTTAAAAACGACTTTGTTCCAAACCCTCAATTCTCACTGTAACAATAGAAGAAGAGATCCCCATTGTTCTTTATTACTGACTTTTTCATTAGATCAATGACCTTACCATGTGGCTATGAAGCTGTAACAAGCATGAGAAACACCGCCTTCCCCAATACACAACTGAATTTTCCACTGTTCACTGTTCCTATGAAGATGTTGGCAAGCTTTTCAGGATGGTGCTCTGGAAAGAATAAAGGAGAATTAGAACACACGTTTTGAAGACCTAAGCTACATTCTCAGCTATCCTGCTTCCATATTAGCCCCTTAAAGCCAGGCTTGTGTTTAGTCTTGCATCACTCACTGGTCCTTTAGGAATTTTTCATGAATTTGCTCAGATCAGGGCATAATGGAATCATTTCATGCTTTTTCACATGGGCATCTCTAAGCTAATATTGGTTCCTATAATGCCTGCACATGGCCTGTGCCAGGGACCTGGGCTTCTTCACGGAAGAGTGGCTGAGTTTCAAGTACAATCATCAAACCGAATAGATATCTCCATTTAAAAATGCAAATTCAAAAACCTAATCGCATTTATTCTATTGCTGTGGATCTTCAGATTCTGTAGTAAGAGAACAAAGCCCTTTGAAATCTCTTATGTGAGAAGTATTGATGCCCTCTTCAGAGAAGGACATGCAAGAAAGGATATCATAGAGCTAACATCTGGAAAAATGAAGTTTGCCATGGTAGATCTACTGTTTTGTTCAGGCCTCTCATTCCCGCTGTGTTTTCATTCTTTTTGTACAAAGTAGAAGTGTTGACTTCTTGATACACTTCATTCTATGGTTACAAAGTCCAAAGGCAGGTTTTAGAGCAAATTTTTAGAAACTGCCTCTACTCACAGGAGCCCATGCGAGTTATATGTTGAACCATGTATCGAATTAAGAGGACTCTGCTGAGAATTCCCACCCCTCATAGGAGAGTTGGTGTTAACAGTTGGGAAAACTGACCTTACCTCTCTCAATGGGCTCTGCCCCCCTCCTGAGTTGGGTGATCCCAGCGGCCTGAACTGACCAACTCAGCTATCATCCTGGCATATATCCAGGGCTTTGAATGGCCACTCCCCATCACCTAACCCGTCTGTGACCTACTGGAGCATGTGAAGGATCTGATCTGGCAGAACCATAGTTATAAGATCTCTATGACTCAGGAAACCATCACAATATTCAAGAGGAGATTCAATGAAGGTCTAGCATTGGTAGTATACTAAAAGTCAAAATCCTTGAATCTGACCAACAACATATTAAACAATTGACATTTTTAAGTAAAGCTGAGTGGGAAAAAAATGGTGTACCGCATCCAAACATCACAGCTCTCAAAGCCAGAGACAAAGGAAAAGATGATGGAAAGGCAGGAAAGACAGAGGCAGAAAGTATCTGTCTGCTTGTTTGTTTGTTTTTATTTCTTTGCTTTTCTGTCTTTGTATTTTACTTGGTTCTTTTAATTAATATTTGGTATGGGAGGTCCCGCTCTGTATGCCATACATATATTACTTTACCATTGGTTAATAAAGAAGTTGCTTTGGCCTATGGTAAGACAGAATATAGCTAGAGAGGAAATCCAGAGATACATGGAGAAAGAAGGTAGAGTTGGGAAGATGTCAGCAGTCTTCAAATGAATAAGATGCCAGAGCATTACCAATAAGTCATGGGGCACATAGTGATATGTAGATTATTAGAAATGGATTAATTTATAGGTAGAATTAGCCAGTAAGAAGCCTGAGCCATTGGCCGAACAGCTTGTACTTAATATTAAGCCTCAGATTCAATATTCAGGAACTGGCCAGGGGGAGAGAAACCTCTAATTACAAATATTGTTATCTGTATTTTATTATTATTATTTTTTAAGTTTTCCTTTGATGATTCTACAAGAGTAAACGGTAGATACAAGATGGGCTTGGGAGAAAGTAGGACTGGGAAGCATGAAGTGAATTTCCCAAATAATCAATAAAAAATATATTTAAATAAAAAAGACGTTTTACTGAAAGGCGCCTGCTCTTGATCTGGAAAAGGAAAGTATCTAAAAGCAAAATAGCAGTCAAGCATTTCGTCCTTCATTTGTGTCCATCTCCTATATTCAATTGCACTTAGCTGGCTTAATAACTTATTGTATATCTCCAAGGCTGAAGACACAGAAATAGGAGGCACCGAACAGTGGAAATCACATTCAGCCTTTTTTGCCAGCTTCATTTCCTGCTCTGTAACATGAAATCTGCTGTGGTCTCCCTTTCCTCTCTATCTCAAACCCCAATATATTGCAAAGAACTTCTCCTCAAACCTTCCTTCCCCCAACTCATTAAAGTATCTAATCCTCAGCACTGGCAAGCATTCCCTGTGAACACACCAGCTGAACAGGCTAGGAAAAGAGACAACACATTGTCATTGCATTCTGAAGAGCCAGAGAGGAAACGGAAACCAGGAACAAAACACCTGCCCAACAAAGACAAATACAGAAATCAGCAAATAATCAGCAAATAAAAATATGCTATCATTCCTGAAACTGATACCTAGACAGCAATGTAAAGACATGGTCAATAGCTGTTAGGTCACTATACCTCTATTAGAACCCTGTTATACTACATAGTAGGCCATGCATATTTTGTCATAGCAGAAGCACATCACAACTATTAACAAACATGCTAGAAATCCACTCTCATGGTTTCAGAAATATTAAGAAACCATTTTCTCAAAGAAAACAATTCTTTTAAACTTTATTTTAAAAGAGTGTTTTTTTTAGGACACTGAATAAAATCTATCAGATATTATGATGCAGTTTAGAACTCATACTTTCAAGACAAAAGTAACACTTGAACTCAGTTTCTGCCGCATGATCTTGGTCAAGTTATTAAACTTCTAAAGCCTTAGAGATTTTTCTTTTAGTTTTAAAATTAAGATAATTTGTGTGAATTCCATTCATGTATATGTTAATGTGTTTATTAGTATGTATACGTATTATATATCAGTACATTTATATTCATTGTAATAAATAAAAAGTTTCATTAGGATACAAATATAAATTAGTATTGCTTTTACTCAAACAAGGAAGAGGTAAAGGGCATAAAACACCATGCAAAATAGTTTCTATTATGTTATTTCCTTCAGATTTAAAACATTGGTCTATTGAAGACATCTCTAACAGGAAAATCGATTTTTAATCGATTGTGAAGTTCTGCTCAACTCATGTATGTAAAGAATGTGTGTTCCACTTTCCAGCATAATTTTCCTTTAGCAAAGTTTTAAGTGTAAATTCCTGTGTTCATGAAAATGCGATACAGGGTTCCGAGAAATAACAGATTCAAGAGTATAAACTTAGAATAGGACCAACCATCAAGAAATGGGTGTCATTTTGAGGGACAATTTTCTCATTGTTGGTCTCTGATGCTCCCAATATTAAATATTCAATATAATCAGCAAACGCAGAAAGGCTTCTAGAAAATTCTTGAGAAAGCCATCCCAGAAAGAGTGCTAAGTCCTCATTCAGTGTTCATGAATCTTTTCTGCAAATTGTAGCTTTTTGGAACCTACATAAAGCAGATAAAACTGAAAGCAGTTCTCTATATTAAGCAAGGTTCTCTAGACAATACATTGTGGAGGATGTATCTATATAAAATGGGACTTGATAGTCAAACAATAGCCATGTAGCTTCTAAACTCAGAAAATCGGATGCCTCAGAACCCCAAGTCTAGTGCTTAAGGATGGAATATTCCTGAAAACCCAGTGATATTCCATCTATACTAGAAGGCTAAAGAAATTTAATTTTGATGCTTGTAAGAGAAGAATCAATCAGCAGCAGAACCACTTATCATTATAATTATTATTATCATCATCATCACACACAGTAGCAACTAAGACAGTCCCATTAGATGTAAAGAAAGACAGAGAGTGATGCTTTTGTCTCCAAAATCTGTAGAATTGGGACACACATTGGAGGGTTCTGTTTACTCTGAGGGAGGAAATTCTCACTCAGGTAATCCATTCTAGGAAGCCTCTCACAAATATTCCCAGATGTATACCTCTTACTTAATACCAGAGTCTGTCATGTGTGTACTCATGATTAACTATCGTACTTTCATTTAGATACTAACAGATAAAATTTTGTTTAAAGTATGTGTTGGCTTTGAGTATATTCAAATACAAAGAATAAGAGGCTCTGAGAACAATATATCAATACCAAATGTGAACATGAACAAGGGCAAAAGATACTAATATGATTAATCCACAAATGTTTGGTTCAACAGTACTGAATTCATTTGCTGTCAAATTTTTATACTTTCTATCTAAAACCAGCCAAACTCTATATAAATAATTTCCTAAAGGAATTGTAGTATGGAGTGTATATCACAATTAATGAGTTAAGAATATTGTAAGAGAGTGTTGTAGACTAAATTCTGTCCACCCCAACTCATGAGGAAATTCTAAACTTGAGTCGCCTAGAAACTACCTCTCAATGTGGACAGAACGTCTTTTGATGTTTTTCTTTTGGGGATTATAATATACTTATAATATTTATACATTCCCTTTCTTTATTCCAGGCCCTCCAATATAACTACTCCCTGTTATATTTCTAATATGTTCCCTTTTTCATTAATTGCTGTTATTTGTATATATGTATGTCTGTATGCACATATATATTCTGAAATACACCCATCTCAGTATGTATAATGATACTTGTAAGTATGTTTTCAGGGGTGATAATTTATTTTGGAGAACTGATTAGGGAAGACTTATTTTTTTTCCCATTGTGAGCATTCCTTAGTTACCTGTAGTTCTTTGTTGTAGGGCTGGGATTTGTTGGGTTTTCTAGTGACCATATTAGCTTGTTTATTATTGCTATCTTTGTTCAGTTTATGTTGAGGCAGTCATGTTGGTGAGAGCGCAGAGAACAATTCATATTGAAAACCTAATTCAGCCTTCATCCAATATGACTTATATTTTCATAAGAGGAAACTTAGATATATACATAAGTGAAAAAAGAATGACATAGACATGATGTGATGTTTCACAAGCCATCAGAGATGATCCAAGAAAACTCAATCTTGCTTACCACTTAATTTCAGATTTCTAGTTTCTAGTGAATTAAAGTCACAAAAATCCTGTTTTTAAGCTAATTAGTAACTTATGAAGCACATGTACACGTGTGAAAAGGAAGAGAGAGAGCAAGAGAGCTCAGTTTTTCAGTGTCAACATCCTTGCCTTTCTGACAAGATGACCTTTATCTCTGACCAGATTATTTTGAGATTCTTAGATTAAAATCCTTAATATATTACATCAGAATTAATCATTATCTATCCCTGTTTCTTGAGATATCTAATTTTTTGTAATATTCCTTTTTCTTCCTCAGAAAGATGAACAGTGAATTCTAGTGATCCAGTCAACTATTTTGTTAGATCAACTCCTATGACAAGATGTAGAAATATGCTTTTAGATATAATGAAATTGCTTAAGTATAATATCCAATTCTATGCCAGTTGAATTATCATTCATGAATTAATTGAATGGAGTATCACAATAGCTAATAAAGAGAATCTATAAACTTGGCAGTGTGTGATTAATTCTTCTTTTCTTCTTGATAAAATTTTCTTCTTTCTACTAAATCATGCACTACATATCAAAAAAATTTGTCAGATTGGCAAGTTTAGGTAGTAAAAAAATAATATGGATCGATAATTTTGAAAGATATAGATTTAACCCAGGGCTGAAATAGGCTGACAAGAGTATTGGAAATTCAAGAGATGAAATTCCAGACAAGCCTAACCATTCCCTAATCTACTTTTTCTTACTGGAGGAGGGAAGTCAATTCAATAATAGTCCTGGGCTCCAAGCCAATAACAAAGATTCTATTAGAAGCACCGGCAGGGTTTGAAGAGAAAGTTTAAACTTTTTTAAAGCAAATAAGCAGTGAACCTAGATCATGAATTAGAAGATGAATTTCTGAATTCATGATACCTTATATATTATTACTAACTTTAGCTACATCTTAGACAAATGATCCCATCTTTGTGGTATACAAAGATGGTGACATGTGTTTTATAAAGGTCATAAAAGCAGAACCAAACTCTTAAACATAAAGACAGTCTGTTTCACACAAAATTTTAATTAAAAAATACTTAATAAACCTTCAAAATATTGTCCTAAGACAAAATATTGTCCTAAGTAATTTTTTCTTACTGATCTTTCATCTATTCTCAGTATAATGTGTTAGTGTTATTTTCCAGCAAAGTCTCACCCCTTAGCTTGAAAATCTTCAGCAGCCCCAAATTAGCCAGACTCTAATCTTTCTTTCTTTTTCAAAGTTTATTAAATTATAAAAGTTTCCATTTCCGCCCCTCCTCCCAAAACTCTCCCACTCCCCCCACTCCCTCTCCTCCTCCCTCTCCATCCCTAAGAGCAGTCAGGGTTTCTAGCCCTGTGGGAAGTTCAAGTTCCTCCCCCCTCCCTCCAGGTCCAGGAAGGTGAGTATCCAAACAGACTGGATCCCCAAAATCCAGTATATGCAGAAGAAACAAGTCGCAGTGTCATTGTCAATGGCTTTTCAGAAAGACTCCAGGCCAGCCTCATTCAGAGAATCTGGTTGGATCTCGTGCTCGTTCAATCCCAGTCCAACTGGCCTTGGTGAACTCTCATTAGATCAGTCCCCTTGTATCAGTGGGTGATCGCACCCCTGGCGGTCCTATTTCCTTTTTCATGTTCTTCCTCCTTCTGCTCCTCATTTGGACCTTGGGGGGCTCAGTCCAGTGCTCCAAAGTGGGTCTTCGTCTGTATCGCCATCCATCCTCAGATGAAGGTTCCCTCTGGTCTTGCCTTCTTTGCTCACGTTCTCTTTCCTTCTGCTTCTCGTTTGAACCTAGAGAGTTAAGTCCAGTGTTCCAATGTGGGTCTCTGTCTCTATCTTCATCCATCGCCAGATGAAGGTTCTGGCCCTCTTGTCTATTTCCAATCTCCAGGAGGATAACTACATGATTTTCTTCAGGTTCACCTTCTTATTTAGCTTCTCTAGGATCACGAATAATAGGCTCAAAGACCTTTAATTATGTCTAGAATCCACTTATGAGTGAATACATACCATATTCCTCTTTTTGGGTCTGGCTTACCTCACTCAGTAAAGCGTTATCTATTTTCATCCATTTGCATGCAAAATTCAAGATTTCATTGTTTTCTACCGATGAGTAAAACTTTAATGTATATATGTTCCACACCATCTTTAACCATTCTTCTATTAAGGGGCACCTAGGTTGTTTCCAGGTTCTGGCTATTACAAATAGTGCTGCTATGAACATAGTTGAACAAATGCTTTTGTGGTATGATAGGGCATCTCTTGGGTATATTCCCAAGAGTGGAATTGCTGGGTCTTGAGGGAGGTTGACTCCCAGTTTCCTGAGAAACCGCCACACTGATTTCCACAGTGGCTGCACAAGTTTGCATTCCCACCAACAATGAATGAGAGATCCCCTCTCTCCACATCCTCTCCAGCATAGGTTATCATTGGTGTTTTTGAATTTAGCTAATCTGACTGGTGTAAAATGGTATCTCATAGATGTTTTGATTTGCATTTCCCTGATCGCTAAGGATGTTGAGCATGACCTTAATTGTCTTTTTGCCATCCGAAGTTCTTCTGTTGAGAATTCTCTGTTCAGATCAGCACCCCATTTTTTAATTGGGTTAATTAGAGTTTTAGTGTCTAGTTTCTTGAATTTTTTGTATATTTTGGAGATCAGGCCTTTATCTGATGAGGGGTTGGTGAAGATCTTCTCCCAGTCAGAAGGTAGCCTTTTTGTCTTACTGACGGTGTCCTTTGCTTTACAGAAGCTTCTCAGTTTCAGGAGGTCCCATTTATTCATTGATTCTCTTATTGTCTGTGCTACTGGGCTTCTACCTAGGAAGTGGTCTCCTGTGCCTATGTCTTGTAGACTACTTCCCACTTTCTCTTCTATCAGGTTCAAAGTGGACAGATTAATGTTGATTTCTTTAATCCATTTGGACCTGTGTTTTGTGCATGGTGATAGATATGGATCTACTTTCATTCTTCTACAGGTTGACATCCAGTTATGCCAGCACCATTTGTTGAAGATGCTTTCCTTCTTCCATTGCATACCTTTAGCCCCCCTGTCGAAAATCAAGTGTTCATAGGTTTGTGGGTAAATATCAGGGTCTTCTAATCAATTCCATATGTTGACTTCTCTATTCTTATGCCAGTACTAAGCTGTTTTCAATACTGTAGCTGTGTAATAGAGTTTGAAGTCAAGGATGGTTATACCTCCAGAAGTTCCTTTATTATATAAGATTGTTTTGGCTATCCTGGGTTTTTTGTTTTTCCATATAAAATTAATCATTATTCTCTCAATGTCTGTGAAGAAGTTTGATGGGATTTTGATGGGGATTGCATTGAATCTATAGATTGCTTTTGGTAGAATTGCCATTTTTACTTTTGATCCTCCCAATCCAAAGCAAGGGAGATCTTTCCATTTTCTGGTATCCTGCTCAATTTCTTTCTTCAAAGACTTAAAGTTCTTGTCAAATAGGTCTTTCACTTCCTTGGTCAGAGTTATCCCAAGATATTTTATGCTATTTGTGGCTATCGTGAAAGGTGATGTTTTTCTGATTTCCCTCCCTACTTCTTTATCCTTTGTGTATAGGAGGGCAACTGATTTTTTGGAGTTGATCTTGTATCCTGCCATATTACTAAAGGTGTTTATCAGCTGTAGGAGTTCTTTGGTAGAGTTTTTGGGGTCGCTTATGTATACTATCATATTGTCTGCAAATAATGAGAGTTTAACTTCTTCCTTTCCAATTCAAATCCCCTTGATCCTCGTATGTTGTCTTATTGCTATTGCTAGAACTTCTAGCACTATATTGAAGAGGTATGGGGAGAGTGGACAACCTTGTATTGTTCCTGATTTCAATGGAATGACTTTGAGTTTCTCTCCGTTCAGTTTGATTTTAGCTGTCGGCTTGCTGTAAATAGTTTGTATTATATTTTGGTGTGATCCTTGTATCCCCAATCTCTTCAACACCTTTATCATAAAGGGATGTTGGATTTTGTCAAATGCTTTTTCAGCATCTAATGAGATGATCATATGGTTTTTCTCTTTCAGTTTATTTATATGATGGATTACATTGATCGAATTGTGTATGTTGAACCAGCCCTGCCTCTCTGGAATGAAGCCTACTTGACCATAATGGATAATTTTTCTAATGTGTTCTTGGAATCGGTTTGCCAGTATTTTGTTGAGAATTTTCGCGTCAATGTTCATGAGTGAGATTGGCCTGTAGTTTTCTTTCTTGGTTGTGTTTTTATGTGGTTTTGGTATCAGGGTGACTGCAGCTTCATAAAAAGAGTTTGGCAATGACTCTTCTGTTTCTATATTGTGAAATACCTTAAGGAGTATTGGTATCAGCTCTTCTTGGAAGTTCTGGTAGAATTCTGCATTGAAACCATCTGGCCCCGGGTTTTTTTTTTTTTTTTTTTTTTTTGGTCAGATTTTTGATAACAGCTTCTAGTTCTTCACGACTGACAGGTCTATTTAGATTGTTCACCTGGTCTTGATTTAACTTTGGTAAATGGTATTTATCTAAAAACCAATCCATTTCTTGTACATTTTCCAACTTTGTGGCATATAAACTTTTCTAGTAAGATCTAATGATTCTCTGAATTTCCTCTGTGTCTGTTGTTATGTCCCCCTTTTCATTTCTGATCTTATTAATTTGAGTGTTTTCTCTCTGCCATTTGATTAGTTTGGTTAGGGGTTTGTCAATCTTGTTGATTTTCTTCAAGAACCAACTTTTTGTTTCATTGATTTTTTGGATTGTTTTCTGTGTTTCTATTTTGTTCATTTCAGCCCTCAGTTTGATTATTTCCAGTCTTCTACTCCTCTTCAGAGAGTCTGATTCTTTTTTTTCCAGAGCTTTTAGGTGTGCTGTTAAGTCTCCAATATGTGCTTTCTCCATTTTCTTTAATTGGGCACTTAGTGCTATGAACTTTCCTCTTAGCACTGCTTTCATAGTGTCCCATAGGTTTGAGTATGTTGTGTCTTTATTTTCATTAAATTCAAGGAAGACTTTAATTTCTTCCTTTATTTCTTCCTTGACCCAGGGATGATTCAGTAGTTGACTGTTCAACTTCCATGAATTTGTAGGCTTTCTGGGGGTAGCACTGTTCTTGAATTCTAACTTTATTCCGTGGTGATCCGACAAGACACAGGTGGTTACTAATATTTTTTTGTATCTGGGGAAGTTTGCTTTGTTACCGAGTATGTGGTCAATTTTCGAGAAGGTTCCATGAGCTGCAGAGAAGAAGCAGCTTCTTTCCTATTTGGGTGTAATGTTCTATAGATCTCTGTTAAGTCCGTTTGATTCGTTAACTCTAGTAATTCTCTTATCTCTCTGTTGAGTTTCTGTTTGATTGACCTGTCCATTGGTGAGAGAGGTGTGTTGAAGTCTCCTACTATTAGTGTGTGTGGTGTGATGACTGCCCTGAGTTCTAAACGTTTTTTTTTTTTTACATAAGTGGGTATTTTTATATTAGGGGCATAGATATTCAGGATTGAGACTTCCTCCTGATGAATTGTTCCTATGATGAGTATGAAATGCCCATCTCCATCTCTTCTGATTGATTTTAGTTTGAAGTCAATTTTGTTAGACATTAGAATGGCCACACCTGCTTGTTTCTTAGGTCCATTTGCTTGGAAAACCTTTTCCCAACCCTTTACTCTGAGTAAATGTCTATCTTTGTGGTTGAGGTGTGTTTCTTGTAAACAGCAGAATGTTGGATCCTGTTTTCGTATCCAATCTCTTAGTCTGTGCCTTTTTATAGGTGAGATGATTCCATTATTATTAACTGATATTAATTACTAGTGGTTGTTGATTCCGGTTATTATTTGTGTGTGTGTGTGTGTGTGTGTGTGTGTGTGTGTGTGTGTAATAGAGTTTGTGTGTTTCTCTTCTTTGAGTTGTGGTTGTGAAGGGTCACTAGATGTCTTAGTTATTGTAGGCAGTGTTGGCAATGTTGGATTCCTTGGGTTGTGATTTTCCTTCTATTACTTTCTGTATGGCTGGGTTTGTGGCTACGAATTGTTTAAATTTGTTCTTATCCTGGAATATTTTGTTTTCTCCATTGATAGTGAATGATAGCTTGGCTGGGTATAGTAGTCTGGGTTTGCATCCATGGTCTCTTAGTTTCTGCAGTACCTCTATCCAGGATCTTCTGGCTTTCCTGGTTTCCATAGAGAAGTCTGGTGTAAGCCTGATTGGTTTACCTTTATAAGTGACTTGACCTTTTTCCTTTGCAGCTCTTAATATTCTTTCTTTAATCTGTATGTTTTGTGTTTTGATTATTATATGGCGAGGGGATGTTGTTTTTTTGATCCTGTCTATTTGGTGTTCTGTATGCTTCTTGAATCTTCATAGGAATATCGTTCTTTAGGATGGGAAAGTTTTCTTCTATAATTTTGTTGAATATATTTTCTGGACCTTTGATCTTCAGCTCTTCTCCTTCTTTAATCCCTATTATTCTTAGATTTGGTTTTTTTTATTGTGTCCCAGATTTCTTGAATGTTTTGTGAAGAGAATTTGTTGGATTTTCTGTTTTCTTTGACCAGAGTGTTTATTTTCTCTATGGTATCTTCAGAATCTGAGATTCGTTCTTCTATCTCTTGTATTCTATTGGTTATGCTTGATTCTGTAGTCTCCGTTCATTTACCTAGGTTTTCCATATCCAGCCAGTTCTCAGTTTGTGTTTTCTTCATTGCCTCCATTTCAGTTTTCAAATCTTGAACTGTTTCCTTTACCTGTTTGATTGTTTTCTCTTGGTTTCTCAGGTTATCATTCACGGATTTACTTATTTCTTCAAACTTTTTGTTATACTTCTCATCCATTTCTTTACTCATTTCTTCAAATTTCTTGTTATACTTCTCATCCATTTCTTTAAGGGAGTTATTCATATCCTGTTTAAGGGACTCTATTGCTTTCATAATGGCACTTTTTTCCACTTCTTCTGGGTTAGAGTGTTCAAGTCCTTCTGTTGTAGGGTCGTTGAGATCTGGTGTTTTCATGTTGTTTTTCAGATTGTTGGTCGAGGTCTTGCCCATCTCTTCCTTCAAATGCTCTCTATTGGATCTTCTGGTACCGGGTCAGGTTCCCTGGATGGAAGCCCTCCGATGGCCCTCCCTCCAATGGCCCTCTGGATGGAAGCCGGGATGGCAGATGGGAGAGCTTAGCAGGATGGAGCCAGCACTGCAGGGTGACCTGGGAGTCTATGGGGTCGGGGAGAGTCCGAGCTCCTCCTCTCTGGGCCCCTGCCACGGGTCAGAAGCAAACTCACCCCTCTGATGGCCCTCTCTCTAATCTTTCTTATATAAAATAAATAATAAGTTTTTTCCCAGACTCCTTTTTCCATAAAGAGTCTTTATTTCACTGGTCCAAGGTATTCTACAGGTTTTATCTATGAACCAAGTCCTCTAGACAGAAGAGTGTGATGTGTTGATTCACCTAATGTAGGAAATACATGTGATTCTGTATCCAGAGAACCAGCTATTTTAACAGAAATGCAAGAAATCAAAAGGAAAGTGGAAGTTTTAAAAAACTACACTTTTTTTTAAAAAAAGAGGAAAACTAAGTCATCAGTGCCATGACTTTAATATGCCATCTGTAAGCGAAAGATTCAGCTTCTGGAAATCAATTTCTATAACACTGAAAAACTTTATAGTATATTAATAAATGCATACTTATTAAACTATAGGTCCTAGTAATAAAGTCATGTCCTAAAATGATCTATCTTACTATCTTAAATTTAAATTTACAGCTTTGAATTTAAAAATTCATTGCAGAAGATGAATACACCAAACTGAGAGGAGTCTTTGGCTGTGTGATAAAATACCCTTAATGGAAAAAAAAATCACACCCAAAATCCTACTAAATAGTTTTGCTTTTTCAATGACTTTATTAATTTCCTTCCCTAGAATTATTGAAAAACATGTGCCTATGTTGCATAAAAAGGAATGTTTTTAATCAGCATAAGTGCTGTCTTTAAACTTAGTAAAAATTATAAACTTGTGTATGAAATATTTTTATCACATGCTGGGACAAAACAGCAAATGAAAACATGTGACTTCCTGTATTGACAAACAAGCTCAACTTTGAAAATATCATTCTTACACTTGCTTTAAGGTAGATTAAACTTGAGAAAGAATAAAATAAGATTTTTTTTGTATGTAGAATATGAAAACTTTAACTCAAAAACTAAGCAGGATTCCAGAGCACTACTTCTAAATAACTTGAGCTTCATTTAAATAAATAAATGTATTAAGTCGATATAACAGATACAGTTTTACAACAAAATAGTTCATATTGCCAGAATAATACAAAGGTTATAATAAAATTAATTACATTTTTTAATTCAAGAGAAAATCTGAAAGTGAATGTGTTTTATTTTATGATGGCTTGACTAACGTTATTTTTCCTCAGGTGTTGGGGGACGGCTGCTTGTTGGTTCTGGGTCAACTGGCTAGCTTAGACCTGAAGTAATCACACAGAAACTGTATTAGTTAAATCACTACTTGGCCAATTAGCTCTAAATTATTACTGGCTAACTCTTATATTAATTTAACTCATTTCTATTAATCTGTATATTAACACTTGGCTGTGGATTACAGAGAAAATTTCCAATATCTGTCTCTTTTACAGGGAAAATTTTCTCTGGCAGTTCCATGGCTTCTCTCTGACTCCTCCTTCTTTCTACCAGCATATAGCCAAGCTTTCCCAACTAGTTCTGTTCTGCCCTTGCCATAGTCTCAAAGCAGTTCTTTATTCATTAACCAATAAAAGCAATACATAGACAGAAGGACCTCCCACACCATTTACTTCTTTTCCAACTCTCTATACTCTTTTTCTTCTCTCTCTGAAGCCTATGTACATTTGTCCAACACTGTAACCCATTTGGAGGTCTTTTATGTCTGAGTCTATTTTTATTGTGTATTTGTAACTCTTTTCTGACCAGGGAGGCTTCTTAAAATGCTAAGCACTTCTTAAAATCTTAAGCTGCATCATTGCCAGCCATTGCCTGATTGCCCGCCCAGTCCAGAATAGCAGAGCCACTCCCCATATCTGAGAGCCACACACACTGCTCCACTTCCAGGCACACAGTCAGTCCAAGTTGCCATCAATGAAGCCGCAGTACGCTGTTCACAAACCCCATCCAAATATTAGGTCTCCTGTAAGAGCAAAAGGTTACACTGACAGCATGGACTAGAAAGTCTGCATTTCAAAACAGCATGACTTTTTTCCTGCTACTGCTGAATCAATAAAACCTCTCTTAAGGAGCCATGCCTCTGTTTGCTTCTAGCAAACAAAGCCCAACCCAGAAAATGCTACTACCAAACCATGCTTAACTCTGTTCTTTTGTGTATAAGATCCTTTTTTAAGCTTTCCTAGAATTTACATGGATTTAGTCCACCACATTGGCAGGTCAATTTGTTGTAATGAGGGAGGCTGCTTGTTCATTTCCTGGCTGACCAGACTCCTGAAATAATCACATAGAAACGATTTTAATTAAACCACTGCTTGGCCCATTAGCTCTAGCTTCTTATTGGCTAACTCATACATATTAATTTAATCCATTTCTATTATTCTGTGTAAAGCCACATAGCTCTGGCTTACTGGCTAAAATTCTGGCATCTATCTGTTGTCGGGCTGCATGGTGTCTCTCTAACTCCATTCTTCTTTCTCCCAGCATTCAATTTAATTTTTCAAGCATAGCTAAGTTTTGCACTTACCATAGGCACAAAGCAGTTCTTTATTCATTAACCAATAAGAGCAACACATAGACAGACGGACCTCCCACACCACTCAGGTAAAATTTTCCAAAAGCAAAAATTAGTTAATTCAATGCTTAAGCAAATGCTCTTCATTCAGTTACTTGTATGTCTATGACTTAGTAAACATTTTCTCCATGTAGACATTTCATATTGTTAATAACTATGCTATCTAGTTTTTTTATGTTGGGATACATAGTATACTTCTCTAAACTATATTTTATTCTTTTGTTTATAGTTTCTTTGATTAATAATATGTAAAGCATCTAGAAATCTAAAAGCTTAGATTTTTACAAGAATTTTTTCTTTATCCTTCAATATTGTGGCATAGACTAACTACCAAATTATTATACATGTTTCTTTTGCATAGTGTGTCATTAAAATTTCATCAATAGCTTTCATTTTCATTTTAAATTGAGTCAATGGGATGGGGTGTACATATGTTTTAGAATATATCACAAAATGATATATTCACTATCACTTCCCTGTGAACACTGATCCCAGACAAACATTTGAGCTATTTTTCTTTCAGATCACTTGTCCCTATTTGGAATGCATAGTCACTTTTATTCCTGATTCATTATTGTTGAGCTGTATTGGAAAAACTATTAACATTAGTATATTAAAATAGGGATAGTTAAATTAAGTGATTATGGGAGGGGAAAGTTTTCATTTCTTGATTATTTTAAAACAACATGTTTTCTTTTCAGTTTAATTGCTCCAATTATTTTAACCAAATTAAACAATAAACTTGCCTCAGAATTAACCATTATTTAAGTTCTATTTATGCAAAGCAGTTTGGTTCAATAGTAGCAGAGTGAAAATCATCTTTATCCAGGTTCTCTGAGTCCTAATGTTTATTTTCTACCTGGTTAACTGGTTTCTGAGTGGTTACATCTTCTGATTCTAAACATTCCCTATTATGGGGAAGCGAGAAATAAATAAAACATACATGATCTCATAAATAAATAAAAATTATAAAGCATTAAAAATGCCTGAAAATGTATAGTGTTCCCAAGATCTCTTTCCTGGTTTATATCAACAGTGACAACTGCAGGTGAAACTCTTTTCTCCTGAACTGCCTGTATGTAACACAAAGTTCATCAGTGGTATCATTGTCATGGATGTCCTCCATAGTACAGCTGAATTTTGAATAATGCAGCTATCTTTGAGTCATCCACATCTCTGTAAATTAAACATCCTTCATTCAAGCTCTTTGTGTAAGTAATCCCAATAAACTCACTGCTACACTAAGGTAGATTTGCATGATATTGTTCTTTGGTCTTTCATCAATGTGGTATCTAGATGACTATACAATTAGCTATTTGTTCACATATCCCTTTTAAAAGTCACAAAACACCGGTAATCAGAACTCATGACACAAATGAGAAAATTTGATTGTGCTATTTTATATAGAAAGAGAATCCACTAACCTTTCTATCTATAAAAAATGTAGATGTATATATTTGAGTAACACAGTACGGAGAAACAAAATAAAGACATTATAACACTGTCTTGATCCATACATCAGTGTTTTCTCTCCTATACCATCCTTCACTTTCAGTTATAATCCTCATAGTGTCGAAGAATATCACTAGTATTCCAGGCAAACACCATTCGGACAATGCAAGAAAAACAATCTTTAAAATGACTCCAACTGGCTTCAATGTCATTATGTGTGTTTCTAAAACAAGTTGTCAGGTGAAAACAGATGAAGAACCATAGTGGATTGGTAAAAGGAAAAGATGTGAGGCATCAACCCAAATAGAAAATTGACAGCTGCAGAAGTCTGAAAGGATGACTTTCCCCAATGGAAAGACTGAATGGATGATTAGACACAGATGTTCTTATGCTCACCTTGAACATGCACTTTAATCTCTTTATGAACTGAACTTGATAACTCTATACATTTTGTAAGGTTGAAAACATTGGAGAGATAAATTTGTTTTTTTTTAATTTTTAAGAAACAAAATGAAAAAGGAACCTTTAGAACATTAATCATAATTTAATAGACTGACAGAAATCATAAAGTAGATGTTATATCCCCTACGGGGGAAACAGTAGAGACACTGTCACTTTAAAGAATTCCATTTGAACTTATCAAGAAGTATTGTGAGTAGGTGAACTGACAGCTGGCTAGAAACAAGCTATGCCCTTGTTCTTGTGTCTTTCCCAGAGATTTGTCTTTTGTCCTTGTTTTTGAGTGTATTTAAACTGAATCTCTTCCATGACTCAAAGAAAAGTATTATCTAAAAATGGCAAGGAATTTTTTGGAAATAAAAGCATTAGAACATAATTATCTTCGAGTTCATATTTGGGTTTGAGACACAATAAAAGTTAGGTCTGCACTATACAAATTGAGAGGTTGTAAGATCAGGAACAAGTACTCACTGTCCCTTCAACTGATCTCAAATTCAAGAAGAAAAACCATAGAGAAAACACAAATGCATTAGTCTTTTGCCATCAACCATGCAAAAATATGATCAAAGTATTAAAGATATCTATAGAGTGTCAGAAAAGCATGGGTAAATTAGAAACAGATAAGAATCAAATTAAAATTATACTTGGTCATGTTAGACAATTCAAGGAACATGCATGACTTATAAAAATCAAGCATCCTTTAAACATTTCATACCAAAATGCTTTATCCTCAAGCAATAAAAGTAGTTCCATTAAAAAAATAATTTAGGAATAATGATGTTCAAAAGGAGAGAATGGATACAGTGGGGAATGGACATAATTGAATAAAACATCCCAAGTTTAAGAGCATATACATTTTTTCTCAATTTTCCTCAATGCTGTATTTTACATAACATTTATATTTATCTGTAGGCAGATATTATGTGTTCATTTCCCAGCTGCTCAGACAGGAATAACCACACAGAAACTATATTAATTACAACACTTTGGCAAATGACTTAGGTATATTTCTAGTTAGCATTTATGTATTGAATTAAGCGATTTCCATTATTCTGTTCATCGCCATGAGGCTGTGGCCTACCAGTTTTATTCTGACTGGTGGCTAGTGTCTTTTTCCTTTGGCAGTTATATGGCGTCTCTTTGACTATGTCTATTTTCTCTCTATGATCTGTTCTGATTTCCTGCCTGGCTTTTCTCTACTAAGCCATTGGCCAAAATAGCTTCTTTAATAACCAATGGTGATAAAACATATTCAGAACATACAGAGACAAATCTCATATCATTTATTAAATGTTGTAAAGAAATAATGAAGTAAAATATATGTATCCATAATAGTACAAATGAACTATTTTTCACGTTTTATGGATCTATTAAGCTAAAAGTTAGCCATGGCCATTTTAGTACCACACAGAATGAATAAAATGTAAATCATTAGAAAATATCAACTTATAAAGGGAAATAATAGCCTTGTCCTTCTTGATGGAATTTCAAATAGTGGAGGAAATGTCTTAAAGATCAGAAGAAAAATCATTCCAGGGTGACAGCTGTGCACAAAATCCAACCCAAATTAAGAGGTATTATAACTTCATTTTATCTTCCACCTGTCAAAATACCCAACATCAATAAAGCAAGTCATAGATCATACTAGTGAATATGCAGTGTAAGAGGCGAGCTCGTTGCCAGAAGATGTGGAAACTTGTACAACCATGATGGAACCTCAAGAGAAGAGGAGGAGGAAAGACTGAGAGATCCAGAGGGGATGGAAGACAACAAGGAAACAAGGCCTTCATACACAGGAGAAACAATGTCTATATGAACTACAGGTACTATAGCAGCATGCCCAGGGTCTGCACAGGTCTAAGTCAGATGGAGTTCTAGGGCTGAAAGATGGAAGTGAATACAATTCCTCATCTCTAACCCAGATGCTATCCCCAATTGCTATCCTTTTGCAAAATAAAAATTAGTTTTCTCCAGCGAAGTCTCATTGGGTTTACAAACCGCACTTATGGTCAAGCCCCATGCCTAGCAGTAGATAGGCAACATAAAATGAACTCAACGGTATTTTTGAATTTATTTTTTCTTGTAATGCTTTATCTTGAATTTTTTTTAATCATACAGGCTTTTTCTTATATATTATGGCTTCTGATTTTGTTTTTATGAGTTTTTTGTGTGTAGATCTTTGCGAGTCAGCATGTCTTGTGCTTTTTCTTTGGCTCTTTTTCTTTTCTTTTTTGTATGTTTTGCTCATTCCTGTGTATTTGTTTATTATTATTATTACTACAATTATCATTATTATTATTATTGCCTGTTTTCCAAAGAGAGAATGAAATGGTGTGACTTTGGTTAGGTGGGATTGGGGAGAAAATTTGGAGGAGGGTAAATCATAAGCAGAGTATCTGTTGCATGAAAAAAATAAGTCTCTTTACAGTAAAAAAATGAGATGTAAAGTTATAAAAAATAGTGTATATGAGGTTAAATTCAAAAAATTCTCAGAGAAGTGATAATCCCAAAGTACAATAAATATGGTATATACTCATTTAGAAAAGCAAGATGAAGGATGGAGAGGAAATATGTGAGAAAGAAGGAAGCAACATAAATAAGTAGGAGAAAAGAAAAAAAAAGAATGGGGAAGAAGTTGTTCCCACAGAAAATACATTAAAAAGGATAACCTAAGTATGAAATGACCAAACTTTGTCATTATTCCAATGACAATATGCTTTGGTGAAATAAATTTCTATTAATTTGTGCTAAGAATAGTTTCTATCAAAGAAAAATTCTGAAGCTAATGAACTTAGTTTATATTGTCTAAGATTCAAGGTAGAAAAGGGGCAGAGACAATTGAATCTAAACTGAAAATATATATTTTTCATTTTTTTTCTCAATACTGTATTTGCATACCATTTATAATTGTAATGGGTATTGTAAAAAATAAGTAATAATGCACATTCATAATAGTACAAATGGGTTTCATTTTGTTTTCAGCTTTGGGTAATATGTTAAAATAAAAGTTAAAGATTAATTTATAGCTTTATAAAACATACTACCTTTGATCATGTAAAATAAAGGACAACTTGCATGCATTTTGGATATAGTGACTGGCAGTAGACTAGAAAGATGCCCAAGAATTCTACCATTCTCAAGGCTATGTCAAACTATAACTTCAAAAACCTAGGACAACACACAGACTTTTAAGTATTTACAGTTACATAAATGACAGTATCAATTGTGGATCATTTTGCTGTCCACTTGAAACCATCTTTTAAATGAATATGGTATGTACTCACTCATAAGTGGATACTAGTCATAAACAAAGGGCAATGAGCCTATACTTCAGGATCCTAGAGAAACTAAGTGATAAGGTGAACCCAAAGAAAAACATATAGAGACCCACCTGGAAATTAGAATCAAACAAAAATTTGGGAGCAGGGGCAAAAAAGGGGTAGAAGGAAGGGGAGAAGGGCTATTGAGGAGAATTTGAGGGAATGGGATAGTCGAGATGGAGGAAGGACAGACATGAGAGCAAGGAAAGAGATATCTTGATTAAGGGAGCCATTATGGAGTTAGCAAGAAACCTTGCTCTAGAAAAATGCCCAAGAACCCACAGGGATGACCCAAGCTAAGACCCTAAGCAACAGAGGAGAGGGTGTCTGAACTGACCTTACCCTATAGTCAGACTGGTGATTATCTTAAATAGCACCATAGTCCAACAACAGATGGGGAGCAGAGGCAATGACCCACATGGAGCACTGGACTGAGCTCCCAAGATCCAGTTGAAGAATGGAGGGAGTGAGAGTATGAGCAAGGAATTCAAGACCATGAGGTGGTCATCCACTGAGACAGTTTGCTTGAGGTAATGGGAGCTCACCAACTCCAACTGGACTGGGAGTGAGCAAGCATGGGAACAACCAAGCCCCCTCTGAAGGGGGTTGACAGCTGGGGCAGACTGAGGGGCCACTGATAGTGACACTGCGATGTGTCTCTACTGCATATACCGGCTTCATGGGATCCTATTCTCTTTGGATGTAAACCTTGCTCAACCTAGGCATAGTATTCAGGGCCTTGACTTTCCATAGGGAGGAGTGCATGGCACTCCCTTAGGGTTGGAAGGATGGAGGGGGGTCTGTGGAGGGAGAGGGAAGGGACTGGGAGGAGGGGAGGGAATGAGAATTTGAATTGGTATTTTTTAAGTAATAATGAAAAAGAAAGAAAGAAAAAATAATAAAAAAGAAACCATCATTTAGGGTCAATGTGTATTTCTGAGATGACTAAACATCTCCATTTTCAGAGTTTCTCTCCCAGTATGATTGCATGTTAAAATTAAGCAACTCATGAGAGAGGCAGCTCCAGCATTCACTGGTACAATTGTGATCTGATGCATTTTCAAATATAAAACTTCCAAATTTCTGTCAACACACAGAGACAATGTCTTTCACTATTAGATACCAATACAGTAATAAAAAAAGTTTTTTAAGGGTTCTTGAAAATGGAGCAATCTTCCTGGAAAAGTCTTCAAATCACTCAAATTTGTTTCTTAAGGCTGACATAATTATTTTTCCTGACATCCAGAAGGTATTCTTAAATCTAACCACAAACCTCACAAAATTTGCGCAGGCCTTTAAATAGTGTACTAAATTTTGTCTCCTGGAACATGAAATAAAATTTGTTTTCTTTTTAAAAAATCATTAGATGAAGTAGAATTTATTTGAGTTCCTTGTAGATTAACAATTACAGCAGATAAAATAAAATATCTTTGGGGCTAGGAGTAGAGGAACTTTGACTAGTATGGAGTTCTCAAATTTTTCTATTGAGAATGCATTGGTAATCTTTCATTTTTAAAATAGAAACTTGAAATCACAAAATATGCATTTATTTGGTAACATCTTGATATTTGTAAACATATCGCAATGTTTATAAGCACTTTTAGCTCCTCAAAATTTCATCATTTTCTTGGTTAAAATATTCAAAACATTCCCCTGCCATAGAAATGTAGAGTACACTGTTTATTTCCTAGAATTTTCCTACTGTTCCATAGTACACTCTAAGTTCCTTCTCCTATGCAACAAATAATGTATCCTTTGTTTAACATTTCCCCTTCCTGTTCTCCTCCCTCCCTGTCTCTGGTAGAGACCATTTGACACTCAATTTCTGAGGTAATTTTATTTGATTCCAAATAGGAATGAGATCATGTGCCTGGACTATTTCATATACATAATGATCTCAATTTCATCTATACTGGCACAAATGACATAACTTCATTTCTTATTAATGGTTAATATTACATTCTATTTGTGGGTATGTGTGTGTGTAATCTCGTTTTATTTCCACTTTTCGTGTTTCATTTTTCCAGTATTACCTGTCTTTACATTGTTGTCTTAGTTTCATTTCCTACCACTCCTGCAAAAACGACCACAAGCATAGTTACTTAGAGCACACATTCATTACATTACAACTCTAGATGCAAGAGGTCTAAAATATCCCTCACTTCCCTGATACAAAACATGCTGACACCAAGAAGGATATTTTCATGGGCCAAGGCTTATCGATTGCACTCCCAATGTGTTGACCCCTGTGATTTTCCCAAATGTGGGACTTTTGATGGCATAGTTTGTGGTATTAAGGTGCAACATTCACTCTCACTCATTTAAAAACAAACAAAAAACATTCAGCTCAATCTCCACCAAGAGTCTGGAAAGCCTTGACTCTAGGGAGGAGCATTTTCCTTACTTTCTCCAGAGGGTAGAGGCTGCTGGCCCACTTTGGTTTGTGGTAACTTCCTCCAAACCAACAGAGAGAATTGCCAAAACTCTTTTGGAGTCTGACATCCACACTCACTTCTTTTTTATTTTACAGGACCCTAGTGATTTTACTGGCTGACTCCAAGTGGCTACCCAAGACAACCTCTCATTTAAAAGTCAGCCAACAATCAAAGCTAAATCCATTTTGGAGCATATTTTTCTTTGTCATGTAATAAGATATATTCACAGATTCTGAGGTTTAAAACTTGTACACTTTTTTATTTTGGATATTACTCTGGCTACCATAGCAAATTTTCAATTCTACATAGTGTGAGAGTTGGGGAAATTTTCACTTATGGCTCTGTATGCTCATTTTCTCAAAATTTTCTCAAAAACAAAGATAATACCCTATCTTTCTGTTTATATACTTTTATCCAGATACTTTAAGTTCTTTAGTTCAAGAGGAAATCTAAGTATTTGTAGTTTTGCCTTTGAACTCTAGATAATAAGGATATGGATCATGCATTACTCATATTCATAATTTCAACATTTTGATGCATATTAATTATTCAATTGCCTGTTGTGTACCTAAGCACTCTCTCTCTCTCTCTCTCTCTCTCTCTCTCTCTCTCTCACACACACACACACACACACACACACACAAGGTGTGGGAGGTCCTTCTGTCTATGAGTTCCTCCTGTCTATGTGGTGCTTTTATTCATTAATGAATAAAGAACTACTTTGAGCCTATGGCAAGGGCAGAACAGAACTAGGTGGCAAAATCTAGGCTGTATGCTGGAAGAAAGAGGGCAGAGTCAGAGAGAAGCCATGGAGCTGCCGAAGATAGACACTGAGAACTTTACCTGATAAGCCACAGCCACTTGGTGATACACAGATTAATAGAAATGGGTTAAATTAGTATAAGAGTTAGCCAGTAAGAAACTAGAGCTAATGGGCCAGGCAGTGATTTAATTAATACAGCTTCTGTGTGATTATTTCAGGGAGAAGCAACTGGAAACAAACAGTTGGAACCCAACCAGATGCCTCCCACAACACACACACACACAAACTTGTCTATCAGGAAGATTTAACATGATGCTTTCTATCTTTTAAAAATTTGTTTCATAGATAAGGAAAATAGATATAATTTTCTATGTAGAATACCTTAAGGCCATAAATAGATCCACCCTTCTTTGGGAGATTTGCTTATGTTTTACTAAAATCATTTCCATATCTAAAACATTTTAGCACAAAAATACACTTGGATGGGGACAGAAAGAATATATGAAAATTTGAAAAACATTAAATGAGTGAAAGAAGTATGCTGCTAAGTAGTTCAAACCTGTTCTAATAAGCTACTGCATAGCCTAGAGTTTGCATACAATGCCAGAAATCAAGGGCAGAGAACTTATTTTGAGCCAGATCACATATCCCTTTGCTGTCTACTTAACCACAGATTATTATTTTTCTATACATGACATATCAATCTATAACTGATACAAAGATATCTGAACTGATCAAGTGACATTCAATGATGCACGCATATATTTTTTTGTTCATTCCATCCTTTATTAATGCACATTGCAATGAATGATAATAGTGAGCAAGAAATTGAATTTGAAGTGTAAATATTTTATTCATTGTCTTGAAATTTTCAATTTCAGCATAAATATATGACATAGAAAAAGGACTCTTCGTTTAAAAAAGCTGCATTTTTTCTTGTTGGTAAAGATTTTCCAAAAGGAACCCTTTATTCTTTAAAATAGACCTAAAAGAAAAATGAAAAACTCATACATGATTATAGATAGAAATTATGTGGATTTTAAGAACATTAAACAGAAGGAAAACCCAATTTTATATAAATCTATGCTTTATAAAAGGAACAGGGATCTTCTATCTTACTGCATCTATTTTGTTAGTTCACAAGAAATGAAAAAGATAACCCATATTAAGGAAAATGTTTTACAATCAATTTCTCTAAAGATATCTTTTATATTTTTTGTTTTCAATTTTACTCCTTTGTTTGAAGAATGATTTCTGTAAAACTGTATTCTCATTATCTTTAGAAATTTCAGACCATAGTTAGCTTGTAAATATGTAAATATTAATTCAGTCCTTTATTCAGTGGCATAATTATGATAGTGGAATTTGTAAGATTTACTGTTTATTTTATGTGCGAGAGTATTTCGCATAAGTACTCTCCAAGTTGTGCCCTAGGTAGCCAGAAGACAGCAGTAGATTGCCTGAAGCTAGAGTTACAGAAGATTTGTAAACCACAATACGGGTGCTGGGTGCTTGGAACTGAATCTGCACTTTCTGCAAGAGCAGCAATTGCTCAAACCTACTGAGCCATCTTTCCAGACTCTTAAAAATAATGTCTATTAAAATACGTTTAAATATGAAATGCGTGCCATCTCTTTAGGATGAATATTTGGAATGGAATAAAAAGTTTCTTGTTTTTGGATTTTTAGTTAGAGTTGAAAGTCAGGAATAGCCATCAGAATGTTTCTCTTTAATAGGCATTTGAGCATCTGTGCAATTCATTCTAATAGATTTTAGAGATGAGATGAGGATTACTATTCCACACATCCCAAAGGGATCAGCTTTGTCGAGTACAGGACACACACAAAACATGCAGGCACACTTTTGCTGTCTTTTTCTCCTTTGTATGAATTCATCTTTACTTTAAAGAGTTCTTATTAATTTTTAAGAGGCCTTCTCCAAGTGCTAGCATGCATCCTGCGTGTTTTAAGACTAGACTTCATTGACCTTCAAGAACCTATTATTTACATGCCTTTTCAGGCACTATGAGAATAAATGGTGATTAAAATGTCCATAGTTAACATACAGCTTGTCTTACTCAAAAAGGAATCATTAAGTCTGTAAAGGCTTACTAGATATGAGTTATTATTTTTTATCTAACATTTACTTTTATATCATTATTTAATACTGAAAAAAATTCAAAAAAGGATAAGTTTATTTGCAGCAAATATCCATCTGTTCACTCCCTTAGAAGACAAAATCAATGTTTTAGTAATGCTTGCTTGCTCTATATTTTTTCATCAATATATTGCTCTACCCGTACAGCGTTATTTTAATCTACGCTATTTTAATGCATTGCAAACATTCTGGGGGCCAACAGTACCCAACCCTATAAAGTATAAAGACACACACACACACACACACACACACACACACACACACACACATAAGTCAAATTTTATTTGTTTTGAGGTAATATGTGCAAACTAAAAGACATTAGTATTTGATGTATTCCAGTTATTTCACAGAAACACATAACTATTAAAATAAACTTAGTATGGCACACAACCATCACCCCAGAAATGTTATACAAGCCTCTTAGTAAATAAAAATAAAGCACTACTCCCAAGGTCCAAATGAGGAGCAGAAGGAGGGAGAACATGAACAAGGAAGTCAGGACCACGAGGGGTGCGTCCACCGACTGAGACGGTGGGACTGATCTAAGGGGAGCTCACCTAGGCCAGTTGGACTGGGAGTTATGGAGCATGTGATCAAACTGGACATTCTGAATGTGGAGGAGGGCTGACTGAGAAGTCAAGGACTTTGGTACTGGGTTTTGATTCTGGTGCATGGACTGACTCTGTGGGAGCCTGGTTTGTTTGGATGCTCACCTGTATAGACCTGAATGGAGGGGGGAGGACCTTGGACTTCCCACGGGGCAGGGAACCCTGACTGCTCTTAGGACTGGAAAGGAAGAGGGTGGTGGGAAGAGGAAGGGAAAAGGGAGGCCGGGAGGAGGTGGAAATTTTTAACAAATAAATAAATAAATAAATAAATAAATAAATAAATAAATAAATAAATAATTTAAAGAAAAGCTCTTTTACATTATCCCCTGTTATTTTTACAACCTCTCTGTAAATGAAGCTATACCGTACTTCTGTTTTATTTTCATTTAAAACAGATTCTTCTCTCGTAAAATACATCCTGATCAAAATTTCCCCTCCCTCCACACTTCTCAGCTCCTCCCAACATCCCCTCTCCCCCAGATCCACTCCACTTCTATGTCCCTGTCAGAAAGAACAGGTCTTGAAGAGATAACAACCAAGCAAAGCAAAGTAAGATACAAGAAGGAAAAAAAAAAAACCCTCAAAGAGAAGCTGGACAACGCAACTCAATAGGAGGAAAAGAGTCTCAAGAGCAAGCAAAAGAGTCATAGACCCAATTGCTACCACTGTTAGGAGTCCCACAGAGAAAAGCTAGCCGTGGAAACATATGTAGAAAACCTAGTAAAGACCCATACAGGCCCCTGGATTGTTGCTTCTGTCTCTATGTGCAATCTTTCTTTCACTCAGTACTTTGGAGCATCCTTGCTGTTCTACCAGCATTAATATTTAGTCCTATTTACCATTAAAAAGTCCTGTTTTATATTATACATTTATAAGATATTATTTCATTTTTACTGAGGGCAACAGAATGCTAATGGAAATTTTGGTCATCATTATTGTAATAAATATAAATATTCATCTAGGTGTCTTTGGTACATGATGCTTTTAAATTCACTGTGTAGTTACGCTGGTCATTTCTGAGTTATTGGAAATGTGTATTAGTTTTATAGCAAATGCTAAGGTATTTTCAAAATTATTTCAATGTTTTTAAGCTCTTTTCAGCAATACTGAAGTTCTTCTTTCTTCATCTTCTTGTCATCATTTTCGGTTCTCAAAACTGTTTTTATTTTAGTAAATTTAGACATAGGAAGCAATTTCAAACTGTGATTTGGTATAATGTTTCGTAATTACCTAAAATATTGCATGACCTTTCTTATTCTTATTCTTGTGCATTTTATTTGTGAATCATATATTCAAATCTTTGCTAATTAATATTAGATTGTCTAACTTTTCAACTTTTTTTGAGTTGCAGGATTCCTTTTTTGTATGTCTCCTAACTGTGAATCAGAAAAGTGTTTTTCAAATATTTCAATATTTTCTGTATAATTATAACTTTGCATACTTCCTTTATAATATATTTTAATGCACAGAAGTTTGTAACTTTTCTTTAAGATCACTTGCCTTTTAAAATTATTTCGTTTATTCTTTTTTATTTTTATGATTTATTTATCTTTTATTTTATGTGCATTGGTGTGAAGGTGTCAGGTCCCCTGGAACTGGATTTTCAGACAGTTGTGAGCTGCCATGTGGGTACTGGGAATTGAACCTGGATCCTCTGGAAGAGCAGTCAGTGCACTTAACCGCTGAGCCATTTCTCCAGCTCCTATTTCCTTTATTCTTGAAACTATAATATAATTACATCATTTTTCCCTTCCTTTTCTCCAAAGCCTCTCATATATGTCTCCCTTCTTTCCTTCAAATTTGGGGCTTCTTTTGTCATTAATTGTTGCTACATACATACATACATACATACATACACACATACACACACATGTACATATATGTACACATATTCTTAAATGTAACCTGGTTAGACTGTATGTTACATTTTTGTATATTTTCAAGACTGGTCATTATGTTTTGGATACCAATTGATGATTTCTTCACTTCTCCCACCCTGAGGATCTCCTAGTTGAACGTAGACTTATGGTCTTTTCCATTTGCTTTGTCTCTTGTTTTCATTCAGCTTTTGCTTAGGCAGTCATGTTAGTTAGACTTACTGAATGCCTCCTCTGAGATCACTAGAAGACACAGTCTCATTAACAAACTCCCTGTTCTTCTGGTTGTTCCAATGACCCCTCCTCTACAATGTTCCCTGAGCCTTAGCTATTGTAGATTGTTTACTTGATGGATCCATTGGGACTCGACTCCACAACTTTGTATTTTGATTCGTTCTGGTTTTCTAGGGAGTACAACTCTCTGTGGATTTAAGGACTAATATTTATAATGGAGTTAGAGATTATACTGGTTTAGTAAGGTAGCAGTTGTAGGTTCTGCTCCAAGATCTGTAAATTCTGTTTCTGATACCAGGCATAATTTCTCTCTTGTTGAGTAGGTTTCTATTAGGAGATACTTGTTAGGTTGCTGTGCCACATCCTGGTTACTGTAGTTATCCACAGACATTATAGCTGGGTGTCAACATTTGTTGTTTCTGTTCTTTGAAGCCAGCATCGTGGCATCTGTTATTATGGAAGCTAGTCCTTAATGAGGAGGCATTCCCTTCTTTCCAGCTCAGAGGCTTCTGGAACCCACATCTGAGGTATATGAAACCTTCAACAATAAGAACTTACTTTACACTTCTGAGACTCAATTAAGGGCAATAGCAATAGATTGCAATGTTTTGGGAGTCTCTTGGATAAGCCACACCAACAACTCCAAGGAGAACTTCTTGCAGCCTGGTGTTGTACTTTTTCTCATAAAATATTTGGCTCATGGGGAAGCATTGTCAATCCAGATGAGAAAATTTCATCCAAATTATATATGTATATTTACACATAGAATTATATATGCTATAGGGTTTTAGGTATATAATTAATAATACTTTTTATTAATTTTTGGACATTCTTAAAAATCACTTACTTTTTTGTCATAACATACATAACATAGCATACTGATTTGTTACAATAGAGTCCCTGTATTTTTTCTAAAAATTCCACTTTATTAATTAAATACATTAAGTATATTATTTATCTAAATGCCTTATGTTTAGTGAGAATACAGTTGTGGTTGGTTTTCTTCATAATATACAGTCATTTTCACCATTTTTTTTAAAGAATCTGTCTCTCTTGTCATGCTTTTCCTCATTCATCACAGAGAAAATATTTTCAGATGGTTGCCCTGGGTATTACAAATTATGTGTTGTAAAAGTTTTGACTTTTATTTTCCTCCAAAATGTTTTTAAAATTTTATCCGGGGATTTAGCTTGGCTGAAGTCAAATTTCAAATTCTTGTTTTCCCTTCAGTAAAAGACAGTTAAATCTCCTATCAGCTAATTTAGCTTCTCTGAGCTACTCCCTGTCCTCCCTGAGCACAGATTGCCAGGGTTGAATAAGAACTGTGGGACAAATCCCCGTTTAGTATTTCAGAGTTGTCTCTGGATTTCTTTGTCCTGGGACTTCATTCTGCAACTTTTCAATCAGGTTGGTTTTCAACGTCATTCTATTCTTCAAGCCAAAAAAATATTTTCCATGGAAACTGTAATTAACAGTCGGATACTTGTCCTTCAGATAAAGACCGTAAAGTGGAAAATTCATTCAATATTATTCTTTATTTTCTTGAGATTATAATTTTCTTACTGAATTCCCCCCTACTCTCCAATATTTGTATTGTTCCTTTATATACTTCCACTGGGCCTTTGCCTGTTATATGTTTTGGTCATGGTCCAAACAAAAGTAGAGAGCCATAGACATTTTGGAATCCCTACATTCACATTTTACATCTACCTGTACATAAATAATTGACTCCTTAATTTAAAAACATTATGATGATGTCAGTTAATAAATAATATTGGCAATGGTGTTATGTAAAAAGTCATAGAAAGTATTAAGTGTAATCATTTTATGAGAAACATCACTTTAGGTTTGGGTATTTGAACACTTTGTCTCTGGTTGATGCCCAATCTGGGAAGATCGTGTAGCCTTTAAAATGAAGCATCCCAGGGGAGTACATCACTAGGGGTGGTCTCTGAGAGTTTATAGCCTCACCCAAATTCCAGTTCAGTCTCTCCTTTTCTTACTTACATTTGATGTTGAAGATGTGATATCTGAACTCCCTGCTTCTTCACTGCCACTATAGACTCCTTCTGAAACTGTGAAGCAAAATAAACTCTTCCTTAATTCACCTTTGATCATAGTGCTTTATGATAGCAACGAAAAGTAGCTGATATACTGGTCTATCAGAAAGCGAACTACACGCGCAAACGTGTGTGTGTGTGTGTGTGTGTGTGTGTGTGTGTGTGTGTGTGTGTATGAACTATGTATGTAGTAGAAAGATGAAAGTCACCAATAAAGCAATAAGAGGATGTTTCTTGTTTTAGTTTGATAAAGCCAAGAAGTAAACTCTCATTGTTCTTTCTCTTAGAATTTTGAATATATTTTGTGTCAAATGATAACTTTCATGTTACTTTATGTAAAAGAAATGGACATTTTTTAGATAAGTATCATATACCAAAGTTGAACCAAGAACAGGTGAACAATCTAAATAGACCTGTCAGTCGTGAAGAATTAGAAGCTGTTATCAAAAAACTCCCTACCAAAAACAGTCCAGGACCAAATGGTTTCAATGCAGAATTCTACCAGAACTTCCAGGAAGAGCTAATACCTACACTCCTTAATGTATTTCACAATATAGAAACAGAAGAGTCATTGCCAAACTCTTTCTATGAAGCTACAGTTACCCTAATACCAAAACCACGCAAAGACACAACCAAGAAAGAGACTTACAGGCCAATCTCACTCATGAACATCGATGCGAAAATTCTCAACAAAATAATGGCAAACCGAATCCAAGAACACATTAGAAAAATCATCCATTATGATCAGGTGGGCTTTATTCCAGAGATGGAGGGCTGGTTCAACATACGCAAATCTATCAATGTAATCCATCATATAAATAAACTGAAAGAAAAAAAACCATATGATCATTTCATTGGATGCTGAAAAAGCATTTGACAAAATTCAACACCCCTTTATGATAAAGGTGTTGGAGAAATTGGGATACAAGGATCATACCTAAATATAATAAAAGCAATATGCAGCAAGCGGACAGCTAACATCAAACTGTATGGAGAGAAACACAAAGCCTTTCCACTAAAATCAGGAATGCGACAAGGCTGTCCACTCTCTCCATACCTCTTCAATATAGTGTTTGAAGTTCTAGCAATAGCAATAAGACAACATAAGGGGATCAAGAGGATTCAAATTGGAAAGGATGAAGTTAAACTTTCGTTATTTGTAGACGATATGATAGTATACATAAGCAAACCCAAAAAGTCTACCAAAGAACTCCTACAGCTGATAAACACCTTTAGTAATGTGGCAGGATACAAGATCAACTACAAAAAATCGGTTGCCCTCCTATACACAAAGGATAAAGAAGCAGAGAGAGAAATCAGAGAAACATCACCTTTCACGATAGCCACAAATAGCATAAAATATCTTGGGGTAACTCTAACCAAGGAAGTGAAAGACCTATTTGACAAGATCTTTTAGTCTTTAAAGAAAGAAATTGAGGAGGATACCAGAAAATGGAAAGACCTCCCCTGCTCTTGAATTGGGAGAATCAACATAGTAAAAATGGCAATTCTACCAAAAGCAATCTATAGATTCAATGCAATCCCCATCTAAATTCCATCAAACTTCTTCACAGACCTTGAGAGAACAATAATCAAGTTTATATGGCAAAACAAAAAACCCAGGATAGCCAAAACAATCTTATACAATAAAGGAACTTCTGGAGGCATTACCATCCCTGACTTCAAACTCTATTACAGAGCGACAGTAGTGAAAACAGCTTGGTATTGACATAACAACAGAGAAGTCGACCTATGGAATTGAATAGAAGACCCGGATATTAACCTACAAACCTAAGAACACCAGATTTTTGACAAGGGAGCTAAAGGTATACAATGGAAGAATGAAAACATCTTTAACAAATGGTGCTGATATAACTGGATGTCAATCTGTAGAAGAATGAAAGTAGATCCATATCTATCACCATGCACAAAACTCAAGTCCAAATGGATTAAAGACATCAACATTAATCTGTCCACTTTGAACCTGATAGAAGAGAAAGTGGGAGGTAGTCTACAAGATATAGGCACTGGAGACCACTTTCTAAGTAGAACCCCAGTAGCACAGACAATAAGAGAATCAATGATTAAATGGGACCTCCTGGAACTGAGAAGCTTCTCTAAAGCAAAGGACACTGTCAGTAAGACAAAAAGACTACCTTCTGACTGGGAGAAGATCTTCACCAACCCCTCAACAGACAAAGGTCTGATCTCCAAAATATACAACAAACTCAAGAAACTAGACACTAAAACTCTAATTAACCCAATTAAAAAATGGGGTACTGAACTGAACAGAGAATTCACAACAGATGAACTTCGAATGGCCAAAAGACACTTAAGGTCATGCTCAACCTCCTTAGTGATCAGGGAAATGCAAATCAAAACAACTTTGAGATACCATCTTACATCTGTCAGAATAGCTAAACTCAAAAACACCAATGATAGCCTATGCTGGAGAGGATGTGGAGTGACGGGAACACTCATCCATTGTTGGTGGGAATGCAAACTTGTGCAACAACTGTGGAAATCAGTGTGGCGGTTTCTCAGGAAACTGGGAGTCAACCTCCCTCAGGACCCAGCAATTCCACTCTTGGGAATATACCCAAGAGATGCCCTATCATACCACAAAAGCCTTTGTTCAACTATGTTCATAGCAGCACTATTTGTAATAGCCAGAACATGGAAACAACCTAGGTGCCCCTTAATAGAAGAATGGTTAAAGATGGTGTGGAACATATACACATTAAAGATTTACTCATCGGTAGAAAACAATGACATCTTGAATTTTGCATGCAAATGGATGAAAATAGATAACGCTTTACTGAGTGAGGTAACCCAGACCCAAAAAGAGGAATATGGTATGTATTCACTCATAAGTGGATTCTAGCCATAGTTAAAGGTCTTTGAGCCTATTATTCGTGATCCTAGAGAAGCTAAATAAGAAGGTGAACTTGAAGAAAATCATATAGTTATCCTCCTGGATATAGGAAGTGGTCAAGATTGCCAGGAAAACTTGGGTGCAAGGTGGGGGATTTAGAGGGGTGGAATTAAGGGGAGATGGTTAGAGAGAAGAGAGAGGGGGAGGATTGGGGATGGCGTGGAAGAATGAGATGGGGGGAGGAAGGATGGATATGGGAGCAGGCAAGTATATATCTTAACTAAGGGAGCCATTTTAGGGTTGGCAAGAGACTTGTTTCTAGAGGGCTTTGCAGGCCCAAGCAGAGGTCCCCAGATTCTTCCCTGGGCACCAGAGGAGAGGGTGCCTGAACTGGCCTTGGCCCATAACCACACTGATGAATATTTTGCTTGTCACCATAGAACCTTCATCTGGCAATGGATGGAGATAGAGACAGAGACACATATTGGAACACTGGACTTAACTCCCTAGATTCAAATGAGAAGCAGAAGGAGGGAAAACGTTAGCAAGATAGGCAGGACCAGAGGGAACCTTCATCTGAAGATGGATGGAGATAGAGACGGAGACCCACATTGGAGCACCGGACTGAGCCCTCAAGGTCCAAATGAGGAGCAGAAAGGAGAACATGAAAAAGGAAGTCAGGACCGCGAAGGGTGCGTTCACCCACTGATACAAGGGGACTGAGCTAATGAGAGCTCACCAAGGCCAGCTGGACTGGGACTGAACGAGCATGTGATCAAACCAGATTCTCTGAATGTGGCTGACATGGGGGCTGACTGAGAAGCCATTGACAATGGCACTGGGTCTTGTTTTGTCTGCATGTACTGGTTGTTTGGGATCCTAGTCTGTTTGGATGCTCACCTTCCTAGGCCTGGAGGGAGAGGGGAGGAACTTGAACTTCGCACAGGGCAGAAAACCCTGACTACTTTTTGGACTGGAGAGGGAGGAGGAGAGGGAGTGGGTGAGGGAGGAGAGGGAGTGGGGGGAATGGGTGAGTATGGGGAGGAGGGGAGGAAGGAAAATTTTTTTAAACAAACAAATAAAAAATAAAAAAAAATTTCTCCGTTGTCTGAGAATACACATTTTCAAGGTCAATTTTGAAGACTATTTTCTACTACTTTTTGGGGACATTCTGGCAAGATTTGTATTTCTTTTACATTCGTAAGTACAAAATAAAATATTCAAATACATTGTATAAAAATATATGACTTTCTAAAATATTATTTAGAAACGTGAATTCAAAATTATGAAACCAATTCATAACACAGAAGTCAGTTGACCTAACTAGTATTTGTCCCTAGGTTCAAAGCAACTGAACAAAACTGAATCTGTTAATGAGTTTTAAAAATTTTACTGATAGTTATTCAAATGCTACTTAAATTTTATGTTTAGATAGTTATTTTGTTTTATTTAATTTTCTCCCTGATTTCTACAATATTGCGGATAAAATGCAGGGCCCATGCATGCTAGGCAAACACTTCATTGCTTAACTATGTTCTTAGCTGGATAATTTAAGACATTATGTAAAAGTTGTTGTGCTTTCGTTTTTATAATTTTCTCAGTAAGTCATTATTTATCAAATATCTCTCTGTTTAGGCACTGTGGAAACAACAGTGATTGCAAATTAAGGAAGAGCAATAATACCACACAGATAGAAAAATTGTAATAAAGAAGACAAGGAGTGATGTTTTCAACGTATTCCATTTATTTGGGGGATTTTATACAACGTATTTTAATCATATTCATCCCCTCCCCACCAACGACCAGATTCATCCCACATCCTTACTTGAATATGTTCTCTTCCCATATATTCCTTCTCTCTCTTATCAAGTCCAGTTTGTGTTGGCCAACCACTGGATGTGAAGTCTATCTTTGAATGTGTTAGATATACCAGCAGTCACACCATTAAAAACAAACAAATTGACGGTGTTTTATTTAGCAGCTCTCCGTTTTATAAAGTTCTGCTACTAAAGTGGGACTTCAAACCCACTCGCTATCCCAGAGCTAGTTTTGTGTGTGGATTATACTTTTCTATGTCTTGGGTGTACTGTCACAACTGCTGTGAGTTCATTTGTGTATCTGCCATGTTGTAATCAGAAAAGGATTAACAAATATTAAGGTTGGCATTGTAATTATTTAAAAAGTGAGAGGTTTTGAAACTATAATATATCAAAATTAAAATAATTCAATTCAAATAAGAAAAATGCAAATTAAAACAAAAGTTACAAAAATTAAATTAAATATGATATATATGGAGATAGATAGATAGATGATAGATAGATAGATAGATAGAAATAGATAGATAGATAGAAATAGATAGATAGATAGATAGATAGATAGATAGATGATATAGCAAGTTAAAGTCTGATCACAAGCACTTAACATGTGAAGTCTCTTTACTTAAGACTGAACGATAATTATAATACAATTAACCACAGTGTAAGTTCAGAAGATATTCAAGTGAAACGAGAAATACTTTCTGCAGATGTCAGTGTGAATGGTTCCCAAAATACGTTGCTTCAAAGAACTGCAAGTTAGAATTTATTATGGTACAGATGTGTATATTCTAGAGATGGAAGAATATCATTTGACATCCATTAAGTTATTAATTTCATCATTTTTATGTCATATTTATTTTCATATATATTAAATTAAAACAGACTTTTTAAATGTTTTCTAAGAGAATTTCTGATTCAGATATATTTGAAATGAAGTTATAACATACTATAATATTTCAGCCTATGACCTTAAAGAAGTCTTCATTCCTCTCCTTGGGGAACTGAATGAAATTTTCTATCTTGAACCTGTAACTGTCAGTAAACCTAGTCAATAATAAAAACAATAAAAGCAAATGTGTTCAATTTTAAAAGATCTTAGTGAGACTTGAGCCCCCCCCCCCAGAAATCTCAGCATTTGTATGTGTTCTGAAATTTTTCAAATTACACTGGCTAGCCTTGATTTATGTTCCTGCCTTGGATTCCATTATCTAGAGTAGATAAACTATGTAAGAAATTATTGTACTTCATTCTCCAACATGATTCTTAGATAAGAAAGACCATCAGGTAAAATTCACATTTTAATTATCTCTTCAGTTACTGAAAGTCCATATTCATTTCCCACTGATTCCTAACAAAAATTAATCTTTGTCTATCTTTCCATTTTATTGATCACATTCTTTATACATCACATTTGATGATTTATTATAATTGTTTTCTGACAGAGGTCAGGGCTGAGAAAGGTATATGCCATGCCTGCATATGGTTTGACTTGTCACTTTTCACATGACAGGATAATCCAAATTCCCCACAGCTTCATTCTTCGCTGCACAGGAGTCTTAAAAGATTGGACAAATTGACTAAGTTCCATTGGCAGCTTTCGGAAAGATAAATAAAGTTTCACCATTGAAGCAAGCAATGGTTTTGATAATAAAAGAAAGCAAAGGAAAGAATGGAACAAAAAAGGAATATAAAGAAAATAGAAATTCCTTAAAGGGAAAGAGAATCAAGAACAGGCAATAATACTGAAAGGTCAGTTACAGACTGTCAAGGTGGCTCAGAGTGTGAAACACTTGCCCTACTCATGTGAAGACATGGTTTTGAAACCAGAACCTACACAAAAACTACATACTGTTGCATGCATTGTGCATACTATGAAGAACATGGTAATATCTATGGGAAGATAGGAGACAGAGAGAAGAGAATCCTGAGAAACTCGTGGGACAGCTATCCTGTTTGACCCAGTAGTGAACAACAGAGACCCCGTTTCAAACAAGGTAGAAGGGGCAAACAAACACTTGATGTTGTCTTCTGGCATCTAACTATGCGCATGTACTCACATACATACACATAGCCTATCTAGTGAGAGACAATCATTCATTGTCTGAACTAACCCCTATGACCCAGTCTAGTAAATCCTAATTTAATATGTACATCCATTGTAACATTTCTATTCCTTTAGAAAGCATTGACTAATTCACCTTGAAAGTTTACTATTATGTTAGATTATATAAAATATTTAGTCTAGTACCTCCTGTATTACTATTCTAGTAGATATTTGTACTCATTACATGAGAATGACTAACCAAAGTTTAAAAAAATACTAAGAACAATAGAAACACTAAGTTTAATAATTAAACTAATTATTAATTTATTAATTATTAATTTATTAATTAATAATAATTATTATTAATTAAAATAATTAAGAAAATAATTACCAATATTTTCTAGACCCATGGTTCTCCACCTTCCTAATGTTGTGACCCTTTAACACAATCTATCATGCTGTGGTGCCCCACAACCACAAAATGATTTTGTTGCCACTTCATAACTGTAATTTTCTACTGTAAATATCTGACATACAGGATACCTGACTTGCAACGTCCAAATGGGTTGCATCCCAAAGGCTGAGAATCACTGTCTAGATTATCCATATTTGATCATTAAAACAAAGAGTGAGGAATGAAGCATTTAAAATTTAATGAAAGGCTTTTAAAAAGCTGTATCTGCCTGCAGAAAAAGATAGAAAGGAAACTATATGTGATTATTTCCTCTCATTTCCAACCTCAGAAAGCAATTTTTTGAGAATTCAGATTGGAGCAAAACTCCCTAAAAAGAGATTGCCCAATGTTGAATCATTTCCAGCTATGTTTTTTTTATATTTCTTTAAGATAATAACATAACATTGCACCAGTTTCTCCCTTCTGTAGAGAAACAAGAAAGAAAATCAGCAATGTTTGCTTTTCTGTATTTCATACAAATCTCCTACACAGCAATGTTTTCACAAGCCATGAATATATATGTTTAATAATCACAGAAGCACATTTCTTTTACTTGATCAAAAAAAGCTCTAGATTTGCTGATTTTTTAAAGCTTTATTAGTCATTTTGATTTAAAAAGATGAACTGACATACTGAAAATTGGCTAAATCAGGATATTTTATAATTTACAGTGACAACTTGGTATTTTACTGAAAATAAGTACTGAAGACTCAATTATGATGACAAGAAACAGTTTGCAATGCAAAGTTCTATATTCACGTATTTAATAATATGTATAAAATAAGTATATGAATATATATTCTTCTCAGTTTTACTAATAATATTCCAATACCACTTTTGCTTAAAGCTAATAAGCCATAGTCACTCAATTTTGCACCAATGAATTTGCCTTCTAGTAAGTGCCTTGCCTAACTAAATACTACTGCACATTGCAAACTGTGACTGATTGACATTTTTATACATCTGAAAATCTTGCAGAATAAAAACTCTACATGTCCCTGTCAAGCTTGAAACTCTGAACAATGTCCAAGGCCTAAACTAAATAGGAGCCCTCTGTACTAAGGTGTAATTTGTAATTCTTTCAACTTACACGAAACGGTCCTTTTCCATAATTCTTTCAACTTACAGAAAAATGTTCACAAGGAAATTTCCTAGGAAACTCTTTTCCTTATTGAAAACTATTAAAACGAAACACTTATGTACTACAGGGTTGGTTAGATAAGATACAGATGAAGTCGGATGTGATGGATAATATTCATTGTCAATTTACAGAGTTTAGAGTCACCGAGAAGATACACAGGGAAGGGACATATCTGAGAGCGTGTCTGGATAGAGAAGACCTACCTTGCTGTGGGTAGCACTCTCCTATGAATTGGAGTCTTAGATTATTAAAAGAGGAAAGGAAAAAGCAGCAGGTGAGTTGAGCAACCTTACTCCATCCCTATCACTGACTGCTGACTTGGACACAATGTGACTAACTGTCTCTCACTTCCAACGTAACACCTAAAGTCAATCTCATTGCCTTGCTTTCCCGACTATGATGGACTCAGTGACCTAGCTGCGAACCAAAGTTAAACCCATCTTCTTGAATTTGTTTTTTTTTCCAGGTTTGTTGACACTGCAAGATGGAATTAACTAATGCACCAGGCACAGTGGTGTACACTTATAATTCCAGTACTTAGGAATCAGACACAAGAATATTAAAAATTGAGGGACCATCAGTGATAGATGATGCTGAAGACAGACTATGCTAGATGTTAGGCACTGTTTCAAGAAAAGCAAACAAACAGCAGGAATAAAAACAGAAGTAGATATGCAAGTTTTGGAAACAAAAATGATGTGCCAGTGTTTCCAAGAACAGTACTGTCAACCTAGACATGGCTTGATGATCCGTGTGACTTCTGCGATATAGAGACCTGGTTACAAAATCAAAATGAAAAATGAAGTGTCTAGGGTGCTTTCTAAAAAGAAAATGTAAAGGATGGGAGAACTGTTTAAATAGCGAGTGCAGAATGCAGTATGGTGAATGTGAGTCAAAAAGAAAAATACAATCTGAAAAGCAAGGAAGTAAAGGGAGCATACAGCGCTAACAGCAGCAAATGAAGCAATAACTACAGGTGGTTTATATTGTAGTTCAGTGAGTTCTCGCACTGTGAATATCTGATGCCAATGCCGAATATAATTTCAAATAAGTTAAACGTTAGATCTTAACCAAAACCCAAATGTATTTATTTATTTGTTTATGCTCTCTAATTTTAATCCCTACTGCAGAAACTAGGGATGACAAAAATGGAAAGAAAGCTATGCTCATTCTGCTGAAGACTGATTAAGATATATAAACAAATCCTGAGACTGGCAGAGTGCTAAAATGCTGTGGGTCAAAATTTTGAGATGAGATCTAAGTCTTGATGTTAGGAAGTCAAACATGAACCATTGACTACGTAGCATTTCTGTAGGGGCCAAAGGACAAAAAGGAGGCAACAAGGATTCCTAATGAACTGAGTCTAGGCAGTCAGTGCAGGATTTCCACTTGAGTCCAGAGACTTACAGATATATTGAGCTCCGGAGACTGAAGTTAATAAATCTTTATATGGCACTTGCCCAGTGACTTCAATGGTTCACGCGTGGACACTGGACTCAAGTCTTTCTTGCAATAACCTCATGTAACAAACGCTGTTGTTCCTGTTTCTAATGATTATTTGTTTTTCATTCTATTTTATTTTATTTGGGTATATTTTGCCTACCCGTGTATGCTTGCTACTTTAATGCCCACTGTCCATTGAGCTGGAAGTATACATTAGATCACCTGGAACTGGATTTACAGAGAATTGTACCACAGTGTGAGTACGCAGAACCAAACATGGCTCCCCTGGAAGAGCGGCAAGAACTATTGACAACCGAGCCATCCTTTTAATCCTAAACAGATAACTGTTTGTAAATTGCCTGTTTCTCCAATGAGAAACAGAAGCTAAATTGAAGTTAAGAACTTGTTCTGTTTCACACAGCTACCATGGGGCATTGCTGCAGTTATACCTAAATACAACATTAAACTGTTAGCTCTTACTCAACTTACCTCTTATTTGACCTCTCCCTTCACTACAGATTTCTCTCCTTGTGCCTTTGTCTTTGTTTTCTCATTTGTAGGGATATCATACTCAGCCTAGATACAGTGGGGAGGGCTTTGGTCCTGCGTCAAAGCTCGACATTATTGACTCCTCCATGGGAAGCCTGAGCCTCTCTGAGGAGTGGATGGGAGGGGTGTGGTGGTGTGGGAATGTTGAGGAGAAACTAGGATTGGTATGTAAAATTTCAAGTATAAAGGACAAAAAGAATTGTTATGTTGAACTGGGTACATATTTCCCCTAGTTTAAAAGTCAGCAGATCATAAATATTATTTTTCATCCGAAACTCAATTTCTCTGTTGCCATGTAACAGAACACACATACACAAACTCTGAGACTTAGGGCATGAGTGTCTTTGGAGGTATGAGCAGCTTGCCTATTACAGTCCTAAATCTATGTGCCCGACTTAAGAACTCTGTCCTTTCAAACACAGCTAGGCCACAGGTGGTTTCTGTTTGGACCGGCCAGACTAAGTTTCATATCCTCTACAATATTCTAGGATGCAAAGGTGATTAAAGCCAGACAAATTTTGGTTCCTGAAATGTGTTTTGATTGTCGTCATAAACTCAACAGGTACTGACTTAAAAAGCAGAATCCGGGGAAAACATCACATGAATGGTAATGGGATTCTTGAATCCTATACAAAAAAAAATTTAGCTCAACCAAAGTTTATATGTAATAAAACCATGTTGATAGTCTTATGAAAGACTCTTACAATGCCCTTCCTCTCAACTAGTTTCAGTTTTATTGTCCGTGGTGAAATACACTTTCAGCAGTTTTTTCTCAGTCCTTTCCTTTGAATTCATTCATCTTTCTTCGACCTGAGAAGTTCAGAATGTTTGTCTTCTCACCAAGAAATACAGAAGAAAATTAAGAGTGTATGTTTGTCATGATCATTTACCCCCAAAGACTGAGATCATTTTCCCTTTTTTAAACATTGAATAATAGGCTACTACCCTATGGCCACTGATATCAATACTCCTCCCCTTCTCTTCCTCTCCTCTCTTGTCCTTTCCTCTCCTCCCCTCTTCTTCCTCTCCTCCTCCCTCATCTCCCCTCTCCCTTTCTCTCTTCTCTTCTCCTCTCCTCTCCTCCTCTCTCCTTTCCTCCTCTCTTCTCTTCTCTTCTCTTCTCTTCTCTTCTCTTCTCTTCTCTTCTCTTCTCTTCTCTTTTGTCCTCTCTTTTCATTCCTTTTCTTTCTCTTCCTCGCTCTCTCTCCCTGCCAATAGACTCAACATTCCATGCAAGGGTGTCTGTGTGATATTAATGGCACTATGTTTCTCTTTTCTGAACACAAATTCACGGTTGCCTTATCCATTTTTATGTACTTTCTATCATATTTTCTATATAGAAAGAAGAAAAGTCTTTGGATGTATTAAAAGAGAACTATAGCATATTAAGATGCTTTTTTATTGAATCAGCACAGTAGTTTTCAAAGTTTTTCAATATGCAGTTCCTTTTTGATGTTTTACTTAAATTTATATATACATGCCACGTGTTTTGATAACATCCAGCCCCATTGCATCCCCTCCAACTTTTCTCTAATGCACTACCTCTTTTCCATGAGATCTTTACATGGTCTCTCTGTATTTTTTATTTTAATTCCCATTGAGTCTATTTACTGTGTTCCGCATACTTGTAGGTGTGGAAATGTCTACTAGAAAATGAATAGGCTCGAAGGTGCTACATTCCTAGGGGGAATAAAACTAATTCTCTTTCTCCTATAAGGAATAAATTTCCAGTGGATCGCCAACTAAATGTTGAACTACATGATGGCCTCCCAGTACACCGTGGGAATTTCAGTTTCTAAGTCTTGTGCATGCAGTCCCAGCAGACGTGCAATCATGTGCACAGCTGTGCTGTTGTATTCAGTAGATACTGTTTAACTGCAGATAGTTACTCATTCTGCACCCAATAGTCTTTCCGTTCTCTCTTCCATGATGAACCCGGAGCTTTTTGGAGAGGGACTGTGATACAGATGCTTCATTTGCAAATGAGAATTCTGGTTGCTTTTTCTCTGTATGCTGACCAGTTTTAGTCCCTGGACTCTTCATCTACTGAAAAAAAAATCCTTCCATGATAAGTTTTAGGGATATGCTAGCCTGTGGACTTAAAGATAAGTTAAGGGACAATTTATTATTATGAACATTTAGCAGAGCAAGATTACTTGGTTCTGATCTTGGATCTATTACCAATCCTGCCACATTTTTCCCTATTAACAATTGACTAATAGCTCCATCTAGTAAAGCGAACCTCAAATTCAATCATAAATTGTTGAATGCTTCCATGACATATATGTCATCATTGCACAATTGGAAATAACTTGTCAGGCCAGTCATATCTCTGTGTGGTATGTTCATGACTGTTCTTCCTGGTTATCTTATGTAGAACCTTCCAATCCTGTGAATGCTTACCAGCCGAAAAGAAGCTTCCATGTTAGTACAAGCTTGATTTGTACACGCCCTATGATTTAGGTCTTCATTGTCTTAAGCGGCAGAGTCTTATGGTCAAGTTCCAGATAGTAACCCAGATCAGTAACCTGTAATGTTTGGGAGGGAGAATCTACAGGACTTCACTAAACAATAATTCAAAAAGAAGTAACCCGTGAATGCATGGCACTTGACTTTTGATTTGACAACATGGTGTCTGAGAAGTCATTGTCCCTCCTGTTATAGGTTCATTCCATTTAACCTCTTTTATATAATATATATGTGGGTGTTTTAGGGCATTTCACCATTAGTAGGTTTCCATGGAGCATTTTCAGAGGTCTTTGGATCAATTATCCTTCACTTTACTCCTTCCCTAATTTCTTCTTTTAATTTTGCAATGCCCCCCAACTTTCCTGACACTAAATTTACACACAATTATCTACTTAAGAACAATTAAACATAAATGTGTGTAATTCATGAAACTTGCCTTCTGAGAAGTAAAGTTATTGTATATTTTAACACCACCTTTTCCTGTCTATGACCAAGATTTACACTAATTTTTATAAAATGGTTCTGTGATTTGCTACAGTACAGACCCATACTGGATTCCCTGTAACCAGTTCTGATCCACACTGAATGCCTCCTTACATGGTATCAGAGTTACTACTTCTGACTTCATAGGCCACCATATTAACTCTCTTTGCTATGTTCTCAAAACAAAAGTGTGTAAGTTCCCTTTAGTCTGTACAGCAGTGGCACTCACATAAATGAGTGTGAACTGAATAGTGAAAAATTCTTTGAATTTATTCTCAAATAATGTAAGTTATTTTTTTTAGTACATGAATGCTTAGAAACCATACAGAACACTGGCAAAGTATCATTTGCGTATAGGTTTCCCTATAATTTAGGATTTCTTCCCTTCTTAGGTTTTGTGCCTGAAGCTAGCTGCCTAAGACTGTCTCTTTCCTACTGTCTAGGAACTAATCATGTACACGATTGCTTAATGGGCTATCATGTTCTGCATAAAAGAAAAAAACTGACTATTTCTATGGAAGAATTAGAAGAGTGTACACCAGAACCTTGGTGTTCCAAGTTCATCCCAATAAGAAGAAACAATGTTGGGAGAATGCCAAGTGCCAGGACATGACCGTGGGGCTGCCTCCCCAACTGGCACAGACAATAGCGAAGAACACTTCTCCCAATCCAACTTCTCACTCCCTAGCTGCACACCTAAGAAATAGCCATGCCTCCACATGTTGTTCTGGCTTTTGCTGGCTACCCTGGAATGTCTCTGTGCACTATGAATCTGAATATATGTCATCTTGGAAAAAACTTCCCTACTCTTAACAGGAAGCTGAGTTGTAACCCTCATGCTTTCTATAGGGCCAGGGAACTAAAGTGATTGCATAGATACCTTGGAGTCTGAGATCTTATTAATCTTATTTTCATAAAGAGTGAACATTTCTTGAAAATGGAAAACATTTTATTTTACCATTGCCAATAAATGGCATACTATTAATATATTCTGGGGAAAAATCAATTCGAGACACCTGAATTATAAAGAGGACATGCTACATGAATTCTGACCTTTCACCATTTTTTAAATGTACTGCATGCCTATGCAAACTATGGGAATGACATTAGATAGCAGATCTCTAAATCATATTTATCTTATGTAACCCAAATTTTCTGATCCGTAAAAAGTAGCACTTTTCTGCCTCTTTTCCTCTACATCTTCACAATGCCACTTTACCATCTGCTATGATGAGTCCAGCTGTTTCAGGAATCTCTTCTAAAAAGACTGCATGATGGTTCAGGCACCCTCTCCTCTGTCCAGAGAAAAATCCGGGGATCTCTCCTTAGACCTAGGATCCCATTTATAATCAAGTCTCTTGTAAACACTAAAATGACTCCCTTAGTTGAGATATATTGTTCCCTGATTCCATATCCATCCTTCCTCCCTCCCCTCCATCCCAGTCACCCGAACTTTCCCCATTCCTCCCCTACTCCCTTCTCTCTAACCCTCTCCCCTTCCAACAACCCTCCCACCCCCTCATGCACCCGAGGTTACCTGGGACTCTTGTCTATTTCCAATCTCCAGGAGGATAACTACATGATTTTCTTCAAGTTCACCTTCTTATTTAGCTTCTCTAGGATCACAAATAATAGGCTCAAAGACCTTTAATTATGTCTAGAATCCACTTATGAGTGAGTACATACCATATTCCTCTTTTTGGGTCTGGCTTACCTTACCCAGTAAAGCGTTTTCTATGTCCATCCATTTGCATGCAAAATTCAAGATGTCATTGTTTTTTACCGCTGAGTAAAACTCTAATGTGTATATGTTCCACACCTTCTTTGACCATTCTTCTATTGAGGGGCACCTAGGTTGTTTCCAGGTTCTGGCTATTACAAATAGTGCTGCTATGAACATAGTTGAAGAAATGCTTTTGTGGTATGACAGGGCATCTCTCAGGTATATTCCCAAGAGTGGAATTGCTGGTTCTTGAGGGAGATTGACTCCCAGTTTCCTGAGAAACTGCCACACTGATTTCCACAGTGGCTGCACAAGTTTGCATTCCCACCAACAATGGATGAGAGTTCCCCTCTCTTCACATCCTCTCCAGCATTGGCTATCATTGGTGTTTTTGACTTTAGCTAATCTGACCAGTGTAAAATGGTATCTCATAGTTGTTTTGATTTGCATTTCCCTGATCGCTAAGGATGTTGAGCATGACCTTAAGTGTCTTTTGGCCATTCGAAGTTCTTCTGTTGTGAATTCTCTGTTCAGATCAGCACCCCATTTTTAATTGGGTTAATTAGAGTTTTAGTGTCTAGTTTCTTGAGTTCTTTGTATATTTTGGAGATCAGGCCTTTATCTGATGAGGGGTTGGTGAAGATCTTCTCCCAGTAAGAAGGTAGCCTTTTTGTCTTACTGACGGTGTCCTTTGCTTTACAGAAGCTTCTCAGTTCCAGGAGGTCCCATTTATTCATTGATTCTCTTATTGTCTGTGCTACTGGGGTTCTACTTAGGAAGTGGTCTCCTGTGCCTATGTCTTGTAGACTACTTCCCACTTTCTCTTCTATCTTGGCCCATAACTATACTGATGAATATTTTGCTTATCACCATAGAACCTTCATCTGGCGATGGATGGAGATAGAGACAGAAACCCACATTGGAACACTGGACTTAACTCCCTAGGTCCAAACGAGAAGCAGAAGGAAAGAAAACGTGAGCAAAGAAGGCAAGACCAGAGGGAACCTTCATCCGATGATGGATGGCGATACAGACGGAGACCCACATTGGAGCACCGGACTGAGCCCCACAAGGTCCAAATGAGGAGCAGAAGGAGGAAGAACATGAAAAAGGAAATCAGGACTGCGAGGGGTGCGATCACCCACTGATACAAGGGGTCTGATCTAATGAGAGTTCACCAAGGCCAGTTGGACAGGGAACTGAACGAGCACGAGATCCAACCAGATTCTCTGAATGTGGCCTAATTCTCTGAATGTGGCTGGCCCGGAGTCTTTCTGAAAAGCCATTGACAATGACACTGGAACTTGTTTCCTCTGCATATACTGGATTTTTTGGGATCCAGTCTGTTTGGATACTCACCTTCCTGGACTTGGACGGAGGGGGGAGGAACTTGAACTTCCCACTGGGCAGGAAACCCTGACTGCTCTTAGGGATGGAGAGGGAGGAGGAGAGAGAGTGGGGGGAGTGGGATGGTGTTGGGAGGGGGGCGGAAATGGAAACTTTTATAATTTAATAAACTTTGAAAAAAAAGACTGCATGATATTTGCCATTTTTTCCTGGTTTGTTTCATGAAAATCACAATGCTCAGAATGATCCATATAGTTGTAAATTGTAATATTTTGTTGTGTTCTTTTTAAAAGGAAGAATAATAATATCAAGTGTTGTGGGCTATACTTTATTTGGATGCTTGGGTTTTCATGACAGGGTACCTCTGTGATGTTATAGCTATCCTGAAACTTATTATGTAAAAAAGGAAAGGGAAGAAAGGAATTTAGGAAGGAAGGAAGGAAGGAAGGAAGGAAGGAAGGAAGGAAGGAAGGAAGGAATTTATTCTGTAGACCAGACTGCCCTCGAACTCAAAGATCTACCTGCCTCCTCCTCTTGAGTGCTGGATCAAAGGTGCCTGCCACCATGCCTGGCTGTATTGTCTTTATTAATTCATCTGTCAAGAGATGGTAAACTGTTTCATATATTGACTTTTGCAAATAATCTGCAATGAGTCTGGACAAACATTGAGTCTTTCTTTTATGCATTAGAATACAAGGAAACAGAAGTAATGATTGTGATTTTACATGTTCTCTTTCTAGTGCTCTATACTTTTTCTAATTCTAAACTTCAAATTCATATTTATATTCTATGCAGTTCTAATTCATCAAACCACCAATAATGATCTCTGAACATTTGAACACTAAATCGTAATCACATAACAAGCACTGTAATCAATATTTGTTAAACAGAACTTCTGATTCACAGCTCACTTCCAGGGGCTCTTCTGTGGCATTCCCAGTAAATGGAAACACTACCTGTAAATACCATCCCCACTCTTCAAGTTTGTTGTTATATCGGTCTATCCTACTACCTTATCATTTTTCGATTTTCTTTCTATGTACATACCTTTGTACAAATAAATAACTTATTCATCTTATGGTTGTTCTTTTCTACATGTTTTTTCACGTTTTGCTTAATTAGAATTGTTGAACTAATATCTGCAATTTTCTCCTGGTTTTTTTAGCTCTGAAATGATTGTTTTGATTCTAAACAATTTGATAATTATTGCAAAAACCATTGTATTATGAACATGAAACTTGCTGTGTTTTAATTTCTATATACTTTAATATGGTGGATAAACCTAGATAAATTAGAAATGCAAACCACACTAGATTTTTTAATGTGGTGGTTACACAAATAAATCACAAGGAAAAGTTGACTTATGTTACTAAAAAAAACCTACACAGATACAACATTCAAGTCTGTTGTGCAAATCTGAGCATCAATGCCTCATGTGTACCATGCCTGCGTGGGCAGCCTCATCAGTAATGGGCTCCCTAAAGTGTTATGTAAGGGTAAATAAAAGACTTTCTAAGTTTTAAAAAAAATAATCAAATGTGAAATTGCAAGCTTTTGATAGACCACAAGAATGTTTAAAGAGAAAAACAGCATCCCAACATGGCATTATTTGGGCCAGCTATTTGAATTTGCTGTGAGCTGAGCCAGAGCCCATGGTGCCAATTTATCATTAGGAGAATGCTGAACATGCATCTTTTGTAGCCAAGAATGTGGGATGGAGGGGAAGCAACATCTCAATACCTGAGTGCTTTGTGGCAAACAAACGAACTGGACACAATCTTCTTCTAAACTTTGTCCCATGAAAGAATCATGTCATTAATGTTGAGAATGAGCATTCTGTTGATTAATTTGCCTTCACTTTAATCAAATTATTAAAACAACCATCAATGCCAGCAAATAGATTTAGATACAGAGAACTGCCAACCAGAAAAATTATTATGTCAGTGCAGAAGAATCAAAATGTGATTCTAATCCTACTTTAAAAAATTAACAAATACCAACCACTTACTCTACTAGGTACTATTACAGATGCTTAAGAGATTTCTTGAAAAAACTATTATAAGGGTTAATGATTTCATGTTCTCACTAAACATGAATTCTCAATTGCACATCTAAAAGATGTATCAGTTACTTATTTGTACAAAGGTGTACAAATAAGTAACTTTCTTTCTTTATATAGAAAGAAAATCACGAAACTGTAATGATAGAGTAGCATTACAGCAAGCTTGCAGAGTGAAGATGGCATTTATAGGTAGTGTTTTCATTTGCTGGGAATGATACAGAAGAGGCCCTGGAAGTTAGCTATGATCTTATATGCACTCATTCATTTATGAACCCAGTCTCATAATACAGTTTTATTGTCAATCTGGCAGTAGTTGTACCAAATAGACAAGGTTCTCCACCATCTAGATTTTAGTGATGCCAGAGAAGATGGAGAAAACAAAAATGCATTGTTTGATAAAGGGTGTAATATGAGAGTATGACATGTGGTATGTGACGCAATACAGGTTATGTGTGTCAGAAGAGTTGTTGCAACGTTCACATTTACCTAAGGTGGTCAAGAAGGAAGCATAGTGAGGAGACAATATTTGAGCAGAGATTTTATAAAAGAGTTCCTTGAATTATCCTGGAAATGAGTATTCAAATATCTACTCATCCCACATAAGCCATCTTACAGGTCAGAGAAAGAATGCTACACAGCTCAGGCTTAGAAAAGAAGTGAGTTTATAGGGGCTACTCACAAGAACACGAAGAGAGGTTGCTCAAGGCACATCTGTGACATTAAAAGCCCACATCATCATGGTGACAATACACAAAAGCTGTATCCATTCAGCTACCTGCATCCCTTGCAGGTAGATCAGCCAGTGGGAATGTCTCCTTCCCCAGTTTCTACTAACTTGGGGAAGACGTGGATCTTGTAATTTTCAGGAGGTTCCAGAAGTTGAGTTCTATTTGGTCCCTGGGTCCTCTAAGTTTCCTTTGCTTTGTTAAAGCCTCCCTGCAGGACAGAATGCCATGATGCAGCGGAAATAGGCATATGACAAGAGCTAAGGCGAAAAGCCATAGAACAAATATAGCAGAATTCCAGACAAAAGCTACACGTAACAAAGTTTTTCTCAGGATTATACTAAATAGCAAAGTGAAGTGCATCTGGAGTAGAGCTGAGAAGGGAAGGATCGTAAAAACCAATTTCACAGAGGCAATGGGAAGCCGGGCAGTGTGATACATTAAGGTCTGTGGCTCCCTTCTGGATGTCAGTCTATAACTGTGTGTCACACTGATTTTTGCCTCTCAGATTATTTTTCCATGACTTGAGAAGGCATAATAGAAAATATACCTGGTCAGACTGATGCCATTTCCTCTACCACATGACCTCTCATCCACACACATCCTTTCTGCCAAAGCACACATGTGCCCATGCCCATTGCAGGGGAGAAATGCGTCTGCCTAAGTCGATAGTTCGTAGGCCTGGAAGAGATTCTCTCATTGATGGAGCCTGTGAAATGCCCACATGTCAAATTCGCTTATTAAATAACCATGTTTCCTGACTAGCTAAAATACAGGTCTCTCTTTTTGTTTAATGGCTCCCTCAGGTGGACATTTATATATGCAATCCATTGCTTTCCTTCCTAGCTTCCCTTCAACCTCTGTTGTAAGAAATGAGGCCGTTTAGTCCTCATATAAGAATGCTGAATCAGAATGTGTCCTCAGGTAATTCGTACTCTTATTCAAGATTCATTGAGATTCCTTTCTAAAGATTGTCTCTGCATGCTTCTCTTCCACCCAGTCCGTGTACATGTGTCAACGTGCTTCACGTGTGTTTCTAAGATGTGATCCCAAAGAAGAGGATCCTCTTCCTGACAGAAACTCTTCAAGAGACTTCTCATGAAAAACTGTTCTACTTCTTTACCAGGTTTCATAATATGGAAAAAATTTGTAAAACCACTCATGAGACTAGAAATCAAAACATGCTGATTCTGTGTAACTCAATATTATAATAAATAAGCTATTGGTTAATAAATTTTTTAATCTTTTTGAAAGTTTGAGTAAATATATGTAATGTTTTCTTTGCTTTGGAAATACTGTGACAATTTCTACATGTTGAACATTAGAAGATGTTCAAATTTATGAAGAGAAACACTGTTTTGAAGGAAATGGCAATGTGAATATCTTGTGTTTTCTTTTAGTTTTTCTTTTGTTTTTCTTTTTTTATTTCCTTGCTTTTTTCCTAAGGAGAGAGGAGTAAGTACAGAATTGGATGGATGAGGGAGGTGGGGAGGATCTGGGAGGATATTGGGGAGGAGAAACTGTGATCAGAATATACCGCATCAAGAATTTTACTTTCAATATAAAAATGTAAAGGATACAACATGCATAAAACATTGATACACATATAGTAAAAATCATAACAAAAACAATCAAAATTCAGCTATGCAAGGCATTAGTTCAGAAGGCGAAAGTAATTAGAACAGTTTGAAAAAAAAAACATAAAGGTTCTGGAACAAATTAAGGAGATAGAGCACCACTAAAACAGCATTGTAGTAAGGAGTTGCGGGCAGGCCTGCTTTTCGCCTCACCCGGCTCCCGCATGGCTAGCTTAGTCCCAGAAATAACAACACACAAATTGTATTCATTTAAGCACTGCCTGGCCCATTATCTCTAGAGAGTTAGTTACTGGCTAACTCTCACATCTTGATTAACCCATTTCTAACCATCTGTGTAGCATCACGAGGTCATGGCTTACCGGGAGAGATTTAGCATGTCTGACCTGGTGGCTGGCTCCATGGCGTCTGCCTCATAGCCCTCTTCCCAGCATTCTGTTCTGTTTACTCCACCTACCTAATTTTCTGTCCTATCAAAGGGCCAAGGCAGTCTCTTTATTGACCAATGAAAATAACACAATAGACAGATAACCCTCCTCCATCACAGCATGCATCCACTGCATCCAAACTTGAAAAAAAAAATGTCAGTTTAAATGCTTTCCACTTTGAAAGGTGTAAATCAATAGCTGTATGGAGCACACAGAGGACTGACGCATATACCATTGTATCTCTATCTCACTTTGATTCTGAGTTTAGAGAAATCAAGTGTTTAGGGTTTCATCCAAGAGTGTCCATGCTCTGTATTCATTTACTAACTTGCCTTCTGCTTAGGCACAAGCATTTCAATCCTGACTATTTGGTGTCGATGCACCTTGTTTAAAGATTTAGTAGGGTGAGTTCATGGAGAATGAGGAGAATGTAACACTTGTTGTATAACTTATTAGCAAATTTGGATTTAAAAAATAAATACAACAGTGCATTTATGTCTATTTATATACATATATTTTATATAATATTTAATCAGTGTTATATAGTCAAAACTGTCTTATTTTTAACTAAAACTTTAAGGCTCTTATAAACTGCTATTATAATGGAATTGAAAGTGAAAACATCCTAAAAGCAAGTTAAGTTGGAATGACTATTTCAAGATGGAAAGTAACTTATGAACGCTTTGCTGTGTCTTGTTCCATAGGCAGTGTGGAATGCTAAGAAAAGTAGAAGTCTAAGTATGTCTCTCTTAGGCTCTAATCTACATAGGAAGTAGAAAAAGACAAGATTTCCTGAATAAATTGGGAGCGTGGGGACCTTGGGAGAGGGTAGAAGGGGAGGGGAGAGGAAGGAAGGGTAGCAGAGAAAAATGTAGTGGTCAATAAAAATCAATTTAAAAAAAGAAACAAAAGTGATAGCCAATCCTGAGGATCCTCAGCAATTCCAGGAACCATGCAAATTTGAATCACTGATAACCAAGACACTCTGAGGTAAACTACTCTTTAGGAAAGCTCAAATACGTTAAAATTCCTTTGAAAATAGAATAACATTTGCTAACAGATCTATCTCTTCATCCTACTCATTACTTAAAGAATTCATCCACAACCAAAGTCACTCATAGTGTTTAACCAAAATTTGTTACACAAATTTCATTCCTTGTGGTTCTTTTCCACTGTAATTCTTGACATGGAGGCTTTGAAAATGTGTGGGTTTGTCATCTACATAAAACTGCAAGTATATATCATCATGTTAAAACTAAAAAGTAAACAAAGAAATTGGACAAATATCATGCCTGACTGAAAGCCTGTGAATAGTGTTAGTATTTTGGGGTGGGACCCATTGGAGATTTAGATAAACTGTTTTCTATAAAGCATAAAACCAAATTTACTGTAGATCCTATAATTTTCTCAAAAATCAACCATATTGACCACAGAATACAGATGGGCTATCAAGTCAATGGCGTGTGGTCAACAGAATATTTTTGGGAAAGAGAAAGAAAAAGCAAAAAAAGAGTCTCTGCAATTATTATTTCCCATACTCAATTAGGTCATGTTTATTCTTACCAGTCTTTCCTAGAATATTTCTCCATTTATGGTTATTTCAGGGCCTTGCTTGCAAAAAAAAAGAAACATACTGCTGCAAAAAATGTTAGGTTGACTTAGAGGAACCTAACATTTTTTCCACTTTGTATGTTGGCTGATGCTATTGCTGGTGATTTTACTTACCAATGATATTTTATATTGTTCAAATTTCTATAATCTTTTTGAATTAATTTCAACAGAAGAAAATTAAAAAGTATACCAAGTGAGAATTTTAAAGAAACTGCATGAATGTTGTCTTGTTTGAGGACGTTTTTAGCCCTTGATATATCCAGCTGATAAGACAGTTGGCTATAATGTTTCTTTGTTTTGTTTTTATAATTTTTAATGTCTTAGTTTTGATTGCTTTGTCACAAGACCACAATGAACATAAAGTTTAGAGCAAGCATATTTTCCTTTTCTTAATTCAGTAGTTTTTCATTGATGTTTTGGAGACTGTGGAGAGTGTACAGGAGAAAAAACCAAACAAAGTCTCTTTGCAATGGAAGAAAACATGTTAGAGGCTATATAATGGTGCGGAAGAAGTCAAGATCACTAAATCCAGGTGATATGTTGGAGTAGAGTACCTGGCAAAGTGAAATAGTATATCCGTCTGAGATTACAGAATATAGCATACACAATTTAGGGGTTTTTCTTTTTTTTCTTCTGAGGAATAATTAATTCTATTCTATGCAAGAAGGAATCTTTTTCTCATAAGTGATATAAACCTGTTGTATGAAATCTTTCAAAAGATAGGTAGAAAAAACAGAACCGAACAAAACAAACAACCACTGTTGTCCACTGAACCTTCCAGATTGTTAAATAACAATTTCTGAAAACTAAGAAGCTATGGCTCTTGTCTTCTTGTGGCACTCCTGTGAAGGCTAAAAAAGGCAGGCCCATTTCCACCTTGTCTGATGATCAGAGAGTTTGGAGATTGACAAGCATAGTTGCATGTCCTACCTCAGGATGTGATTTCTTGGTTCTTTTGAAATTAAGATAAATCCATGCCATCCTTACAGGTGGTCAGGATATGCAAACTTACTTCTGCTCCTTCTTTTGTAACTATGAGGTCACCTGGGGATGGGTAGACTTCAGGATCTGTGATCTAGAGCAGCTTAGCTACCTAAACTACAGAATGCTAATGATTTGATGTCTCAGAGTGATAAAGAGATTAACTGTGTGAGGTATCCTTTGTATGATGTTAATAAAGTCTTTTGTTACCGTCTCCCCTGTTTACATTGGGAATAAAAGCTGTGGAAAAATTAACACGGGTGGATATCAGGATTTCAGTCAGTGGAATGCCTGCCTGATACTTTCTTTATGTTCTGTCTTATTATTTTTATGCATCTTCATATTCTTTACTTATAACTCTTCAATTTACATGCCCCTACACTGGCAAGAGGTGATTTTGTCAGTGTCAGTCATCAACAGATTCCTAACCATAGGAACCAGGGCTGTCACTGACTCTTTTGCCAGCGTTCAGGAACCTTTTCTTATACTGAATTTCCTCATACATCCTTAATATAAGGGGAGGTACCTAGTCCTACTAAGTTTGATGTCATGGTTGGTTGATATTTAAGGGAGGTCTGTACTATTCTGAATAGAAAAGGAATAGTGGAATTGGGAGCAGAGGGAATTTGGGAAGTACTGGAAGGAGAGGGAAACTGTGGTCAGGAAGTAAAAAAATTAAAAAATAATAACTTCTTAAATTCCCTCCAAAAAGGAAGAGGCTACAATTCAAAGGAGTTCCAACAGCATTTTAATTACTGCAAAGTTTAAAAACTATTACCATAAAGGTATACATTTAATGTTATTTGTTAAAGATTTATCTGCAAAATTAATATCTGATCATCATACACATAACTTTATTCTGGGAGCAAGCCTTCCATTCTTTCCTCATTCTGAAATAACATGTCTCCCCTTCTACATTAAGATGGAAAAATGAGTGGTAATTTGATGAGGTAGGAACTTGAAACCCCGTCCTATTATCAAATCTTTCTTAACTCTTAACATAGTTTATAATGCAGTGTTATGTGCAAGAGAACAATGAACTATCATCTTGCACCATCCATGGAGATCTGCTAGCTTAGAGCAAATCTAAGCCATGTCAATAAGCTATCTTTATATCTGAAAGTATCTTTAATATAAGGAATTACCTATGAGGGTCAGTGAGCACTGTTTCCCATTGTCATTCAGTCCTTTGTGTATGGCTTTATAATTATGATGATCCTACAGATGAGAAACAACATTGGTGTCAGCATGGTAGGCAAAGTAGAAAGTAAAGTGTATTTAATAGGACCATGGACCCATATTAATAATAATGATTAGTGAACTATAGTTATATAGTTTATAAATGTATACATTCCAAACCAACTGTCCAGTAACAACTATAAAATTTAGTGCATCATGCATACCTTAGTCAATCTAAGAGCAGATGCCTCAAGCAGAGCTGAAAGGTGAAGTATCAGAGTGGGATTTAGACACCTAAACCCAAGGTTGCATTCAAAACAACACTTCCTGCATTTAATCACTTAATGATTTAAACCAGCATGACTTGAGCTCAAATACACTGCAGTGTATGCTATGAATGGAAAGACTTGCTTCTAGTGTGCGTCTTGCTTTACAGCTTGAAGTGGAGTTCTCAATGGACAGGAGAAAAAAAATGCAACTTCCCTAAGGGGAAGTGTCTTTAAGGAGGGTGAGAACAGAAACCTTGATGTCTGGGATCAGGACTCAGATTTTACAATATGCCCATTCATCCTAAAATCCCTTGAAAACGTCAGGACTGAAGGCAAGGTGGAACATCCCCAAACACTTAACCATGAAAGAAAAGAATATTTTCCCTTTCTCATAGGACATAAGTGGGATATTGCCTGTTAGGAATATTTCTTAATATTAACTCCCGCCAACGCAAAAATTCCCAATCAAGCCAAATCAAAACAAGCTAAATTAAGAAATATCCAGGTATAATGGGAGATCTGCGCTCTCGAGTGGCCCAGAGAGGGAACCGGGAAGCCGCAGAAATGCGACCCAGGGAGGAAGAAAGGGAGATCACGTGTTACTCTTTTGGGGGATCACTTAAATACCCTGGGGAGTGGAAACAACTTGGTAGAAGCAAAAATTCTTAAGGCCAACCATATCCAAACAATTATCCTTTTGTTCTTTGCCTTTGATTATTATTGATTCCTTGTCCTCGAAAAGGCCTCACACAATTCCACTGATGAAATTTTCTCAAACACAGATTCTTCCCTTGACTTAATCCACTTAAATATTCTTTAGTCTGAGGTGGAGAATGTAGAGATAGTCATTCATGATAATCTTTAATAAAATAGTAGGAATTAGATTAGTAGAAGAGGCAACACGTACGTACTCGCCCTATTATAGTATGCTAGAGAAGACACACTTCCCTACTCCATTGTGGGATTCTATAATCAACTGTGACACGATGGTGAATATCAGGTCCAGGTTGACAGCATGGGATATGCTCACTGGTAGCAAACACTCAGACAAATAACAATTTCTACCTGATGAGTGCTATCCTTGAGCGGAAGTGATTTCCAACAGAGATCCTGTGGTCCTGTGAATTCATATGAGCATGCCATTGTTTTCAGCACACTGGGAGTGGAAACTGCACCTGGCTGGGTCACACTCCTCATGTCCCTGAAGCAAGAAACAAAGGAGAAAGCAGCTAGCTAGGATAAAAGTTCCTAATTAACAGGAATAAATTGGAGTTGCTTCTATACAAGAGTCTGCCTGTGACCTAAGGGTTTCCCTAGTGGTGCCTTCTCATTGCTTCTACTGAAATTTGTAAAACTAATGAAAAGCCAGAAGAAAGGAACAAATGAGTAAAGAGACAGATGTGAGGACTCAGATCCTTCCCAAATGGAGACTGAGATCAGCGAAGAGAAACGACAAGGCTCAACTATATGAGATTGAGAGAAAGCAAATGACATGGAAAGTCCAATGTAGAACAGTAAGAACTGCTGACTAGAAATCTTTGTGTCCCCAAATCCCAATATTGTATCTCATACATTTACATTCTCAAAAAGCACTGAGCAGCTAAATAAAATTTGTATACCAGGATAATTGTATTAAGTATCATTCATTGTAGAAAGACACATCCTCTGAACACAATTAATAAACAAACTGAAGGGTTGGGGTTAGAAATACTCACTTTATTCTCTATAAGTGAGTATAAAAATATAACTCCCTCAAGATTATTATATTAACATCACCATTCTGATAAAACTATTCTGAATATGTGCATTCTTGATTAGAGGTTTTAAACTTCCTTCTTTTGATTTTTGACCACTGATATTATGATCCAATAGAATTAAATGAATCAGTTTGTTAAGGGTTGGATTTGTCTAGGACTTTACCGGAGGCACTGATGATTGGAAAAGGAATTTTTCCTTTTCTAAAACCAGGAACGCTCTTGGCAAGGCCAGTAATTGCTTAGGGCCAGGGCCTTGGAGAAGCTATGGTTTAGGTCTCCTACTTTATCCACCCCACCTCCCCAAGGTCTGTGGTCATTAGTCTCAGGGCTGCTGAGTCTGTGGCACACTTAAGATATTCTGTGCTCCTTTTGTGCAACATTGCTTGGTTAGCTTCCTGCTAACTTTGTCCCATTGTGTGTTGGATTTCTGCTGATTCTCAGTTTTCCCCCTGCAAACTATATATATAAGATGTTATACATTTTTTCCAACATAATATTTTTATTGATTATTTGGGAGTTTCACATAATGCAGGTCGATCATATTCACTTTGCAGTCCTCTCAGATACTCACCCCTCCTCTTATGGCCTCCCCCATAGCCTCTCACAAGAAAAGAATAAGAACAGAAAATAAATACCTTGTCCAATCTGTGTTATTTATATACTGATTGAAGCATGGACAAACTCCTAGTACTAGCTCCTTAAAGAAAATTGAGTCCTAGCTGGGAGAAATTCTGTCTGGAAAAACAAACAACAACAACAAAAAAGAACACTGAGTCCTTCCCAATCTCCACTCCCACCCTCACCCACACCCCCATCTTCACCTAATGTTGTACTGCTGTACTTAATAAATTTAGTTGTCAGGAAACATAGCTTGTGCAAGAACTGATCCCAGTTTTCCTATCTTCATTTTTCTCGTCCCTGGGTCCTCTCTCTCGGGAATTTGTCATTGAAGAACCACCTGTTCACCTTCAGTAGACTTGGGGAACATTGTGTGAAATTAATTGAAAGATTTTTTTTTCTAGCCTCAAGGATCATTAGGGATAAACAAAGGTTAGAAAACACAGAAACTCAACTTTATTTTAGGACTCTAGTGTTCATTTTTTAAAATTACTTTTAAAAGATTGACTTATGCTTATCCTGTGTGTATGAGTGTTTTGTCCTCATGTAAGTGTGTGCATCACATGCATGTCTGGTGCCTACAGAGGGCAGTAAGAGTATCAAATTCTCTGCAGCTCGAGTTACACACTGTTGTGAGCAGCCATGTGGCTATTAGGGAATGAAGATGGAACTTCTTCAAAAACAGCAAATGCTTCTAACCATTAAGTCCTCTTTCCAATCCCTTAAATTTCTTTAAAAATATTTTTTTTCTTTTTTATTTCATGTGTGCATCTGTTCTCTGACCAATGTGTGAGAACAACATGCCAGGCCCAGTTCTCTCCCTCTACTGTGTTGGAGCTGGGAATCAAACTCATGCTGTGAGGCTTAGCAGCGAGCACTTTTTCAGACTAAGCCATGTTGTTGTGCCTAATGTTGCTTTTGATGCTCTAATATTAGTTTTACCAACCATAAGGCAACAATTAATGAACAGCTGCTCTGATCTGTCATTGTTTTCATGTGACCTAAAATATAATAAAATAACAATTATATTGATAGTTTACACCATCACAATAAAATGCTTTACAATACAAAGCTATATAATTTTCTCATTTAGAACACTAAGTATAGAAGCACTATTTTATATTTCTTCCCACACTTCTAGTTGCTTCTAAGTGACATAAACTTACCCCTAACATATGTACAATAGGCAGGTATTATTTTATGTAGGCAAGACCCTGTCCTGTGAAGTACTTTTGAACATATCAACACCTTACAAGATTTTTATCTTTTTGCTGTTCCTCTCCTCCCTACAAAATAGTTACTCCTTCTATTTCTGTTTCACATATATTTCCATTATCTGCTCTACTCCTCTCTTGTGAGACTTCTTTCTTCTTTCTTATAGTCCCTTTAAATATGTTAAACATATATATTTAGCCACATTTTTCACACATATTTTAACTTCAGTATAGATTCTGCCTATTAAAGAAATTATACATTAATTGTTTCTCTGAGTCTAACTTTGTTTATCACAATGGTTCCAGATCATACATTTTTCTGTAAATGTCATAGTTTCATTCTTTCTTACATAAGGGTAAAAATTTAGTTGAGTATTTGTAATATCTTTTGCTGTTGGACAGCTTGTCTGGTTGCTATATTGAGATTTGAATGATAAACAACATATATAAATGTGCCAGTGTCTCTATGGTATGTTGACATAGAAACCCTAGGGTTATATATCCAGTAATAGTATAGGGTTATCATCCTTGAACTTTCTTATTCTCAGTCAACAACCTAACCCAAACCCATTTTTTTTTATTTTCTCTACACATCTTGAAATTGACAACTTTGCAATGAACTCTCGTAAAGAACAATAGCTGCCAACCAATACCTATAGGAAATTCTTGCACGAAAACTATATTTGGAGGAAGAAAAGAGTCTCAAGTCAAAGTAGTGGGGAAAAAGATATTTGTTGAGAAAAATGATGAATAAAGGAGAGCTAAAACAGAATCCACCATGTCTAGCATAGCAAATGAAGATGCCTCTAAATGAAAATAAGCAAGAAAAATAAGCAAAACTATTCAAGTAATCTGGTGAACAACCAAGGATACCCTTGGCATTAGGAAACTGCCCTAAATAGCATCTTCAAATGTAGGTAGCTTCAATTCATCTTTCAAAACATGCATGCTAGCTGATTGGATTAAAAACAAAGTCCAATTCCCTGTTATCGACAAGAAATAGACTTCAGTGGTAAAGAAACCTACAGACTGACAAAGTTCAGAATTCAATCTTTCAATGATGGAAGACAAACACAAGCTGACTTTTTTATTCTAATATCTAAGGAAGCAGACTTTGTTTCTTTTAGCTATGTCATAGTCATTCTTGAAGATTTCGTTTAAATGAAAGCAGCATTTAAATGATCCTTTACACACAACAATTCACAAGTCTTAAGTTTAGATATGGAAACATTAATGACATAGGTTTTATAATGTCCTAGTTTTTAAAGGAAACCTGTGTCAGACTTTTGGGGTTTTATGACAGAACACCGGATAAACCTCTGACTCTTGGGAGGCCTGACTCTGCTAGTTCATAATCACTATGAAGCTAAGAAACAGGTTTTCATCTTAAAGTCTACAATGATGTTTATTGTGTTAATTAACATTGCAGGAAAGAATGAGATAACAACTATAAAGTCACTGATAAGACCTTTGCCTAGCACATGGTTAGCACTTAGTCAACGTTCTAAAACAATTTCTATATTCTCAAAGATAAAACAGTAAATTGTTACCATTAAAACCCTGAATACATTTTTTTTGAAAGACTAAATGCATTTCTGAGGCCTCTCAGCTCTAAAGACATTTTCTGAAGCCTCTTAGCATTTGGAAATGGGATAGTCGCCCACACACACACATGCTGGACTGCTCATCCTCCTGTGTCCTTGTGAATAAACTTCAAACATAACTCCATTCTGGGAATTGAGGCAAAGACAATCCATAGATGTTGACTCAGTTCCTGATGTATTGATTTTGTCACTGGAACAAGGTCAGGATGTGTAGTGAAGGGCTGCAGGCATGCCTGCTTTTTGTCCTGCATGGTTCCCGCACGGCTAGCTTAGCCCCGGAAATAACAACACACAAATTGTATTTATTTAAACACTGCCTGGCCCATTATCTCTAGAGAGGTAGTTACTGGCTAACTCTCACATCTTGATTAACCCATTTCTAATAATCTGTGTAGCACCACGACTTGGTGTCTTACCGAGAAAGATTCAGTATGTCTGACCTGGCGGCAGGCTCCATGGCGTCTGCCTCATTGCCCTCTTCCCAGCATTCTGTTATGTTTACTGTGTCTACCTAATTTTCTGTTCTATCAAAGGGTCAAGGCAGTCTCTTTATTAACCAATGAAAATAACACATAACAGAAGGCCCACCTACATCAAGGATGGCCCACAGATGCTCCCCCTTACATCACCCGATCACACAGCTATTCTCCTGCCCTGGCACAGACCATTCACTGCTAGTAACCCTTTGAATAAGCCAATCCAATTAGGTGGAAAACAACCCTCTGGTTCCCCCCACCTTGTGTCTGTGGCTTTTTCTTTAAAAGGTGGACTATAACAGTTATCAGATGTCCTTCATATCCCGAACCTGAAGGGCCTTGTCATGACATCATGACAGAATAAAAATCCTCTTGCTTTTGCATCAATTGTGGTTGTGTGAGTGGAGTCTGGAGCAACTCCTCCCTGATGTTTGGACGTCTAGTCCAATATTTTGTAACACATATTTGAGCAATAAAAACTGCTGTTTACTTCTGTGTTCTTCAAAATGATGTGAATAAGTTACTTTTGTTACACTGTCATAAAAATTTCTATTGTTTTAAAAGTAATTATGATAACATGTGTGTAGTGGTATATTATTTGTATTTTAATAAATAAATCTTGCCTGAAGACGGAAGGCAATAAAAAGCCACTAGAGGTTAAGCAATGGTGACACACACCTTTAATCCTAGGATTTGGGAGACAGAGGCAGATGAATCTTTGTGAGTTCAAGGCTACCCTGGGCTACACAAGATCAATGCAGGAATAAATCCAGGTGTTGGTGGTCTACAGCTTTAATCCCAGTACTAGGGACTCACACCTTGAATCCCAGCACTAGAGGGGATATAGAATGGAAGGAAAGAGAGGCTCAGGCTGCTTAGTTTACAGTCACCCAGCCTTGACAGAGGTCAGACTTCTCTAGTGGCTTGACAGCTTTGCTTTTCTGGTTTTTGGGTTGAACCCCAATTTCTGTCTCTGGAATTTTATTATTTGTACTACACATGTGCATGATAATACACATTTCCACAGAGACACCCTCACATATTAAATATCTCAGCAATGAAAACAAATGCTTAATTCATACTTTTAACTATTTAACACTCATAGAAAATATTATTTTATAAAATATCCACAATCATTAGCTACAAAAGCAATCTATTATGTACTTTAACTTTTAACTTGCTTTCATTTAGGAAGGCAAAGTTTTTCTCAATATCTATATTTTTCTTTTAAGAAGTAATAAAATTGTATTTACATATGAAGCTGAAGATTATCATTTCATTATTTGTTCAAAATTGTTTCAGAATTTTGATGGAAATTATGTTGAATCTGTAGATTGCTTTTGGTAGGATGACTGATTTTGCTACATTTATTCTACTGATCTATGAACATGGAAGATGTGAAATCTTCTTCAATTTTTTTCTTCAGTGGCTTAAGTTTAATCATACCATCATTCACTTGTTTGGTTAGAGGTAGCTCAATATATTATATTATAAAATTTATTAAATACATTATAAAATACATATCAAGAAATATTATTTGAAGCTATAGTGAAAGGTGTTGTTTCCCTCATTTCTTTCTCAGCCTTGCATTTATATAAAAGGGCTACTGATATTTTTAGCTTTTTTCCCCTACCATATTTTATTTTATTTTATTTATTTATATTTTTTCACTCATTTTATTTTACATGACATTTGCATATATACTAAGGCTTTGAGGCTAGTTTTTACATGGGATTCTTAAATGTGTGAATGAGGAAGAATCCATGCCTATATATGATTCTCATGTCTTTTTCTGGGGTCTATTCCATCTGTTTATTTTGTTCTAGTCTTCTGATGGGTTAGCTTTTGTTATATTATGTTATAGTACAGTATAATGTCATAAAAGCTGCTTGCTTTTAGAAAATGATAGACAGAAAGGGGGTGGATTTGCATGAGAGGGGAGGTGGGTAAGAACGAGAGAAGTTGAGAGAGGAAAATGCATAATCAGGATTCATTATGTGAGAAAAAAGTCAATTTTCATAAAAGGAAAAAAGTAAAAAGAATTAATAATAGTGATCATTTTCTGTTTCTCATAGAACTGAAATCATTCAGGTTTTAAATTACATGGCAGTGAATATTTATATTTTAAAATTTCAAAATAAAAATAAAGGGCTTTATGGAAAAAGAGTTTCAATACTGAATTATTAGTGTCAATGGCTGGGACATAACAAAATCCAATCTTCCAGGGATAAGGAATTGTGTTACTGCCCTCTTCTGGAAGAAACTTAAATGACAGGAACTTTACATGCACAGTTGAAAATGGAGACAGAAAAACAGGATCTAAGCACTATGATTCGTTCTTTAGTTTTTTTGTTTCTTTCTTGCTTTGTCTTCTTAGTTAATTTAATTAATTTGAAATATATTTAAAAATTTGTTGTTTTATGCACTAGAGTAATTAGTATGTTATTTGAAGAATATTCTTTATCACATAGTCTACTTCAAACTTATCTTTGAATAAATGGGACACAACGGTGAAGTCTTTAAGCTTAAGGACAATCCTGGGAATAATGGTGCACACCTTTAACTCAGCACTCTGGTAGAGGTAGACTGAATTCTATTATTTTAGGCAACCAGGTCTACAAAGTATTTTTGCAGGTACCCTAGGCTATATAGTGAGACACTCTCTCAAATATGTGATATATGTATATCATATGCCTACACATTATTATGTAATATATACACGTACTTTGTGTGTGTGTGTGTGTGTATGTGTGTGTTTGAGGACAGATTAATAATTGTTTCGGCATTTAAATTCTAACTGATCAACATAGATGAAAAAACTGGATGACACAGAAGATAAGACAATGTCAAGAGCCAGAGAAGATAATTCAGCTAATAAAGCACTTACAGCCCAACAATAAAGACTCAAGTTAAAGTCCCCAGCAACCCTATCAATAGCTAGACAAGGTGGCATGTGCAAAAAATACCAGCTCTGTGGAAACAGAAACAGGAGTGTCCTGACAGCTTGTTGACTATACATTGTGGCTAAATAAGTGAGTTCAGTTCAACAAGAGTTCCTGTCTCAATATGTAAGATGGAAAGTGAGAGAGGAAAACCTTTGCCTTGGACCTATAACCTCCATATACATGCACACACACACACACACACACACACACACACACACTCACACATAAACATATAAGTACACATACACACATAAACACACACACTGTAGGGACAGGAAAAATGCAGGCCCATTCCCACATTGTCTGGTGGTCAGAGAATCTGAAAGACTTACAGGTGCAAGTGGTCACCTGACTTCTCTTGAAGTAAAGCAAACTTGGAGCCATCCCAACAGGTGGTCAGGATATGCTAATATAATTCTGCCCCTTCCATTGGAATGATGAGGTTACCTGGAGAGTAGGTGTTTTTCAGCCTATGAAACCAAGTGTTGACCAAGTAAATATGACTTGACTCATTCCTGCTTCCTAGGAAACAGATTAGTAATGAAGCTTGTTGTTATCTTCTCTACTAGTTTATATTGATATAAAGGCTGTTTGAAAAATAAACAAGTGTGAATTTCAGTTATCCCTGAAACTCCCTCCCAAAACTGTTGTGTGAATTGTGTCTTCATTTTTACCATGCCTCTATGCTGGTAAGAATTTTTTTTTTTTTTTTGTGGGAGGGGAGGCTGGTCCCCAACAGCACACACAGAAACAAAAATTATGCTAAGGTCATAGCGAAACCAAACCATGTATTACTTGCTATTATTGTTCTAGGTTCAGAGCTAATGATGCTATACTATTAGTCTGCTATGCTTTCATACAAATCATGATGGTTAAGCACTCTCATCCTGACTTCAAATGTTGAAATAAAAGCAAGGAGAAATTATATAAATTAAAAAACATAATAGCATATTGGTTTTGGCACATTTTAATCCCACACTTTAATCCCAGCTCTAGCATCTGGGAGGCAGAAGCAGGCAGATCTCTGAGTTCAAATCATGTTGGTCTTCACAGTGAGTTCCAGGATGGATAGGGCTACACAGAGAAACCCCACCCCCAAAAAACAAAAAAAGAAAAAAAATCATATGAAATTTAAGTAACAAAGCAGACATTATGTGAAGCTAGTATATCTAGTTACAACCTCTAATTTTTTATTTTCAAAAAAATTTATAGAAGACCTTGAATATTTATTTTTGATTCTGGAAAATAAAATAGAATTGGTCAGTTCATGCCTGTTGAACAATTTTAACTTTTAATATACATAAACTTATATATGAATATATATTTACATATATTTCTGTGTTAAATAGACTGTTTGTTCTATGTCGATGAATTTGTCAGTTTTCCTTTATTTAAAATAAAACACCTAAATATGATCAATTGCTAAAAACATTTGGAGGTTTAATTCAGCTTCTATTTCAGTCTAAATGGTCAAATTTATTAGCCTCATCAATTCGACTTCTGTTAAGAACATTTGTAGCCTGATAAGCCCATGGCTGACTGCAACATGGTGGAAGTGGCAAGAGAGATAAAGAGTTCATGTGGCAAGACGGGAATCCAGAAAAGGAACAAATCCAAGTTTGCTCTTTTATAACATCCATTTTCATAGTTATTAATTGTGGCCTATGAAGACTACGATGACATCCTCTGAGGCTGGTACTTTAGATAAGTTCCTATTTAAACCTTTCACAGTGTTTCACACCATGTTTTAAATCTTTCAAATGCTTCACAGTGGAAAAATGCAGCAAACACAGAAATTTGAAATGACTAACCACATCCAATCCACACCAAATGCCCATATATGAGCTGTCATTCTCTTCTGACACTATTATTTTTCTGTATTTTTAACATCTCCTTTTCTATTTATCCTTCCAATAATGCTTCACCCTTTCATACTAAATGTTGCATATGTTTTGGAAATACACTTCTGACCAAAACAGAATTCCTGACCTTTGAGAGTTCATTGAGTAATGTAAGAAAGAATTTTAATATAATGATATGAATGTTATTTCAAGGATGAGAAAGAATGTGATCAAGGTGAATTTATGCATTAGGCAAAGTAACATCTAAATGAGAAATAAAATGTGGATTGGGTCTAACCAAAGACAGAGGGTAGAATTGTCACAAAAGTGATCACAGGAAATAGCAAGGGTTAATTGAGAGTTCAGAAGACTTTAAAGAGCAGCAACAACTGTCCCGTATGCTGGCAGAGAGAAGAACTGAGACAAGATCTGTCCTGAAGAAAGTCAGCATTATCACACAAAGCTGAGCCTCAAAGAAGTGGAGAGACGTAGAATGATTCTTCTGTTTTTAAAGTTCTTTTTTAAAATAAAATCCTTGAAGGTCCCCTCCTACCCCATCCCCGCTTTCAGCCAGGAACCCATTCCCTTTCTCCCTCCGTTTTCTGGAGCATAAAATCCTCCAACCCAACCTGTGTGGGCGCCGCCAGGACCTGGTGGTGAGTGCAACCAGGCAGGAGGGAGTTCCTCTGTTTTAATAGCCTGCCTGCAGCAAGATAGGACTGCAGGCAGGGAGATTCCTGGCCAGCAAGGGGCACTGATCCTGTAGCAGAAGACCCAGCGGAGGGAAGAGCCATTGGAGAACATCTGAAGGAAGAGATGAGCAGGCGCCAAGGCAAGAATTCCTCCAACAATCTGAAAAACAACATGAAAACACCAGATCCCAGCGATATTACTACAGAAGGACTTGAACACCCTATTGGAAGAAGTGGAAAACAGTGTCATTATGAAAGCAATAGAGTCTCTTAAACAGGGTATGAATAACTCACTTAAAGAAATGGAAGAGAAATATAACAAAAAGATTGAAGAAATGAGTAAAGAAATGGAAGAGAAACATAACAAAAAGTTTGAAGAAATGAGTAAATTCGTAAACAATACCCTGGGAAACCAAGAAAAAACAATCAAACAGGTAATGGAAACAGTTCAAGAATTGAAAACTGAATTGGAGGCAATGAAGTAAACACAAACCGAGGGCCGGCTGGATATGGAAAATCTAGGTAAACAAACAGAGACTTCAGGAACAAGCATAACCAATAGAATACAAGAAATAGAAGAACGAATCTCAGATTATGAAGACACCATAGAGAAAATAAACGCTCTGACCAAAGAAAACAGCAAATCCAACAAATTCTCATCACAAAACATTCAGGAAATCTGGGACATAATAAAAAAGTCAAATCTAAGAATAATAGGGGTAGAAGATGGAGAAGAATTGCAGATCAAAGGTTCAGAAAATATATTCAACAAGATTATAGATGAAAACTTTCCCAACCTAAAGAACAATATTCCTATGAAGGTTCAAGAAGTATACAGAACACTGAATAGACTGGATCAAAAAAACAAACAAACAAACAAACAAAAATCCCCTTGCCATATAATAATCAAAACACAAAGCATTCAGATTAAAGAAAGAATATTAAGAGCTGCAAAGGAAAAAGGTCAAGTAACTTATAAAGATAAAACTATCAGACTTACACCAGACTTCTCTATGGAAACCATGAAAGCCAGAAGGTCCTGGATAGAGGTACTGCAGAAACTAAGATCATGGATGCAAGCCCAGACTACTATTCCCAGCCAAGCTATTGTTCACTATCAACGGAGAAAACAAAATATTCCAGGATAAAAACAAAGTTAAACAATACGTACCTACAAATCCAGCTTTACTGAGAATATTAGAAGGAAAATCACAACTCAAGGAATCCAACATTCCCAACACTGCCTACAATAACTTAGACATCTAGCGACCCTTCACAAGCACAAATCAAAGAAGGAAAACACTTACACTCTACTACCAAAAAATAAAAATAAAATAAAATAACCGGAGTCAACAACCACTGGTCATTAATATCACTTAATATCAATGGACTCAATTCACCTATAAAAAGGCACAGACTTAGAGATTGGATACGAAAACAGGATCCAACATTCTGCTGTTTACAAGAAACATACCTCAACCACAAAGACAGACACCTACTCATAGTAAAGGGTTGGGAAAAGGTTTTCCAAGCAAATGGACCTAAGAAACAAGTGGGAGTGGCCATTCTAATATCTAACAAAATCGACTTCAAACTAAAATCAATCAGAAGAAATGGAGATGGACATTTCATACTCATAACAGGAACAATTCATCAGGAAGAAGTCTCAATCCTGAATATCTATGCCCCTAACATAAAGGCACCCACATATGTAAAAGAAACACTCCTAGAACTCAAGGCAGTCATTAAACCACACACACTAATAGTAGAAGACTTCAACACACCTCTCTCACCAAAGGACAGATCAATCAGACAGAAACCTAACATAGAAATAAGAGAATTATTGGAGGTACTGAATCAAATGGACTTAACAGACATCTATAGAACATTACACCCAAATAGGAAAGAATATACCTTCTTCTCTGTAGCTCATGGAACCTTCTCGAAAATTGACCACATACTCGGTAACAAAGCAAACTTCCACAGATACAAAAAATTGTTAGTAACCACCTGTGTCTTGTCAGATCACCATGGATTAAAGTTAGAATTCAACAACAATGCTACCCCCAGGAAGCCAACAAACTCATGGAAGTTGAACAGTCAACTACTAAATCACCCCTGGGTCAAGGAAGAAATAAAGAAAGAAATTATACTCTTCCTTGAATTTAATGAAAACAAAGACACAACATACTCAAACCTATGGGACACTATGAAAGCAGTTCTAAGAGGAAAGTTCATAGCACTAAGTGCCCAATTAAAGAAAACGGAGAAAGCACACATTGGAGACTTAACAGCACACTTGAAAGCTCTAGAAAAAAAGAAGCTGAGTCACCCAGGAGGTGTAGAAGACTGGAAATAATCAAACTGAGGGCTGAAATCAACAAAATAGAAACACAGAAAACAATCCAAAGAATCAATGAAACTAAAAGCTGGTTCTTGGAGAAAATCAACAAGATCGACAAACCCCTATCCAAACTAATCAAAAGGCCGAGAGAGAACATGCAAATTAATAAGATCAGAAATGAAAAGGGAGACATAACCACAGACACAGAGGAAATTCAAAGAATCATTAGATCTTACTACAAAAGCCTGTATGCCACAAAATTGGAATATGTATAAGAAACAGACATTTTTTTAGATAAGTACCATATACCAAAGTTAAATCTAAATAGATCTGTCAGTCGTGAAGAACTAGAAGTTGTTATCAAAAATCTCCCTAGGAAACAATCTGAAGACCTCTCCTTAGGCCTGATTGTTCCCTGGGCAGCAGAGAAGCGGGTGCCTGAACTGACCTTGGCCCATAACCATACTGATGAATATTTTGTATATCACCATAGAACCTTCATCTGGTGATGGATGGAGATAGAGACAGAGACACATATTGGAACACTGGACTTAACTCCCTAGGTCCAAAAGAGAAGCAGAAGGAAAGAGAACGTGAGCAAGAAAGGCAAGACCAGAGGAAACTTTCATCCGACGATAGATGGAGATAGAGACAGAGACCCACATTGGAGCACTGGACTGAGCCCCCAAGGTCCAAATGAGGAGCAGAAGGAGGGAGACCATGAAAAAGGAAGTCAGGACCGCGAGGGGTGCGTTCACCCACTGATACAAGGGGACTGATCGAATGAGAGCTCACCAAGGCCAGCTGGACTGAGTCTGAATGAGCATGTGATCAAACCAGAGTCTCTGCATGTGGCTGACATGGGGGCTGACTGAGAAGCCATTGACAATGGCACTGGGTCTTGTTTTGTCTGCATGTACTGGCTTTTTGGGATCCTAGTCTGGTTGGATGCTCACCTTCCTAGACCTGGAGAGAGAGGGAGGAACTTGAACTTCCCACATGGCAGGAAACCCTGACTGCTCTTAGGACTGGAGAGGCAGAAGGAGAGGGAGTAGGGGGAGGAGGAGAGGGAGTGAGGGGAATGGGAGGTTATGGGGAGGAGGGGAGGAAGTGGAAATTTTTATAAACAAATAAATAAATAAATTTGAAAAAAAAATCTCTCTTCCGAAAAAAGCCCAGGGCCAGATGGTTTCAAATCAGAATTCTACCAGAACTTCCAGGAAGAGCTAATACCTACAATCCTTAATGTATTTCACAATATAGAAACAGAAGAGTCATTGCCAAACTCTTTTTATGAAGCTACAGTTACCCTGATACCAAAACCACACAAAGACATAAGCAAGAAAGGAAACTACAGGCCAATCCCCCTCATGAACATCGACGCAAAAATTCTCAATAAAATACTGGCAAACCGAATCCAAAAACACATTAGAAAAATCATCCATTATGATCAAGTGGGCTTCATCCCGGAGATGCAGGGCTGGTTCAACAAACGCAAATCTTTCAATATAATCCATCATATGAATAAACTGAAAGAAAAAAAACCATATGATCATTTCATTGGATGCTGAAAAAGCTTTTAGCAAAATTCAACACCCATTTATGATAAAGGTGTTGGAGAGTTGGGGATACCAGGATCATACTTAAATATAATAAAAGCAATATACAACAAGCCAACAGCTAACATCAAATTGAATGGAGAGAAACTCAAAGTCATTCCACTAAAATCAGGAAAACGACAAGGCCGTCCACTCTCTCCATACATCTTCAATATAGTGCTTGAAGTTCTAGCAATAGCAATAAGACAACATAAGAGGATCAAGGGGATTCGAATTGGAAAGGATGAAGTTAAACTTTCGTTATTTGCAGATGATATGATAGTGTACATAAGCGACCCCAAAAACTCTACCAAAGAACTCCTACAGCTGATAAACACCTTTAGTAATGTGGCAGGATACAAGATCAACTCCAGTAAATCGGTTGCCCTCCTATACGCAAAGGATAAAGAAGCAGAGAGGGAAATCAGAGAAACATCACCTTTCACGATAGCCACAAATAGCATAAAATATCTTGGGGTAACTCTAACCAAGGATGTGAAAGACCTATTTGACAAGAACTTTTAGACTTTGAAGAAAGAAATTGAGGAGGATATCAGAAAATGGAAAGACCTCCCCTGCTCTTGGATTGGGAGAATCAACATAGTAAAAATGGCAATTCTACCAAAAGCAATCTATAGATTCAATGCAATCCCCATCAAAATATCATCAAACTTCTTCACAGACCTTGAGAGAACATTAATCAAGTTTATATGGGAAAACAAAAAACCCAGGATAGTCAAAACAATCTTATACAATAAAGGAACTTCTGGAGGCATTACCATCCCTGACTTCAAACTCTATTACAGAGCTACAGTATTGAAAACAGCTTGGTAATGGCATAAGAACAGAGAAGTTGACCTATGGAATCGAATAGAAGACCCGGATATTAACCCACAAACCTATGAACACCTAATTTTCGACAAGGGAGCTAAAAGTATACAATGGAAGAAGGAAAGCATCTTTAACAAATGGTGTTGGCATAACTGAATGTCAACCTGTAGAAGAATGAAAGTAGATCCATATCTATCACCATGCACAAAACTCAAGTCCAAGTGGATTAAAGACATCAACATTAATCTGTCCACTTTGAACCTGATAGAAGAGAAAGTGGGAAGTAGTCTACAAGATATAGTCACAGGAGACCACTTCCTAGGTAGAACCCCAGTAGCACAGACAATAAGGGAATCAATGAATAAATGGGACCTACTGAAACTGAGAAGCTTCTGTAAAGCAAAGGACACTGTTAGTAAGACAAAAAGGCTACCTTCGGACCGGGAGAAGATCTTCACCAACCCCTCATCAGACAAAGATCTGATCTCCAAAATATACAAAGAACTCAAGAAACTAGACACTAAAACTCTAATTAACCCAATTAAAAAATGGGGTACTGAACTGAACAGAGAATTCACAGCAGATGAACTCCGAATGGCCAAAAGACACTTAAAGTCATGCTCAATCTCCTTAGCGATCAGGGAAATGCAAATCAAAACCACTTTGAGATACAACCTTACACCTGTCAGAATAGCTAAACTCAAAAACACCAATGATAGCCTATGCTGGAGAGGATGTGGAGTGAGGGGAACACTCATCCATTGTTGGTGGGAATGCAAACTTGTGCAGCCACTGTGGAAACCAGTGTGGCGGTTTCTCAGGAAACTGGGAGTCAACCTCCCTCAGGATCCAGCAATTCCACTCTTAGGAATATACCCAAGAGATGCCCTATCATACCACAAAAGAATTTGTCCAACTATGTTCATAGCTGCACTATTTGTAATAGCCAGAACCTGGAAACAACCTAGGTGCCCCTCAATAGAAGTATGGTTAAAAAAGGTGTGGAACAAAAGGAGGAATATGGTGTGTACTCATATGTGGATTCTAGCCATAGTTAAAGGTCTTTGAGCCTATAATTCATGATCCTAGAGAAGCTAAACAAGAAGGTGAACCTGAAGAAAATCATATAGTTATCCTCCTGGGTACTAGAAGTAGAAAAGATTGCCAGGTAAACTTGGGTGCACGGGGCAGGGTGTGGAAGTAAGGGAAGATGGTTAGGGAGAGAGGAGAGGGGGAGGTTTTGGGATGGCTTGTGGGAATGGGAGGGGGGAGGGAGGAAGGATGTTTATGGGAGCAGGGAAGTATATATCTCAACTAAGGGAGCCATTTTAGGGTTTGCAAGAGACTTGATTCTGGAGGGGTTCCCAGGCCCAAGGAGAGGTCCCCAGATTTTTCCCTGGGCAGCAGAGGAAAGGATTCCTGAACTGGCCTTGGCCCATAACCATACTGATGAATATTTTGCCTGTCACCATACAACCTTCATTTGGCGATGGATGAAGATAGAGAAAGAGACACATATTGGAACACTGAACTTAACTCTCTAGGTCCAAATGAGAAGCAGATGGAGGGAGAACGTGAGCAAGAAAGGCAGAACCAGAGGGAACCTTCATCTGACGTTGGATGCAGATAGAGATGGAGACCCACATTGGAGCACGGAACTGAGGCTCCAAGGTCCAAATAAAGAGCAGAAGGAGGGAGAACATGAAAAAGGAAGTCAGGATCGCGAAGGGTGCGTTCACCCACTGATACAAGGGGACTGATCTAATGAGAGCTCACCAAGGCCAGCTGGACTGGGTCTGAACGAGCATGTGATCAAACCGGATTCTCTGAATGTGGCTGACATGGGGGCTGACTGAGAAGCCATTAACAATGGCACTGGGTCTTATTTTGTCTGCATATACTGGCTGTTTTGGACCCTGGTCTGGTGGATGCTCACCTTCCTGGACCTGTAGGGAGGGGGGAGGAACTTGCACTTACCACAGGGCAGGAAACCCTGACTGCTCTTGGGACTGGAGAGGGAGGAGGAGAGGGAGTGGGGGGAGAGGGAGGGTATTGAGAGGAGGGGAGGAAGTGGAAATTCTTATAAATAAATAAGTAAATTTAAAAAAAAATCCTGGAAGGTGCTTTTAGTTTTTGTTCATTTTTAAAAAATAAACTTATTTTATGTACCTGAACTGTCATGCAATTTTAAAAGAAAATGTTTCATTTTTATGAAGAAATATTTTCTTCCAATATTAACAAGTTTATTGACTCCTAAGACACATATAACAAAACTTAAAATATTAAAATATAGACTTTTATAAAATATAAAATATCAAGAAAGTGAATGCAAAGTATTGATCATTTAGTAATAGCTCTGCCCACTAATATAGAAATTTATGATTACTCTTAAATAAATGAACCAGTTTTCCCACAGTATCTTAGGTATTTGTTGTAAGTTTCTTACTACAGATACAGCATGGCTCATCTTTGATAAATGATATTTGAAAATAAATAGAACCTCTTAAAATATGTGAGCTATAAAATAAATATATTCACATAATTTTTAATAGTACATTCAAAAGTTCCAAAAAATTTAAACCTAGAAACTAGAGATGACTTAGAGGTTAAGAGCACCGGCTGCTTTCCATAGGATAGGGTTGGATTCAATTAGCACCCACATGGTAATAAACAACTATTTATAACTCCAATTCCAGGGAATCCCACACCCTCACATGGACATGCAAGTAGGAAAATCACCAAGACATGCAAATAAAAGTACATTAATTTTAAAACTCAAGTCTGATACAAATAGGAGCAATAATAAGGTACTGCTGTCACTATGTCTTTCAATATTTGTATAGAAAATCAGGATTACTGGACTGTTTTTAAAGTATAATTTTAGTGTGATCATTCTCTTTAAAATTCAAGTCAGCCTTGAGAACTCATCAATAGAAGCCAGACAAGCTGCTCATGCCTAGCTAGTCAGTGACTGATACAGGAAAGGAAAGCAGAATCTTCAGTTTGTTCCTCTTCCTACTGCAAATCTTTCTTTAATAGTGTTACAGAGGCAATTAAAAGAAAAGAAAAGCTCATTCACGTATAAAATACTTCCTCTTCTCTGATGACTGGAATGATAACATGTGAATAAAAATGCTACTCAGTGTTTTGCCAGACAAACTATTTAATTGTTTATCATTCAGAGCAGGTTGTTAATGTCAAAATTAATTTTCTTAATCTCTCTGAATTTTATGCCATAATGTTACTTAAAATAATATGATCATAATAAAAAACAATACTTGTATTTAATCTTGAATTTCCACAAAGATGATACTTATAAAAAGTTAGGCACTTTCAATTTGTCAAGGCAGAATCAAGCAAAACAAAACTCAGAATTAATACACATCTTATTTATTATCACCATATACATTAACATGTATGCTTTTTATCAACATTATGAAAAATATGATAATTTCTAGTCATGACTCCAATCGTAGAACTAACCGCATACTCATACTGAAAATAGACTATATGGTTAGTCTAACTATAGCAAAAAATAAACAACTGAAAACTGAAAATCTGAGGTTTCACCTAGAATTTAGTTTCTTTTCAAAAGTCAGGTAGAAAGATAAATAACAAGGTGGTTGATTACAGCAAGAGTGTGTTATGTTATCGGATGAGTTTTTATATTTTAATAATAAAATGTTTACCTACATGTTTAAATTAGAATTTGTTGGAATGTAAGCATTTTATTAATAACTGGGAAAATTTCACTATTGAATAAGAAAAACTTCCTTATGTTTTATGGCTATGAGTTCCTGTGATGCAGCTTAAAATAAAGAAAGAAAATATATTATGATGTGAAGGTAAGTGTTATTTGATTGTCTACCAAAAATAAGTCATATAATTGGTGCACTAAACTACAACTGGCTAAAGGAAATGAAGAGTTGGCACTCCTATTGAAATTTGCACAGTGGTTGACTGTGATAGCATTGAGCTATTCTTCCTAAAGAAGTTTATGAAAATGGTAGTTATGGCCAAGTTTAAAAAACTTATGAAATGTCTTAATTCAAATGTTTCTCCCCAAAAGTGGATTAGGAAAGAATAAAACTAAAAATAATAGATTTTTTTTATTTAATACATTTAGTAATGGCTGGCCTATCCAGGCTCCCTTTTACTGTGTTCATGTCACAATTCTATAAGATGTGGATTTAGTTTATTTTTGTGCTCGCACATTGATCCTTCTAGCATTTTCTCATTATTGGTTTGAAGTTAATCAGGAAAGTGTCACATTTTGGATAACAGTGATAGAAAATATTGTGAGCTTACAATACACTGAGTATAATGGCTTCACATCAGGATACAATTAGGATATTGCAATCTGAAGTCAGGGTATATTCAGGTATACTCTGGCGCCATATTCTAAAGTCAAGGAAGACTGGAGTACCAGTCCTGTTTGCAGGTTAGGTGACACTGGATTTTCATTTACTGGACACTAAAAGTACTTGGTTTTGTAACTATGATAATTGCCTTTATTGAGTAAATTTTCTTTTTGGAACTCTATAGCAATCTCTTTTTGTTTGTTTGTTTGTTTGTTATTTATTAAAAATTTCCGCCTCCTCCCCTCCTCCCATTTCCCTTCCACTCCCATCATTCCCCCTCCCCCTCCCTCTCCAGTCCTAAGAGAAATAAGGGTGCTTTGCCCTGTGGGAAGTCCAAGGCCCTCCCCCCTTCATCCAGGTCTAGGAAGGAGTACATCCAAAGAGGCTAGACTTCCAAAAAGTCAGTACAAGCAGTAGAATCAAAACCCAGTGCCATTAACATTGGTTTCTGTCAGTCCTCATTGTCAGCCACATTCAGAGAGTCCAGTTTGATCAAGTGCTCATTCAGTCCCAGTCCAGCTGGCCTTGGTGAGCTCCCGTTAGATCAGTCACACTGTCTCGGTGGGTGGATGAACCCCTCGCGGTCATGACTACCTTGTTCATGTTCTCCCTCCTTCTGTTCTTCGTCTGAACCTTGGGAACTCGGTCCAGTGCTCCAATGTGGGTCTCTGTCTCTATCTCCATCCATCCCCAGATAAAGGTTCTATGGCGATATGCAAGATATTCATCAGTGTGACTATGGAGAAAGCCAGTTCAGGCACCCTCTCCTCTGCTGTCCAACGACTTAGCTGGGGACATCCCCTTGGACACCTGGGAACCCCTTTAGAGCCAAGTCTCTTGCCCACCCTAAAATGGCTCCCTAATTAAGATATCTTCTTCCCTGCTCCTATATTCACCATCTCAACCATCCCATTCCCCAAGCTCTCCCTAATCCTTCCCTTTATCCTTCTCTCTCTCCCCATTTCCCCTTCCTCTCACCTCACCTGTGCTCCCAACTTTTGCCTGGCAATCTTGTCTAACTTCCAATATCAAGGAGAATAAATATATGTTTTTCTTTGGGTTCGCCTTTTTATAATTATATTTGCACTACTCTTTTTTATCTTTCATGGTTTTCAAAATTTCTAATAAAAAACTCACTGCATTTTTATTTTTTTTTGAAATCTTTGAAAGTAATTTTATTAAATTATAAAAGTTTCCATTTCCGCCCCTCTTCCCAACACCCTCCACTCCCCCTTCCCCCCCTCCTCCTCCCTCTTCGTCCCTTAGGGCAATCAGGGTTTCCTGCCCTATGGGAAGTTCAAGTTCCTCCCCCCTCCCTCCAGGTCCAGGAAGGTGAGTATCCAAATAGACTGGAACCCCAAAATCCAGTATATGCAGAGGAAACAAGTCCCAGTGTCATAGTCAATGGCTTTTCAGAAAGACTTCGGGCCAGCCACATTCAGAGAATCCGGCCAAATTCCGAGAATCTGGTTAGATCACATTCTCGTTCAGTCCCAGTCCAACTGGCCTTGGTAAACTCTCATTAGATCCGTCCCCTTGTATCAGTGGGTGATAGCATCCCTCGCAGTCCTGATTTCCTTTTTCATGTTCTTCCTCCTTCTGCTCCTCCTTTGGACCTTGGAGGGCTCAGTCCGGTGCTCCAATGTGGGTCTCCGTCTGTATCGCCGTCCATCGTTGGATGAAGGTTCCCTCTGATCTTGCCTTCCTTGCTCACGATCTCTTTCCTTCTGCTCCTCATTTGGACCTTGGGTCTCCGTCTGTATCGCCGTCCTTCGACAGATGAAGGATCTATGGTGATAAGCAAAATATTCATCAGTATGGTTATGGGCCAAGGCCGGTTCAGGCACCCTCTCCTCTGTCCAGAGAACAATCTGGGGATCTCTCCTTGGACCTGGGATCCCATATATAATCAAGTCTCCTGTAAACCCTAAAATGACTCCCTTAGTTGAAATATATTCTTCCCTGATCCCATATTCATCCTTCCTCCCTCCCCCTCATCCCAGGCCACCGAGCTTTCCCCATTCCTCCCCTACTCCCTTCTCTCTAACCCTCTCCCTTTCCAACAACCCTCCCCCCCCCCCATGCACCCGAGGATACCTGGGACTCTTGTCTATTTCCTACCTCCTGGCGGATAGCTAAATAATCTTCATCAGGTTCATCTTCTTATTTAGCTTCTCTAGGATCACGAATAATAGGCTCAAAGACCTTTAATTATGTCTAGAATCCACTTATGAGTGAATACATACCATATTCCTCTTTTTGGGTCTGGCTTACCTTACTCAGTAAAGCATTTTCTATGTCCATCCATTTGCATGCAAAATTCAAGATGTCATTGTTTTTTACCGCTGAGTAAAACTCTAATGTGTATATGTTCCACACCTTTTTTAACCATTCTTCTATTGAGGGGCACCTAGGCTGTTTCCAGGTTCTGGCTATTACAAATAGTGCTGCTATGAACATAGTAGAACAAATGCTTTTGTAGTATGTTAGGGAATCTCTAGGGTATATTCCCAAGAGTAGAATTGCTGGGTCCTGAGGGAGGCTGACTCCCAGTTTCCTGAGAAACCGCCACACTGATTTCCACAGTGGCTGCACAAGTTTGCATTCCCACCAACAATGGATGAGTGTTCCCCTCACCCCACATCCTCTCCAGCATAGGCTATCGTTGGTGTTTTTGACTTTAGCTATTCTGACAGGTGTAAGATGGTATCTCAAAGTGGTTTTGATTTGCATTTCCCTGATTGCTAAGGAGGTTGAGCATGACCTTAAGTGTCTTCTGGCCATTCGAAGTTCATCTGTTGTGAATTCTCTGTTCAGTTCAGTACCCCATTTTTTAATTGGGTTAATTAGAGTTTTAGTGTCTAGTTTCTTGAGTTCTTTGTATATTTTGGAGATCAGACCTTTGTCTGATGAGGGGTTGGTGAAGATCTTCTCCCAGTCAGAAGGCAGCCTTTTTGTCTTACTGACAGTGTCCTTTGCTTTACAGAAGCTTCTCAGTTTCAGTAGATCCCATTTTTTCACTGTTTCTCTTATAGTCTGTGCTACTGGGGTCCTACTTAGGAATGTCTCCTGTGCCTATATCTTGTAGACTACTTCCCACTTTCTCTTCTATTAGGTTCAAAGTGGACGGATTAATGTTGATGTCTTTAATCCATTTGAACTTGATTTTTGTGCATGGTGATAGATATGGATCTACTTTCATTCTTTTACAGGTTGACATCCAGTTATGCCAGCACCATTTGTTAAAGATGCTTTCCTTCTTCCATTGTATACCTTTAGCTCCCTTGTCGAAAATTAGGTGTTCATAGGTTTGTGGGTTAATATCTGGGTCTTCTATTCGATTCCATAGGTCGACTCCTCTGTTCTTATGCCAATACCAAGCTGTTTTCAATACTATCGCTCTGTAACAGAGTTTGAAGTCAGGGATGATAATGCCTCCAGAAGTTATTTTATTGTATAAGATTGTTTTGGCCATCCTGGGTTTTTTGTTTTGCCATATAAACTTGATTATTGTTCTCTCCAGGTCTGTGAAGAAGTTTGATGGGATTTTGATGGGGATTGCATTGAATCTATAGATTGCTTTTGGTAGAATTGCCATTTTTACTATGTTGATTCTCCCAATCCAAGAGCAGGGGAGGTCTTTCCATTTTCTGATATCCTCCTCAATTTCTTTCTTCAAAGACTTAAAGTTCTTGTCAAATAGGTCTTTCACTTCCTTGGTTAGAGTAACCCCAAGATATTTTATGCTATTTGTGGCTATCATGAAAGGTGATGTTTCTCTGATTTCCCTCTCTGCTTCTTTATCCTTTTTGTATAGGAGGGCCACTGATTTTTTGGAGTTGATCTTGTATCCTGCCACGTTACTAAAGGTGTTTATCAGCTGTAGGAGTTCTTTGGTAGAATTTTTTGGGGTCACTTATGTATACTATCATATCGTCAGCAAATAACGAAAGTTTAACTTCATCCTTTCCAATACGAATCCCCTTGATCTCCTTATGTTGTCTTATTGCTATTGCTAGAACTTCAAGCACTATATTGAAGAGGTATGGAGAGAGTGGACAGCCTTGTCGCATTCCTGATTTTAATGGAAAGGCTTTGAGTTTCTCTCCATTCAGTTTGATGTTATCTGTTGGCTTGTTGTATATTGCTTTTATTATATTTAGGTATGATCCTTGTATCCCCAGTCTCTCCAACACCTTTATCATAAATGGATGTTGAATTTTGTCAAATGCTTTTTCAGCATCTAGTGAGATGATCATATGTTTTTTTCTTTCAGTTTATTTATATGATGGATTACATTGATAGATTTGCATATGTTGAACCAGCCCTGCATCTCTGGAATGAAGCCGACTTGATCATAATGGATATTTTTTCTAATGTGTTCTTGGATTCGGTTTGCCAGTATTTTATTGAGAATTTTCGTGTCGATGTTCATGAGTGAGATTGGCCTGTAATTCTCTTTCTTGGTTGTGTCTTTGTGTGGTTTTGGTATTAGGGTAACTGTAGCTTCATAAAAGGAGTTAGGCAATGACTCTTCTGTTTCTATATTGTGGAATACGTTAAGGAGTAAAGGTATTAGCTCTTCCTGGAAGTTCTGGTAGAATTCTGCATTGAAACCATCTGGTCCGAGGCTTTTTTTGGTAGGGAGATTTTTGATAACAGCTTCTAATTCTTCGTGACTAACAGGTCTATTTAGATTGTTCTTTTTTTAACCTGTTCTTGGTTAAACTTTGGTATATGGTATTTATCTAAAAAATGTCCATTTCTTTTACATTTTCCAACTTTGTGGCATATAAACTTTCATAGTAAGATCTAATGATTCTCTGAATTTCCTCTGTGTCTGTGGTTATGTCTCCCTTTTCATTTCTGATCTTATTAATTTGCATGTTCTCTCTCGGCCTTTTGATTAGTTTGGATAGGGGTTTGTCGATCTTGTTGATTTTCTCCAAGAACCAGCTTTTAGTTTCATTGATTCTTTGGATTGTTTTCTGTGTTTCTATTTTGTTGATTTCAGCCCTCAGTTTGATTATTTCCAGTCTTCTACACCTCATGGGTGACTCAGCTTCTTTTTTTCTAGAGCTTTCAAGTGTGCTGTTAAGTCTCCAATGTGTGCTTTCTCCGTTTTCTTTAATTGGGCACTTAGTGCTATGAACTTTCCTCTTAGAACTGCTTTCATAGTGTTTGAGTATGTTGTGTCTTTGTTTTCATTAAATTCAAGGAAGAGTTTAATTTCTTTCTTTATTTCTTCCTTGACCCAGGGGTGATTAGTAGTTGACTGTTCAACTTCCATGAGTTTATGGCTTCCTGGGGGAAGCATTGTTGTTGAATTCTAATTTTAGTCCATGGTGATCTGACAAGACACAGGTGGTTGCTAATATTTTTTTGTATCTGTGGAAGTTTGCTTTGTTACCAAGTATGTGGTCAATTTTCGAGAAGGTTCCATGAGCTGTAGAGAAGAAGGTATATTCTCTTCTTTTTGGGTGGAGTGTTCTATAGATGTCTGTTAAGTCCATTTGATACAATACCTCCAATAAATCTCTTAATTCTCTGTTTGGTTTCTGTCTGATTGACCTGTCCTTTGGTGAGAGAGGAGTGTTGAAGTCTCCTACTATTAGTGTGTGTGGTTTGATGACTGCCTTGAGTTCTAGAAGAGTTTCTTTTACATATGTGGGTGCCTTTACATTAGGAGCATAGATATTCAGGATTGAGACTTCCTCCTGATGAATTGTTCCTGTTATGAGTATGAAATGTCCATCTCCATTTCTTCTGATTGATTTTAGTTTGAAGTCGATTTTGTTAGATATTAGAATGGCCACACCCGCTTGTTTCTTAGGTCCATTTGCTTGGAAAACCTTTTCCCAACCCTTTACTCTGAGTAGGTGTCTATCTTTGTGGTTGAGGTGTGTTTCTTGTAAACAGTAGAATGTTGGATCCTGTTTTCATATCCAATCTCTAAGTCTGTGCCTCTTTATAGGTGAATTGAGTCCATTGATATTAAGTGATATTAATGACCAGTGGTTGTTGACTCCGGTCATTTTTTTTTTTTTTTAGGTAGTAGAGTGTATGTGTTTTCCTTCTTTGATTTGTGCTTGTGAATGGTCGCTAGATGTTTGAGTTATTGTAGGCAGTGTTGGATTCCTTCGGTAGTGATTTTCCTTCTAATATTCTCTGTAAGGCTGGATTAGTAGCTACGTATTGTTTAAATTTGTTTTTATCCTGGAATATTTTTTTTCTCCATTGATAGTGAACGATAGCTTGACTGGGTATAGTAGTCTGGGTTTGCATCCATGGTCTCTTTTTTCTGCAGTACCTCTATTCAGGATCTTCTGGCTTTCATGGTTTCCACAGAGAAGTCCGGTGTAAGCCTGATAGGTTTACCTTTATAAGTTACTTGACCGTTTTCCTTTGCAGCTCTTAAATTTTTTTCTTTAATCTGTATGTTTTGTGTTTTGATTATTATACAGTGAGGGGATGTTTTTTTCTGATCCATTCTATTCGGTGTTCTGTATGCTTCTTGAACCTTCATAGGAATATCGTTCTTTAGGTTGGGAAAGTTTTCTATAATTTTGTTGAATATATTTTCAGGGCCTTTGATCTGCAGTTCTTCTCCTTCTTCAATCACTATTGTTCTTAGATTTGGTTTTTTTTTTTATTGTGTCCCAGATTTCCTGAATGTTTTGTGAAGAGAATTTGTTGGATTTGCTGTTTTCTTTGATCAGAGCATTCATTTTATCTATGGTATCTTCAGAATCTGAGATTCGTTCTTCTATCTCTTGTATTCTATTTTTTATGCTTGATTCTGTAGTCTCCGTTCGTTTACCTAGGTTTTCCATATCCAGCCGGTTCTCGGTTTGTGTTTTCTTCATTGCCTCCATTTCAGTTTTCAATTCTTGAACTGTTTCCTTTACTTGTTTGATTGTTTTTTCTTGGTTTCTCAGGGTCTCATTCACGGATTTACTTACTTTTTCAAACTTTTTGTTATATTTCTCATCTATTTCTATACTCATTTCTTCAAACTTTTTGTTATATTTCTCATCCAATTCTTTAAGGGAGTTATTCATATCCTGTTTAAGGGACTCTATTGCTTTCATAATGGCACTTTTTTCCACTTCTTCTGGGTTAAGGTGTTCAAGGCCTTCTATTGTAGGGTCCTTGGGATCTGGTGTTTTCATGTTGTTTTTCAGATTGTTGGATGGGGTCTTGCCTTGGCGTCTGTCCATCTCTTACTTCAAATGTTCTCTATTGGAACTTCTGTTACTGAGTCAGGTTCCCTTCTTGGGCAGGTACTTCACTGACAGAATGCCCACCTTTCCTCAGGCAGGCTATTGAAGCACAGGCACTCCCTCTTTCCGGGATGTGCTTACAATGCAGGCTCAGCTTGCAAGGCAGCTGAGCTGGGGAAATTTTATGGCCCCAGGGGGAAGGGAGAAATATAGGAATTCGTACCTGGATGGGAGCTGGGATGGCAGGCGGGAAGGGGGAGCCAGTACTGCAGGGTGACCTGGGTGTCTATGGGGTCGGGGAACGCCCAAGCTCCTCTTCACCGGGACCCTGCCACGGGCCTGAAGCAAACTCACCCCTCCTATGGCCCTCTGCTAGAAGTCAGGGCCCCTGCTGGTCAGGAATGTGGCTGAGCTGGCACCTGGTCCACCTGTCCTCAGGGAGGCCTTTAAGACCCAGGAACTGCCTCCAGCCAGGATGCGCCTACAGCCCAGGCCCAGCTCGCAAGACAGCTGAGTTGGGGAAATTTTATGACCCCAGGGGGAAGGGAGAAATATAGGAATTCGTACCTGAATGGGAGCTGGGATGGCAGGCGGGAGGGGGTAGCCAGCACTGCAGGGCGCCCTGGGCGTCTATGGGGTCGGGGAATGCCCAAGCCCCTCCTCACTGGGACCCTGCCACGGCCAGAAGCAAACTCACCCCTCCGATGGCCCTCTGCTAGAAGTCAGGACCCCTCAATGCATTTTTAATGAAGAAAAACGTGATTTTATGAGGGAGGAATAAAATATATTGGTTTAAAAGTGGAAATTCTAATCTCAGCAAGACAGGCTGCTTTATCTTTTGTTTGTTCTGTATATCTGGCAGAATATGGCAAACAAAGGTCTGTGGAACTGAGAAGTACATTTGTGGGTAAAAGGTAACCCATCATTTTAAATAGAGAAATGGGCCCACACACTTTGGAGAAGGGTGCTGCTGAGCTGAGACCAAGGTAGCAAAGTGATTGAAAATATCCCATCCAAACATGTTCTCATGAAGAAAGTCATGGGGATTTTGACTGTATTAAATCTGCACAATGATTTTGGATCATTTTCTTTATATTAATTCTATCCGTCCATGAACATGGAAAGATTTCCTATCGCATCTTCTAGTGACTCACTCAACTTCTTTAGAGATTTAATGTATTCATTGTAGAGAATGTTTGCTTCCCTGTTTGGATTTGTTCCTGGGTATCTCCATTTCTCTGAGACTGTTGTAAATGAGAGTATGTCTGTCGTACTTTCTCTGAGTGTTTTTTGGGGGTTGGCTATAGAGAAACGATGTGATTTTGTCGTTTTGTTTTTATGATTTTCTTTTATTTAAAACATTTTTTCATATAATGTATCCTGACAACTATCTCTTCTCATTTGCTCCTCTTTTCCCTTCCCATCTGAATCTGACTCTCATTAGAAAAGAAGCAGGCTTCTAAAAGAGAATAATAAAATAAACACAATATCATGAGATAGAAGAAAAACTAACGTGATATTAATACAACAAAAATAAGGAAAGGAGCTGAAGATATACAGAGACCCTATGTACATTTGTACACTCAGGTAACCCATACAAACACTAAACTGAAAGCGAAAGTATATATTCAAAGAATGTAGACAGTAAAAAGAGGCAAAAATATATAGTAAAAAAGTAACAATAAAAAATAAGATAAAAAATTTAAGATAACTTTTGAAAATAATTATTTGTGTCTGAGGGGGATGTGAAAGCATACAGCTGGAGGCCTATCTCCCTACCCTGTGGGTTCTGTGGATCAAATTCATGACGTCAGAGTTGGTGTCAACCCACTGAGACATCTCATCAGCACATTCTTATCTTTCTTACCATTAAACCAAGTGCAAGCTGGAAAGTTTGTTATCGCTTCCTAGAAGTAAAAGGAGAGGGTCTAATGTCTGTAGCTAATACCTCCTCCTGAGCATCTCCCACTGCCCGTAATCATTAGAGAAACTAGAGTGAACAGAAAGTGAAAAGCCGATTGAACGGCAACTGCATGATGTAACTTCCATGTTGCTAGTCATGATCCTGTAGGTCTTGCGGCAGTGAAGTTGGTACAGTGTATGCATGTTCCAATAAACAACCCCTCACCCATAGCTCTATAAGCAAGTCCAATAAATTCATTGGTTTCCCATAACAAAACAGAAGGAGTAAAAGAAATCTAACGATAAGTAAATGATATTGTAAACATCACCAAGGTATAGAGATGCAAATACATCTTCATGTAACCATGTTCCATCACCTAATTATGATACTGCCTCCTAAACTGAGACTCTGACCCCAGCAATGAGGGTCTTTCTTCCCTCAGCCATTTTATCCTCAGTACTGTGTTCTCAGTACTGTGATAAGAAGTCTATCATTTTTCATTCTGTTTTGTAACTAACTGCCAAGAGACATCCCTTAGCCATGACAATCCTAGATGTAAATTTAGGACAAGCCTTGAAGAGTTAGAAGAAATAAGTAAATTGATTCAAATTTTAGTTTTAGGGAACAATTATCTCCAATTATTAACTTTTGTTGTTATTGTTGATAAATACCAAAGTAGCTGGGGAAAGAAAAGATAAAGTTCTCACAGGCAATTAATATAGGAAAAGGGAATTAAGAATAGGGAATTAATAAGGAAATGTGATATTATCTATATTTTAATTATAATTGTCATGGCACATTGACTTGTTATTTATAAGGAGTAATGCTGATCTTTATTTACTTATTTATATATTGTCAGGTTATCTTTTTAGCACAGGCCTTCTTACATCGCACTTTGTGGATTATGTTGAACTTGAACATGCAGCCATTCCCTGCCTCATCTTCTGAGTACTGGCAGAACAGACAAAAACCACCGTACCTTGCAGATGTTTATTCAACATACGCTGAAATCAGGGCAACAACTACCTGAAAGAACAGCTGAAGAATTGACAGCATGATAATTCAAAATGAAAGGACACTTCACTTTGCTCTAACCTCTAGACCAATGTTCCTTGGGCAGCAAGCAGGAGTCTGAGAATGAATTTAAATTGTTCTCCAAGTCAAAAACACACTTCCTGCATGATTCTTAATTAGTTTGAGAATAAGGGATGGAGATCTGTTTTACTGTATAAGGTAGGATCCCAAACTATAAACATTGCCGGAAGAGAAATGAAATCAGCCCCTCACAGAGCTCTTTCTGCTGCAACACCACGCAAAAAATTGTAAGGGATGGAAGCAACGTATGTGTCCACCAAAGCACCAGCAGGAAAAGAAGTAACCACTTTTATATATAAAAGCAGTGTTATATATAAAATCTAAATATTATTTAGCAGAGACAGAGAGAGAGAAGGAGGGGGGAGAGACTGTCATCTGGGACAACACTGAAGAAACCAAAGAAATGAGAAGATTCAGAAGCAGATAGTCAAATATTATATGTTTTCATTTATGTGTGAGCTTTTTTCTTTTTAAAACAAACATTGTAATTGCAAACTGAGCATAGAACAATGAATTTCCAGCAACAGAGTAGAAGAAGAAATGTAGAAAAATAGACATGCACTTATGGAAATGATTAGAAATGAAAAATAAATGTAGAGGGCTCTTATAAATCATAGGCATTAACAGGGCAGGCCTGGGCATGCGTATAACTCAGTGGTAGAGCACTTGCCTTAATTGTGCAATACGCACATAGGTTTAACATCCAGTAAGGAAAGAAGAAAGAGGAGATAGGAAAGGAAACTGACTATAATTAATAAAACTGCATTGTATATTCAGGTTATTCTATTTTGTTTCTGACTGTTTAGCTAATGTCATACAATAAAAAATATGAAGCAAACGTTCAACTCTATGCACAGTTTGTTGGAAATGATATGCCTTTTTCCATACTTTGAGACTGCATGAGAGCCACCCTTCAATCATTAAACTCGATTGTTTATTTGTCTGTAAAGTGGTGGCAGCCCTGTGACTTTGTTGATCCCACTGGAAATGTGATGATTACTACAAAATGCTAAAGTGCTGGCTGAAATGCAAGATGACCTTGCTCACGAATTGCAAGAGGCACAATCCTGTTCAGGTGATTCAAGGAAAATCAGCAAGGAAAACAAATGCCATTGTTTAAACTTCGTTTATTTGTAGGTTAAAATGTAATGCCATACGGTTTTAACAACCACTTAAAAAAGGATTTATATTTGCATAAAATGAAGCAAAACAGAAATATATGAAATCAAATACTATCTTGCTTCAAGTTTTCAAATCAGCACTTAGAGTCCCAATATGCATCTCTATACATTGTAAGTATATTATATAAATATACTATAAGTGATCTCGAAACCACAATAAATATTAAGTAGGTTTTTAGGCACACGGCATAAAAAATGCAGAGTCTGCATAATTCTACAGAGTGTGGAGCAACTCACTCTTAGGTCATTTTCACTCACCTATTTTACACAATATATACAGCCATCACGTGATCCTCTGTCACCTATGAATCTAACATTTCATACAGCGTTAGTGCCTTCTCACTCACTCTTTGTTACTATTGTTCTATATGGCTGTCATATAAGAAAATACTTCGCAGTCTTCTTCAATTAAGTGCCTAAATAAGTAGAGCCTATCTACAGAACACATTCATGGAATTATGCAGAGAGGCACGGACTCTCACAACTGTCCTTGGTAATACTGGGATTTACTTGCCCTGAAGGCAAAATTAGAAATTGAAAGATATACCAATGATTTTAAAATTGCCAATCATATTAAATCCAGTAATCATTAGAAACTGAGGTAACACCTGGTTTTCTTTTAAAGAGATAGAAATACTTGAAAATATGCCAAAAGTATTTTCTTAAAAAAAATCCTGGCAAAATATGACCTCAGTCACTGTAAGCTTTGTTTTTAATCATTTCGGTGCGAATGTAAACTGAGGAATGCGCTTCTTAGACTGCCTTATACTGTTGGGATTAAAGATCACAGCCATGGACACCTGAGATCACCTTCTGACAAGTGAAGCCCAATGCTTCTCATAGTAGAACCAACATCCATTGATAAAAATGAACCACGGGCAGCTGCTGCCATTTCAGCTACAAGTCTGACTCTGGCATATCTGGCATATCTGCCATCAAATACCCAATCCCATAGCGTCCATTGGGAGCAGTGTCCAGTGTCGGGGAACCACTTTGCTTTCGATAGATATTTTTACCAAAACTAGGCGACGACATTTCGCTTGGTATCTTGCCGTGAATGAGACTTGCATCATCTCCTTCCAAGTTCACAGGCTCTTTCAGGACTCTTCCTCTCTTGTAGGTCACAGAGGCCAAGTTCCCGGAGCTATCGTCTATGAGGTTGCAGCGACGAACAAGGAAAACAACAGGGACAGGAAGTATTGCAAGAGCCATCAGGGAGAAACAGACAACCATCCCCCACACCGGGTAGCTCAGAAATTCTTCTGAAGCCTGGTAAAGTCAAGGAAAGATAAATATCAACCATCTTCTTATGCACACATATGAAAGCATTATATTGGTCTTGGGTTTGTAAGTCAGGCTCTTACATAATTATTTCACTTGCTCTGACTGACAGTAAGTAATGGAAGTGTCATTCAACTAACTCAATGATTAAAGAGTATGATCATTAATATTTTTATTTCTTAGAATTCTGCCCTGACCCCTTTAAACTTGAGGGAATCCAAGGAGGAGATAAAGCCAAAGGAAAAAAGGGAGAGGGAGAAAGAGAGAGCAAACAGAGAGGGGGAGAGAGAGAGTGAGAGAGAGAGAGAGAGAGAGAGAGAGAGAGAGAGAGAGAGAGAGAGGTTATTTCCCAACCAAATGCTACCACATCTATTAGTTTAGGAAAACCAAAAGAATTGACAATAATTACAGAAAACTATCAATCACTAAGTTTGGGGGTACTCTGTTACTAAGTAACAGACATGTGTTATGTGTACCATACCACCTCTCAAAAATCTGAAAACCTAGACTTCAAAGAACATCTCGTCCCATGGTTTGATAAATAAGACAGGCTGGTCTATGTTTCCATTGTGAATGTGTTATTAATATGTAGAATTATTGACCATAGAAGAGTTAAAATCAGCACACTGATCTATAACAGCCAACACAGATCTCATGTGTGAGCCATTGTGGCTAGCACTACTTGGAAACACGCCTTCCATAGTCATTTGTTCATAGAAAACAATTGTCATAAAGCCTTGATTTAATATTTATTTAAATTACTATATATTGTGACTATGTATTTTAAGCATTACGAGTAGCTTATATTTAATGAATTTCTACAGATATACATTCCTGGAGCTTTACTATGCTTCCTAGAGTCAAAGGCCATGAAACCATTGTTCTTCAATGATAAAATGAAGAGATCTGGTTTAATAAATAGAAGGCTTTTTGAGTGTCATTTGCTAAAGAATACAGTGTATAAACATCAAAGCTGTGTGAGGTACAAATTATAAATCTTATTAACCCCAAATCAAAGCAGAATCTTTCAAAAGAGATAAATAAACAAATAAATTGATATAATACGATGAAGTAAATAAAATACAAAGATTTCTAACGTGGCATATTTTCACTTCAAAGTAAACTGGAGGGAGTAGGAACTTGGACTGGTATGTATAATGGAAAAAAATAATTGTTTTCTTTTATTTAAAAAAATCAAATTTTAAAAAGTCAAAAAAAAGATAAAAGAAAAAGAACTGACTTCTTTATTTTGCATTTTACCTTCTCCTCAATCCATGCGTTATAGCCGGGAGGACTTAATCCCATATTCACAATGCTAGCGATTAGCAATGTTAGTAGCATTAAAGGGGAAATGTATTTCCACATATAATAGTAATATCTGCTTGGAGCAAAGCCTAACATATCCGTTAGGTCTTCTATAAACCTGGGAAAAAGAAAACATTTAATTATTCCTCCATCATATGACATTACCTTACTAATTTGATAGAAATCTAGATATAAAGACTTTAGTATGTGTTGCACTGTTCACAGATTCAATGGATAGAGTGGGAGCTCTGTGAGCTAAGTGCCCACCATTTAAGCATGAGGGCTTAAGTTCAAATTCCAGCACCCACATAGAAAGCTAAGGAACATCAGTATGCATATCAACTTCAGCACTAAGGAAATGAGACTAACAAATCACAGGAGCTCGCTTGCCAGTCAGTCCAGCTGACATAGAAGGCCCCTGACTCAGGAAGAGAGTGTTTCCAAAAATTAAAATGGAAGGCAACAGAAGATGGTAATACAACGTTATCTTCTGGCTTCCACAGGTACATAAACAGACAACCTTACCTTTACATACATGCATACATACGAACACACACAAAGTCAAAATGAAAGATGATGTAGAGAATGAATATTTACTTATAAAATAAATTGAAGCTGTTATCAGTATGTTTAGCGCAAACCCCTAGCCAATTATTGAAATGTACTATGGATGATGACCTAGAATACGATTGCAAAATTTGTTTGTTGTTATGTTAAACACCTTGAACAACATTTTACAAAAATTATAGTGATTCTATGCTATCACAGAATACCACCATTGGGTGTTTAAATTTTATGGAATGCTCAGTATTTGTTTTTCTGAGTAGTATCATAATTGAAAGAATATTCTCATTCTGCAGTTCATTCAAATATCTCAGATATTTGTCAGATAAGTCCAATCTGAGTCTTAAAGCCCCTCCCCTAGGATTGTCTCTTTACTTTCTCCTGTAATTTCCCAGGGTCAGTTACCTGTGGCCTTCTCCATTTTCTGGTTCACAAAGACGTCTGATTTTCTTACTGCTTATAAACTAGCCATGTAACCAGAATCGTGGTTAGAATTTTGCTGGACCAGAGTGGGGGCAGGGTTGTCTGGTTACAGTGGTATAATTTATAAGGGAAGAAATTCAGTATCAACATGGCAACCGTATAGAGCCATTGTAAAAATAGCCATCTCCCTTTGAATTCAACTAAAAATGAACCTTGGAGCCACCATGATAACTCAGTGGATGAAGGCTCTGGCAACCAAGCCTGTGACCAGAATTAGATAGCCAGAAACTCCACAGTGTAAACATAGAATCACACTTGAAAATAGTTCTCTGACCTCCATGAGTGTACTGGAATATGTATTCCACACACACACACACACACACATAAATAAAAAATGTAGTGAAATCACAAATACTTAGATAAATAAAAAAATGAATCTTACAGGTACCCATTAGTCCCTGCATTGATGTTCTTTAACTGTCTACAAGCACTATACTTGAATGACAGTTTAGCTATGTTCAAAATTACGTTTTCTTTTCTCAATTATATACATATATAGTTATCAAATAATATATAAAAATGCCTGCTAACGAGCAGAGTTTTCTTTTAAATATTAGTATGATTCATCAAAATGAAGTTTTGTTTTAGTATGATGCTCAATATATTTTCTTGAACTAATAACTTAGAGACCTGGTATTAGCTATTACATCTGGTTTTGAAGAACTCCATGTACTCTTTCAATAATCACATTGTCACTTATTTCGGGTCAGTTCCTTCAGTATAGTTTTGTGTGATATATTCAATATATTAATGTATCCATTATATTTATTTGATTTTATAAAAAATAAATAAAAATTATTTTCCATTCTTAAATAATTAACTACTTTGCTTTCTTTTATGTTCCTTTTATTTTGGGGCCTCATTTATAGCATATTTAGGTTTTACACACAACTCTTTCTTAAATCCCAATTATTTCTGCTTTTACATCTATTTTTTCTTCTTTTATATTTTTGAAAATTAAAATAATTCTACAATCCCATCCTTTTGAAGTATCTGTCAAATCTAAAACTTGACTTAAGTATCTTGTGAAAATTCTATCTTTTTATGGCTTGCTGTATGACTCATTTCCTCATTTTCTTTCTTTTGAAATGACTTGTTTTCCTTAAGACTTGACTACATATAAAAGGAATTCATTTTCCCGAATTTTCAGGAGGAAAGAATGAGGACACCTCCATGGTTGCAAAATGATCAAAGATTGTCTTTGTATTGTCTCAGACCTGTGGCCTCTTCTTTTTCCTCCTCTCCTTTACCTGTTCTTCCATTTCAGACTGGCCTTGCTTATGTCTATCTTGCTAAATTAATTATCTTCTCATTATTTTTTTTTATTCAGAACAGAGTTTAATTCTAGAAGGGCACACTAGCTTGTTTCTGCTTTCAGAGACTGGTTTATTCCCTCACTGAATATCTTACTGTGTTCTAAGGTCTTTGCAGCCCTTGCAGTGAGGGATGCGACCCAAGACATTCATTTGAGATTAGGTCACGTCTTCAGAACAGCATGGCACGTTTTGCTTCAGTGAACTAAAGAGATTAAAGAAGGTGTCATAAGCCTAGCTGCATGTTTTCTACTGCTCTCTCCCATATAAGGGACACCAACAGATCTTTTCTGTAACAGTGGTTTATCCTTAACCTTTCATGAAGGATCATGGTGGGGGGATCCTCTTGTCAAAGACTGTAAACCTTTGATTTCACTTTTAAAGCCAATAAAGAACAAAAACAAATAAACACCTCAAAGCAAAAAAGAACCATGTAGCCATCATTTCCAGGTTTTTAGAATACCACTTTTACATTCATATTCATATTTACTAATAACACTGAGTTAGTATAATTTAATATTTTCTTTCTCTGTGCTAAACTGTTTGCTATGATAAAAATTTGAATTTACATTGTCTACTCTCAATTGCCTGCCGTCTTTCAAAGGTATAAGTGGAGATTCAGGTAGAAGTATATTAGGTTACTGAGCTTATGAAATCATAAAATCATTGGAGCTGAGCAGGAAGTATTCAATGCCGCTCAATGATGTAAAAGGAAAACTAATTAAATTGGAAAATTCTTGTATGAGAGTTTCCATGCCAAAACCTTAGATAAACTGTGACCTTTGAAATAAAGCTGTGTTATTCCAAATGAAAACTCTGTCATCTTTTAACATACGCTTTTCTTCAAAACCTACTGTATCTAACTTGAAAGATGATTGTTAAAATCAAAAATGACATATGCAGAACATACTATTTCTTATGCAATAGGAATTCAACAAATGCAGCTATTCTTGGCATTCTCTTATTGTTGTTGGTTAGAAACACTATCATTAAAAAATGATATTCTCTAGCAAGCCTTCTTCAAATAATAAACTATTTAAATGTAAATCTAAGTTAATAACTTATTAATTGAGAGGGAAATCTAGTAACAGTGTCGGATTCTATCACAGTGAAGGTTAGGAGTCATTGCCATGTGGTAACACATTAAGAAACGTGGCTTTGTAATCAAGATCTAAATCAAATTTCTATCTGTACAGTTAGCACACTGTGCCTTTTCAAGCAGGAAGAAACAATCCCTCATCTTAAAAGTGTGTGTAATGTTAGTCACTAAAGAACATTTCTCCGTAGACATTTAATTTTAGAACAATTTTTGGTTCATAACAAAGCTGACCTAAAGATGCTAAATCCAATATATCTCTGATCCCAACTCATGAGTCATGTCCCCCATTATCAACATCCTATATCAGAGTTGCATATATATTAGAAATGATAAGCTGGTATCGACATATCACTATTCTCTACTGCCCATAGCTCAAATTCATTATTAGTATTACGCCTTCTATGGGTTTGGACAAAACCATAACAATTTATATTTATTATTATTATATGTGTTCTAAACAGCCCTTGGACTCAATCTACAAATCTTTCCCTATCCCCAGTTGCTATCAAACACTTATCACGATACTATCTAAACAGATGTAACAAGTTGGAATCCATTCGGATACAGCATTATCAGCTACAGCTTCTGTCTCTTAGCAATACACATTATATTTCCAACATTGCTTTCATAACTTGGTAGGAATTTATCTAGGATTGGACAATATTTTCCTCTGTGGGTAGATTTATCCATTCATCTGTTCAAAGGTATCTTGACTGTTTCTGATTTTTAACCATTCTTAGAAAAGCGGCTATAACCATTTTTGTACTAGTTTTCATCTGGAATATATTTCTTCTTAATAAATACCAAACTGTATACCTGACATGTCATAGGATACAGTGTCTTCATTTTATCACAAGCTGGAGAACTGTCTTCTGAAATGGCTCCTTCGTCTCACATCTCCAACAGCGATGATTGAGGGTTTCTTCTAGTCTAGATTCTCATCAGTACTTTGTGTTGTTGGTGTTTGAAATGTTATCCCTTCCAGCGAGTGTTAAGGATATCTCATTGCTATCTTAATTTGCATTTCATTTTTCATACATATGTATATGTAGGTATGTGTGATTGTATATGTATGCTTACATATCTGTGTGTACATGTGTATGTATGTATGTATGGATGGATGGATGGATGCGTGGATGCATAGATGCATGTATGTATGTGGGTATGTTGCCCTGGGGATTGGCATTGCATGTTATACTAGCCGGGTTTGTGCCAACTTGAAACAAGCTAGAGTAATCAGAGGAAGGAGCCTTAGTGGAGGAAATGCCTCTATGAGATCCAGCTGTAAGATGTTTTCTCATTTAATGACCAATAGGCGTCATGGTGGATGACGTCATGGTGGATGGTGCCATCCTTGGGCTGCTGGTCCTAAGTTCTATATTAGAAGGTGGAATGAACAAGCCATGGGAAGCAAGCCAGGAAGCAGCATTCACCCATGGCTTCTGTGTCAGTCCCTGCCTCCAGGTGCCAGCCCTGCTTGAGTTCCTGCCCTGACTTTCTCCAGTACTGGACTATGATCCAGAAGTGTAAACCAAATTAAAATCTTCCCTCTTCATCTTGCTCTTGGTGAAGGTGTTTGATCACAGCAACAGTAACCCTAAGTAAGACACATGTCTTCCCTAATCACAATATGTTTATACAGAGTTTTTTTTTTAACTGAACGCTATGCTTTTTGACTAACCAGTGTCCAAGAAACTTCCAGTCTCTGTTTCCTTTATGGAGGGATTATGGGCAAGCCACCATGCCCAAACAACATTTTTTTTTCCATTGGTTTTAGGAAAGTGAACTTCAGTCTCTGTGCTAACTGAAAGAGCTTACTCACTAAGCTATCTCCCTAGCCCCCTTAATTCCCATGCATTTCCGTGATAATACAGAAGTTTTTCATCCAGAATTACGACACAAGATCTTGTTTCCTTCTAAAATTGTTATTGCTGCTTTCACTAACTGAAACGTGATCGTTACAAGCAATTCCTATTCTTCCTGACTTTTAGATTTGGACAAAATTAATATTGTCTCTACTCTGTCTAAATATTCATTCAATACCCATTATGTTATTTATGTCACATAAGAGACTCTAGTCTTCATCTAGCATAAACTTTACACAATTCTCTCATCACTCAATCTATGTGTGTCTGGTGGAGACAATTAATTTAAAACACAGTGAATAAATACTTCAAAATTTTCTTATTCATTGAGATGAACTTGATATTTCATTTCATATCAAATACACATTCTTCACACATAGAAAGTGTGTTACTGGGGTTTAAACGTCCAGAAAATTCAGTTAATTGCATATATAGTCTGTGTGCTGTGAATGTATATGCGACTCAGAATAGACTAGGCCATTTTCCCAAATCTTTCTGATACTAGAAAACAGGAACTCCTCCCTCTCTCTGTCTCTGTCTCTCCTTTCTTTCTCCCTTCTCATAATATAATCCAGCCTAATAAGTAGGGCACAAGCTTTATAATGAAGTGGGGGAAATCTGTGAGTCACAGGTCTGCTGCTGTTCAGGTTCTAAATGAGTAAGGAGCCTTTTGGGTTTTGTATTCTCATCATATATAAAATGTGAGAAACAATAACAAGTCAGAGACACTTATGGTCAGGAACATACCAAATACTTTTCAAGTGTGGAAGTTATCCTTTGAATAAGAATTAAGCCAGGGCTTAGAATTCTAGACAACCTTAAATTGTATGCCGTTCCCAACCCTCATGCACTGAGGGAATACACACCCATAAACTGTTAAATCAAGAAAAGACTGTGAAAGACTTGACTTGCTGAAGATTCATTCCTTTTCATTTTGTTCCCTTTTAAATGAAATATTGATCAAACTTTTCAAAAATAGAGGCGGAAAACAGTGGCACGCAATCAAGTATACTCACTTATCTATGCCGTAAACAAAGCTTACAGCAATATTCTCCAAGATGACCACAATTAGCAGAGGCAACGTAGCAGAATAATCATCAAACATTGTAACAAAGTAATTTCCAGAGCGCTGCACAAATATCAGGCCAATACAAAATGCTAGGAGGCAGCAGATAACTAAAGAAAATAAACAAACAAAAAATTAGCCTTTACATAAAGCCAAGACTTTCCCTTATTGTGAATCACTACATTCAACCAATAGTTTTCAATTTTTATAATTTGTTGTAGGCAATAGCTTCTCTGATTCTATGGAAAGTTACATGTTAGGAGTAGGTTACACAGGGTTAATCTCTAAATTTAATAGTATATAACTCATCTCCTTAATTCTTGGGCATCCCATCTACCAAGTACAAATAATAACTGAGGGGCAATTGTATGACAATTTTAAAAATAAATATTCATTCCATATTTCTATTATTAATAGAAAAGTGATCTTTAAGGCAACACACACTCATTGGTGATTATTACATTTAATAAGCTTCTGTAGTGTTTAAATATTAATGCAATAATGAGTCTAGTGTGGTTCCTAATGGAATTATCAAACTTACGAATGATCATGTTTGATTGAAATATGATTGTCATTAAAGCATAACATGAAAAATCCAACTACAAAAGTTTTGCTAACAACCCATATTTATGTATTTATCTTGCCTGAGTGTGCAAAGTAAAGCTTGTGTGTGCAAAGTAAAGTAACTATTGTAGGGATGAGTATTCTCCTTATCCAAGTATCAACTGAGAAGAAATGTTTCCTGCTTAACATCTAAGAAACAGATTCACAAACTTAGGTATACTTGTTATTGTAAAACCTTATGGATACGTTTGTAATCGATAGTGTAGTTTTCTGCACATTTTAAAGCTGTTTTCTTGACCTTTTTGACAGTTAATATAAATAAAGACTGTATTGCATGTCTCAATCTCCTTTTAACTTGAGTAAAATTAGAAGAAGCTGGGTATAGCTTTCTCCACTCCCTCGGTGTGGATCTGATGTGAGGTCTCACATACTGCTTGAACTGCATGCTACTTCAGACTCTCTAACCCTCTCAAACTGTAAATTCCAAATAGATTCTTTCTTCAATTACTTACCTTGAACATGTTTTTTTTTCCCCACAGCAGAAGACAAGTAACAAATATAGGATAGCAATAAAAACTACTTTTTGGAAAAGATAAAAATGTAAATGTAATTTATATTAAACACATGTTTTTCTGAAGGAACTAATACACTGAAACAATAAGACCTACTATTATATTATTATAAATTATAATCTACTGTCATATTGATATTAATGCAATCCAAAAGATAACACAGTCTAATTACAGTATCTATTCTCTCAGCAACATAAATGGACCACAGCTGATGCTGACAATCCAAAGCCAAATCTCACCAGTGAGTATTTCCTTCCTCACTTTGAATGTGTCCACAACAGGAGTGATGATTCCTTCAATGGTTCCAAACATACTGCCAAGTCCGAGATTTATCAGCATGAGAAAAAACATCACTGACCAGAATGGAGATGCAGGAAAGTGAGTCATAGCTTCTGTAAAGGCAATGAAAGCCAAGCCAGTACCCTGCACAGCCTGCAGAACATAGACAACCAGCATTAACCAAGAGCAAGAGCCTGAGATGCTACTGTTCAACAGTAAGTAATGGTCAGAGCTCCTGCAAAGAAATGTGCTAGCATAACCTTTTATCCCTTAAATCATGTTCTCATTCCCAGGACATAGACTGATGGTATTGAGTAACCACAGACTGAATTACCGTTCAGAGTTGCTAAGCAGAATATACAACCATATGGTCTTGTGTATTATCTCAAAGATCCGGGGATGATAAAGAGTATTAGTAAATAAATGATATTTGTGAATTTTTTTAAAACTTGTGAATGCAAATACTGATTTATTGCAATAAACACAAAGCATGGTATATATGTATGCAAGTATTTCTGCCCCATGAAGTAGCTTAGTCAACTTGAATAAAGAAAACAAACAACGGAAAGAATAAACATTTTAGCTTAAAAGAATGCAAAAGAAAAAATACTGAATTATAGAAAGTCAGTTTTCAATCTTAAGAAAAATCAATTTTTTGGGGGAAAAACAGAATGAAGCATCTTTTGGTTTCTCTCTCTCTCTCTCTCTCTCTCTCTCTCTCTCTCTCTCTCTCTGTCAAAAGAGTGGAGATGAATGGGTGGGGAAATGGGGTGGAGCAGGACAGAGCTGGGAGAGGGGAAATCGTGGTCAAAATGAGTTTTATGAAAAACTTCTTTTATTCCTCTTGTACTGCCTTGTCCAGTCTTGAGATTAGGACCTTTGCCTTATCTTATTGCATCTTATTTTGTGTTGCTTAGTTGTTCTCCCTTGGAAGGCTGTTCTTTTGTAAAGAGCAATGGAGGGGGAGTGAGTCTGGGAGGAGACAAGGTGGTAGGGGAGATGGAAGAAGTGGAGTATTGTATAAGAGACGAATCTATTATTGCTAAAAAATGCAATAAAAAAGAAAGCACATGCTTTCAATAAAAAGTTATCTTATCTAAATCTAACATTCCTATATTCCAATGTTCCAAAAACCTTTGTTTTAATGGGCAATTTTTATAATTACTGAAATTGTTAGAGGAAAAAGTTAAGAGCACACATGAAATTATAGGAATGTTTAAAGACTTTCTGATTAGGACTGCATTTGCTGACAAAATGATGTTAACAACTGAAAAATTAGGTATCATGAAATTAAACAACTTTTGTACAACAAAAGAAACAAACGAATGGACAGCCTATACATGAAAGTTTGCAAGCCATACAAATGACAGAGTATTAATATCCAAAATATACAAAGAAATTTAACTACTAAAAATGAAGAAGAAAAGTACATGGACTGAAGAAATAAACAACAATTTCTCAAAAGATGAACCACAAACACATGCAAAGGTTCAACATATTAGCCATAACAGAAAAGAAAATTAAAACATTTTTATTAGTTATCCATTTTACTCAAATCCTGATAGCAATCATCAAAAAAAAATCACAATGAATACTGGTGAGATTCTTGAGAAAAGGAATTCCCATATACCACTGGGAGGACTCTAACGATAAGGAAATAACTATGAAGCTTTCCTCCAAATTAAGTCGATATACCATAAAACCCAGATGTACCATGCCTGGTATTTATGCAAAGAACTCCCTGTTAACACATCGCAGTCATACTTGAACATTAGTTATTGTAGTACTGTTGACAACAGCTTAGGTATCGAACCAAGTAGGTGAGCATCAGCAGGAATGGCAGATACAATGGAGCCTATATACACATAGGTGGGCATCGGCAGGAATGGCACCCATGATGCAGCATCTATACACGTAGGTGAGCATCAACAGAGGAATGGCAGACATGATGCACCATGTATACACTATGAAACTGTGTTAGTGCTAAATAACAAGGTCACATCTTGTACAGAAAAATGGCTATAACTGAAGATAATCATATCAAACATACTTAGTTTCAAAAGAGCTAATCTTTCATGTTTTCTCTCATGTCTGGTTTCTAAAATGTGTGTTTTCTATGCGTGTGTGTGTATGTATGCGCATGTTTGTGTGTGTGTGCGTGTGTATCTGTGTGTGTCTGTGTGTGGTTAGTGGAAAAAGTAGCCTATTTACTGATTGTGTTGTTGGATTCTTATTATTTAGTAGTTAAAGTTTTTTGCATATTAGGTGTGTTTTCCTTATCTTTTTGTCTAACACACACATATATTTAAACATTAAATTAATACATATATGTATATGTAATGTTTTACCTTAATTAAAAATATAAACAATAATTGTCTAGGGAAACAAACAGTAGGAGGAGCTCTAAGGAGGAGTGTGCGTGGGAGAAATAAAACTCCTAAACAAAACTGTTCTTATGTAACCCAGTACTATGTACAGATAATATACATCGATGGGGAAAATAATTTTTAGTGATAAAATGAAGCCACGGGTCAGTGAGTGAAGTGTTTGCTGTACAAATATGAGGATCTGTATAGCTATCCAGCATCCATGTAAAAGTCAGGCCTGTTACCATGTGTCTATAACTGCAGTACAAGGTAAGAGTTTGGTGGCACACACAGACATTACAAGCAGATGCCTGTGGTTCCAGGTTCATTGAGAGGTCATAGGTAGAAAAGTGATTGGTGAAAACACCTATCAAACTATGGTCTCTCTGGACATTCCCAATGGGGGAATGCCATCACATATACACACAGACACACACATAAACAAACACACACACACATACACACACACACAGAGTGAAACATGTTATTAATATTAAAACAGCAAAACTCTACAAGGTGATTGTGTTACTTCAGTTAAAAGAATTGATGAACAAACTAGAAATTTATTTTCTCTTAGAGTTCAAAGTTATAATTATTTAAGGCTTCAGCCATAGTTGCCAGCATGGGTTATTTATGTTGAGTTTCAGGCATAGCCATCTATATTAGAACAAATGATTAATGGCCAATTTCTGTCTTCCTAGTTGACAATGTAAACAGATAAAAGCAACCAATAGAAGGACATTTATTACTTTTCCCCAATTCCTTACTGATTAAAATATATTATAGTCTAAGAAAAAGACATAATCAGAATGTGTTGAACTCAACTGTCTAACAAAAGTTATCATTCACTCATTCATCCATTTATCAAAAACTCAGAAATCAAAATTCAAGTTTTGCATCAAATTTTGTACCAAAATGTGTATAGGATTAGTCTTCATTCTGTAAGAGATATTGGTTTGCATATGATGAGATTTCTTTTTTAAAATAATGAAAATCTTTGTAAGTAAACGTACTCTATGAGATGCAGAGTTAGCTGAGAATTTTGAAACTGCATCGCTAGGCACTTTGCAACCCACTTAACTGAAGAACGTTTTTGGATGATGCATACTTGAATTGAATGATAATTGCTTGACTTCTCAGACAAGGCTTACTAACTTTATTTAGCTCATCCTCGATTTGACAGGAGTTGAGATGAAGAGCAGCAAACTCCTCTTCTTTTACTTTTTGAATGATGTCATAAACTAAATGATAATCTTCCGCAGTAACAGCTGAAAGGTTAATGTGATGGGGAATGACATCCCGACTAATGTTCCCCACTTTCAAAAATTTCAAGATCATCTCAGAATTTCTGAAAAAGAGAGCGGAGCGAGAATGAGAACTCTGTTTCTTTGATGCAGGTTCCATAGAGAATTGTATCATTAAAAACACATGGAAATGAACGGTACATACTGTGAAATGCATTTTTCATTCACGATATTGGCTTTGAACCCCAGGACGGCAAACACCACCAACGTCGCCAGCACAGAAGTGATAAAATTGATGAAGGACACCAGGACAGCGTCGAAGTGGCAGTTATTGTCTCTCTTGTTGTAGCTCGAGAAGGCAATGACCCCACCAAATCCCAGACCTAAGGCAAAGAACACCTGAGTGGCGGCCTCTCTCCACACCTTGGGCTCCAACATCATTTCGAGCTGTTTGAAAGCAAGAGAGAATTAAAGAAGTCAGGAATACATTCCTAGTTCTGAGCAATTCACCTATATGAGATTAGATCATTTTCATACAGATAAGTGATATTTATAAACCCAAATATAATTTAAAATAGAAAAATAAATTATCACTTAAGATTTTTTTCTAGAAAAGTAGCTAAGAATGCAACAGGGAATATTATCAAGCCCTTACGTGGTGACTTTTGCATTTACAAAAGAAATTTTCAGTGTTTTCAGATAAATCGTAACAGCAGATGGTGACAGAGAAATTACTACTCTTTGATAATTTCCCATTTTATATCTTTCCTTGTCTTTTTCATTGCATAATACATCAAGTACCAACACAAAGTGAAATAATCACTTCACATCCCAGCCTTCTCAGGTTTCGCAAATTTTGCTGGAAATCTAAGGATGGAGGTAACTGGTACACGATAGGAATGACTGGGCTGCCACGATACCTTTCCATTTCTTTGAGAACCGAGGGAGGTCTATTGCATTACGAGTGTTCTGACTGTGCAAACACATTCCACCATGTGGGCTGTGCCTTACTTCTTTGAAAACTCATCAAATCTTTCAAGAACTTAATGAAATAAATCACTTCAATAAGCACTTAAGCTGATTTCCAGTCATAAAAATGCTCAATTGGTATTTTTTCCCTCTCACATTGAAGTCAAATTGTCTTTATTGGGAGTAATGCCAAGGTAGGTGGTAGCTAAGAATATGAATCGTACCAAATCAAACCAGGATGCTATAAAATTTAATGAAAGTACAAGATAACAGCCGGAGGGATGGCTCAGACGTTAAGAGCATTGGTTGCTCTTCCAGAGCTTCTGAATTCAATTCCCAGCAACTACATGGAGACTCATGGTTGTTTCTAATGAGTTGTGGTGTCCTCTTCTGGCCTACAATCATACATGCAAGCAAAATACTGTACAAATAATAAATAAATAAATATTTTAAAAGACACAAAAGTCACTGGACTTAAAAAAGTGCAAGTCAAGGCAGCTCAGTATCCTTTTCATTCTGCTTTTTCAATAGAAAGAATAGCCACAAAATTATTGCCACAGTATCAACTAAAGTCTAACAGTTCAATATTGATACTGCATGAAAAGTATAGTGACAAACACAGTCAAGTGCTTTGCATGTTTTTCTCATTTATATTTATAGGATCCCATGCAGTTGTTGAATCAGTTATCAGAGCCTTTGAAAAGATGAGAAACCAGCCCATCGCCACATTGCATGTCAGAGGCAGATATAAATAGGAATATTCGAAACCACTCTCTCTCAAATATTGGGATGTATTGCTTCGGGAAATTTTAATTAATTTTTAATACTTTATGAAGTACTATTACTGGACATAATATTAGATCGATATTTTTAAAATTAACTATATTTTTAACAGTTATTTAATATGTGGAGTATTTTTTTAAATACACTCAGCTGTCTATCATGGCGTCACCACTAGATGGCAGGAGAGAGTCGTGTCTAAAGACTTATGCTTTCAAATACCAAGGTGAATTTCCACTTGGTGTTTCAGGATATGTTGTGTGCTTAGGTACTTTCTTTCCTACATAAACAATGTAAACAATGTAAAATTACTTATAACATGCCATGTTTTATTGATGTTCACTGGAGACTTGCCCTTTCCTGGATGGAAACAAAGAAAGAGGTGGGAATTGGGGGTAGAACAGGGGCGGTGGAGGGCCTGGGAAGGGAGAATGGGAGGTGGGGGGGAGAAGCAGTGAGGCTGAGGATGGGATGTAAAATAAATAGATGAAAAAGTAAATAAAATGCCTTTTTAGATTAAAAAAAGTAACTCATAGCCAGGTATGATAGCTCATGCTTGCTATCCCAGCACCTGGTTGAAACAGGGGTATTGCCACATGTATGAGGCCAGCCCTGACTAAATTCCAGACCATCAGGGACTATAAAGTGATGCACTGTCTCAAACAAACAAACAAACAAAACGTATGCTATAATTATTTTAACCTTTTATCAACACCCTTTATCAGTGGTTCTCCACCTTCCTAATGCTGCAAACTTTTAATACTGTTTCTCATGTTGTCCCAACCATACAATGTATTTTTGATGCTAGTTCATAACTCAGATTTTGCTACTGTTATGAATTAATATACAAATAATTATAGAGATAGAAGTTTGAAAAAGGCATTGTGAGCCACAGGTTGAGAACTACTGCCCTAGAACAAACAAACACCATTTATCAATAGTAAATGGGAAGTTAGCTAACAAGAAAAGAAGAAAAAAAGGAAAGAAAACAAATTAACACTTTAAAGGAGATCCCTAATACACATTAAAAAATGTTACTATAATCTGAAATTTTAAATGCTAGATCCACGTAAAAGTTCGTATCAGTTCTAAACTAAGCACTAAAATCAAACTCCAGAACTGTGTGACAGCCAGTTGTGAACTGGGGAAGTAGTTACAGTTCAGAAGTTAAGCCAGAAGAATTAGTTGCCATGAACCCAAGAAACATTTTCTTCAACGCTCTGAATATAAATCGCTTTGGTCATCAAGTATGTGAGGCTTGGAGCAGATTTCAATTCTAAGGTGGTTGAAGTGTATGAATTCAAAGCAGTGTTCCACCGAAAGTTCTCAGTGACACCAAATATTAAAGAGCACTTTGAACTAAAGAAGAAAACCAGACGCCCCCGTCAGCATTTTTGCTCCTACAGAATGAATACAAACTCAGACCCAGACATGCAAAGAACACAGCTTCTTTTACCTCCTAACAAGGCAGCTGACAAAGAATCCCACAGAAGCTGATCCCTGCTGCCCCTGCTCAAAGGACCATGCTTACAGACCCACCGTTGCACCACAATCGTCCTTCACATAACCTCCAGGCTAGGAACAGTTTTAACTGCACACTCTGACCTCCTCCCCAGAGTCTTAACAAGCTAACGGTGAGCTGAAATTTTATGTTCCTGAATCACAAAAACCAGGACGCTCCCAAAACCTATTTCTGTTTTGTTTTGAATTAAAAATAACAAGGCATGACTAAGTCTGCAAGTAAATTATGGGTAACCAGGAACAAGACAGACAGCAGTAAACTTATCATTACTTAGTAGATTGACAACATGAGTTTCAAACCCTCTTTGAAACTAAAAGAAAATTTCCTGATATGTGTACGTGCTTATAAAAATTATCAAGCTTACCACCTTATCTATGACTCCAGAGAGAGCAAAACATTCCCAAGAAAACATTAATCTTCTATAAGACAGTATTCTAGCAAACAGTGGGGTTCTCCCCCAGAGATTTTAGATGGCGTGTAACCTGCGGATACTGGGGAAATTAATATTTTCACTAGTTCTTCTAGCAAAAAGATACTGTTGTTGATGTTTCAAATAATCCCTGACACATATTAGATATAAACCACTCAACTAGAGGACGATGAGCAAATGCAGATCAAAATTTCCCAGATTTATTACTGTAAATCATAAGCTATGTCACAGGTAGAAACTTTTCTAATTTAAATACTGACAATCTTACTCAAGAACCTGAATCGTATGTTTTAAAAATTGGAGGTGGATTGAATTGGGAATACAGAAAAGCTACTTGTCTGTAGTAGTCAACATACCATAATTTAGAAGTCTAATATATTTATGTTAAAAACAATTAGCCCTTACACATAGCTAAGGAGACATATTTACAATAAACGTAATGGAAAATAAGGGACATACCTTAGGGGTAAACATGTGTCGGATGCCATCAATTGAGCCATTTAAAAGGAGAGATCTGATTAGGAAGCATACAAGTACCACGTAAGGAAACAGAGAACTAAAATACATGATCTGCAAGCAAAAAAAAAAATGACAATAGGTGAGACAGACGAATGATAATTCTCACGGTTATAACTACACTTTGATAGCTACTATTTTTTTGTAGTGTGAAGAACAATATGGTTAACAATTTCTAAAGTCATTTTTAAAGAGAATTGTTCTGAATTCCTTAAGATCTTATCTGAGACATAAATAAAACCCTGTTTAAACCGATTGATATTGTATATATTTATGGGGTACAGTATAATTCAATACTTGTATAAAATGCTTAATATCAATTTAGAGGTAATTAACATTTTGTGTTGTAAGCTTTTAAGCTTGCAATTATCTTAAGAGTCACAGTAAGTTATGGTGAACTATATTCACGCCAGTGTGGTACCCAATTCTGAATTGTGATCTTCCTTTGGCCTTTTGGGTGTCATTGTCCAATAGTTCTTTATCCATCTCTTTCCTTCCCAGTCTCTAGAATGACCACTCTGTGGCCTCATATAATAGGCTTTTTAGTTAGCCAGACAGGAAAACACATAGAATTTGTCTTTCTCTTACTGCATTATTACACTTATGTTCTATCTGTGTTGTAAATGATAGAACGCCATCTCATTTAGTAGGTGGATAATATTCAGAGAGCGCATGTGCATGTGTGTGTGCAGAATTAAAAAATACAAAATGTTTACCATCTACGTTGCTTCTTCTGGCAGGATTTAATTCTGCTCAATGACTCTATATATCATTGTGTGCTTACATGGAAAAAAGCTGATTTAATTTTCCTTGAATTAGGGCACAACTATGGTGTATGATTAATTTATGGCGTTGATTGTTTTCAATGCCTATTTAAAAGTAATATTTAGGAAAGAAAGGATCAGACATAAACTGCCTAATAAGTCCTGGTTCATGTTTTACACGTATTTTATGTAATGTTTCATGATGAAGCTATAAAGCTCCCAACGTCTTGGGTAATCTTTAGGTACTGCATTCAGCATAAAACCTTTAATCCGTTATTTCTGGTTTGTTTGCCTGTAGGGAACTCAGCAAATTGCTATCACCCAAAGGAGTCATTTGACCCAGGCATTAACTAGCTTCTTGACATCTTCAGGAGGAGGTCTAACACGTTTAAGACTTCCCCATTGTGGAAACAAACTTTTGAATTTCTCTTGTACTTGTGCCCTCTCCTTTTCAGAAAACGGTCCCGGCCATCCTGTTGCTGAAGTCACACACGCAGAGTTATCCAAGACGATCTGCAATATGCTCTCAGGTTCCAGATCAGCATCCCAGCTGTGCCATTTTCTGCTAAGTGCACCCTAAGTGTTCCTAATAGCATTGAACCAATTGCTAATTGCTCCCTCAGTCCTGCACATCTTTAAGCTAATAATGTTCTCCTTCTGCAGAGCTCTGGCCCTCATGCCCTTACCACCTGGTAGGTGCAGCAAGCTCAGCCTCTCCCTGTAAGCACACCCCCTGCTTGCTCCTCTTCTCTACTCACAGATATCGCAGAAATCTTCCTGAGCACCCCCAAAAAAGACTGCCCTTTTATTTTCAAGCTGAATCCACCATCGGGTATGACTCCTACCACAGTAGAGACGGTGACATCCCCTTGGAGATGTTACCATTAGGTTTGGTTTGGTCTGTGACAGCATGTAGCCTTGCTGCAGTTACCTGACTTGAGTTCTCTCGTGGACTGCCCGCTCTGCTGTTATAGAAGCTCTGTGGAGGTAGAGGCCATGTCTTTCCTGTTCACTAATAGATCTTGAACTCCTAATACATTTGCAGAAACAGAATAGCTATACGATAAACATGTGCATAAAGAAGAAATGAAGGTAGCCTGGGAGAATAAGGGGAGACTATCAAAGCAGAGGAGGCCTCGGGGCAGGGAGCATGTGACTCGATAACTCTAAAGAACTTGTAATGGAAAGATGATGCCTGTGTTTGCTTCCTTTATAGTTTATCCTCTGAAAGTCATACTTAGGCATTCTGAAGCTATCAGGGACAGGTTAGTTCTACGTGTAGGATGTCAGTATATTAAAATCTATGTTTTGATAAAGTAATTATGTTGCCATTAGTGAAAACAAACATTTTCAATAATCTTAGATTGGCCTCTGCTTTGATAACCCACTTTCAATTTCTTTTCCTAATTTTTCCTTATTGGGGGGGTTACTTTTCTGGTTATCTCTGACAACCTTCTTCAACCTTCTTTAAATCTTCCAGTCCCCTAGGTCTTATTTGATTGTAGCTCTCCACAATTATGAGGCTACCAAAAGCGTGAGTCCTTTCTGCACATTTCTCAAATCAAATTCAATTTGCTGCTTCTTAAGTGGCGTGAAGGACTTTGCTGATTCTCAGTTTATTTCCTGCTGATCTTTCCTCCAGCAGCTCCCTATCAGTTCGCCTCTGAATGGCAAAGGTTCCACATCCATGGCTCTTCTGTATGGAGCTTTCTAGAAATCTGATGGTATTGTTTGCTGAACAGTTAAAAATCTTCAAATCTACAGTGTTTACTAGATAACAGTCCACTGTTTTACCAGTTTCTGCAGACACTTCCAAGTCCATCAGCAACCAGATCACATTGTTGCTTCATCTCTTGCAGCCCAAACTGGATGTCAGAATCACACAGGAGCATTTAGCTTCCTCTGGGCTTCATGCATGCCATATTCTGCACCTGCAATGACCTCTTTCTCATCCTCATCCTTCTTATAAGCTTTCCTTCAACTATCTTAGCATGATCCCAAATTACCCACTATGTCAAGTCTCCTAAAATCCAGACTGATTGCAATGGCTGTCTTATGCATGTTCTCTTTGACTCCATTTTCATTTGCAATACAGCAATTATCTGCCTGGATCTTTACACTATGGGCTTTATGAGAACAGACATTTCTGTACTAATAACTATATACTAGTACACAGCATTCAGTAAGTCATCAAATATACTGTACATTAGAAAAGAACACCTAGAAAGTTAAGATTTCTTCTGTGTACACTCTACAATGTCTTTATTATATAGAATTTTAAATTGTTTTCTAATTATGTGGTCCCAATTATTTCCACTTCATTTTATTAGTTCAACAAACACTTGTGTTCTTAAATAAACTAATCTGGATTTGGTAATAAGATTTTAACATACATTCTTAAGAAAGAAAAACAGAAATATTCCAGTTTATACTGTGAAAACAAAGTCAATATATCAAACAGATGAACAGTATAAGTATGCCAAGGCCGTGACAGCATTCTTCTGTAAGAAAAGAAAGTCTGTATATTCATTTATAAAATTCTTAGGGTTACAAGAATGTATCTTAAGCCACACTGTATAAAGCATCTACCTTGTCCTTAAACACAAATGCTTTACATTTACACAATGGCTATTTTTTATAGCAAAATCTTGCATGAAACTGAAAAAATTTCATTTAAATCTGCCTCATATATCACAGATGCATATACATTGTTACCTGAAATTCCTTTATTTTATATAGCTACCTAAACCTCACGCATTCTATATATTGGTGTTGTACACTTGTACCTAGAATGATTTTACAAATTTGTGGTTTGCCACTGTCACTAGAATGGAAAGATCCTAAATCCAGACTTTGCCCCTTGCTAAACTAAATCAAATTCTAATAAAGACCAAAATATTTAATACCTTTGTAAAATACATAGATGAATGGAAGGGTCGATGAGCTTGATATAGTCTAAGAGGTACATGTGATTAGAATAGAGAAATGAGAGACATTCCTCTGTTTAATTTAGAGCCTCCTTAGAGTTGCCAACCAAAACTTTTTACAGCAATTTTATTACTTTTCACAGCAATTATATTAAGTAAAAGATGACTTTGTCAATCAAAAAATTATGTAAACTATTTTCATATTGTTTCACTACTAGAATTGGGAAACTTATAATAATTCTCAATTGTTTTTCTCTTTATATTAAAATGTTTGTTATAGACACACATTCAGAAGAAATCTTACTGTTGTCTTCAAGGCCTGATTTTAGTTAAGTAATTTAGTTACTTAATTCAGGATAGTTAACTTGATTCTGAACTTTGTTGTGGGTTAGAATTAAAACTTATGACTCATTTGGCTGTCAGAATGAAGGAACCAATGTATACACCATATTTAACAGAGTAATATACTAATAGTGAAGAAAAGCTAACAAAAAAAGTCACCCTGGAGCTGGAAGCAAGTCGATAACGTATCATTTCAATCTTCTATTCTGGGGTCACAAATGTCATAAGATGCTGGAACCAGATCTCATACAGCCTGTGAACATAGCCAGTGAGATTGGACTGTCTATTATAGAGGCAATTAATTTCACTGTCACAAAGCATTGTCCTAGAAGGGTTTTTTTTTGTTGTTGTTGTTTTTAATGTGAGGATTTATTGTCTCTCTTATTCCTTCTACTCTCTTATACTGGGGCATAGTCCTGTTCTTTGTGGATTTGTTGTCTCCTTTTTATTTAACTCCTTGTTGATTGTGCTCACAGACCAACAATTTCTTGTCCCCATAGAGAGGCAGAAAAATAAAAGATATCAGAACCCAGTGCTGCAGTTGCATTTTGAGGTGTGCTTAGTCAGCCTGAGTGATTACCAGCATCCTTCTCTTGTCACTCACGCAGGTTCCAGGCAGCACCTATCACTCTCCACTCTCTGTGTGTTTGCATGTTTACAAAATGATAGAAGGAGGTCTCATCTTCCAACTGGGACTTCCCGATGACAAGGTGCGCACTTGCTAGCCTTCCACCACTCTTTTCTACCTAGTGTTTGCGGAATACTTTATTTGGAGGCTTTTTGTTTGATTGCTTAACACACACACATTCACCCTTTACAATCGATTCTCCTTTCACCGTCTTCACTTCTCTATTCAATACTAAGTACTGTGTCATTTGAAGCATTCGTATCTTTTCCACTAGCTTACAGCTAGTTTTTGACCCGTCTGGACAGTTAAAATCACTTTTGGATGAGGATGCTCACTCAGAAGAGACCCTCAACTACATTAAAGCATCCAATACAACACAGTCCAAGTCTTGCTTCAAATTCTGCCTCAATGTCACCCTCTCCCTAAGGTCCTATTACCGGAATAGTAAATCACATGTACTGCATAACTTGTATTCCATTCTACTCAAACATTTTTATTGCGTGATGTTAAAGACAAAACAGGAAAGTACCACTGATATCATGAGAGTCAATTTCAAATCATCTCATCAGATAAGTTGATAAATACGTGATGTGATAGATAGGCTAATTCACTTGTGTTGATAATTACACAATTTCCAGAAAAATTGTAACATCAACTTGATGTTCCACACATGTGTACAATTGCAATTTGTAAAAATAGCATAATAGAAGCTAGTATATTTTTTAAAGGACGAAATTATTTTTTAAGTGACAATAACACACAAACTCAGAAAGTCTTAGCAAACTTAACCGTGACAGCTTTCAAATCTCTACAGTCAACTAGAGATGGCTCTTCCTCCCACATAACACTAACTTAGAAATTATGTTCATGTGATGAAACCTGGCTTAAGAACTTATTCCTTTATTTATAATCTAAATCCAGTAACCCCCCCACGTGGTCAAGGTGCATTCAATCAAAACAATGTCTAAAATTAGGAAGTTGGCATTAAACATTTACAAAAGATTTCAAGACATTAAGTTGTGCACCTATTGTGTTCACTTTGTCACATGCAAAATAATGAAGCAACCACAACAAGAACGTGACGGTCAGATAAACAGATTTACAGGATAAAATGCCATCCGTATTGTTACTAAAGTGGAATTAACAGGAAGCAAAGATGCGTTAGATCAACTTCTGTCCACTCTCACCCCCGTTCTTAAGTCATCATTTGATGGGCACAGATATCGTACATACTCAGAGGCAGCATAGCGTGGACCATGCCACAGCCTCTTCCATTAAAGGCACAGACAACAAGGCAAGGTGACACATGGCTGTGTGACTACCACACAGGAGGCAGGAAGACTCCAGTTCAAAAAAAGTTGGGCTACACAGGATAACCTGTCTCAGCCGTTTTGATTAATCAGTAAAGTGGATCTGAAAGTTGTAACCACACTTTAGGGCTTTGAGGAGTAAGTAAGATAAAGTAGTACAGGTCTCACAACAAAGAGATGTCTACTAGGTATAATTACTTATTAGCAGCTTTGCTCAAATTATCTGTAACAATGTCACATTATTATTATTATTATTATCATCATCATCATCATCACATGATTTATTGTTATTAATTATTCTTATAATAATAGTAGAGTAGTCCAACTTTCACTCCTTCCAGTGTTCCTAACTATGATGCCCAATTAGACTGAAAAGACACATGATTACAGCTACACTTTGAAAAGATAAATAAATATAATTATACCATTAGGGAACAGTCAGAAGAGCCAACACTGAATTCTTGCTATGAAGCAGTTGAAGAATGGGTAGGGCAGTGATAAGTGTTGGATTCTAATGCTTTCAAAAGCAAAAGAATGGATAAAAATTATGTGCACAATGCATCATTTTAAAAAAGAAAACAGCAAGCTATTCAGACTATTCACACTGCACCTAATGTTCTTGTCAAGCCCAGTATATTTAAATTTTTATTTGTCCTGGAAGGTGTACTACTGTCATTTTTTATTTATTCTGCATTGCTTGTTGGCATTATTCTACCTACCTAAGGACAAGAACTTTAAGAAACACTCAAAAGTACATGATTTGAATATTCTTTATAATCATTTCTGAGAAAAAGACCCGAAAGAAGGAAATGATACAAAGCAAAGAAACAAAAATATTAATTTGTCAGTCCATCACTTTCCATTACTGGAGGTGACGTAGTCAGAGAACTATCAGATACTGAACTAATGGCAAAATGAACAGACTTAAATATTGAATGTTTTTTAAAAAGATATTGCTGGAAAAAATTTTTATACTACAAATGATACTAAATGTCACTACAAAATACTTTGCTTATTACTTATCTACTCTTTTAAGATACGTTTTTTAAACGTTTTTAAACATATCACTTCTGGTAAATACTTAGTATGATGTTTTACAAGCAATTTATCAACTGAATTTTAGGGATAGCTGCAATGGATTAGCAATACCCATGATGGGTACTTAGCCGGATCAGGAGGAATTCTAGCATACTAACTTTTCCAGAAGACTGAATGCCTTTGATCATGGCTAGACAAACCATGACCCAGGCAGCCAGCAGGCAGACAGTCATCTTCCAGTTTAAGCCTCCACTTTCAGAGATGGAACTGGTGATATCCAAGGCTTCCCTGTACCAGTAATAGGTGGTGGCGGAACTTTTTTCACATTCTGGCTCGATATCTGTGTGGGAATAAAAATAATAAGATGCAATAATTCAGATTATATATGAGGAGCAATGAGTAATATTGGATTTTGCTGAGCAAATTCATGAGCCAATTCTTATTCATTTCCAAGAAAATAATTACCCTGAAAACAGCGGTCAAGTTCACAATGAAATACAAAAATTTGCGGACTTTGAAAAATCCGAGAACAGGTATCCTTTTTGATAGTTATTACTAATTCCTAAGGAATACATGAACTTCTTAAGGAAATAATTGAAACAAGTAATTTACACTTCCCTTCCCAGACCCATAATTATAAGATACAGGAGCACAGCACCGTCAAATGTAATAGCTGCTGCCAAAGGGATTTTACTGAAAAGCAGAATGAAGTGATATGTATGTGCTGTTAATGTAAAATCCAGGCAGGAATTTTGGAATTTTTGCATGAAAACTAAGGTTAACTATAATGCCAACAAAATAATATTTGCATACATTGCAACTCTAAATGGTAACACTTGTATATACTGGATAAAATAAAAATATTTGACGTGTTTTATTTTACTTTCTTAAATGGGACTAGTAGAACATTTTTAACTTCATGAATGAGTTGCATTCTATAGAAAATATTTCTTTATATTCTAAGATTTAAAAAAAATAATGACTACGACCAGTGGCCATTTCAAAAGCCAAAGGGCGTCTCTTATGATGCTCACGACGGACATTTTGTTTGCTTGTTTTATTTATTTTTTAATTGTTCTCACACAAGGCAGTTTCTAAAAAGCAGAAAAGAAAGTCTGCGCCTTTGCTAATTTTGAAATCTTTCAATAGAAGAAGACACCATAACACGCGTCTTACAAGTATGAGATGCATTTTTCACCAGGGGGCACTGGTCCCAAGGAAGAGGTTGTTGAAAAGATTGAGAAAAGTAAAATAACGTCCAGCCAATGATGACATTGTAGTAAAGAGCCACAAAGTAGCAGACCTGCAAAAAAGTAAAAGGATATACTTTTATTGCTCATCCTCTGACACTCCCTTTAAAACAGTAGGGTAGAATTCACTTCATAATATTTAATACTTTTTTAAGTTGTAATAATATTTAGATCTTGATCTTATAATATTTTTATCTGAAAGCATTATCTTTACTTTAAACTATTTTCTGAATTGAATATTTAAAATCCATTTCGAGATTGAGGTACTATCAGTTATCATTATAGATTTTGTATAGCGCTCTCTGTACCCGTAGCTTATGATATGTGAATAAAGAACTATACAGAGACAAAGACCTGGAGTTTACAGAAAAGAGGATTACATGATTTCAAACCAGCACAGGGAAGAACAATGTCGGGGGAGGAGACTTACTACACAGCTTGCGAATCCAATCCCGCCCAGTTTAGGGCTTATGTAATTCCAAACACCAATGCTGCCCCTCCGAATTCTTTGACCCACAGAAAGTTCCAGGAAAAAGAGAGGAATTCCTATTACCAGAAGTAATATTAAATATGGCAGAAGATATGCACCTAGAGGGACAAAAACAAACAGAATGTGCCGTATTTTCAAGTTATAGTAGAGTATACATTGACGCTAAACATTGTATGAAAGACGATATTTGAGTTTTTCTTTAATACAAATAGAGGTCTTTGAGAAAATATAGCTGATTTTGTTTGAACATCCAAAATGTTGAATCTTGGATTTAACTCCTCTAAGAAGTCTCTCAGGCCAGCTAGATGGTACCTTTCCGCACAAGTCTTATGAGTTGAATTTGATTTCCTGAACCATAGTGGAAGGAGAAAACTCCTGAAACATCCTCTGACCTCTGCATGCATGTACCTCTGAACACACATATGCACCACACATAAACACACATGTATAAAATAATAGTCACAGTTAAAAATTTTATTCCATGGTAGAAATAATTCTGATTAAAAGGGGTAATAAAAATCCTACTTTAATTTTGTTGAAAAGGTAAAATAGCTTCATTTGAAAATAGAGGATCATTTCTTCGTTTTTGTCTATATCTCACATATAAAAAGTTTAGTTCAGGAACCATATGATTTTATTTTCAAAATTATGAGGAAGAATGCACAAAGTGTTTGAAAAAGTAAAACTAACACACTATCTGTCTACTATTAAAGTGTATGTGCTGCTATGTTTGTAGCAAAACACCCGCAGTTAAGGAAATAACCATTTTCCATCAAAATCACATGTAAATTATAACTAACAGTTTGCAAATCAATTGAAATGCTGGGCAATATCATTCTTTCCTTTTTGATTGATGGAATAAAGAAGTTATGTACATCCATTTCTCTATGATATCATTGCAAATGATTATAAAATGACCCACACACTGGGCTCCATACATTCAAATTTCTAGGCTGGCAGCCTTGCTCTGTGTTCATTGATGAATACCCCCTGTCACAAAGAAGGACGGCAGACAGTGACAAAGCAGGATACTGAATCTGCTCTGCTACCCTCCATGGGTGCACAGGAACATGGACCTACACAAATGCATGTGTAGACCACACAACACACGCACACACGCGCGTGCACCCCCCCACCCCCCCACCACACACACACTGAGTGTGTTTCAATAACCAGTCTCATTTTACATGTGTGGGAACTGAGCGTGAAGTAATGAGGCAGCTGCAAAAGGTCACGTGGCTTGAAACAAGAGAAAGAACCAGGCTTCGAACTGTTGGAGTGACTGCAAAATATGAGACATCCTTTTATTCTAAGATTTTTTAAGCTTTGGCACTGTGTAGTAAATGTAATATCTACACAAATCGATGTGTGTTTTAGACCTGGTTTTTTGTTTGTTTGTTATTTAGAAAATGCTACAAATGATTCATGAATAAGTTTTGGTTGTTTTGTGTTTGATGAAGATACTCCTTGGCTTTCTAGAAAACTCTGCTACATAGTACTTGTTCCTCTCCAATGCAGCCTATTTTTTTTTTTGGCAAGATATGCAATACTCCTCTCTATTTACATTGGTAGGCAAGAAATCAATAGTAGGGAAATTAACCTGAATATTACTTTTATCAAAGAAAGAGGTAGAAAGGTAGGTCTTGTTAATAACTAATAGTCAAACTTTTAATAGCTGTCCATCAAGGCTGAAGTCATACTGAAAGGAATAAAACCAAACTTTCATCTGAGTCTGCCTTTATCCTTAGTAAGATGTCCAGGAAGTTATAGAAAGTGAAATGTCTCAAAGTAAGTATTTCTGCCAATCTTAGAAAATGAAATGAATAGTGAGAAACTAATAAAAAAGCAAGGAGCAAACAAAAAAAGCAAAAAAAATTTTATTTTTTAAAAAAACGAACATATACAGGTGCTAATCTTTGACACCATAAATAATTCCCATGGGATATTATCAACTTGCTAGAGATACTAAAAAAAAATTACTGTTTTATGAGCAGTATGGAGTGAGTGGCTCACTTCACATAAAACTGAATTCTTACATCTCAGTCAGGTTCGTTCAAAAGTTTGCTTTCCAAAACCTCTTACTGTGCTCCTAGTGGAATTCTCTAACCACCTAAAGTATACTTTAATCGCCATAATGCCTTGGCATTTTATCTTAGTAACTGAGGAAAAATTGCAAATGAATAGTTCCATTCATTTGACATGGTGTGTGTGTGTGTGTGTGTATTATAATTACTGCAAAATAAAACCATAATTGCTTTAGCCAACCAAACTATCACAGGCCAGAAATAATATCAAACACCCCTTGTAATAGTTGGAGATAAAAATGTGTACCATTCGGAATATGTAGGTTTGGGTTTGTGTGTGATTTGGGACATAAACATGTAGACGCCAGAGGTCAATTTCAGGCATTTTGTCTATCAAAATAAACTTTGTCTTTTAAGACAAGGTCTCTCACTGAGGCTGGCACTCACTGATTTGGTTTAACTGGTTGAATAGCAAGCCCCATGGATTTGCAGAACTTCCTACCATGAGCATTAGGGTTACAGATGCATGCTACCATGGATGGTCTTCAAACTCAGGGACTCAAGTTTGAACACCATCTGATATTCCTACTGAGTCATCAGCTCAGTCCAGAGTATGTACTTTTATCCATGTTTACTTTAACAGACTTTACATGCATGCATTATACAATTAGAAGACTATTGGTGATATAAATATATATACACATATATATTCCCCTCATATATGTGTGTGTATGGATGGATGCATGCATGCATGTGTTTGTTTGGTTGGTTGGTTTCTCGAAACAGGGTTCCTCTATAGCTTTGGAGCCTTTCCGGGTCCTCACTCTGCAGGCCAGTCTGGACACAAACTCACAGAGATCTGCCTCTCTGCCTTCTAATTACTGGGATTAAAGGCAAGCACCACCACTACCTGGGCTGCTCTTGGTTTTTTACTTTTTTATTTTTTATTTATTTATTTATTTATTTGATATAGTACTACGGTGTGTAAGAGTTCTGGCTATCCAGGAAGTCACCTTGTAAACCAGGCTAGTCTCAGACTCACAGAGATCCTCATGAGTGTTGGGATTGAAGGCATGTATACTATCCCCAGCTTTTTCACAAGAGTTTTATGACAGTTTTATTCTTTTTAAACTGTTGATAATTATGTGCCCACTATACATAGTAAAAGTGCTAATAATGGTGAAACTATTTTTGTTTGAAATTAAATAAAAGTATTCTCTTTTTCAAAGTACTTGTTGAAGCTGGACAGCATTCCTCAGTATTATGTTACAGACCTGGAATAGAGGGTGTAAAACCTCCAAGGACAAAGAATGAATGGCATTATGGTAATTACCTGGTTCAACTCCTTCATAAGTCCTAAAAGTGCTTGTCCACATTTAAAGACCATAATCATTCTAAATTACATATTAGTTCTTCTTTTGTTAAAGAACGAAACAATTTAAAATTCAGAGGTAGTAAGTCACCGAGAGAACATTCACGTTCAGTCAGTGCTGTTGGCTTTAGATTCTTATTGAAAGCAAAAGTCTGGCATGCAGAGAACAAAGCCCATGTTAGAAAAGTTCCTCTTAGTACTTCAACGATGTTTACAGTATCCAGGGAAGAAGTTCGAGGATGTATTTCCTTGAGCAATCACTGTGTATTTGTAGGACACCAATCTGTTTCTCTGGAAACTTAATCTGAACACAGAGCTGGGCTTGCTTCCCACAAAGGAGTCTTCCTAGCTTGGTAATGGAACTCAAAATTTCTGAAAATATGATACTGTAGTAGTAATAGGAGCTACCCAAAATAAGGAACAATAATTTACCAGTGTAACAATTTATAATTAAAGCAAGCAAACATGACTTACCACCACCATTCTTCTGACAGAGGTATGGGAATCGCCACACATTCCCCAGACCTACAGAAAATCCAACTTGAGCCAGAATGTATTGCAGTTTGCTGTTCCAAGCAGGCCTTTCATCATCTGCCTCAGATCCATCGTCGACATCAGTGTCTTTCTCTTCCTGAACATCAACGATAAGTTCACTCTTCTTAAACGCCTCTTCGGGTGAGTCTTCGTTGGACAGAAGGTCCTTGACAGACTCAATGACCTCATCATCTAAATCTCTCTTTACCACTTTGCTATTCTTAGGCATTGGAAAGTATTCTTTGAAAAGACACTTTTGAGGCAAATGTCCTTTTTCTAATGTTTTTCAAAACGATGTAAATCTGAGAAGAATATCATATAGAGCCTTGATTCAAGGTGAGGAATTTTTAGGGATCCCAGAACTGATCCAGATACTCTGTAGATACCTGTGAAATAAAAAGTTGAAATGTGATATTTAGTAGCGAAAAATATCACAATACTTCAACATCCTTTCTTGCTCCTCTTTTTGGTAGAGTCCCTATCCAATACTACAAAATATGATTGATCTTGATGATTCAGAGTTCAACAATTTCAAAAGTATGTGATTTAGAATGTGTATAGTTTTATACCTACTTCTTTTAGTTTAGTTCTTCCTTGAAAAAATACACTTTAATCTAGACATTAATGTACAGTATATAGACCACTCATTATTTGCTATTTTTTTTAGCAATTTTAGAAAGTCAGTTGAGAGGAAGATGCAGATTGAAATTTAAAATAATGTATCAAAATTGGGAAATAAAATTAAAGGAATAGGTATAAATACAAGCATAAAAATGCCATTGCTACTTCATGAAAGATGTTGGACACTAATATGAGCTATCTTTTCATAATATAAAAGATACTCTCCTCAACCTCTTCATCTCTCTGTGTTCTCATATAAGATTTCCTCTTTTATGATAGTGGAATCGTATAAGAACTAATATGTCCATGTGAAGAAATATATCACTGCCAAATATTTAAATCTAGTTTACAAAATCAGGCCTTCTGAACTTGAATCTTCTCTATAAATTTTAGGGATGTTATTATCTTAGCTAAGTTATTCAACTCATTTGTGAATTGAATATGATAATAAGCTTGCCCAATAAAAGTTCTTGTGGAAATACCACCACAATAAGAAAGTACTACTGTGGCTATGTTCAGCCTTTTGAGTACAATCGTCTATAATTAATTTGTTGCATGTCCAGAATAAATGTTCCATGCTTCAGCAGAAATTTTTCATAAATACTACATTCTTTTTTTGCACACCGGGCCAATTTCAAAACCTTCTAACTTTAAACAGAACAAGGGTTTTAACTGTGCGTGATTCATTGATTTACTAATGTGAACTAGACTTTCATGGGCAATTGTTGCATCAGTTTTTACGTGCTGTATTGCTGCACAAAAGACCTCTTTTGGCTTCAATATGACAGCCTGAAAGTCTCTACCTCAACGAGGCAGGAGACAAACTAGCATTCAGATTGCTGTATTTTTTTTCTAGATGTACCTTTTCTAGAATCCTGGCTCCCACTGTCTATATTGTAAACACAGATTCCCAACAAAAGTTGAGCCTAAGCAAATGTACTAGCTAGCCTCTGAGCTATATTTGAAAATGACTTACTGGTAAGAGACAGTTTCACAACTAAATCCAAGCCGATTTGAATAAAATAGATAATTGGACCAATGGAACCAAATAGAGGACCTGGAAATAAACCCACACAACCATGGTTACATTATTTTTTTTATGAAGGTGGAAGAAACACAGCCTATTCAACAAACAGTGCTCAAACTTGTATATCCACCTTCTGAAGAGTAAATTTAGATATATATCTCTCGTGTCACATTAAATCTATATTAATGTAAAAGACCTTAATTTAAATCTGAAACTACTGGAAGAAAACAGAAGATGCTCTTTAAGGTATAGGCAAGAACTTTCTGAATACAAACTTAATAGCACAGGACACAGATTAAACTAAAAAATTAAGTTACATAAAAATTTAAACAGATGCACATGAAAAAAAGTGTCACCATAGCAAATGGGAAGTCTACAGAAAGAAAGAAAAATCTTCACCAGTTTACTGAAAATAAGAGTCTAGCATCTAGAATATGGAAATAACTCCAAAAGATCAAGAAAAACTTCTGCCAAAATAAATAGACTAAAGAACTAATTAGGAAGTTTTCAAAAGAAGAAAAATATGAGGTCAAGAAATATTTTAAAATATGGGATGTATATTCATAAAAAGTGGGAATCCTATTTATTCATGGAATGAGTGTAAGCTGATAAGTGTGAAGTTTTCGCAACAAAGTTCAGAGTAATACTATAAGACCAAGATATTCCAGACCTTGATATACACCCAAATCAGGCCACAAAGATACTTGTACATCCATGTTTATTACATCTCTATTCACAGCAACCATAAAATGGAATCAGCTGAGAGGTCCATCAGCTGATGAGTTTATAATAACTATGTAGTGCATATTCACAATGGAATTGTCCTCAGCCATAAAGAAAATGGAATTATGCAATTTTCAGAAAAATGGAAATGTCTTGAGATGAAATTACGTTCAGTGAACCACGCTAGGCTTAGACAACTGCCACGTGTTCTTGTGTCATGTAGATCTTACTTTCTAATATTACATAAGTATATTTATATGAAATTGAATGTGGTTGAGGAACCGAGCCAAGAAAAGGGTCCATATAAGAGAAGAAGAGGTTTTAAGGGAGTTGGGGAGATCGTAAGAGGACCTGTTATTTGAAAGTGGAATGTGGTGTATTGAGAAAAGAAGGATACAAGAGGCCCAGTGCGAGGTGGAAGACAGGAACAGGCAAGGACAATCAACCAATACAACGAATGTGTGTAAATGTCCTAATGAAACCACCTACTTTGTTTGTTAATTTTTAAAAGAGTTCTGTTTGTTTGTTTATTTTGAATGGGATGTTATGAAAAAAAAATCTCACTATATTGGTCTAGCCGTCCTGGAACTCACTACGTAGACCACGCTAACCTTAAACTCACAGAGCTCTGCCTGCCTCCACCCTCCAGAGTGCTGAGATTAAAGGTGTGCAAAACCATACCCAGGTACAATCTAAACCTTAAGATAGAAAAAAAGAGATAAATCCCATTTTTTGAAGGAAGTGGCAACAAATTCTTACAACAAAGGGTGTAGGACAATAGAAAAAAAATTACCAACATCACCTTTGAAAATAATCTTCCTTGCTTGTGGTTTGCATCAAAAGGAGACAAATATCAAAAAATAGCTGAAGTTTCATCAAATGTATCAATGACAGAACATAACCATTTCATTAGTGGTGGATCCTGCCTTCTGATTCTCAGAACTACTTTCATTCTTTTCTTTTTCTATCTCATTGTCAAGCACCCCGTTGTGTTCATGAGGCTTTTTGCCAGTTGTTTCCTTCCTTCCTTCCTTCCTTCCTTCCTTCCTTCCTTCCTTCCTTCCTTCCTTTCTTTCTTTCTTTTTTCTTTATTCTTTCCATTTACTTTTTTGCCACTTTCTACAACTTGCAAACAAAAACTCTAAATAACATAGCACATTTAAATACCAAATTATTCTGTCTTTATGTTAATAAGAATGTCTACTTATGAAACATGCTGAGAACTTTATTGTTTAAATTTTTCCCATCCCTGCATTTTTTCTTAATTTAATTATCGTCACACACAAAAAAAATTAAGAATAAAGCCTTTGAAGCACTTACGTTTTATCCCCAAAACTTTTTAAACCAATATATACGTCCAACGAAACACCTTTATATTTTCTTCTTGTTACAGAATGCTTTACCTAGTTTGGTTCTTTGTCTTCCAACACAGGTTTTGAAATTTGTCAAGATCTATCCAAAAACAAAAATAAAAACCTGTGAGACAGCCCAAATAATGAATGCAGTTGGCACTACGCCTGATCAGTGGGTTAGCTGAGTTTGTTATAAAAGGACCCACATGGTAAAAGAAAAGAACCAACTCTTGAAAGTGGTCCTCTCACCTCCACATATATGCCGCAGTATGTAGAGATAGAGAGAGACAGAGACAGAGACAGAGTCACAGATAGGAAACAGAGATAGAGAATGAGAATAATTTAAGAATTAAAATTTTGAAACAAAAATAATTAAAACTAAGTTTAATGGTATTTTAAACAATATTATATTAATTAATGTCATGCAAATTTATTTGGTAACAATGGCATCTAAAAATATGGCTTTTCTAGTTAGTAAACTTGGTTTGCCACAACATGTACAAGAATATTCATCAATTTTACTAAACACTGTTTCATAATATACTTTGCTAAATTTACTACTAGTTACCTGACTTTTTTATATTTTTATAATTCTTTTTTTTAATTTAGGAATTAGATTTTACTCTATATGGAATAAAACTGATTTTTAATTCATACTTCTAATGATATTAATTAGATTTTGTCATTTTACAAGATAACCTAGAATAAATATTTTATCTGATCAACGAATGAATGGAGATAATTTGACTTGTTCTTTAGTTAGCTAATTCTAATATCCCTTACTCAACTAATGTTACTAGCCAAAATATAATGTTGGATTAAGATGCTAAGAGCAGACATATTTTCTTTTTTTAAATTTTTTTTTATTTTTCCATTCAAATATTTAATACTTCCTTCCCTCCTCTCAATCCCCTCCAGCTACCCCACACCCACTCCTCCTTTCCCCTCCCTGCTTGAGAGAGGGTAGGGAACCCTGCCCTGTGGGAAGTCCAAGGCCCTCCCCCCTACATCCAGGCCTAGGCAGCTGTGCATCCATATAGACTAGGGTCCCAAAAAGTAAGAACATGCTGTAAAAACAAGTTCTAGTGCCTTTATCAATGGCTTCTCAGTCAGCCCCATTGTCAGCCACAATCAGAGAGTCTGGTTTGATCACATGCTCATTCAGACTCTGTCCAGCTGGATTTGGTGAGCTCCCATTAGAACAGGTACACGAGCAGACATCTTTTCATGTCCTAACATGACTAGGGAAATATTCTCTGTTTCAATTAAGTAAAATTTAAGCAATTTAACTTTTGTGAACATATTTTTTATCATTTTAAGGATGTTTCATTTTGTTACTTGGAAAGTAGCTTTTATAATTTTTATTTGAAAGTTTGAATAAGAAACTTAATTTGATCTATAAATTTCTGCCTTTATTAAAATAATTACATAACTTCTTAACATGCTAATATAGAACACTAAAAACTGTTTTTAAATGATTTAATTTATGTAATAATATATGTGTTTTATGTTTAATGTACCTCTAGAAGAAGCCAGTGATAATTATTTTTAAGACTTGGCTCTTATACATTTTATTTCTTTAATATATTTTTAATTGAAATAGAATCAAAACAATGTCATTTCTTCCTTTCTTTTCTCCAACTTTCCCATACCTGACTTCTCTCAAGCTGATAGCTTCTTTCTCTTGGATTATTACTTGTGTGTGTGTGTGTGTGTGTGTGTGTGTGTGTGTGTGTGCGCACAATCCTGTGCAAACCTTCTGAGTTCATTGTGGTTGTTGTGTATACAATTTCAATGTTGACCTCTCTGTATTTGATTACTATTAAGATTTCTAATCCCTGGGAGAGGCTGAATCTCTTCCTGGCAGCCATTGGTTGTCTGTAGTTCCTTGTATAGACATGAGAAATCACAAAGTCTAGCAACTTCTTTGTTAACATGTGTATTGATAACGCCTTTGTTCCAACTTATTTGTGTAGCTAATTTTAGGAAAGATTGTTGCATGCCAAACATCCCAGTATTCTAGCTCTTAAAATATTTCTGCCTCCTTTCCTCTGATATCCACTAAGCCGTAAATACAGGAACTATGAGGGAGATGTATCACTTGGGACTGAGTATCCTAGGATCTCTTGATTTCTTCACTGTGTCCAGATACGAGAAACCTCCTATTGAATGGTATGTCAGGATAGTCCAAGTAACTCTCCAAACAAAATAAAGTAGACATGTATGTTATCATTTGTTGCCTCATGGAGTTGAAGGTGCGCCCATATTGCTGAAGACACCACACACTTAGGACTTAGAATTCAGGTGACTTTCACTGGATCTGACCCGAAAACCTCTTTCCTTATGGTCTAGCATCCACAGTTCCAGAAAACGCTATGCAGGCTGCTTAGGGTAAAGTGATTAACAGTCCTACCGAGATGCAATACTTTTGAATTACAACTAACGATGCAATACCGGCACTCACAAGTTGAGGCCACCAACTGCTGTGTAGTTGGACTTGAGGTCATTCAACAGGACAGAAATCATGCCTAGCACTTTGCTAGAACAGAATAATTTCTTACTACATTCTAAGCCTTATTCTTAAACACACAGATAAGTGTGGCTACCACACCTCATCAAATTGTCTTCTTTTACTAAATTGTGACCATCACATCACACACACAAAATAAATAGATATTTGTACAGATCTTTTGAGAGTGTGAGTATAATGTTTATATCATATTTTTTTAATTTTAATGCTTTTATAGCAGGAGATTTTTGTGATTTTTCTTTCATTTCCTGAAAGAAAATGAGTGAGGTTAATATTCTTTCTCCACTACATATTTGGCAATGTTAACCAATAAAGCCATGTGAGACCATGAGTTACGTTTCAGGATATATATTTAATTTATAAATTCAATTCATCTCATTGACATACAGATACTTAAGTTACTTTATTGTTGCCTTCATTTAGAAATCCATCTTTTGCAAAGGTTTTAGCCATTTTACTAATTCTACTGGCATAAAGTAATTCCTGATATTCCAACAGCTTTTTTTTAAAATAAAACCTCTCCTTTTATATCATTTTTAAAAATGATTTCGATGCTAGCTCTTCTCTAGGTTTTTTTTTCTTCTCCTCCCTCGTCCTTTTTTCTTTTCCCAGGTCACACTAATAACTTTGTTGGAGAATTGCCTCAATACTTTGGTCATTTTTGCTCCATATTTCAGAAGTTCTCAGCTCCAAACTATTGCAGCCTCTCTGAAATATGTTTTAATTAACACTTTTAATAAAAATATGCAGAAACATTGCAGACATAGAGACATGTGCATCTTATAGACATATCAAGGATAACTCTGCACTGGACTGAGATACAGTTCTGGCAAAATTGCCTGCACTGTAATGAGGAATAGGTCTGACAAATCAGCCAGCACTAGCTGAGCTTCAGGATTTGCCAAAAGCTTTATGATCATAATGCACTAGAACACTCACAAATATATGTTAGGATATTCAAATTATAACAAGTTAAAATTCTACTGGCCATTCTTTCCTTAAATATTAATCTGAGTGTTGAATTTGAAAGTCATCCTGGATTCAATGTTACATATTTTCTAATTCTAAAATATAGAATATAAAGTACAAACTATCTGAATAAAAAGCAAAAGTTAAACCTTATTACAATGATCAGAAAAGAACAGAAGACTTTTCTATTTTCTCTAGAGTTATGAAATAATTGCAAAAAGAAGCAAATGAAAAATTTATGAAATGCAGAAAAAAGTTAACAAATAATATAAAATATTTGTCTAACTAGAGCTCAATCTAAACTTTTTTCTTTTTTAATTTATATCCCACTATATCTATATCTGTTGCGTTAGCATAAAAGATAACGAAATGACACATCAGAAGGCAGGGGTCAGGGGAGAATATTTTTATGAGTGAAAATCCCCAAATCATAATCTATACTTCATACTTTATTAAACACACACACACACATATGATAAAGTAGAAGGTCAAGAATAAATAAGTAAGAAGCATTAAAATGCAAGAAAACACAGGAAAATAACATATTGAAATGTGAGTCACCATGTAAAAACCAACTCTTTGCAGGTGTGGATGAAGAAAAAGAATTTCAAGTCAATACCATAGACCAGATCTTCAACAAGATCATAGAAGAAAACATCTCTAATCTAAGAAAAGACACTCTTATACAGAGACCAGAAGCAAACAGAACACCAAATAGACAAGACTAGAAAGAAAATCCCCAGGTATATATAGTTAAACACTAGCTACACATGGAAAATAATGCATTGAAAGCTATAAAAACAATTAAGTTCAAACCACATGTAAAGGAAAACCTATGATAACAATAGCTGATTTCTCCATGAAAACTTTGAAAGCCAGAAAAATCCGCAGGAATGCTTTTTTTAAAAAAATGTTTCTATTTTTTAGTATTTATTTATTATGTATACAATATTCTGTTTGTGTGTATGTCTGCAGGCCAGAAGAGGGCACCACACCTCATCATAGATGGCTGTGAGCCAACATGTGGTTGCCAGGAATTGAACTCAGGACCTTTGGAACAGCAGGCAATGCTCTTAACCACTGAGCCATCTCTCTAGCCCAGGAATGCTTTTCAAATTCTAAAGGACTCTGGCAGTCAGCCTAAACTAATATACCCAGCAAAACTATGTGTCATAATTGAGGAAAAAAGAAAAACGCTCCACTATTCAAGAAATCTAAAAAAATAACTTATTTCCAACAAACCAAACATCAAGACAATATAGGAAGAAATATTATGAATTAACAAGAAGAAAGAACACAATAGAGAATCCATGGAAAGAAATATAAAACCATAATTATTAAAACACAAAGTGCTACTAAGAATGCAAACAACACAAAAAGTAAAATATAAATAATAAATACCACATGAAGATAACATAAAAATAAATTCATGAAACCATGGAATGAATATTCTATCCAGAAAAATAGATGAATAAAATATGAATAGAGAATTCTTAATAAAATACAAAGGTAATGTCAATAGGAAAATAATAGTGATTTTAATAAGCCATTCAAAAAACAACTTAGCATATTTAGTCCAACTATGGATGAACTAAGTTTTAAACATTATACAATAGCTAACTCAGAATTGTTTACAGACTTGAATATAAAACACAAAACACATAGGCAGGAAAAGACTTGGAGACCTAGAGTTAAGAAGAGATCTAAGAGATCTCTCAGATGTGAAATCAAAACCAAGATCCAACAAAACAAAAGTTAATAAGCCATTCTTCAAAGTATACTTTTTCCATTATGAATAGATCTATAAAGTAAATGAAAACAAGCAATAAAAAATAAACAGCTGCAAACTGTTGAGAGATCAATGGATTGTGTGGTATCCACCCCAAAAGACACATCTACATAGGAATCCTCTGGCTCAGTGAATATTGTACAGGAGAAGGCTAAATACCAGCAAATCTGCTATTAGATTGTGTTTCCTAGAAATGACTGGAAAGTTGCATCCACAATATTTCAACAACATGGCTTCCTAAACAAGACCTAAACAATGAAATGCTAATGTAGAGTCCAGGGAGTCTCTCTCACCTTTTATCAAAAAAGTACAGGCAATTAATGACTACTGGAAGAGAAAAAATTAGCCTCTAAAAGAGATATGCCCCCTCATTGGTTATCTAATGCGAAATACTGAGTTCTGAAATGATATACACACAAGCCACAATAAATGAACTCAGCGGGTTATATTTATATATTTGAACATTTATATGCACACATGCACACATATGCATATATATGTATATAATAGTAATCTAAAGGAGGCCATCGGTTTACCTGATGAATGGGAAACATGGGGGAGGTTGAGAGTAGTGTTCTGGGATCACATTCTGCATCTTCAGCCAATATCCTTTAAGATGCCAGCCCACTTGGGCATGGTCTTTATACTGCAAAAGCAGCAGTAAATGTGAGCCTAGCTCTCTTGCTTTCGGCTCCTGCTTCTGGCTGCTAGACTCTGTTCCTGTTCGCACAGAGGATTGTTGTCCAGAACAGTGATCTGTAAGTTTTTCCCTTAAATAAATAACCCTTTTATTATTCATAATTCTGAACTGGTGTGGGACTGTTTTGTGACTTATGTCATCAGAGTAAGACAGGGGATAGAAAAGTGATGTAATTACATTATTTTATTTTTTTAATTAAGAAAAGAATGAAGAGAAACAAGCAGAAGTTTAATAAAAGGTGTTGATTGTTTGTGAAACATGCATGGGCAGCCTGTATATGAAGTTTGTGATGACCTTGTTCATATTGGGTTTTAAGATCTGTGTTGATGTGGATGACTGAGCAGGTCCCTTTCTCAAAGGGCCCCAGATTTTATTACAGATGGTTGTGGGCCACCCTGTGGTTGCTGAGAACTGAACTCAGGACCTTTGGAAGAAGCAGGCAGTGTTCTTAACCACTGTGTCATCTTTAAGTAAGGAGTAAAGCACTACCATAATGAGACAAAGACCCTAAATTTGGTTTCAACTAGAGAAAATGCTGAAAGATCACACAGTGAAAAAAATAGTTCTATAGGTCTATAAGGTTCTTAAAATCATCCATTAAAAATACAAAGTAAAAGCAGGGAGGTATTTATGCACACCTTTAATCTCAGGACTCAGGAAGCAGAGGCTGGTTGATCTCTGTAAACTCCAGGTCAACCTGTTCTATAGAGAAAGTCCCAGGATAGATCAGAGTGCTACACGGAGAAACTCTATCTTGAAAATAAATAAACAAACCAATAGATCAATAAATGATAAATAATACATATAAAGTACTACCTGAGTGGGGCTGGTGAGATGGCTCAGTGGTTAAGAGCACTGACTCTTCCTCCAGAGGACCCGGGTTCAATTCCCAGCACCCACATGGCGGCTCGCAGGTGTCTTTAAATCTAGTTCAAGATTTACTAGTTCAAATCTAGTTCAATGTGCATGAAATAAAGTTAAATAAAGTTTTTTTTAAAAAAAGTACTACCTGAGTGAAGAAACTAGTGAAAACTCCACTGACTGTTATGTGGATGGCAAACACAATAAAAGAGTTCAAGCTAACTCTTAAATAAGGAAACAAAGTCACAATGAAATAGTATGACATACCCATCATAATGTCTAAATTCCCTAGAGGATAGTAAAAAGTGGATCACTCATTTATACTTGGTGAGAATGTAAAGTATGGCCACTACTCCAGAAAACAGTTAGGTTGTTTTTCTTTCAGAATCTGCTTTAACATTGAGTATGGGATTACTAAAGAACTTAGAACTTGCATTCCTAAGTCCATGCCCCAGATAAATTCAAGGTATGCTCCATAAATACCTGTACAGGAATCTCCCTAGCAACTTCTCTCACAAAGCTCCAGGTTGGAAACAACCCAGATGCCGTCCTCTGGGTGAATGCTTAAACTCTGGTGCACCTTTGCAATGGGGCAATCTACTGATATACATAAAAAACTAAATTATAATGCAGATGACTATGCACTCAGAAAGTCTGTGTGTTTATTGCATGATTACATTACATAACATACTTGAAAGAGAAAAAGATGGCTTTGACCATGAAAAGGAGACCTAGGTATTTTCTGCATGCTGGGATTTTTCTGTATTGTTTTTAAAGCAAAGTCAATGATTTAAGAATTGATGTGATATTCCTCTGTGTATGTTGTGAATATGCTTTAGTACCATTGGTTAATAAAGAAGCTACTTTGGCCTATAGCAGGGCAGAATACAGCCAGGCTGGAAGAGATGTATAGAGATAGTAGGCAGAGTCAAAAGGAGAGATGTCATGTAGCTGCTGAAGGAGACAGATGCCCTGGAATTTTATGAGTAAACCACAAGCCTCATGGTAAAATACAAAACAATAGGAATGGGTTAATTTAAGATTTAACTGTTAGTTAATAAGAAGCTTAAGCAGCATTTTAATTGATATAGTTTCTGTGTGATTTGGGGGGGGGGGTCTGGATGACTGGAAAAGGACTGAGTATCACTGCCTACAAAATGACACCCAATGTGGGGCAACTATGCTCACATAAAACCCAAGAGGGCCTGAAGAGGAATTCTAGACACAAAAGAACAGAGTTTAGTACAGCTTCTTCATAGCCACATTTTTATTTTTCAGATGGGCTCTGCTTGCTGGCAGCAAGCAGGAGCACTGTGGCTTCTTTAAGAAAGGTCTTCCTGATATATCATTGGCAGTGAAGACTGTGTGGCAGCTTTAGGGGAGGGCTTCCTGGTTATGCTAGTTGCATAGACAGCTCTGGCTCTTTCAGGAGTCCAAATACTTAAATGGGGTCTACGAATAGCATGTTACAAATTGCTTAATGGTGACTCTGGAGTTGGGGCAGTATGCATGGCTCTCTGAGGCAGCAAACATGCCTCTGCCCTGTTGGACTGGGTTGAGCCAACAGGTAGGGCCTTGTAGTTGGTCCTAGCCATGCCTGCTAAGAATAAGAAATGCACTCCTGGTTGGATAATGATTACAGATATGTACACAGTAAATATACATTCAAATGAAAAAGATTTCTAAATGGGTCACAGTGTTGAATAAATGAACATAGATTTGGGAGAGAGAAAAAAGAGTATTGACAGCTATAATATAAACGAGTACAGACAGTTATAGAATAAAGGAGTAAAGATAATAAATTAAACATCAAACTTGTAGAAAAAGTAATAGAGTAAGAAAAATAAGCCACAAAAGATGGAATATATACAAAGAGTCTTACTATGTATATTATTGTGCTTTTCTTGAATATTTTGACTGTGAATAAGTACAATACAAAGAGACATTTAATTATACTGGCTGCTAAGCTAAACTAACATGTATATTTTAAAGGTATCTTGATTTCAAAATTTGGGTCTAAGGATATATTGTTTTGGAAAAGAGGTTCTGCTTTTGTTTCCACAGAGGATAGAAGCTTTGGATTTCTTACCAGATAATATGATTTGATCAAGCAAGACCCCTGAAGCAATGGTCCACATGGTCCAAAAATCTATGACAGTTTCAGGGCTGTTGACCAAGATGAACATAGCACATAGAATGTCCCATGAAAGACTTGAATAACAACCCCCCAATCAGGAGGTAGTAGTCTAGAGAACAACACCCAAATTCCCTAAATGATTGTTTATAAATGTTTGTTTACATTTAAAGGGGGATATGTCATAGAGATGAACACTTTGCATTTGTATGAATCTTGGTCTATTGATGAAATTTAAGGTCAGTTTTGGTATATGTATTTATACTCTTGTTTAAGGTATTATGTTTATGTAGTTCATTTAAGAATGTAATGTATGATTATGAAATACAAATTAATAAACAGTCATTCATAATAGTCAAACTTGTAGTCATGTTACTTAGGTTTTCTAGGTGTACAGAGATATATTTTAAGTGGATATGTATTCTTCATATCTTTCAAAGTTGTACATAGTGTGGCATTTAAAATGTTTTAAGAACTTAGACTTTTCTTAATAGTGAGATATATCTACTTCTGGAAGCACCAATTTCTTCAAAGAGGTTGATGGGCATTGAAGAAACTTATTAATAAATTTGCCTTCAGTGTGACAATTCTAGCTATGTGGGCAAGAAACTTCTCTTGACTGGACTGTTTGACAGTATGTTGTATGAAATGCACATGTAAGACCTATAGAAAAATGACAGTGGAATATACCTAAAGGTAAGACAGGCCTTCAAGGTTCCTGATTCATGAAAAAACTCTACCAGATATTCTTCAGGATACAGAAAAAAGTGACTGACAAACTGTAAATATAGGTGAAACAGTCTTTCAAATTTCTTGTTTCATGGAAAAGTCTGCTGGATATTATGGGTCTGTAGGGTGAAGATGAATGCCCCAATGTTACATAAGAACTTTGGGTGACTGTCCAGGCAACTAGATGTTTCTGTCAATTCTAGAGTTTTGGAAGTTCCTTACAATGCACTTTCTGTTGACTTAGGTAATATTATATCTTTCTGAGGTCTTTGAAGATTTGAAGGCAGATAGTTATAGTTAAAGTTTTCCTTAGTTATTATAAAAAATAAAGTGGATATAAAATTTTGGACTCACAAAGATAGGATCGATGAGAGTACTTTCCTTAATACTTATATACCATGTAGCTGCCAAAGGAGATAGATGCCCTAGAACCTTACCAATAAACCATGAGCATAAAACACAAAACAATAGGAATGGGTTAATTTAAGATTTAGGAGTTAGTAAATAAAAAGCCTTTTTAGTATGATTGGGCATCTCTTGGGTATATTCCCAAGAGTGAAATTGCTGGATCCTGAGGTAGGTTCACTCCAAGTTTCCTGAAAGACCACCACACTGATTTCCAAAGTGATTGCACAAGTTTGTATTCCCACCAGCAATGGATGAGTATTCTCCTTACTCCACATTCTCTCCAGCATAGGTTATCATTGGTGTTTTTGACTTTAGCCATTTTGACAGGTGTACGATGGTATCTCAAAGTTATTTTGGTTTGCATTTCCCTGATTGCTAAGGAAGTTGAACATGACCTTAAGTATCTTTTGGCCAACTATGTTCATAGCAGCACTACTTGTAATAGCCAGAACCTGGAAACAACCTAGGTGCCCCTCAATGGGAGAATGGATAAAGAAGGTGTGGCACATATACACATTAGAGTTCTACTCAGCGGTAAAAAGCAATGACATCTTGAATTTTCATACAAACGGATGGAAATAGAAACCATTTTACTGAGTGAGATAACCCAGACCCAAAAAGAGGAATATGGTATGTACTCACTCATTAGTGTTTTCTAGCCATAAACAAAAGGACATTGAGCCCATAGTTCATGATCCTAGAGAAGCTAAATAATAAGGTGAACCCAAAGAAAATCATATTTATCCTCCTGGAAATTGGAAGTAGACAAGATCACCGAGCAAAAGTTGGGAGCATGGGGGTAGGGGGAAGAGTAGATGAGGAGAAAGAAGGGAGAAGGGGAGGATTGGGAAGAGCTTGGAGAAGTGGGATGGTTGAGATGGAGGAAGGGTGGATATGGGAGCAGGGAAGAAGATATCTTAATTAAGGGAGCCATTTTAGGGTTGGCAAGAGACTTGGCTCTAGAGGGATTCCCAGGTGTCCAAGGGGATGTCCCCAGCTAGGTCCTAGGACAGCAGGGGAGAGGGTGCCTGAACTGGCCTTGTTCCATAGCCACACTGATAAATATCTTGAATATCACCATAGAACCTTCATCCAGCGATAGATGGAGATAGAGACAGAGACTCACATTGGAGCACTAGACTGAGTTCCCAAGGTCCAGATAAAGAACAGAAGAAGGGAGAACATGAACAAGGAAGTCATGACCGTGAGGCATTCATCCACCCACTGAGACAGTGTGACTGATCTAATGGGAGCTCACCAAGGCCAGCTGAACTGGGACTGAACGAGCGTGTGATCAAACCGCACTCTCTGAATGTGGCTGACAATGGAGGCTGACTAAGAAGCCAATGATAATGACACCAGGTTTTGATTTTACTGCAAGTACTGGCTTTTGGGGATCCTAGTCTATTTGGATGCACACCTTCCTAGACCTGAATGGAGGAAGGAGGACCTTGGACTTCCCACAGGGCAGGGTGCCCTGACTTCTCTTAGGACTGGAGAGGGAGGGGAAGGGGGAAGTGGGAGGGAAATGGGAGGAGGTGGAAATTTTTAATAATATAAAAATAACCCTTTTATTGATCAAAATTCCGAAAAAAAAGAAAGAAAAAGCCAAACGGTGTTTTAGTTAATACAATTTCTGTGTGATTATTTTAGGTCTGAATGGTCAGGAAATGAATGAGCGGTCTCTGTCTACAGAGAATGACCTCATAGTATAGCTTATTAAAGAGGTTAACAGTTGGCAAGAAAGTTTAAAATGTATTTTAACCATAAACAAGGGCTGTAATCCCTTAAAACAACTACATGTGATTCTGTAAATATCTCATAACTAAAGTTAAAAATCTTTCATTCATTCACTGATTTAAAAAAAGTGCCTTTTGTTTATCTGAATGTTTAGTTGTTTTTTTGTCTGTATACACCCAACTAAATTTAGCTATTCAACTAAATCTACTGTAAATAAAACTATGAGGGAGATAGTTAATAAATAATATTTTAAATTTCTTCTTATATAATTTTATTCTGAAAAATATTGAGGCCATATGGGCTATCTCCCAACCACTTTGTCATATCTCCTCTTGTGCCCTTATTTAATTCATGTTTAAGCATCCATGTAGGTTAAACTTTGTGGGTGTAGCTTCTGACATTGCTAGGAGACAATCTCATAGCAAACTTCCTGATTGTCTGGCTCATACAATATTTCTGTCCCTTCTTCCTCAATGTTCCTTGAGCCCTGTGTATGGGAGTGTTTTGTAGATGGGGACTTGGTTCCACAACTTTGAATTTTTATTTATTATAGTTTTCCTTAATATTCTTTGCTGCAAAGAGAGAAAAATAGTCTAAGGGGTTCTCAATCCTACAAAAACAAAACAAAACAAAAAAAACCCTAAAGGCAGCTAAGGAATGCTGAGAGTGGTGCAAAAGGAACAGTTTTACTAAGGGGAGGTCTCATCAATTGGTTATTAGATATCAAATAGTGAACCTGTGGCGACATCTTGTTTGTATAAATAAGCTTGCCTGAAGTTCAGGGGGCAGAGCTAGCCACTAGCTGACTATAGCTGTCTGGAGGTCTGTATAGACAGACAGGAAGTGATATGGCTGCTGTTAGGAGACAGGAGTTCAGTCTCTTTTCAGCTGGGAAGTTGAGAGGTAAGATGGCTGTGATCTTATTCCTTCATCTTTCTAATCTCTTAGCATTTCCCCCTGTATCTGACTCCGACTTTTACTATTAAGACCTGTTAGAACTCGTGCTACATGAATGAACCCAGAAAACATGCATGAAAGTAACATTTTATATACTGATATATGTACACACACAAATATATATATATATATATATACACATATATACATATTAAAAGTTACTGAAAAAATAAGATCACAAATTCTAAAGAGAGCAAAGGTCTGTATGGGAAGGTTTGGAGAAAAAAGAGGAGGGGGAAAGGCTTCATTTATTATCTCAAAAAATAAAACAAATAATGAAAATTATTGAAAATAAATTCCTTATGAATTTTAAAACAATAGTAAAAAAGGTTTAATACTTTTTGACTTTTATACTCAATATAATCAAGCACCTTTTCTTTTGTTGTTTCCAAATGTTGCAAAAAAATAAAAGATTGTAAATGTGAAAAGGTCAAATGAGAGCCCTTGGTAGAATGGTACTCAGGCATCAATAAAGTCAAGCTAATGAATGCCTGAGTACTACTCTACCAAGAGCTCTTATTTGACCTTTTTTACTTTTACAATCATATAACGCTCTAATTCTATGTCTTCATTTCCCTTGCTTTTGAGGTTAGAAGTCCACACTTTTGATCTTAATATACTAGACTTATTTTAATCGCCATACAATACCTTTGTGTTTATATTTGATGCATATAAATTGCATCTGATCATTTACATTAGAAAATCTTAGTAAATAGTTTTGCATCTCTTACATTTATGAATCTACAGAATAAGTTCCTGATGGTGAAACGGATGGATCAAAACTACATCTTAAATTCTGATAAGTATTACCAAGTTGTTCTTTATAAAGCTCTCAGTCTCTGTGGTCACACACAACGTCTGAGAGTGATTGTGCCTGCTTCCATCCCCTGAGTCATCTTTGTGATCTTTTCCAGTCTGATGCATGGAAAAGCTTCCATAACAAGCCATTCTACTCAGAGACAACATTCAGACTCAGAGGACAGCTTTGCGGATTAATCCCGACAGATATTAAGTAACCTTTCCAACAGAGCTAAAGCATTTCTCTCATTCCTGAATCAAGCAATAATGTTTATTATAAACTATGCTGCTGCATGCTTATCTTTAGGGTTGGAAATTCTCAGAGAAAATGATAATGTTTGACCACATCTGACACTGTAGCATAAGAAGTTCATCAAGCATTGCTGTACACCAGCAGCAGAGTAAAGTTGTTCATAAACCAAGACTAAGTTGAAAGATTCGGACCATGGAAAACTGGATACTCCACTATGCCTATGGAGTTTTGTTAATAATGCCATCTGTCCAGAAATCACTTCACCATCAAGTCTGCAAAATACTGTATTATTATATCCGGTCGTGCATATGTCGTGGTAAAGAATTAACATAATCTTCAACAAAAAGTTGAGTGATATATGAAGAAGCAAAAGAAAAGTAAACCCTGAAGGTTGCAATAACCGCTGGGGTCTCTTTCTGCTTTGTCATTCTCAGGGAATCATGTTTTAAACTGGCTGCATATAACTCCAGAGTTTAAAGAAACACCAAAGTATTTCCTATTTTGTACATTTTTAAGACAGAGAGACTTTTTTTTAACCTGCACATCCTAAAACTGGATAAAGTATGAATATAATCATAAAGCTCAACTTGTAATATCTATCTTAAATAATTTTTAGATGTTTAGATAATTTATAGAAAGGCATTCTCCCTGTCTCCTAAAGGCTAGAACATTCAATTTAAAAACTCCCTATTTATTGTTAATTAGATTAAAAAAAAACTTGTCTTCCAGAAACATGTATAAATACTACTTAAATTCCATTACAAGTCACAATTTGGGTCATAGTTATTGGAATTTTACAATGATTCTTAAACCATCTAGGTAATGTGTAGTAATATATCGTTTAGCAATCAACACAAGACACTAACTTCCTTTCAAAACGTGTTCATTCTTGTCTCCTAGCGACACAAAAAGAATGCACTCAAAGTTTCACTTGGAGAAAAGTGGTCAGTTAATTTCATTTTACATTTCCTAGAATGATACAAAATCGTCTGAGTTAATGTGAGAGGAATATAAATATTGTTGATGAATAAACAAGAAACCTCACTCATTCCACCAAGTATTTATAAATTGCCTAAACCACTCCAGGCTAAGAAAGTTGAGAAAGATGCAATCAGGTTCATATTAAATAAGATGCAATTAAGGGGGGAGAGGGTGAGACATTTAGGGTTTGATGCATGATGCAACTGCTCTCTGATCTTGGCTTTCCGGAAAGTGACCAAGCACTGGAAATCATAAGATACGTTTTACAGTAGAGACCAAAAGAATCCCAAATAGAGCACCTAAAGCAAAGCCTTTATTCCCCTACATCATTCTCTGGTCTGCAATGAAGAACTCAGATCTAGGAATGGGTATGTCTTTAAGATGCGAAGAGACAGGGAGGGTGGACCAGAGGCAATGGCTGCAGGCTTATTTGCATAAGCACCCAAACACTTGCTACGTCACCACGCCGGCCTCTGGGCCCCGCCCAGTCTTACTCCAACCTTTCTCCACTAGGGTGGAAGATAAAGGGAAAAGAGAGAGGCCAGATTAGCTATGTTAAGGAGCACTTTCAATGCCGCTTCTCAGCTCAGAAACAAAACAAAACAAAACAAAACAAAAATCAAACAAACTCCGTTGGAGCCCTTGAAAGCAGACTCTCTCTGGCCACTCCGACCCCACTCTTACCCCAGCCCAGTAACCCTATGGGATTCATATTCATTTCTTTGCTTAAGGCTGGTGAGCAAGTTAAGAGAGCGAGGCTCGGGTGTACAACATTCCTATATTCAAATTTTTCTGCGCTGTCACACACAGACCAACCAAGTGCGTGGACTACGTAGAAGGCTTAGGGATGCCCAGTCCCTCTCCAACCCCAGCCATTCCTTAAGATCCCTGTGCCACCATTCTCTCCACGACCCTCTCTGTCACCCTTCCCGATTCCAGGATGCACAGAAACGCGATGCTATGCTTTCTTCAGCAACCACGTGCCGAGTGTTCGCCTAAAGGCTGGTTTTCGGGCAGCCCATCACAGGATGCCTCCAGCGCGAGAGAATCGAATCCGGTTCACGAAATATCGTGCTTAATAGACTGTGATTCTGTGGCAAATGATCCACAAGCCCTCAGGAAGGAGGCTCGCTACTCTCCCGCCTCACCTCCCGCCCTTAGGAAGATTAGATTTCAATTTACTTCGGGAGCACAGCTCTGCTCTGACACCAACTTTCCTCTCGGACTTCCCCTGTCAACCCCCGCTCTCCCCCTCCCCACTCCCCGACACCCACCCATCAACTCCCTGTTCGATTTGGAAAGGAGCCTGTCTCCTGGGATGCACCAGGCATTTTCCACTTAGGTTAGGAAGGATGGCGGCACGTTTTGACCCACGTGTTTCTCCCAACAAGTGCCGCCTCGGACCCCCACCACCCGAACCCTAATTTGCACAGGTGCAGGAGGCAGAGCCGGGGGATATCCTCAGAAACCAGTTTCACCCTTCCGCGTTTCCCTTTGCCCTTCCTCCTTTCGTCCCAGGAGCCAGTCTGAATCTTTCTGGAGCTCCATCCCTGCATCCTGCTGCCCTTCCCGGCGTCTGACTCCAGGGTGTCTAAGAGAGCGCCCCACCCTACCCCCGGCGGTGCTCCAGCACCGGAGCGTGACATTACCTCTGGTGCTTCTGGAGCCTGCACCTCTTACTGTTTCCTAGGTCGAGAAAGGGTCGGATCCAGGTAACGGGGCCAGAGGCTGCAGAGAAGCTGTCTGGAGAGCTGAAACAGCTTGCCAAAGGACAAGCTTGGTTTCGGGAGTCGCTGTCCTGCAGGCTGGCACCAAGAGACTCGTGAGCGCCTGTGTCTGCCAGGGAAATGGCACGGGATGCTGGTGCGCGGTTCCTGCTGTGTGTGTTTTGGTTTATGTGTGTATGTGTGTGTGAGTGCGCGCGCGCACTCGCGCCTATATGTATGTTTGAGTGTGTGTGTGTGTGTGTGTGTGTGTGTGTGTGTGTGTGTGTGTGTGTGTGTGTGTGTGTGAGTGAGGGTGTGACGGAGGCTCCCACGTGCCCAGCCCGCCCGTGCAGCAGCCCCCAGACAAGCTGCGGGGGAGAGGAGGTGGTTGCGGGCGGGGATTCGGCGCCAAGGATCGAGCCAGGTCTGCAGGCTGGGAGCCTCCTCTCCTCCTCACCACCCCATGACGCAGAGGCCACTGCGGCTGCCCGCTGCGTCCTCCCAGCGCATAGGGCTAGGCCGGCGGCATTCTGGGTGGATCTGGGGAAGCCCCACGTAAAACAGATTCCCCCTCCCTTCACACTCCACCTTCCGCCCCACGAGCTATTCTACGTTGGTCTTCTGACCCACTCAGCTAAAAAGATGGGCACTAGTTGCCTACCAGGTCTTTGTCTTTGGGAGGATAACAATTGCATAGGGCTTGCTCTTCTCCTCTCTCAGAATCAGTAAGGAATCTAGGGGTGAGGGTTCCTGGGCTTTCTTCCCCTACCACTATTTACATATTTTGTGAAAGAAAAGCGCTTGGGGCTTTGCTTATCAGCAGAGAACTGCCAGCCTCGGGATTCTGGTTAGGTTGTATAAAGTTAAGCCGGTTCTAGAGAGCGGGGGCCCTTACTCATTGTGTGTGTCTATGTATCAGAGTCTTTCTAGAGCAGAGTCTACCAGCTGAAGTCTGACTTACCTCTTCCCATACTCAAAGCAGGCTTTCAGTTAAGCCACGTGGGGGAATTCCTAAAATATACATGGATGAAGACAAAGCTTTGCCTCCCTTGTAGAATCGCTGAACTGTTCCCTAAACATATTCCCTAGGACTTCGATCTAGGCATTGAATTTGTGGGCGCTGAAACTTTACATTTTTGAGAGAGATGCAAAATGACCCGAAGAACATATTGCGGAAGAATGGGTTTCGTTCTTTAGTGAGGTGCATTTCTTCATTTCTAGAAGATTAATATTATTAGTGAGAATGTTTGTGCCTTTCCAGGCCTTCCAAAGCTCCCTTCAGTTTTAACTGTTTATATCCAATAAACTCAGATTTTAGTAGTAAGACTGCTACTAGCTAGCCTTTCACAAAGTGAGGCATGTCTTGAAAAGGCATCACAACACCTGCATTTCGGGTCAGAACATGGTTCCTTTGAAAGGAACCAGAAGAGCTTTTCCCATCACCTTCTCTTCAAAGTCGTCTTAAAAAAAATATATTAAATGTCAAAATTTAGCCCTGGGAGGCTCCCTCCTCTGCCACTGTTGCTGCTCTTCAGTAGAAAAAAATACAGAAAAAATAGAAAGCATCTACAGGAAGTTTCATACTGAAGATCTTAGATAATAATGTGCAAATGTTTATGTAGTCTTAAACATTGCTTTATATGTTGAAAGAGAAATATTAAGACTTATGGAAAAGAATGTCAGAAATGAATATTGCTGTCCTCTAAAATCAAGATTATGTTTATCTGTTTGGGGGAAAGTAATATGTTTGTATACACAAATGTTTTCCTTTGAACTAATACATACTTAAAGTCCATGTGCCTTATACTATTGTGTAACATGAGGGCCGGCTTGTTGGGGTTTCTATCCTGCTGGTAACCCACAACCAGCAAATCACAAAGAAAATCACACACAAGAATCCATAAGATTATAAACTGATTGGCCCATTAGGTCAGGCTTCTTGTTAACTCTTATAACTTATGTTACCCCATTATCCTTATCTACATTAGCCACATGGCTCTGTACCTTTCTCAGCTGGGCAAGTTACATGCTGCCTCTTCGGTGGTCTGCGCAGGAGTGTGGAGGGAGCTTCCTGTTTTCCCAGAATACTCCCAGTCTCTTTGTTCCACCCCTACTTCCTGTCTGGCTTTCCTGCCTATACTGGCTGCCTGGCCAATCAGCGTTTTATTAAAATATGATTAACAGAATACAGACAATTCTCCCACACCACTATTGCACTGATAATTGACCTCTACTTTAAATGCATGTAACAAACTACTTGTCATAAAATATATTGATGCCCCTTATAACTACTGGTATATTTGATGTCCATAAAGGAAATCTGGGAAAACAACTGAAGCATCAAGCTTATGACTAATTACCTGAGGGTTTGATCATATTTTCTTTAATCTCTTCAGCTAGTTACTATAGGGAAATTTCCTGATTTAAAGATTTGAGACTGGTGACACTCAGAAAAAAACAACACCTCAAAGTTTATAGAGCTAGTAAAATGTAAACTTAGACCTGTGGTCTTCTGTAAATCTGTCCTCAGTACCAGCTTTGAAATATTTTGTAAGGTTTTAGTTAGTAGACAGATTTCTTTCGTGAGAGGAAAGGGAAAAAATTAACAAGAGTTAGTCACCTAGAAAACAAAAGGTGGAGTGGAAGTGGAAGGATTGCTCTCCTGAATTCAGGGAACTCCAGTCACAGGTAAAAAGCATTGATGTTTTCATTTTAACAATAATGCTTCCAAGATTTTAAGGCTCCATCTGCTAATATCTGTTCTACGAGGAATTACTGAGTGCTCTCACTCTTTCTGTACAAATGATCACATGGTGTTGATGTGGAGGAAGGGATAGTACCCCGAAGCAACCTAAAGACTATGTCAACCCAAGTAAATGGAAGGGTAGTCTCTCATACCACACTATTTAAAATAGTAGCAAATCCATGATCATTGTATTTACAGCACATGAAATAATTTGTGAATCTTTTAGTAAATAATCCTACACTAGCTTGTGAATGATTTATATGCATGCTTGTAATTTCAGTTTTGCTGCTTATAGTTTATGATGGCATTTGGTTTCTATGTGTTGATGTATACCACATAAATTCTGTTCGTTTTTGAGTTGTATTTTGTAGCCTGAAATTGTTTTTTTTTATTAGATCATCCATATTGGCTTCAAAGGAATATATGTATTCCTTTGAATATATATGTGCATTTATACATGCATATACATACATATTGGACTGGAAAGATGTTTCAGTGGACATGAGCATTTGGTCACAAACATGAGGGCTCAAGTTTGGATCCTATCACTCACATAAATGAAGAACCAGCACTGCTGGAAGTAAAGAAAGAAGGATTATTAGAACTTTTTGGATGCCAGACTAACTACTGGTCCAGTGAGAAACACTTTTTTAGGAGAATAAGTCTGAGAGTGATTGGACAGGGCTTCTGTGAGTACAGGCACAGAGGCTATACAAACACATACCTGAAGCACAATTAAGAAAAACTCAAAGATGGATATTGGGTTTCAACCTGAAGACCATTAAAGCAAAGCAGACAACCACTGGCTCTTACCTGGGCCTCAGTCCTAAATTGATGATCCTGTCTCCAGGGAATCTCAGAGTAAGATTGAGTCTGAAAGCTGTCCTCTCTAGTTCTGGGATTGAGGGTGTGCACCACTACTGCCTGGTTACTATGACAAGCTAGTGTGGCTACTGGAATTAAAGGTGTGTGTCAATGCTGCCTGGTCTGTAAGACTGGCCAATGTCACTGTTTTACTTTTCTGATTTTCAGGCAAGCTTTATTTATTAAAATACAAATAAAAGGCCACTGCACATGCCTATATGTATATATTATACAATACATGAATATATATGTAAGTATATATATATATATATATGGATGAACATGAACAAAAAAGAATGTTTGCATTTTTTTATTAGGTTCAGTTTATTAATTGTGCACTTTAAATCTTTAAATATGCAGCCTTTACTTCCAAAGCCCTATGCAACTGCATAACATTTTTCCAATCTGAGTTTTCAAAACAAAATATTTGGTTCCTTTACATTTCATAGTTGGTTTATGTTTGACATCTATACCTTCTAGGGGTATGATTGATTATATTTAACCATGTATGTTATTATACCTGATCTAATACGTTTCTAAAGAGAAGATTCAAAGTTCCATAATAATCAAATAGATTAGAAGAAACTCCTCCAACAAAAGTCACTATTAACAGAAAAGTGATAAAAAAGAATATGTTAAATAGTTAAAATATAAAGCAAAGGCGCTGACAGAATTGCAACAATACATGCACGCGCGCCCGCGCGCGCACACACACACACACACACACACACACACACACACAGAGAGAGAGAGAGAGAGAGAGAGAGAGAGAGAGAGAAGTTGACTTTTTGGAGTTGTTATAAGCACTATAGTTACTTTGGATTTTTGCAACCAAAGAATTTGAGTCATGGAGAGAACATTTGAGATTCTGATAATTAATAAGAATGTCAACTAGTCAAAGATCAGATCAAGGTTTTCCAGGACCCATAGGTGAAGGAAGATAAACCATCATTTCTGAAATGACATAGAACCTAGCCTTTCAGTTTTACCTTATCAATGGCCTCCATCCCATAGCATTATAATCAGAGTAGACCTACAGATCCCTGTTTTACTAGGCCACAAATTGGATTTAGTTCCAGGGAACTTGGAACTTTTGTCACTCTAGTGTACCTGCAGTCAGAATGTTTATGGTTTTATACAGATTATAGCTTGCTACTTCTGCCAATTCCAAAAATCCAAGGTTGCTGTGAAAAAAAATCATGATTAAGGAAATCTCCTCCTCTTATGTGCACAGACCACATTTGACAGAAAATACTTTATTTGTTATAATGAAATCTTTGATTCTGATGTAACATACAAACAAAATTAGAAAATTATTTACTTAGGAAAAGTTCCTGCATTTTCCAAGCATCTTCTATGCCCCAATCTCACAACTGTACTTCTTTATCAATGATTTTGGACCTTCATCTAGGCCCCAGCTCTATAGAAATAATCACAAAAGGTTCACAGCACAACACTTCCAAGTTACAGTTATTTCTATTGCCCATTTCTGTGGCTGTTTTTAATCAATCTGCTAAAACAGAATCTTTTGCTTAAGATTCTCCAAAACCTAGAATTAACCTTTACTTATTCTTTGTTTTCTTTTAAGCTTAATCAATGCAAATAGTACACCAGAATCTATTTAAGGTGTATTCAATAAAATGTATACTTGCTATTGCATAAACTCATATGTATGCTCCTGTACAGAATCTTGTGAACTACCATGGGGTCTTTTGTTCTTAATTATAATATTGCTTCATTAGAAAGCATGTACAAAAGGATGACATCTAGAAAATCAAGTACCTTGGAAAAATTCTTTGATACTTCCACATTTCCTGGCATGAAAAAATAAATGCATTACAGCAATTGTCCTCAGAGAATTGTTCAAGAATCACCAAGATAATATTTAAATTGTAAATAAAAGCAGTTATGACAATTCATGTTGCATGAAGATTCCACATATAAACAAAGGCAAAGCTACCCAATATAAATCAGTAAGACACAGAAGCTTGTAGAGAATGAGCCACCACATTCATGATCATCACAGTTTGAAACATAAGCATCTGAGGTTGCAAAAATAGAAATCTGCAGCCCCTATTTGATTAAGTGTCTGCCTTGCAATTAATAGTTAATCAATACTTCTTAGACTCAGTTTCACCTCTGTTTCTTAATTATTTTCAATTGACTTTTTTCTTCTGATAATGGGAAGATTATCATATCCTTTATCACTACAGGGAAATCATTAGTAACAAATTCTAGAATGGATTTCCTTCCTTAAGGACTGTGTACCTGGGATATATAATATAATAATGTTTTTAGTTATCCTTGACTAGATTGATCATAAAAATGGAGTTTTATAAACAGTTGAGGAAAGATACTTAGTATGGGAAATATGACTTAAAATATGTGAATTGAAGCTTGGTAAAAAAAAATATAAGGGTTTAGAACCGTGGTGGTTAATGTCACTGTGCAGTTAGTAGAATCACCTGAAAGGTGTGCCTCTAAACATGATAGTGGCCTGGAGGTTGAGTTAAACCAAGGTGCCACTATTTTCTGACTGGGACGCTGAACTACAGAAATGGAGAAAGGGACTTGAGCAGCAGTAGACATTCATTGCTCTCTGCTTCCTGATTGTGGATGCCATGTGACCAATTGCTGCAAGCTTCCGCATGGCTGACTCCTTTGGTACTATGGACCATGTCCTTGAACTGGGAACCAAAATCAACTCTTCTTTTACATTCCATTTTTTAAAAAAAATTTTTAGAGCATCCAGAAAGGAGTGCAACAGAGAAATCAGATAGTCACGGACATTTTCAGATACGACCAATGTAGAAAGTAGAGATTCAAGAAAAGTCAAAAAGCCCTAACCAGAATGACTCTCGTGAAAAAGTCAGCTTCTTATTTATTTATTTATTTATTTACTACAATTTTCAATTATTTTTAACACAGAAATTTTATTCCAACTCATAAATAAAAACATAACACAAATGGATTAAGGAAGACATTCAAACACGTGCCCCATCCCAGATTTTATATATTTCAGTAAAAGCTGATGTGGTTTGAATGACTTTTCTGGAATAGCGGAGTTTCACTTGGTATGAAGATATTTTTCAAAGGACATTAGTGTTTATTACAGTCATTTGAACCTAAAGTAAACAGAATAATTAGAAACAAATGTCCACTATAAGGAAGGGGTGGCATGTTAAGTATGTATTTCTTCTGAGATGTAGCATTACCTCTTGGGGAGGGAGCACAAAAGACTCAGTAACCTCACAAAACTTATAAAATTAATAAAGTTGCAAGAGTCAGTTGCCCCCTACAGGTATAAGAGCCGAAAACAACCACTGGGATGAGGAGACCAGTGGAGCTGCCTAAAATATGTAAAGTGATGTTAAAGAGAGCAACCTCCTAAGACATCACTAACACAACACAGCTGTCTTTGTTCACCTTTGCTCTATGCTCCTGTGAATAACTCAATAAGATGACTGGTTTGCTAGGCTAACCAGAAAAATATCAGATTTTTGGTCTGTTGATGCCTTGTCTGGAGGAGTACACGCTTGCTTGTCACGTCTCCACAGCAAAAGTCACAGTGTATGACAGTAACAAAGAGACAAAAGCCAATCCAACTCAAAGTATCACATGACTACTAATGATTCCTTGAGATTCCCCTTCTCTTATGGACTTCCTTCTCTTCCACCTATTCCTTCTTATTCTTAGGAGACTATTTTTCTCCCACACTCTCTCTTTCCCTTGTTGCCTTCTTCTTGTTTTGTTTCTAATTATTTATGATCGACATTATTTTGGCTGTGTTCATTTTACAAAGTGAAGCATGATGATTTTATAACTTCTTAAACTGTAAAATTGTCTGCGTGTATCGTTTAAGAAGAATATCTTCTTAGAGAGATTAGAATCAATTAGCTTATAAAACAGTCTGGACATAGAAACCTGTCAATGATATGTCATGTTACTCAGTTTTTTAAATTATGTGTCTATTGAAATTTCTTTCTTTCTTTGTAGTCATTTGGAAGATTTTTTTAAAGTATCATAATATCAAACAAATTTTAAATATGCATAATACTATTAGATACCTTAAAAAATAAGTTTGCTCACTAAGCAGGCATTTTAGTGCGTTCAAGCTCCTGTAAGACATTATCATAGTCTGGTTGTCTGAAACAATAAACTTTTCTTTCCTTCAGGTCTAGAGACTGAAGTGTACTGTAAGCTGCTGCCAAATGTGAAGTTTGATGACTGTTTCTTCCTGGAATGCAGATGCAAACGTCTTTATATATCCTTATGAGGCAGAGAGAAGAGGGAAGCAGAACAATCTCTTGACTCTTGTCCTACAAAAAACACTAATCTCATTCATGAGGGTTAAACTCCCATGATACAATTACCTAATTATGGATTACCCCATACCAACTTATGTTAGCCAGACTTCCTGCCCAGTTCACCACATCAAAATGTCGGTTGCTCATAACAAAGAATGCCTTTTCTTACTTATTTTATAGTTCTAAAGCTATAGTTTCTTCTGGTCTGTTCAGAGTCATGTGTCTTCTCACTGTCGACCTTACCTGGAGGAGGAAGCTTGATTCACAGCCCAACTCTTACCTTAACAGGAAGGAGGAGCAAGAACTCAAACAGAATCCTGCAATACTCGCTTATCGCTCTCTCAGGTTAGCCAGGTTCAAGTCCCCACACTTACACTGTGGCTAATGAGGTTTAACTCCAAATCTGATGTTCTGGCCTCTGTTGGTCCTGGATGCATGTGGCTCACAGTCACTCACAGGCAAACACCTATGCACAGCGAACATATACATAAATAAAATCTTAGAAATAAAAAGTGTAATGGCCAGGCCCTCACTTCGTATATAGAACATTCAAGACATTTTGGAATTTCTCCCCTTTTGCTCATTGAAAATGAGAATTCTATATAGATTTCTTCAAATCCTGGAATTTCTGGGATAAGTTGTTCACCTCTTCTTTTAAAAGAGTCAAATCTTGGAACTGCAGAGCTAATTCAGCAGTTAAGAGACTATATGTTTTTATAAAGGACTGGGATTCAGTATTCAGCATCCATGTTAACCAGCTCACAATTGCTTGTAACTCCAGCTCCAGAAATTTTGCCTTCTTGCATCCATGGGCATTGCATTCACCCACACAAACTTGCACATGTGCACATAAATGCACTTAAAATTAAAAAAAATCTTTTTAAAAGAACAAAAATCTTATATTCATCTGTTATATGAAAATATTTCAATAAGGTAAAAGTAAAAAAAGATATTCATTTTGACATAATTTTCCCATAGCCATGTGTTTAGATAGATTATCTATTTTGTAGATCATTGAATTGACCAGATTTACCAAATATGTCTCCATAGTTTCAAATTGGTTGCTGTTTTTTAACTTTTACTAACTGTCAACCTTACACTCAATATGTTATCCAAACTGGATGCCACATGTATAGTATCTTTTGCTGCTGTATTTGTTTTGTGTGGCAATCCTGCTTATATTAATTTACATGGAGTCAGCTTTCTGTCATATCAGAGAGACGTTGGGTGACTTTTGACTTTGAAGCACAGGATAAATGAATAGAGGCTATATTGGACATGCTCATTCATCAAGGCAAAGAGGAATAGTAAGTCCAGAAGCCAATGAATGTGATTTTACTGAAGTCTGTTAAGAAGGGGAAATGATTTACTTTGAGGACATGTTCTTGTTTTTTGTATTTCTGAATTTCTACAGTTCAATTCCAGGTCTTTTCTGTCCTCTTGTGATGATGGAATTTACAAAACAATCCCACACTAGTACAGAATTATGAATAATAAAAGGGTTATTTATTTAAAGGGAAAACTTACAGATCACTGTCCTAGATAACAATCCTCTGCCACTGTGTGAACATGAACAAAGTTTAGCAGCTGGAGCAGGAGCAAAGCAAGATAGCAGGTTCACATTTACATCTGCTTTTTACAGTAACAGAGACTTTGCCTATGTGGGCTGGTATCTTAAAGGCTATTGTCTGAAGGAGCAGAATGTGCTCCCACAGCATCTCCCCCTTTTGTTTAAATAAGAGAGTTCCAAACCCAATACAAAGATATATACACTAGAAATAGATATCAAGTATAATTAGAATTACAACCAGCATAAACAATATTAAGCAAGGAATATATGCTAAATGTTTTAGTAAACATCCTATCCTAAGGAGTCTAAGTCTTGTATAGGAAATGGCTTGGCTATATCATAAGAGGACAGTAACTATGGCTATCTAATCTTCAACAACATCAATAATTAATACCTGTATAACTTAAAGACTAAAACTTCATGTCAGAATATTAAATAATCTGTAAACAAATATGGAACCAAAGAAATCAATGATCTCAAAATGTAAATAATCTCTGAGTATCCTGCTCAGAGGTAGGAATAATATATATTGCATATATACAAAAATAACCTAAACAGAGAGAGAAACATGCATATATATAATCTGACAGAATAACTTTGCATAGGTGTACAAATAATGCAAATAACAACAGTATAATTTGAACTGGTATCAACATACAAAAACTATACCAATGGAAATTATCTATAAATAATAGCTCACAAGTATTCACTCTATTAGCCACTGTTATTATCCCCCTTTTCTTCTTTGGACAAACATAGTTTTCACCTCAACCCTCTATCTATAATAGATAGATAATAGTATCTATTATCTAGTAATAATCAACAACCCATAAACAGTGTTCCCAACCATTTTTGTGTTAGGGGGTGTCATCCTCTAGAATTGCTTCCCACTGTCATGGTGGTGATGTTCTCTTAATGGGATCCTGCAAAATAAAGTGATGGTTAAGTTTCAAAATTACTGTCTAGTATAGTTGCAAACAATTCCTGAGCAGAGCAGTTGATAGAGTTTTTTTTCCAAAGTTCTTATTTGGAGTTCTGGCCAAACATCATGAGAAGGTGAACCATTTCAGCAGCTGGTACCCAAAAAATTCTTCTTATAGTAGAGCTGTCAACATCACAATGTCATCTCAACTAGGTAGAGTTCTTTCTGTGGGGCCCCATTTTCTTCCCGGAAACTTCAAAGATTACTACAGGAAAATGATCTGTAGGAAAATCTATAGTTCATTGTGGAAAACTTAAACATCATTCATATAAACATACATTCAATGAAGAATATGATACAGACAAAATAGAGATGAAGAAAGAAAATTATCCCTGAAGTAATATATACAAGGATGCATGTCACATAAAGAAAAAATGCAAAAGATGAATCTTCTGGTGCTAGATAAAATTACAAACTTCAAAGTAAACTCAGTAATTAAATACATAATTTAAATATGCATTAGTTTAATTTAGTGGACTTTCATGAATTTTATATGAGAATAGAAAGGTAAAGGAAATATAGCCATAGCAATGAGCTGATTATATGTCTTGAATTCTCAATACTTTTCTCCCAGCAAAATAATCCATTTCTGAAAGGAATGGATACATCTAGATGTGGTGCTGTGTATTATCAGATGAGCATAAAAAATAGTCTCCTGTCACAAAGGTGGTTACAGAAATAGACTTATACCATAGGAAACAGAAAGGTAGTTTAAAAGACTTTAAATTTGCTAAGTTTTAGAAATCTTGACCTTGGACTTAAGTAACAATAGTAATTTAATATGACTCAATAAGTAAAATAAAGTACAATGTCATTTTACAAGAGACAGATACATACTTATAAAAAAGCAAATTTTACTCTCATATACTAAAATGAAAAATTCTGGTGTGATGGGAACGAGGAACAGAGAACTACCATTGTGCAAACAGGAAAGAAGTAATTGGTTCAGATCCAAATAGCTCTGATTTCTAAAAACAGTGGTTGAAATATTTGCTAAAAATTATTTTGAAAAATTATGAATATATAGACAAATCACATAAATCTGAGTGTTTTCCAGGGCATACATATGTGTGCACATATGTGTGTAACTGTGGGTGTGTGTATACACATTACTTATATTATTCCATTCACATTTTATTGCATGCGAATTATCATACATTATAATATCAGAAATATATATTAGGTAACCGAATTCAGGTCCTACCACAGAACCCATAAATCCTTGATACTTTTCTCAGGAATGGCAGTAGCTTTGATTCTAAAGTGGCTACTGTATAGCTTCGGGTTAAGGGCTAAACAACAGAAAGCTATGCAGTTATTAGAAGAACTGAACTTTCAGCCACTCCTAAAATTTTTAAGTTTGGAAAGAGGAGCTGTCAGTGGAGTTAATAATCAGTTACACTCATGGAATGAAACTCCTGTAAAAGTCTAAACTATGAGATGATGAGCCCCGAACTGAAACTACCCATGTGTCCAATGAAAAACACACACCAATTCATGGAGACGGAAGTTCTTCTTCTTGGAAAACTGTAGGCCTATGAATCCGTACATTGGACAGTTCATAAATCTTTCAAATACACTGTTAAATGTAAAAAAATGTCCCCTTGAGCTCTAAAAGCAGTGATATCTGATCTAGGGTTACAAGAATTTTCAGTTTGCAAACAAGTTTGCCAGAAACTTAAATGCCCACCCTCAGAAATTACTATATAATGTGATGAGTTTTGACACAATTATGTAACCCTACAATGCCATCATTCTGTGAGGTATGAAAAGGAATGCTCCTATGGCTCACATATTTCAATAAGTAGTCACTAGGGCATGGATCCTCTAAGAGAGATGGCCTTGTTGGAGTAGGTGTCGACTTGTTGAAAGAAGTGTGTCATTGGGGGTGTTTCAAGCCATGCCAGTGACTCCTTTTTCAGTGCTTGGCGTTCCAGATAGAATGTTTGGATCACTTCTCCATCATCATGTCTGACTTTATGCTGCCATACTCCCTGCCATGATGACAATGAATGAAACCTCTGAACTGTCAGAAGGTTCCAATTTCAAGGTTTCTTTTAACATAATCTTTAAAAGAATTTCTTTTAAAGATTATCTATTCACAGCAGGAGAACAGTGACTAAGAAACATTCAAAAGAGTTTGCAACTGCATCTTCTTGGGTAAGATCTCTAACAACCTCCCAAAGCAATCACTTTGCTGATTTTCCCAATACACATGAGTTTTTGTTAATTTTTTTATTAATTAGTTAATATTTTCCCAGCCTATTACAGTTTCTTCTCCCTTTTCTTCTAATTCCTCTCCCCAGTCTCCCATTTCTTCACCCACATCTCTTCCTTCCACTTTCTGTTCAGGAAAGTGTAGGCCTCCCTTGGCTATCAGCCAGACATGGTATATCAAGTCACAGGAAGACTAAGTACCTTTTCACCTATTGAGACTGGACAAGGCAAGAAGGTAGGAGGAAGGGGTCCCAAAAGCAGGTAACAGAATCAGAGACAGACCCTGCTCCCACTGTTAGGAGTCCCACAAGCACACCAAAGTATAGAACTGTAATATAATATGCATAGGGCCTATGTCAATCCCATGCAGGAGCTCTGGTTTGATGGTTCAATTTCAGCGAGCCCCTATGAGCCCATACACATGGATTTTTAATACTTGGTATAAATAAAATCTGTATTTAATACTTGGTACAAATAAAATCTTTATTTGATACTTGTACAAATACTTTTGTACTTTGTACAAAAAAAATTTGTACAGATACTTGATTCAGTCTTTTAAATAAAGTACTTCTTTGCAGTCTATATTTTTTGAGGTCATTTGTTTGTATTGAGTAGGAGTCATTCATTTGCACACAAATAAACAATGGCTACCTACATTTCAAATGATTTGTATTTAGGGTATTTCTAGTTTGGGTCTTTAGAAGTTGATGGACTACAAATATTTTTTTGTGTAGTTTTATGAATATGTCTTTTCATTTATGTTTGTTAAATTCCTAGAAATATATAAACTATACATTTCTATATAGTGGATGTAAGTTTGGTTTATAACAAACAAACAAAGTGACATGATTTTTCCCACATCAGTATGACTTCCAAGTCTGTGCTCTTAACGATCTCACTGAGTTGAGGTGGGCTCAGCAAGAAAAGATGGACTTTTCTGAATAGAATCTTTAGATAAAAATAGTTCAGATTAAAATAATGATATAGACATGAGTATAAGAGCATAGACTTGTGGAGTTCATATTACTTATCAGAGAAAGTAGAGGCTGTGATAAGAGATAGTGTTGTGAATGTATCCAAATCATATCACAGAGAGGTGCTTAATCAGAGTATTAAATATTTGTGATATAAAGACATGAAAATTAGATATCCTTGTGTGTTTAAGAGGCAGGAGTAACTATTCATTTCAGATGCCACTTCTACAGGTAGTATGTTCTGCATGCTATAAGTGGACACTGCAGTGGTACTACAAGTTGTTGGAGAAGGTTTGTGCAAGACCAGAGACAATGCAATATTAGGAAAGAGAAGCACATCTAGAGAAACACTGTATAAGACAATTCCAAAGGATTTTGGGATTGATTAGATATAGTTTTGTAGAAGACTATTGACTACTCACTATTAATCAAAATTTGAGCAATTGGAAATCTGTTTTTTTTCCTTCACTAAACAGAGAACTTCAAAAATAAATAAATAGAGCTAGGAATCATGAAACATCAAATAGTACCACACCTACTAGAAAATATAAGAATTTTGCCTCAATATCTCATAATTAGGTTCTCATTCTAACCATATTTATATGTTCTAGGTTTTACATGAGAATGAAAATATTTAAATTATTTTGTAATAAGAAAAATATTATTTCAGTTCTGAGTGGGTATCATATTCCAATTACATTTGTCATCAGAGAACCTTCATCCAGGAACTGATGAAAACAAATGCAAAAACCCACATTCCAACATTAGACTGAGCTCAGGAATTCTGCTGAAGACATGAAGGAAGGATTGTAGGAGACAGACATTAAGGACATCACAAGAAAACCCACAGAAACAACTAACATGGGCTCATAGGAACTCACAGACTCTGAATCAACAACCAGGGAGCCTGTACGGGATCAAACTAGACCCTCCACTACTAACTGTCTATATGTGACAGTTATATTGGTTGATCTACTTTTGAGACTCATAAAAATTGGAGCAGGAGCTGTCCCTAATGCTTCGGCTGGCTCTTGGAAACCGATTCCTCATATTGGATTGACTTGCATGGCCTTAATACAAAGGGTTGAGCTCAGTCTTATGGTAACTAGATATTCCATACTTTGCTGAGAGCCATGGGAGGCCTGCCCCTGTCTGAACAGAAACAGAGGAGAGTGGTTTGGAAAGGGGGAGGCAGAGGGGGAGGTGAGCTGAGGGACGGGGAGGAAAAGGAGGTCGGGGAAACTGAGGTTAGGACATAAAATAAATACATTTTAAAAAGTAATCTGTCAAGTAATTTCTGAAATCAATTTATTCAGAAAATATAACAAGGATGTTCTTCCATTGTAAAAAATATATAGTGGTTTTTAAATTTATCTAAAAATATCACATTTTATATTTCTTTATAACTGATTAGAAAATCATTGTGTATACGCACCATACTTTCATTATCCATTCATCAATTGAAGGATATTTAGATTGTTTTCTAACAATTGTGAATATGGTGACAACGAATACTGCTGAGCAAGTATCAGTTGATCAGAAGCCCTAGTCTTTGGGGGCATAGTCCAAGGAGTTGTATAGCTGTAGCATATAGTATATTTATTAATTAGCTTTTTGAGAATTAGCCACACTATTTTCATAGTGACAGTACCAGATTGCAATTCCATCAATAGTCAGTGAAGGTTCCCTTTTCTCCCCATCTTTACCAGTATGTGATCTGTTATTTTCTTGATCATAGTCGACCTTACTGGGCTAAAACAAAACCATAATCGATTTTTATTTGTGTTCTAATTGCTAAAAATGTTGAACACTTTTAAGGATATTTCTTATCCATTTATTTCTTTTGCAGACTCTCTTTTCAGCTCCATAGCCCATTTTTAAATAGCTCATATGTTTAGTTGATTCTATTTTTTCTTGGTATAGTCTGGGTATAATCAGATTTGGAGCTAGCAAAGATTCTTTCCTATTTTATGAGTTTCCAATTGACTCAACAACAACAACAACAATAACAACCAGAACAACAACAACAAAACATAATAACTCAGGTGATTAAAAGTTAGGCAATTTAGGGGGCAGAGATAGTTCCATAGAGGTACCAAGTTTGGTTCCCAGCACCTACATGGTGGCTTTACCTGTGTGTAAACTAGTTCCAGAAGACCCAACAGAGGTAAGAGGCATTAAGTCCCCTTGGAGCTAGGGTCACTGGCAGTTCTGAGCCATATGATTTGAGTGAAGGGAACTGAAGATGGGTCCTTCTGTGTTATACGGAAGTTTTTCAGTTTTATGAGGTCTCAGTTGACAACTATTTGCTTGAAATCCAGAGTGAACTGAGTCCTATTCAGAAAGTCCTCTCCAGCACTTATGTTTTAGGACATGAGGTGCTTGTACTTGCATATAAGCACTAGAGTAGTCAGAATTGTTAAATCCATGTTACTGCTGCTTTGTTTTGTTTTACAAAGAAAGAAAATGACACCTGTTCACCCAGAAGGCTGGAGTGGATATTGTCTAACGACCTTCTGATTCTTTGCTATTCTGTGAATTCAACCTTCACCTGAAAACCCCAGAATCCTGAGCATTGTTTTTTTAGTTATTACAATGCATATCACAACTTCTGCCCTCAGAGGTTCTATCCTGAGTATTGTTTCTCAGTCAATAGAACTCATCTTTATTCCTATTACAAGTCCCTCCTCCCAAGGTCCAGACTCCTGAGCATTGTTTATCAGTCAATAGAATTCATTCTTGTATAAAAGATCACCGGTGCTTTGTTTAAGAAATGTACGTTGCAAAGGAGCTTTGATGAAGGCATGCCTAATGCTTTGTTGTGATAATTGTCATGGAAAAAAAGGGTTTCCAAAGGTTTTCTGGGCTTAAACATGTAAGAAAAATAAATCTGTTATTAAGATGCCAAAAGTTTTTTACCTAGCCCCTGCTTTTGTGCTGACCTTAGTTTCATTTTTTTATCACCCTCATGGCCATGAAACTTACAAGGACCCTGCATTATGTAATTTTTTCTTTCACTTCTAGCATTTTAGAATTCACATTGAGAGGATTAATCCACTCTGAGTTGATTTTTGTTCATTGTAATAGATACGACTCCAGTACCATTCTTCTTCATGTGGACATCCAGTTTATCCAGCTCTACATGCCCAAATAAAAATAGGAAAGAACAAAAATGCATAATGCAACTCAAGAATTTTGGGTTAAGGGAGGACAAGCTCACCTCAAATGGGAAGAAATCATAAGAAGAACTAATGAAAGTAAAAACAGAAATCAATAAAATGGAAACAAGAAAACAATAGACACAACCATTGAATCTTGGACCTGGTTCCTTTAGAAGATAAACAAATTTAATGGCCTTTGGTACAATTAGCAAAAAGAAACAAGAAGACCTAAACAGCACACTAATGGATAAACAGGGAGGCATTACAACAGACACCAATGCAAATTAAAGAGATACAAATAGGAATGCCAGATGATTCCTCTTTGAGGGAATATAGTATTGCAGATAACAGATCAAAAATAGTTCTACCACAAATCCAGAAATGATCAGCAATTTCAGAAAAGTTCTGGAATATATGTAAAATTTCACAAATTAGTAGTCTGTCTATTGTCCAATAGCAAACACATTAGGAAAGAAAACATGGAAATACTCCTATCACAATATTCTAAAAGGAATAAAATATGCAGAAATAAAAAAAGCAAGGAAGTGAAATATTTTTACAATGAAAACATTACATTCCTGAAAAAGGAGGCTGAGAAAGAGATTAGAATACATAAAGCCACACATGCTTGGGGATTAGTATAATGAATACTGTGAAGTTGGGTGTTCTACCAATTTATTGATATGATGTAATATGATATAATAATATAATAATATAAATCCTCATGAATTATATGATATGATATAATAAATAATATAATAATATAAATCCTCATGAACACTCTTCACAGAACTTCACAGAACTTTAAATCACAAAAGATCATGGATAGCTAAAGCCGTCCTGAGCAGAAATAACAATGCTGAAGGGATTTTACTACCAGATTTCAAGTATATTACAGAGCCGTAAAAACAAAAACAGACTGGTACTAACATAAAAACATACAGGCAGGTGAAAGAAACAAAATAAAAGACACAAACAAGATGCATAAAACCAAAATTGTCTGTCATTTTACAAAGACGCTAAAAATATACTAAAGAAAAGATACAGCCTTCAACAAATGGTGATGGAAATTACTTTAAAAACTGGTCTGTTCTGCCAAATTCCTATGACTCTTACTCACATTTGATGGATGGCCTCTAAGCAATGTACTTCTCATAAAAATATTCTGGAACATAAAAAAAAAGTCTAAGAGAAAATTGAAGCCTAATTACTAGAATCTGCATTGGCAAATTTTCATAGCTTCCTAGATTCTATTGGCCAAAATTTGCTCCAGAGGTAATAATTATCTCGTATTTCTGTCCTAAGATAAAAGAAAGGGCCAAGGATTTATGTGTGCTAATCTAATAACAAAAAGAGCACTTAAATGGTCTACACAATTGGTGTGTGGGGTGTCGACTCTACCCTGAGTTTCTCATTTTCACAACTCATTATTTCATTGTCTCTTGGAAAGCTCAATTTATTTGTCCTTGACAACCGCATTCTTAACCTTAGCTCCATGTCATGGTCTTCCTTGTGTAGGCACAACTTTACCCAGCTTGAGTCATTCCTCATAAAGAAAAGCAATTCGTTAGTCACTCCATTTCTCTTAGGTTCAGGCTATAGAAAGTAAGCATCATTGTTCCTGGCATAAGACCTATAATTTTGCTAGGCATCTGTTTCCTTTTTCTAAAAGCACTTTGAAATAGCGTAAGAAGGTTTTAAATGAAAACTAATCCGTGTGACTAAATTGCTGCTAAACAAAGAGTTTCTTTCTCCATAGCACATGGATCACAAATCCTTTAGATAAGTAATTTATTATGATTGGAGAAAGTCCTTGTAAATACTAGTAAGCGAGATGGAGAATAATAAGGATTTCGGCACTAGCATTTCTTATTACCTAGTCAGTGCATCATATATAAGCCAATTCTATTGTTTCAGAGAGCATTCTTCAGATTGATCGTCTTTTGGGATTCTTTTCATTTTTAACTCTTGCTCAACAAACCTTTTATATACAATGTAGCCCCAGGTGCATATATATAATCCATCACATTATAATCTCAGATACAGAGTTATAGGAAAACATTTTGTGTTGTTCTGGCTCTCAGGACTTAGGGTCATCCTGGTGGGGTTTGAAGTTCAATTTATGTGTCCTTAATAATCACTCAATATTTTGTGCTTTAGAGTCTCTGGATAAAGCATGAAAAATATGGCTCCTAAAGTACAGGATAGTTGTATATTTAAAAAAAAGCTGCCATGAAACAAAGAAACAAAGAAACAAAAAACCAAGAAAAAACAAAAAAGATCTTTTCAGAAAAATGTAAAAATTTGGACTATTTCCTGGCATATATAAGCATGTAATTACATATTTATATATTAATATATATGTATAAATGCATATACATATATACATATAAACTTTTCATAGGCCTATATGTATGCATATAAACACATACAAATTTATCATATATGTGTGTTTGTATGTGTGTGTGTTTGTGTGTGGAATTCATTATACAGGATTTCTGTTGAAGTGACTGAATGTGAGAAGGCATTTATCACATAATTTTCTTACCTTTGCATTACTTGTTGTATTACACTTTCTATTCTTCTCCAACTGATGAAATATTGCCTATTCTTTAAAGTATATTTTAATTTTTGTAGTGTAAAGTAGAAAACAAAATGAAAAGAGGTGTACATATTCTAAATATTTCATGTAGAAAGTGTGAGAAAAATGTATAAAAATGGCTGAAATAATCAGTCATAATCCATAGAAGGCACAGAAGACTAGGTCATAAGAGAAAACTTCACAATTATATAAAAAAATCCTCATTTTATCAAAGTAAGTCTCTGCACTCCACGGAAGTCTGATAATTTGCCAATAGATATCTAATTAAAAGTAAAGTTATAGGGAAAAATATTTACATCTTTCCATCTACACAGAGCACTGTTTACCAAGTGTGGATGGGACTCAGATATAGTAGAGGGAGACTTGCACTAAAACATAAAGATATAATTAGCATGCGTGTCTTAACTTGAAAAATATGCAGGGAAAAATGAAGTAAAGAAAGGATGGAAGAAGACATTCTGAGGGGGCTTAATTACAAACAGAAAAGAGAATCAGCAAACAGAGAGGGATTCAGATAATGATGTCCTAGTGGTCATCAGTTTCTCTTAAGGGTTCTGATTGGTTTAAGAGAAAACAATTCAGCAACATGACAGATTTCTGTCATAGAAGTAAAACGGATAATCAGTCTATAGGGCTCTTGCTGGAAAGGGTGTCATGAGATCTCATTCTTAATGAATTCATCATTAGTGTAACAAGGGGCATGCCTTGTCTTTTCATTCATTTGTTCAAAAGTGTGTGTGTATCCAGTTTTATAAATCTCTGTACTTAGTTTTGGGAATCCCTACATGCTTTTTGATTAGTGAGAGACAAAGGATCTTTCATGCTTTATTTAGCCTATTGATGCCCCAACTCTATCCTCAGTGTCCATCCTAGAGAACTGACTTCGAGACACTGATGCTGGATCTCTGAAAATAAAAGTTTCCTGATTATTACATGAAATAAAAACTCAAAGACTTGATTAATTGGAATTGAAAGAAAGTGGTAACTAAAACTAAAATTATAAAAGTTAATATTATTCAGGTTGAGTACCTTCATCTCTGAGGACACAAGACTGGGAGAAGATCTTCACCAACCTCGCAACAGACAAAGGTCTGATCTCCAAAATATACAAAGAACTAAAGAAACTAAACTTTAAAATGCTAATTAACCCAATTAAAAAATGGGGTACTGAACTGAACAGAGAATTCTCAGCAGAAGAAGTTCAAATGACAAAAAAACACTTAAGATCATGCTTTACCTCCTTAGCGAACAGGGAAATGCAAATCAAAACAACTCTGAGACACCATCTTACACCTGTCAGAATGGCTAAAATCAAAAGCACTAATGATAGCCTTAGCTGGAGAGGATGTGGAGTGAGGGGAACACTCATTGCTGGTGGGAATGCAAACTTGTGCAACCACTTTGGAAATCAGTGTGGCGGTTTCTCAGGAAATTCGGGACCAACCTACCCCAGGATCCAGCAATTCTACTCTTGGGAATATACCCAAGAGATGCCCTATCATACTACAAAAACATTTGTTCAACTATGTTCACAGCAGCACTATTTGTAATAGTCAGAATCTGGAAACAACCTAGGTGCCCCTCAATAGAAGAATGGTTAAAGAAGGTGTGGAACATATACACATTAGAGTTTTACTCAGTGATTAAAAAAAAATGACATTTTGCATGCAAATGGATGGAAATAGAAAACACTATTCTGAGTGAGGTAACCCAGACCCAAAAAGATGAATATGGTATGTACTCACTCATAAGTGGATTCTAGCCATAAATAACGGTCAGTGAGCCTATAATTCGTGGTCCTAGAGAAGTTAATAAGAAGGTGAACCCAAAGAAAAACATATAGTTATCCTCGAGGATATTGGAAGTAGACTAGATTGCCAGACAAAAATTGGGATCTTGTGGGTAAGGGTGGGGTGGGGATAAGGGGACATGGGGAGAGAAAAGTGAGGATGGGAGGATGGGGAGACCCTGGGGGGAATGGGATGGTTGGGATGGAGGAAGGGTGGATATGGGAGCAGGGAAGAAGATATCTTAATTAAGGGAGCCATTTTAGGGTTGACAAGAGACTTGACTCTAGAGGGGTTCCCAGGTCCAAGGAGAGGTCCCTAGCTAGTTCCTTGGGCAGCTGAGAATAGGGCACCTGAACTGGCTCTATCCTATAGCCACACTGATGAATATCTTGCATATCACCATAGAAGCTTCATCTGTCAATGGATGGAGATAGAGACAGAGACCCACATTGGAGCACTGGACTGAGCCCCCAAGGTCCAAATGAGGAGCAGGAGGGAGAACATGAGCAAGGAAGTCAGGACCACGAGGGATGCGCCCACCCACGGAGACAGTGGGGCTGATCTAATGGGAGCTCACCAAGGCCAGCTGGACTGGGACTGAAAAAGCATGGGATCAAACCGGACTCTCTGAACGTGAATGACAATGAGGGCTGACTGAGAAGCCAAGGACAATGGCACTCTTTTGATCCTACTGCATGTACTGGTTTTGTGGGAGCCTAGTCTGGTTGGTTGCGCACCTTCCTGGACCTGGATGGAGGAGGGAGGACCTTAGTTAGACTTCCCACAGGGCAGGGAACCACGACTGCTATTTGGACTGGAGAAGGACTGGGAGAGGAGCTGAGGGAGGGGGAGGGAAATGGGAAGTAGGGAGGAGGCGGAATTTTTGAAATAATAATAATAATAATAATAAATCCCACAACCACAAAAAATAAATAAAATTCAATTTCATAAGAATAAAAAAATTGAAAAACAATGGGTCTATACATATACCTACATACAATGATAATATAAGGATGTACCATTAACAAGTATGATGCTTTAATCTCAAATATTGCATGCAATAAGAAGTTTAAAAATAAAATAGTAAATTATGTTTCTTTAAAAAACATATATTATTTAGAAAAAGATGTATTACATTAATAATCATGTAATATTACTTTGAGAAAAAGCAGCACAGACAGCTGAATAATAATTTAATTTAGCATAAAAAATAATATTTTTATTTTGTAGGGTCTTATCTTCCAAAGCAAACATGAACACAACGTTTCAAATATTTAGTGTGAAACCACAGCAATTTCATCATATTTACTTATTAAAAAATTAGTAATATTATTATTAAAAATCCCAGGTAAAATAAATCTTTCAATGAAACTGAGCTATAAGGCATGCTGAAAAACTGTAATCTGTCAAAACACTATCTTTGACAGAAATCATCCTTAAAATTACAGACTTAATACAATGTGGATCAAGAAAGAGATGTGGCATTTTATCTCATTAAAAATGAACACATTTTTTAAAAAATTTAATTTTGTAGATAAAATTGATTAGGAGAATCAGTAATTTTCAAAAAACTGGCTTATTTTCATACCAGCTGCTGGAAAATTTGTTGAACAAGTTTGAGTTTGGCAAGCATGGCTGCCGCCTGTTTTAAGAATAAAAATATCTGCCCGCACAAAAGATGTCTGTGAAGCTAGAGATATACAGCCTCATATTTTGTATTTCTGATGCTTTTCCTTGTGAGTTTCATTCATATGGAAAGGTATAAGTAATATTACTGGATGAAAGGGAGAGTCCTCAAAATGGTCTACTGCTACACTATATGTGCAGTGATCAATACAACCAATGAGGCACAATTATGTTCTTGCACATAAAGGGTCACATTCCAGATGCACTAACACACATTAAGCAATCAGGAAGATAAGATGGAATCCGTTGGGCTTTCTCACTCTATTCTATCCTTGTTGAATCAGTTATTTCTGAGAATACTGAAACTTTAATAAGCTTTTCTTTATAGTTTGTTTTGAATTATTTCACATGTGCTATTAGCTTTCTCTCTCTCTCTCTCTCTCTCTCTCATTCTCTCTCTCTCATTCTCTCTCTCTCATTCTCTCTCCCTTTTCTTCCAGCCTCCTCCTTCTCCCTCTCCCTTTTCTTCCCTCCTTCCTTCTTTTCTACTTTCTCATTGGCTTTTGAATTATTTGAAAGTCAAAATAATCCTAAGAATTGTGCTTTCTAAATAGCTTTCTATTGAGACTAAATTCATTACCGACTTGCGGTTCAAACCAGACCAAATTCCAGCTCTTAGAAAAGAATGTGTCCCAAATTTTTACCACTAACCAAGCAATTATTAACAACTGATATATGCTGGGAAGGGAAAACTAAATTTTTCCAATAAAGTATTATTGGCGGACCCTATGCCCAAGAGTAGATGGCTTACAGATAATACACTTTATATTTCTTTGGACTTTTCTTTTTTTCCAAGACAGGGCTTCTCTGTAGCTCTGGAGCCTGTTCTGGAACTAGCTCTTGTTTGCCTGCCTCTGCCTCCGGAGTGCTGGGGTTAAAGGCGTGTGCCACCACTGTGCGGATACATTTGTTGATTGCTTTATTTTGTTTAGTATTGTTTTGTATTATGTTCTTTTGCTGTTAATCTTTGTTTTGATTTTCTTTTCTGTCGCTGTTCTCAAGAACGTGAAGTTGGGTGAGTGGAGATGGGATAATCTGGGAGTTGTTGAGGAGGGAAAATAAAATGATCAATCAAAATATATTTCATGACAAAAATAAAAGTATTAATTTAAGCAGGGGACTTTGAAAAAGGCTGCTAAATTATCCAATAAACTCAGATTTTTGAAGAGCAGATGCTCCCAATGCCTTTTGTATGCTGAACTCTTCTGCTACACAAAGTCCTAATGGAGCTATCACGGATCGTTTTGTTCAGTGGCTGGGCTGTCTGTAATCTATTATCACACTTTCCGATGTGCTTCTAGCTTTAACCAGAAATACTCTTTTCAAGCGCCTACAATTTCACTCATCATTTTAAAAGAAAGTATAGACTTCATTATACAGAACATCTCAAAAACGCCAGTAGGATCTTCCACTCCTCTCTTGTTTGGAGAAGTTCTTTTATTTGCGGGATTATTATTTTCACTTGCCTTGGGACATTTAAATTGAAATAAGAAAAGCAAAGTAAAGTTGGTATAACTAAATGAATTTTTATTTATAAATTCAAATCATAGATTGCATTCAATAGTTTTTCCTTCAGGACAAAATACATGCTCCCAGATCAAGATCAAAATATATACTGCTACTTTAAGGAAGAAAAATAGTGCACATATTTTCAATGTGTTTGAGAGCCTATTTTACTTTTCTTTCTCATAGTTTACTGTTATAGAGGCTGTTGACTATTTCTCTTATTTTTAAGCTGAGCAACATAAAATTTACAAATTATAAAATCAAATTATATTTATTACACGAAATTTTGTGTCTTTCTGTAAATCACTATACCCAAGCACACTGTGATAATTGTTTTCAAATGCATCATATTAGCATAAATTTGAATATTTTTCCTTGGAAGAATTTAAATTAATCATTCGTTCTTACTTCTATTTATCACTTTTTCTCTATTAAAAGGAGCATAGTTTCTTGATTGTGCATTGTTAAGAATGGATACTTTTAAATTCTCTCATTATAATATTGTTTTAATTAATAAAAGTATTAAGTGGATTAACCTTTGTCATCATATTATTCTATTAAAATAGTTATGAATAACTTATCTCAAACATATCCTTAGCTATCACATATCATTTTGATCATATAAACTTTAATAATCAACTTGTCCTCTATGTCTATAAGGCCTCCTAAGACTCTCAGTTATATTGTTCCATAACAATTATAGAACTCCTATGAATTATAATTATTCCATTGTTTTACATATTTCTTGTCTACATATATCCCGTAAATTCCATGAGGATACAGGTATTTGTGTTACTCATGCCACTCTAGTCAATATAGTAGTGCAAATTTCAAGGATAACAAACAATTAAAGAAGACGGAAAAAAGAGAGTAAGGTAAATAATGTGATTATATCATAATCTCAAAAACAAAGGATATTGTAAGCAGAGACCACTTGTTCATATCCCAGCTGCCCAGGCCTGAGTAATCACAGAAAAACTATATTAACATCAACACTCTTTGGCCAATAGCACAAGCATTGTCCTGACTAATTCTTATATCTTAAATCAACCCATTTATTTAATCTGTGTATTGCCACTATACTGTAGTTTGCTGGGTAAGTTTCTTGGAGTCTGTCTACTTAAGCAGCTACATGGTATCTCTCTGACTCTACCTATTCTCTCTCTCTCTCTCTCTCTCTCTCTCTCTCTCTCTCTCTCTCTCTCATTATGTATGTATCTTCCACCCTCGCTATATTCTACCCTGCAAAGCTCAAAGCATCTTTATTCATTAGCCAATGGAAATAGCATATATTTAGAAGGACATTTCACATCATCTCTTTTCTGCCTAAATAAAAAGGAAGGTTTTAACCTTAACATTGTAAACTTACATATATAAAAACAGTCATGAAGCAAGAATAATAGTTACAATATGTAGTAAAATTACATTTGGAAAATTAAGGAAAATACTCTGTTATCTATCCCACTTTTGTGGGTCTAAAGTTTAATATATAATTTATCTTTTATCATAACTAAAGAGAACTATAACTGTCTTCAACTCCATCGAAGATGCCTGAAGGATATACTTAATAATAATACTTAAATAAACCAGAAGTACATTGCAAGTAACTTACAAATCTCTAGAATTGAGAGAGAGGCATCTCACTGCCTCAACAGTCACCCAAAGTTCTTCTGTAATGTAGAGGAAACCGTCTTCAGCCTACAGGCCCGTAGTATCCAACAGACTTTTCCATGAAGCAAGAAAATTAAAAGGCTGTTTCACCTATATTGGCAGTTTGTCCATCATTTTCTTCTGTGTCCTGTGGAATGTCTTGCAGACTCTTTTATGAAGCAGGAACCCTGAAGGTCTGTCTCATATTTAGGCAACTTCAGCTTTCATTTTTCTTTGGCTTCTCCATATCCAGTTTGTACAGCATGCCATGAATCAGTACAATTAAAAACAGTTTCTTGCCCAAATGGCTAGCAAATTCCATAAAAAGCCTCTTCGATGTCATCATCCTATTTAAGTACACACACTCTAAGGTGTCACTTTTCAATAAGTTAAAAAAACTATCTATCTGATTTTTGGTTCTTTATTTTTATTATTTTTACAATTCTTGTTCTTTTGCAAAAATCAAATAGAATATCACAGTGTAAGTGATGAAAAAAACATTCAACATTTATTAATGGGCTTTCCTTCAATATCATTGATCAAACATACAACTTCAGATTAAGGTTTATATCTATTTTCTGTTCCTCATGAAAAAAAAATCATGTCTTCTGATGCTAATTCAGACCTCAAAACTTGACCATGGCTAGGTTTAGGGACCCTTTCATAGTGGAGTTCCCAGTGAAGGTTGATAGAAATATCAAACTGGACAGATTTTTTTCCCTTTGAAGAGAACAAACCTTTGCCAAACTGTTTCATTCCTATTTTCTCATAATTTGTGGTTGGCATATTTATTTTCCTGGCAGATACAAACTTTGGTGTAAAAATAGGGATTGTGTAAAACACATGATTATCTTAACAATAGCTATAAGCCATTTGCCATTATAAATATAAAGGACCATCAGAATGTAAGGAAGAAAAAAAATTTTGTATATGATCTTATAGGTTTTTCCAAAAGTATTTGAAATTGATAAATATTTCTTCTTCCCTACCAGTAAGTAAGGCTATGGTATCAACAAGATGGTAAAGCCACAATTTTGACAAGAAATGGAGAATTTCTACCTAGTCGTTTATCAGCATGCAATCAGAACAATAGAAAAGCACTGGATATAGCTAACACACCCTGAGTTTGGAAACTGATTTATTGAGTTATTAATTTGTTAAATATCTGTTGATGGTCTTTTATAGAAAAGTGGAAAAATCATGTACTAGTCTGAGAGGGATGGAGAGAGAAAAGCTCATATAGAGTATATATTGTTCTATACTTTGCCAGTCAATTATAAACAAAAAAGAAGAAAGAAAATGAAATGACTTCCCTATAAAAATAAAAAGTCAATATTCACTAAGATTTACTTCCATATATTGATCATTGTCTTTTTTGTTGTTGTTGTTGTAGGTGGATGATATCTTTACACATTCAAAGATAACCTCGTACTTAGATTCTTGAATCAACATCTTTAGTATTGTATACACCCATATTTCTATTTGATATGACAGCAAGGTTCTAAGGCCATATAAGTGCCTGAGGTGATAGACTACAGCTACCTAACAAAAGGTCAGGATGTTGCTCTGTTCGCTTCTTTGTAATTTGGAGAATGCCTGAAAGTGGTGTCAATTCAAGCCTACGTGACTGAGCTAGCATACGAAGCAGGAAGACATGAAAGCAAGCACAGGTAGATGTAGACATGACTAAAAGCCATTCACCTGGTTACCTAGGAAACAGAGTGCTAATGATTTTACCCCTCAGTTTATGTTTTCATATAAAAACTATTTGGAGAATAAATGAGAGGGATTCTTCAGCATGTGAACTCAGGCTTTCATGAGGGATCACGAAGAGTCTCCCTCCCAATAGAGCCATGTGAGCTGTGTCTTTATTCCTGCACCTCCTTGCTGGTCAAGAGAGGGATAGTTTATATTGGGGTCTGGTTAAGAAAAATAATTTAAGGTCTGGGCTAGCACCAGATCCCGACAGTACTGGAATAAAAAAGTTGTTCTGCCACACCTGTTTTGATTGTGTGATTCTGTCCTTGCTTTAAATCTCATGACAGTGTGCATTTATAAGGTACATCTTTCAAGTTGATATGAAGATTGTATTTCTGGAATAATTTAATTTTGTGTCTCTGAGGGTGAAACCTATAATATTTTCTGTATTAACCCATTCTCTGTTGGTTAAACAAATTATGTGAGGATGGATAATGAGATAAATAGGCTTAACTTATAATTTTATGATTTTAACCCATTCTCTGTTAGTTAAACAAATTATGTGAGGATGGATAGTGAGATAAATTGGCTTAACTTATAATTTTATGATTTAGAAGTACAAGATTAGATAGCCCTATTAATTTGGACCTCTTGAGAACCCAATTGACTGTTCCCAAATCAGAGCAGAATAACATAGGAAAAACCACCTACAGAAATTAACCTATGAAGAAAAATAAACTTGGGGCTGGAGAAACGATGCTTTGGTGTTTAAGAGCACTTGATACACTTCTCCACAATCTGAATTTTGATTCCCAGCACCCACACGATAGCTCACAACCATCCATAGCTCCAGTTCTAGGATATCTGACACCATCTTCTGGCCTTCTTGGGTGACAGGAAAGCACATGGTTCACAGATATACATGCACACAATACCCATTCACATAAAAAAGAGAAAGAAGAAAGAAAAAAGAAAGAAAGAAAGAAATGAGAGAGGGAGTGAGGGAGGGAGAGAGGAAAGAAAGAAAGAACAAAAGAAAGAAAGAAAGAAAGAAAGGAGAGAGGGAGTGAGGGAGGGAGAGAGGAAAGAAAGAAAGAACAAAAGAAAGAAAGAGGGAAAGGGAGAGGGGAGAATAAGTGAGAGAGAGGAAGGAAGGAAGGAAGGGAGGGAGGGAGGGAGGGACGGAGGGAGGGAGGGAGGAAGGAGTGAGGGGAGGGAGTGAGAGAGGGAGGAAAGGAATGAGGGAGGAAAAGAAATAAGATTCTGTGGTTAAATGGAAAAAAACGCTAGATATGTAATGAACAAGGAAAATTGCAGCTGTATTTTGGTACCCATGTCTCCTGAGTGTTAGAATGTACCATTGTAGTAGAACACCTTTGAAATTCCACTTAGGTTCTTCTCTCTTAACCAAAACCACAAGAAACAAGGTAGTTTTCTCAATTGTTGAACTTGTTTAGTGATAAAATATGTGCTTCCTCAAAAGATCCTGACTTTGTTAAACATCATCAAGATTCTGACTATAGCCATCCTGTAAACTTTGAAAGAAGACTATGAAATGAAATACTCTAAGAGAGACAAGATCTAGGATGATTTGAGAAAAAAACAAGAATCAATTTATTCTCATGAATATCCTAATAAATAATCTATTCTAATAAATAATTCATCAAAATTTCTTCAAAATCTCTGACCCAAGACCCAGTGCTACACCACTGTATGGTTAATGTTGTCAACTTGACACAATATAGAGTCACCTTGAATACAATCCTTGGGGCACACCAGGGAGGGCTTATCTCAACTCTGTGCATTCCTGACACTGTTTTCAAGGTTTGGGTTTTGGACTGTTCATAAAGGAAGATGTGAGTTTAACAGCAGCATCCGTTACGCTCTGATTCCTCTTTCTTAATGAAACTAGCGCCTGCAGTCCCCTGTTGTCTTAAAGGTGAACACAATTTTTAGTATGTATATTAAATAATCTTTTCCTGCAAAAAAATCAGGTTAGTACATCTTCAAATTACTGCCACCTTTTTATATTATCTCCCATTGGAAACCAAACCACCAGTGTATGTGCCGTTAGGAGACATAGTAACATCATATGTAGACCACCCGATTCTCTCTTTCTAAAATTGTCTATGGTTTCCTATAACTGGGTCTCAATTTCTAACTCTCAGATTTAGCCTCTTTTATTTACTTATTTTTTTAACCTTTTAAAAAATAATCTCTGTATTAAAAGATGAAAATAAATAAGAATAAAATGAAAACTAAATTTTTCAAGGAATACATAAAATTCCCTTTAACAATCTAGAACCATATACAGCTTTCTCAAAGCAAATCACACTTTTGTAACTTTCTGAATCCTTGTTCATAGTGTCTTCTACTCCTGTGATACAACTGCCATACCCCCTGTCAAAGAAATAACTGGTAGCCTTTTTCAACTTTCTCATAGACAAATTCTATGAATTATCTCTGTATCTAGACCCCTCAGTGTCTGTTAAATACACACAGAGTATTTATGTATGTAGACTGTCTGCTTCTCATATATCAAAATTTGAAAAGTTGGTTATTTTCTTCTATTTCTCGTTGGAGTACCTTGATTATCTCTTACAGTGTTATTCTGTAGAGATGATAGAAATGCTAGAAATTCTAATAAATTAATCTAGCCATTTTATGTTGTTCTGTTGCTTGTTTACATAAGTGGGATCAGTTTTAAACATATTCTTTGACTATTTACATTCCCTTAAAATATCAGTTTCCCAAATTCACCTAGCCTAAACTAAATCATAGTTTTAGTCTAAGTCAATAAAACTATAACAATCTATTAAACTGGTTGTAAAAATCATTTTTTAAGAGAATGTAGTTTCAGTTTTGATAGTTTATCAACCAAGCTTGTAATCTAGAAGGGGCAGCATTGACAACTAATTTAATTTATTACATATTTACACCCAAGTATTTTCTCAAGTAATTACATTCATCACATTTTCATGCACAACTCTCTACTGGAAAGGTGTGTGTCTTTGCTTCTCAGTGAATCATTTCCTAATCACTTCATGAAATACATATTAATAACTGTGGCTTTCTGGAATTGGAGAAGAAATCTGTTATCAAACAGAGATGAATAATCTTCCTGCCATACATAGAAGAGAGTGGAAACGGCCTGCATGACACACATTCCTAAGATTTTATATGAGAAGGAAAATTACAAAATGCATCATGTTAGAATAAAAGTTGAACCTATTGTTCTTTCTGTGGTAATGAGCAGTTTGTTTCAATTTGTCTCATGTGTGTTATTTCAGATTTAGCACATTTGGCCAGACTTACGTGTCTTAGTAAGTTGACAAAACTGCGTATTTGTTGTCTGGTGATATTTGAGCCATTTCTTAAAAATAATGTAATTTCACTATTTATGGAGAATAATTTTTGTATTTATCAAGCCATTTAAGACATAACCATGGAATTTGAAGGTTTATTTCTAGGTCAGAACATTTCCTTAATTAACATATCCATTATTTGTCTTTAGGGAGACGGGGAGCACAACTTTGAAAGAATTGCTTTTTATTCAGTTTATTTGTTTTTGCTTTATGTGTATGAGTGTTTAACTGCTGTATGTATGTGCCCCATGTATGTGCCTGGCTCTGCCAGAGGCCAAGAAACGTGTTGGATTCCTTGAAACTGCTTTTACAGATCCCCGAAGGCTGCTATGGGCAGGTTGGAGAAAGAGCTTTGTCTCGTGTAGTAGCAAGTGCTTTTAACTGCTGAGCACTTAACTGCGTGTTCAGTTGCTTTCTGGGAGAAGGACAATCCTTAGGCATTTTGAGTTTATGTTCTCTCCTTTCCAGTGAGTTTGTTTTTGTACAGGTTTGTGCTTTTGATGGATACATACGTCTTTCTGAGAGGCTGCTCTTCCCACTGCTGCAGAGCAGAGAAGTTATAGCCTCTTTTCTCGGCATGCAGTTTGGCTGCAGCTTTAACTTTGTTCAGATTCTTTTTCTTGGCAAACTGCACATCATTGGTCTCTTTCTGTTCCCCATGCTGCCTTTTGCAACAACTGACCTAGATAAGGGTTGGGAACAACATGCAACAGCATGAACGCCATCCTTCCTTAAAATTTTCTCAGCCAAACTCACAAGTCAGTCAACTGTTTTGAAATTCAGCCTCACACAAGTTCTCAAGACGTGAACGAAACGTACCAGGTTCTCGTCCAGAATTCTTAGCAGATTATCTAGCATAGTTCCCAGTAAAGTCTTTGCTCTCCGCTGTCAACTCTGAACCAAATTTCCTCGGCCCATGTTTCTCTTGGCATTCTATTCTGCCAAACTTCTACAAGAATGGCTCCTTTGGCTCTGTTTACAGAACGCTCATGCCTTACAGTATACAGCAGCAAATGCTTCCACGTTCCACCAGCAACATGGTTCCATCCCTAAGAAACACAGCAGCATGTTTAGCATTGATGTGGGCCCATTTCTCACTGCTATTTTCTGTATTAGATACTTTTCTTATCACTGTGACAATATATCCCTGTAGCCAAGGTTGATTTGGTTCCTACCAATTCACAACTAGGAGTCACATGGTAGATATATTTTTTAGACTTTCATTAGTCTATGCTTATTTATTAAGATCTTACTTTTGTAATTGAAAATATATTAATGCAATATATTCTAAATATGCTTTCCCAATCCTGGACTCCTTCCAGATACTCATCACCACCTTACCCACCCAACCGCATGCCCTCTCCCCCATTGCTTTTAGACAGTAAATATAAACAGGCAAGGAAAGAAAGGAGGAAAGAAAGAAATGGAGGAGAGAAAAGAGGGAATAAAGAAAAGAAGAAAGAAAGAAAGAGAGAGAGGGAGGGAGGGAAGAAAGGAGGGAAGAAGGGAGGAAAGGACACACGTGGCAAAAAATTCATAAAAATACAAAATTAGAAACTATAATATACAAGAAAAAGACTAGCAAGACAAAAAAATGCCTGAACAAAGCAGTATGAGACAAAAAGTCAATAAAAATACCATTGAATTTATTTTGTGTTGACCACCTATTGCTGGGTATGGAACCTTACACTTAAATGTGGTTTATATTCCCAAAGAGAATCCATTACATAAAAAAAATCTCATTTCCATTTGAAAGTTGTTGTGAATTGGATATTGCTTCTCGGTTAAGGATGGGGCTATTTCCCATTCACCACTCTCAGTACTGGGACCTCAATTGTTTTGAACCTGGCTTACCCTGTGCATGCTGCCATGTTCACTATGATTTCTTATGTATGTTAGTCCTGTTGTGTCTAGAAGATGCCATTTCCTTGGTATAATTCACCCCCTCTTGCTGTTGAACTTTTTCTGCCTCCTCTTCCACATAGTTATTTTTTGAGAAGCCACCATATCAATTGCCACAGTGGATGGAAAAATTTTTATTCCCACCAATATTCTCGTAGGGTTCCCTTTTCACACAATCTCATCAGAAAAATTGGTCTACCTCAGCAGTTCTCAATCTGTGGGTTGTGATGACCCTTTCATAGGGTTTATGCAAGAGCAACAGAAAACACAGATATTATGATTTATAATATTAGCAAAATGACAGTTATAAAGTAGCACTGAAAATACTCTTGTGGTTGGAGATTACCACAGCATGAGGTTTTAAAGGGTCTTACTTTAGAAAAGTTGAGAGCAATTGGTACAGACTCTATCTTGACATACTTCTTAGGTATATCTACTTATCAGTTTCGAGTTTTCCGATATCACAATATAGCATTCAAACAATTTTAATTGATTACTGGGTGGGCTAAAAGGTATGGATCTACTTTCTTCTACAAATGAATATCCAGGTTCCATAGCAAATTTAGGAGACTGTCTTTTCCCCAATGTATATTTTGATGTCAGTATCAAAAGTCAAGTGGCTGTATCTATATGAGTCTTTCTGCATTCACTATTCTATTTCATTAATGTACCTGTCTGTATTTGTACTAATAGCATGTCTCCTTGCTTGCTTTTTTTGGTTACTGAATTTCAGTAGCATAACCTGAAATTAGGTACATTCAAGCAACAACCCTGCTTGTTTTCCGCAAGATTGTTTTTGCTGTTCAAGGTTTGTGGACAACAGTAAGAAGTGTGTATCTCCTACCTTTCATTGCTGTGAGAACTGTAAAATACTTTGTATCACATTTGTGCTAGTAAATTTTCTATGAAAACGGTAAGATTAAGTATTAACGACATTTGCTGGCATTAAAAATAAGTATTGATTCAGGAAGTGGACATAATTATACATGTGCAGGTAGTTCCTGAATTATTAAAACAGTTCTCCAAAGCTTATCTCACAAAAAAGATTCTTTCTCAGAAAGTGACTTTCAAGAATGACCTTGTGAACTTTTGTTTCTTCCCTACATCATCTGTCCTAGAATATACTAATGCTTCATTAACACTGCCTGTGTATAAGACTTCTCAGTGAATAACATGGATAAAAACAGTGAGAATGATGGAAAAGATCAAAGGTCAGAAGGAAATGTCAATTAAAAAAATCAACATTTTATTTACAGTATTCTTTTCAAAAATGTATCTAAGTACAGACTTTGAATCAGTGATTAAAAAAAGAATTAGAGATGTGATTGACTTTCACTATTTAGTTTCTTTGGGGTATATTAGTCCAATGGATTTTGAGATTGATCTCGGGTCCCGGTACATGCCATGGCTAATCTATGCCACTTTATCTTGATGCCAACAATGCATTAGCAGGAATTGAAAGGCTTTTAAAACCTACTGATGTTAATGTTAGAACTCAATTCCATAGCCTCTCATTGATATCCTTTGTTCTCCAGGATTCTGTAAAGTTCAGCCACAATAGCATCATTAGTTTAAGTCAATCACAGTATAGAATTCAACAGTTTATTGAGTGGTTTAGGAAACAAGACCAGCAGCGGCTTGAGAATGACTTGTATTTTCTGCTCAAATGAGATATTTATTTGTTCTGTTGGCAGGAGAGACTGTATCCCCATGGATAACTTTCACTGAATATCTTATGCCTAGAATGTAGGAAAAATTTTCTAAATTCATTAAGTCAATACATTGGAAGTATATATTTTAGATGGAGATGACACAAATTATTAAAATCAAATTTTAACAATTATGTGGGTTAGGATATTAGATATACAGGGTGAGATGCCTTTTAAGTTCATGTATGTGTCCAACCCTCATGTTGGAATGACAAGTGTTCACAAACATTTTTAACTTTTTTCCATATGGATTGTGGATGCTGAAACTCAGTGTCAGACTCACAAACAGACTCACTAAGTCAGTTTATTGACTTAGCTATCACATGAGTGAAAGTTTCTTAAAATCGGACTGGTGGCAAAGGTTATACACACACACACACACACACACGTATGCATGCTAGATTACTGTGAAGATATATGAGTACCATTAATATATAAAAATATTATTAGAAAGTTTTAGCACTACATAATTATATTTTTGCCTTGGATATTTTAGATTCATGGATAAAGGTGTGAACCTGTTAGTAAGAGAGACATTTTTGTTTCATTACACTTCTTCACTAACATTCATTTTCAGCTTAAATTATAATACCAGAGAAAACAGTACAATTTGAATATCAAGTGTAGTAATAATCAATCCTATAGACTATATTAGAATTGTAAATTAGAAATTCCTTTCTCTTTAAACTGTTTCTCTGATAGGCTATATTTGCTCAAAATCTGAGCAATTTGAAAAGACGGTTTATATATATATATATATATATATATATATATATGTTCCATTAATGCCTGAGTACTCAGTCTCTCCCTAACCTATATTGAGCATATATCAGCGGTGGTTGTTGGGGAAGGGAGAATTAAACATCAGTGACAATGTGGCCCATGTTAGTATCTCAATGTGGATAGCCCATATCTATGTCAAATAGGAATTACTGATGGATTTAGTGTGTTATCTAAGGGAAGAAAAGGAAGTTGCGAGGGAGCAATATTGATGGCAGTATAAGGTAAGTAGTGAAAGATATAAATAAGATCAGTTATTATCACATTTATTGTAAATACCCCCCAAAATAAGGAAAATTAAAATGCAATTTTATATTTATCCTTGAAACTATTTGAGACTATAAAATGTTTGAGTCATAGGTTCTAAAATATAAATAAACAAAAAACACTTTTAAAATTAACTGTCATCAAATGCCTAAATAAGTAGGTCATATACAAACAATATCCAGAAATTACATGCAATTAAAGCATTGTGAATTAGTTATTAGTTCATCAAAAACTTCCCCTAATCATTTGCCTTTCTTTTTATTCCTAGTACTGACTTTGTGCGTGCATAAATTAGTATCCAATCTAAAGCTATTCACATTTTGCAAACAAGAAACTCGGAAGTAACAGAACTCTCCAATAAAAAACTTCATACAATGAAACCCTAAAGACATACCAACATTTCGCTCCAGATCTTATATAATGCAATTTTACAAATTTGGTGCTTTATACAGGCTAAACTATTTCAATTACAGAGTAAATTCATCACAATCCTTGAGCATTTTTGTAGTGCTTCAATTCCTATATTTTCCTACTATAATGTAGCATAGCAGATGACTCATTGACCTAGTTTATTTGAAAACAGGTACCTGGCTGTGAGACCTGCATGAGTCCTATAGCTTTGGGCTCAGACTCTCTTCCTGCTGGTTATCTGCAGCTGACATCCTGCAGTTACCACATTTTGACAAGAACAAAATGGACCACAGTCTCTTTCTAATTCTCAAATTTTCCTTTGCCCCAAGGTACTACTATATGTGCTCTGTCAAGATGAGAAATACTCAAGCTTCATCCCTTACAATTCTTATTCTCATTTTCCCAGTGCTTCTATCTGCAATACCTCACAACTGATTTCCTAACTCCTGTTGTTAGCATGGTATATGACATAGTTGATTATTAAGCATGAGCACAATCTTGTATTCCTATATTTACAAAACAAGCATTCTTGTATTGTAAATCTTAAGGATAGAGACCGGAGAAATAACTCAACTGTTAAGAATCCATTCTGATGTGGAATTTCCACATCAGAATGAAGCTGTGAATATCATTGGTTAATAAAACGTCTTGGCCTGTGATAGGGCAGAAGAGTAGAGCTAGGCTGGGGAAACTAAACTGAATGCTGGAAGGAAGAAGGCATAGTGAGAGAGAAGTCATGTAGCCTCACCAGAAACAGATGCCAAATCTTCACCCGGTAAGCCACAGCCTTGTGATGATATACAGATTACTAGAAATGGGTTAAATTAATATCTAAGAGCTAACCAATAATAAGCCAGAGATAATGGGCCAAACAATCATTTAAATAAGATGGTTTCTATGTGGTTATTTCAGGGCTGAACAGCCAGCAACCAACAAGTAACCTTCTTACTACAAATTGGTGCCCAACATGGAGCAGATGTGGCTCCTGTCATGAAAAGTCCTAACTTCTTAAAAAATTCTAAATGCCATATTCTGTAGTCTTTGAAAGGTTTGAAAAATACCTATCCATCTGAAATATATCTCTATACACATAGAAAATCTAAATAACATGACAAGTTTGACTATTATAGATGATTATCTATTACCCTATATTTCTTAAACATACATTACATTTTTAAATGAGCTGCACAGGCACAATTTCTTAATAAAGAGCAGAAATAAACACATAACAAAATTGACTTTAAATTTGTATCCATAAAGCAAGATCTATACCAATGCAATCTCTATAGCATATCCTCCTTTAAATGGAAAGAAATATTTATAGACAATTTTGGGGGATTTGGGCATAGTTCTCTTCAAACTGTATCCTGATGTTTATTGGAAGAAGTAATTTTTGGGGTATTCAAGGCAACCTTTCAGGGGGTCTTGGTCTATCAAAGCACTCTCCTCCTCTGTGGAAACAAAAAAACCTCTTTTCCAAAGCAATATATCCTTAGACTCAAGATACCTTTAAAATATATATTTTGGCTACTTAACTCCTTCACAGTCAAAAAATTCAAAGAAAACATAATAATAATGATAATAATAATTTCCATAGTTTCTGTATATATTGCATCTTTACTTGGCTTATTATTGCTTTTTACTCTATTACTTTTAATATTTATTTTATTATCTTTAATCTATGACTCACTGTACTCTGTCTCTTTAAGGAATGCTTTTTTTAACAAATGATTTACTTCTTTCCAACTCTCTGTATTCTTTTTCTTCTCTCTCCTAAGCTTAAGTACATTTATTCAACACTGTGACCTATCTAAAGACCTTTTTTTTCTAGATTTGTCTTTATTGCATATCTGTAATTATTTTCTGACCAGAAGCACTTCTTAAAATGCCAAGTGCTTTTTAAGAATTTAAGCTGCCTTAATACTAGGGAATATACAACCCTGCCTGCTTGCTCTACACATTCCAACATGGTGGAAATCCATTCACCACCTCTGCAAGCCCTGAACATAGCACAAGTTCTAAGTATGTAGAGGGTCTATGTCAAGCCACTAAGCAGTTTTTAACACACCACTTACAAACCCCATTTAAATGCTCGGCTTCCTGAAAGAGCCAGAGGTCACACCGGCAACATGACCCAGAAAACCAGCACTTTTTTTTTTAAATGGTGCTGCTTTTTTTCTGCCACCACTGATTCAGGAAGACATCTCTTAAAGGAGCTGCAGCATGCTACCAGTAAGAGAGCCCATCAGGAAAAAAAATATGGCTAAACTTTTTTATTCTTTTTAGTGTCTAGAATTCCTTTTCAAGATTTCTTAGGTTTTACGTGAATTTAGTCAACCATGTTGGCGTGCCATACATTTTTCTAATTGTTATTGCATGTATATATGTATATCTCCATACATATATAATTTTAAATGTAACCCCTTCAGTTCATACAGTGTTACTTGTATGGATGTTTTCAGGGCTGCTCATTTGACCCTTGATGTCACTTTAACCACTTTTATTTTGACCCATGCAAAATTTCAATTTTTCTTAGAAAAATAAAGGGAAAACAGACTTAATGTTGGAATGTTAGTCAAGGGATAAAGCAATACGTTATCATTAATTTGCTTTTCCCCCTCTCTATTTTACCCTTTTCAAATCCAATAATCTGTGATCTCCTTCTGGCATGATATTCTCTGTGTTCCAACATTCATTTTTCTTTTGTATTTCAGTCCCTCGGGAGCTTCTTAGCATCCCACTTTTCTGTTACTAGGGAGGAATCCTGGAAAATTCCCTTACTACGTTCAGTTACATTACTATCTTATTTTTATTCACTGTGTAGAATAAGGATTATATATCTGGTTGACAAAATTATTCATTCAATCAAACCTTCAGTACCTGAGAAATTAAGCTAAATTCACTCTTAACTGGTTAATTTCACTAATCGGCACATAGCAGTTTAACAACTGGTATTTCTTAGCCATAAGAGTGTTTCCCAAGGATGCTTTGTGACTACCTGGCCCTCTTTGTGATCACTATCCATGACACATTTACCTACTAAAATGTAAACTCTGCCTTTCTTCAGTTGGACAACTTTTTTTTCTTTCCACACCAACTAATCCTGATAGCTAGGAAGCCATTGGGAAAATTTATACTAGAAAAAGTGTCAATGTTCTATGGATGTTGTAGTCATTTTTTATTGATTTTTATGGAGCTCTACAGTTTTCTTTGTTCCCCTCCCTGTTTCTAGGGCTACCACTGCTATCTCTTGGCTTTTTGATAGTACATTTTGTTCCCATGGTATTCATTGTCTACTGTTGTATAATAAATTGACACTAATCATTAACAGTTTAACACTACCTCTTTGTTTCAGGAGTCCAACACCACTCATCTGAGCAACTTTGGCTTAAGTTGCATAAGGTCATCACTCATTTGTCTATCCAGAGTTTTAGGAAGGAGGTTCTCTTATCATGTGCCTGGTTGGTTATCTCTAGCCTCAGGTAACTTCTTGCTTTTCCAGAAGGAGCCAGTGACCAAGACACAAGTTATAGACTTTATAACTTATGGATATATATTTCAAATGTACAATCATCCACTTTTGCTATATCCTGTTTTTGAGAGATTCAGTAATTCCCACCAATAGACTCAGTGCAAGGGACCGTATAATGGTGTAAATACCATGACAGCTAATTCTCCTGATTAACAAACAGGACAGTAGGTGTTTGACAAGCACATCTCAGGGTATCTGGTTGACAGATTTGAGAGATTGGAACTCTTCTTATTTTCTATAGTTTTCTCCAATATCCAGGGCACATATGTCACATAAGAAGAATTCAGTATTCTCTGATTGTGCTAAACTGATCTCCCCTTATGGGCTCTTTATTAACACCAGCTCTGTAATAGTCCTATCGTTTTCTGTGGTTTTTTTCTCATTCATTTTTGTATATTCAAAATAATTTCCTTATACTTGGCTCCAAATCTGACTCGAATACAATTTCCATTCAATTTTATTTGTAATTCTACGGAACATTAATGCATGTGAGTCATATGTACAAACATCCCACATTTGAGTTTATATTATTTAAGTTTTCTGGTGCCTTTTAGGCTTGTTTCTACTTTTCTGTTTGTTCTCTCATAGTGATTGGTAGATTCAGAGATGTATTTAGAGACGGCAAGAGCATTTCTGTAAACTTTTCACATGATTTTTATTATATATATATATATATGGAATAGTTTATGATTTTGTGATCTCACCATAATGAAATTGCAAGGCATTATTTAATATTCAGTAGTATTATGAAAAGTTAATGCACTTTTTTTCCTTATAGCAATTCTAATCCTTTTGAAACAGCATGGTGGCTCTCACTAAAAAAACATATTTGCTTTTTAAGGCAATGAGTGTTAAGCCAATATAAATGAAGTCTTATTGTGCTGGGAAGTTAATAGTGAGTATCAAGGGCCAAAGTATTCAGTATAAACATAAGAGCACATTTATGAACTTGCATGTCAAATCATGCACACTGTTAAAATTTGTTCTACAGCATTGAAGTAGACTTGGTTTTTGCCATAAAACCTGATAAGTTGTCTTAAACCCCAGGACCCACAACGTGGAAGGAGAGAACCAACTTTTACAAGTTGTCCTCTGACCTCCACAAACATTATGGCTCTAAAACACACACATGCACACACACACCACCAGCACCACCACACCTTTAATACACGAGTTAGCAACTGGAATGGAAATATTAAAATTAACCCAAAACTTTCAAATAACCATTCATCTTAAAATATGCAACAAATCAGCTTATTTTTGCATTTATCATGTGAATAATGATAGTTTAAAATACATTTATGATGACTCTTATTTTATTATACATGTTAAAATGTAAAATTTTGTTACTTTTGTGTACAATAATACGTGGACATGGTGTGTGAGTGTGAGTGAAGTGTGTGCATGCCAAGGTGTACATTGTGGCGGTATTTCTTTCCTTCCTCATCAATGTGTATGTAAGGCACAGAATTCACATCCTTTGTAAGTGCTGTTATCAACTGAACCATCTCACATGCACCAAAACAAATATTGCTCTTTTTCTTACTTTAAATTTCACTTATTTGAAGGAGATGGTTCAAGCCCTTAAGAATACTTGCTGTTCTTGCCGAGGATCTCTGTGTGGAGTTCACAGTACTCATGTGGTGGCTCACAACCATCCATAACTTCAGTTTCCAGAAATTAGATGCCTACTAGGCTTCCTTGGGCACTAGGCAAACACATGGAAAATGCATATAGGCAAAACATTCATATACTATAAATAAATCTAAATCATTTTTTCAAATTTACTGCATAAATCATATAGTCACATAATTCCTCTTTTCTCACTGAAACTCCTCTCCTATTCCCAACTCACACTCATACTCATAGACAGACAAATAGATGGTAGATAAATACGTGGTATTTGAACAGTCCTTTGGCTAAAGTCCTATGTTTATTAAATTCTCCAACATTATTCAATAATTCTAATCAAGACTATTTTATGAGTATACTGATTCACATAATACATAGATAGCATAGGAAGAGAATAAACAGTCTTTGTCACTTCAGGTACTAATTGCTGAAATTTTGAAAATATACATTTAATACAACTGAAATTTTTATAAATTAAATGTTCAAACTGCTAAGAAAATATATAGAGGCTAAGTATAACTTTTAAATTTAAAGAAGTTGAATGACATTTTCAGAAAATCAGGCATCAGATTTCCCCTACTTAGGCCCGCCAACATAGCCTAGGAGTCATGCTCCAAGAAATAGCCATCAGTCTCCTGCATCAGGCCTGCCTTAGCTCCCAAAGAACTTTCTTTCCGTAAACATTAAGGGTTTTGTTCAGGAAGTAGGCACCCTCCTCCACCTTTTAAACTCTACTTCTGCTGTTCTAAATATTCCTGCAACTCTAGAGAGGAAAGTGAACTTCTTGACCCTACAGCAATTTGGTTTGTCTTGAACATTTTAGAAGTTCCCACCGAAAGAAAAAACTTGAAGAAAAAAAACCCAGATATACAGACACACACAGAGAAAGAGGAGAGAGAGAGAGAGAGAGAGAGAGAGAGAGAGAGAGAGAGAGAGAGAAGGAGGGGGGAAATAAAAAAGGAAAGAAGGAAGGAAGGAAGGAACGAAGGAAGGAAGGAAGGAAGGAAGAACAAACCTTAACCAACAAAATTTACCATAGGTGAAAGATCAAGAATAGAATAAAAATGAATAGGAAAAACCTGACAACATATCTCTCCTCTGATCCCATAATAATGACACCTAATGAAAATGACCTGGAAGAATTTCCATCCAAAGAATTTGAAATATGTTTATAAGTATGTTCAAGTAACTAGAAAAAGACAAGAATTATACTCCAAGAGAACAGAAACAGAAATGGATGAAATTAGAAAGCGAATCCAGGATATGACACTAGAATTCAACAAGAGAGAGTGTTCTTGAAGAAAAGCCAAAGAGAAACAGTGTTAAAAGTGAGAAACTCAACAAACCAAATGAAAACCTCAGTGGAGGTCTTCAACAGGAGAATCAGTCATGTAAAATACAGAAAATTGGGAATAGAAGACAAAGTAGAGAAATTGTACCCCTCAATATAGTTCAGTGGTAAATTTTAAATATATATATATACAAAACTTTGGACAATTATTAGATATTTTGAAAAGAAATATCTTTTAGAGTCTAAGAATAAAAGAAGGACCACATCATAGGGAAGTAATAGAGAGTGTCTTTAACAAAACATGAGAGAAGCCTCAGGTTCCCAAACCTAGAAAAATAGATTTATCCAGGTACAAGAAGACTAGATGGAATTAGTAGGATTAACAGATAAATGCAACACAGTAGCAAACAAACACAAAATTACATGAATTTGGCAGAAAATAGTGTTGGTGGAAATAGAAGAGGAGTTGGAGTTAAAGGAATAGAGGGTAGATTTGATGAAAGCATGTTCCATGGACATCTATGGACATCTAAAATTCTCAAACAATGAAAAAGAAATTACAAAAGTGCTCTCATACTCCTCTATGAGTATGAGCATACACACACACACACACACACACACACACATATATGTGTGTGTGTGTGTATTTGTATGTATATATATTCACATAGGTTTACAATTACTTACTTTCCCAGTCTACATAATAATCCACATTTAGAGTACATTCTCTGAGAGGCTTATTCAGAAAATGTTTTTCTTTCATGGTATTGTAATGATCAATGGCTTCAAAGCTTAACAGATGCTGGAAAGACCTTTGAGCCTGTTTGATAGCTGCATTGGATGGCTACTGATGATCTTATGACTTATTCATATGACTGATACAAATCAATGTCCCTGAACAGTAGATACTGCGCATTTTCTCTTCACTTCATTTCTTCTTACATCAAAACAGTGCCTGGTGTGTAAATTCATTCTGCAAGTACTTACAGAATAAGTCAGTTCATTCAAGATTAGGCATGGATTTCTGGCTACCTTACTAGTATGAGCTATTTTTTAAATCTGTAGTCAACTTATCATATAAATGTAAATTAAGACAGTATACGTTAAAGCCAAACCCATAAAACACAGTCAGCTCCAACTGCATTGGAAAAGGGAAATTTCAAATGTCAAAGTAGTCAGTGGATCTATAGAAGCACATTGTATAACTTGATTCTTTTTCTTTTGTAAATTAAAGCTGTTTTAGGTTCTTATCAGAACTTCATACTTGATATAATTCCCACAAGGTCTGGATACAGAAAGACAAACTTTGTGTGCAATGGAGCACAGTTCTGTTTTCCCCTGGTGTGCTATCAGTCAGCTGTGAGCATAAGCAAGACACACTAATTTGTTTAGTCCTTCATTTCCAAGTGAAGTTGGTATTTTTAATGTACTTATTTGTGTGACAGCAAAAGCAAGGCACCTAGGGAATAGCAATTTGTTTGAATTCGTATTGCGTGTAAGCTAGAATAGCTTTTTAATTTAGCCTCTCAGACTCCAGAAGGTGCATTCACTAAGCCAACATTTTAACCATGTGGATAGTAGGCCCCTGAATTACATGTAAACTACAATTTTCTGGATTGGGGAAATAACTCATCCTACGAAGTACTTGCCACACAAGCATGAAGATATGCATTTGATTTGCAGAACCTAATTTAAAGAGAGAAACCAAATAACAACAACAAAAACTACTCAAATTGCTGTATTTATGAGGAGGAACTAAGTGTATCCTTGGCACTTGTTGACAAGTCTAACCTACTTTGTGAATTCCTGCTCAGTAAGAGACACCCCATCTCTAAACATAATATGGGCAGTGTCTCAGTAAAAACATCCAAGATTATCCTCCAGTCTCCACCCGTTTACCTACAGAGACATGAACAAACGTATACATACTTTTCCATATATACACAAAATAATATTATAATGATTAAATTATTATATCCTTTCATAGTTAACAAGGCTACTGTTGGTATAATCATGGCTTTTCATTAGAGAAATGCCTGAAACTGTGATGATTGAAACTTTTATTTCAAATTAATGTTTTGATTTTTAATGCATTATTTAAAAGTTATATTTTTCTCTATGAAAATTAGATATTAAACCAAAAATCAAACCTTAGATTTGCATTATATAAATTTTTCTTCTTTTCTGTAAGTTACTTATTTTATTTTTGTCTGCACACATGTGTCTTTAGTCATACAGCTAACTCAGACAAAGTCTATACTATTAAGGCAAACAAATATTTTAACTACTTAGCATAGTTCCCTAAATACAGACTTTAATAAATACAAGAGGCAATAATACTTCTTGTAGGGATTATAACATAATTATTGTTTTTGCAATATCTCTGCTAAATCTCTTCCCATATTTAATTAAAGTTTACAGTTCAATATCCTCAGTAGCATGTTATTAAATTTCATAGTTAAATAGATAGCATGAAAAACATTTTGTATTGTTTTATTATTTAATTGCACCAATATATTCTTATTTCATGGGACATGAACCAAAGACTTCCAAGCAAGTTTGATTTTAAATAGAATTATTTACATGAAGCAATAATGTTAAATACAGTAAATTAGTACATTAGTTCTTTAAAAGAGCAGCTACATCAAATGTGTACAGGAAATAACACATCTTTAACTTATGAATGCCATAGGATTTATCTGAGAATTATAGACTAATATTCAGTTATGAATGTATGCTCTGAGATTATCCCACAAGTTACAGGAAGCAGCATGTTCATAAAAGCTCTTCCAAACAATAAAACACCTAAAGTTTCATGAGACTTTATTTGAATTTTGCTATCTTTTAAAAAAAAAAACTATGATATTTATAAGCCTCCATGTTTTCTCCAACAAAAATTTAAAAAATCATCAAAAATTTAACATTAACTAAATATAAAATTTGATGGACTGTTAAGTTTGCTAGGTTGGCAAAAAAACTTGTTGCATAAGCACAAGGACTTGGCATTCATCAACCCCCCTCCAGAACTTATGCAAAGCCATGCACCAAGGTAGGCAGGCGCCTGTACTCTCAGTGAGATAGAAGGAGGTAAAAAGAAAACACCAATGCTTGTGGGTCAGCCGGCATGATGCACAGCACAAAGACACCCCATCTCAATAAGGTGGAAAGTGAAGGCTGTCATACAGGAATGTGTACACACACATTGTATGAACACAATGTGTCAGGGTGCACACACATGCACTCATGCATGCATACACCCACATACACACATGCAGACATATCAATTTCTATGAGCAGCAATGTGCATGGAACCCTACCTGCTGCTGTGTAAGTGACGATACTTATACCCATGTATTTTCTCATGTTACATTTACTACTAAGGCAACATCCAAATATATTCCTATTTTCTCAAATTCTCCTAATTTACATCATATCTTGACAAAATAATAATACAAAAAAATAAGATCTTCAGAATTCCATTTTCCTAGAAAAGCATTCATTCATGGGAGTAAGGTATCTATATATAAAGTTATGTATTCATGTGCTATTAGTTTTCATAAATTAGACAGAAATAAAGAATATAAATTAAAAAATTATTACAGTTGTATGAATGTAGAATCCATTGAAAATGTTCATGATGAAAGTAAGTATACAGCTTAGACAGTTGTGTATCTACCACATATACCTTTCTCATCAAAGCAAACTAAGAACAGAGCCGAGGTTCTAGCCAATGAATTTAATTGTGGTGGATGGGGATGTCATAGTTTTAAATTTCAGAGACCAAAGCATTTTATTCCATTTTGGACTTATGTCTAAAACTGAATAATTGTAAATCAAAACAAACGAATTCCCAATGTTGCTAATAAGTAATTACCATCACTGAGGTTTTCCATGAGAATGGTGGTTTTTAATATCCTCTGTTTTTCATACAAAATGATTTTCCCCTTCAACGCTGTTTTAAATGTGTCTTCAACTTAGCTAATATGAGTTTTAAAAAAAAGACTTATTGAGACATTAACTGTCTTCCTTACCCAGCATTTAAAATTCCTGGTGACGACTGAACAGGTAAAGAAATATTCCAAGGAGAAAGGTAGTCAGTGCAAACATGAACAACAAGAAACAGTCCTTGGATATCCCCAACCTTGGGCATTTTCTTCAATTTCCCACTTCAGAAACTATTCCAAAATATTACACGTATCTTAGATCACATGTTTTCGATGACTCAGTTAAGTTTCTCATCTGAAATATAATTAACAGGCTAGATAGAATATGTGACCCACAGACCCTGAGATGTATCTGAAGGAAGACAGATTCTAAGTCCAGGTTCAAAATTTCTCCTTTGACATTGCTCTGCAAATAATAATCCAGCAATTCCATCATTGGGAGGCAGAGGCATGAGGACTTCAAAAAATCTCAAAGACAGTGTGGGCTACAGAGATTTCAAACAAACAAACAACCAAAATCTTTCTCAGCTAGCAGGCATGAGGTAACTTCCATATCAATTAAATACATTTTTCTTAACAAATACTTTGGTATATTTTGTAACAGAGAGTTCATTTCCCATTGTAAATTGGTTTAAAAAAATACTCCCCCGTCCCCAACCCCCAAATTGGTCCTCCGCCTCTCTTCACTTCCTAAGGTAATGCTGATTTTATTAGAAAATAATGGACTTAAAGGCTCCACAGTATAGGAAGGAGAATTTTGATACTGTCAAAATATCAAAACATACCCTCATTTAGTTTTTGCACATCTGTCTGTGGACCACCACCCTCATTTCAGCTAAGTGCTGCAAGGGCAATCCATTTCTTGGTGGTTACCTTACCACTCGTGTAGCCTTTCAGTACTAACTACAAAATTCCCGGGGACATGATTATGATTTTAGCAAGCACTCCCATCTGACAACATGTTGACCTCACACAACTTCAAGGGAATATCACAAATAAACCCCATGAGTACCTTGTCTATTCCATATTGAGTTTCAGTTTGGAACAAATATATGATTTTAAGAGAAAATATATTTTATAAGTAATAAATGTAATCTATTTCATACACTTCATTTTTCTAACCAGTAATCTAGTCTCTAACACAAGCAATAAGGAGGTAACTATGTTTAAATCCTTTGTATTCCTGCCTGACTTTTGTAGACATTAGAAAGAATTCTGAGTGAATGAATTCAGTGAATGATTGAATGCAATAAAATACATATATCCCATCACTGAAATGCTTAAACTGGGGTCAAGAGAGGTGCGAGAGTAATCGGGTAAGCCACAGACAGTCAGACATGCTAAATCGTAAGGCAGGCCTTCAAACATCCATCTGTGCTTCTGTAAATAAACAGATGTTACATTTTCAAAACAATGCTTAGCAAGCTGCTGGGTATCTTACTCAACTTCAGTGTTGCCATGGGCAACACATACAGAAATGTTCCTAGTTCATTTAAGAAATTTAGTTCATTACATGTATAAAATTAGAACCATTAATAATTCCAGATTATTCGTTTGTCCAATTTACTAGTTAATCTAGACCCATTAAATAGTAGTAGGGCAACACTTCATGGAAAAATCACCAGAATCCTCTGAAATGATTTGATATTTAAGGTTGTTTACCTATGTAAATTCTATCATAATGATTTTTCACTGATTCACACAATGTAATTCTCCACAAGATATAATAACTGTGGTATATTTGTTTGTTCATTGTTTATTTTTTTTAATTTTATTAAATTATAAAAGTTTCCATTTCCGCCCCTCCTCCCAACACCCTCCCACTCCCCCACTCCCTCTCCTCCTCCCTCTCCATCCCTAAGAGCAGTCAGGGTTTCCTGTCCTGTGGGAAGTTCAAGTTCCTCCCCCCTCCCTCCAGGTCCAGGGAAGGTGAGAATCCAAACAGACTGGATCACCAAAATCCAGTATATGCAGAGGAAACAAGTCCCAGTGTCATTGTCAATGACTTTTCAGAAAGGCTCCAGGCCAGCCACATTCAGAGAATCCAGCCACATTCAGAGAATCTGGTTGGATAGCGTCCTCGTTCAGTCCCAGTCAAATTGGCCTTGGTGAACTCTCATTAGATCAGTCCCCTTGTATCAGTGGGTGCTCGCATCCCTCGCAGTCCTGATTTCTTTTTTCATTTTCTTCATCCTTCTGCCCCTCATTTGGACTGTGGAGGGGTCAGTCCGGTGCTCCAATGTGGGTCTCCATCTGTATCGCCATACAACGTAGGATGAAGGTTTCCTCTGGTCTTGCCAGAGGAATTGCTCACGTTCTCTTTCCTTCTGCCTCTCGTTAGGACCTAGGGAGCTAGGTCCAGTGTTCTAACGTGGGTCTCCGCCTCCATCTCCATCCATCGACAGATGAGGGTTCTATGGTGATATGCAAAATATTCATCAGTATGGTTGTGGGCCAAGGCCGGTTCAGGCACCCTCTCCTCTGTCCAGAGAACGATCTGGAGATCTCTCCTTGGAACTGGGATCCGCTTTATAATCAAGACTCTTGTAAACCCTAAAATGACTCCCTTAGTTGAGGTATATACTTCCCTGATCCCATATCCATCCTTCCTCCCTCCCCCCCATTCCAGTCCCCTGATCTTTCCCCATTCCTCCCCTACTCCCTTCTCTCTAACCCTCTCCCCTTCCAACAGTCCCCCCACCCCGCCATGCACCCGAGGTTACCTGGCACTCTTGTCTATTTCCAATCTCCAGGAGGATAGCTGCAAGATTTTCATCAGGTTCACCTTCTTATTTAGCTTCTCTAGGATCACGAATAATAGGCTCAAGGACCTTTAATTATGGTTAGAATCCACTTATGAGTGAATACATACCGTGTTCCTCTTTTTGGGTCTGGCTTACCTCACTCAGTAAAGCGTTTTCTATTTCCATCCATTTGCATGCAAAATTCGAGATGTCATTGTTTTTTACCGCTGAGTAAAACTCTAATGTGTATATGTTCCACATCTTTAACAATTCTTCTGTTGAGGGGCACCTAGGTTGTTTCCAGGTTCTGGCTATTACAAAGAGTGCTGCTATGAACATAGTTGAACAAATGCTTTTGCAGTATGTTAGGGCCTCTCTTGGGTATATTCCCAAGAGTGGAATTGCTGGGTCCTGAGGGAGGTTGACTCCCAGTTTCCTGAGAAACCGCCACACTGATTTCCACAGTGGCTGCACAAGTTTGCATTCCCACCAACAATGGATGAGTGTTCCCCTCATTCCACATCCTCTCCAGCATAGGCTATTAATGGTGTTTTTGAGTTTGGCTATTCTGACAGGTGTAAGATGATATCTCAAAGTTGTTTTGATTCGCATTTCCCTGATCGCTAAGGAGGTTGAGCATGACCTTAAGTGCTTTTTAGCCATTCGAAGTTCATCTGTTGTGAATTCTCTGTTCAGTTCGGTACCCCATTTTTTAATTGGGTTAATTAGAGTTTTAGTGTCTAGTTTCTTGAGTTCTTTGTATATTTTGGAGATCAGACCTTTGTCTGATGAGGGGTTGGTGAAGATCTTCTCCCAGTCAGAAGGTAGCCTTTTTGTCTTACTGACAGTGTCCTTTGCTTTATAGAAGCTTCTCAGTTTCAGTAGGTCCCATTTATTTATTGTTTCTCTTATTGTCTGCGCTCCTAGGGTTCTGCTTAGGAAGTGGTCTCCTGTGCCTATATTTGTAGACTACTTCCCCGTTTCTCTTCTATCAGGTTCAAAGTGGTCAGATTAATGTTGATGTCTTTAATACATTTGGACCTGAGTTTTGTGCATGGTGATAGATATGGACCTATTTTCATTCTTCTACAGATTGACATCCAGTTATGCCAGCACCATTTGTTAAAGATGCTATCCTTCTGCCATTGTATAGCTTTAGCTCACTTGTCAAAAATCAGGTGTTCATAAGTTTGTGGGTTAATACCCGGGTCTTCTATTCGATTCCATAGGTCAACTTCTCTGTTGTTATGCCAATACCAAGCTGTTTTCAATACTGTTGCTCTGTAATAGAGTTTGAAGTCAGGGATGGTAATGCCTCCAGAAGTTCCTTTATTGTATAAGATTGTTTTGGCTATCCTGGGTTTTTTGTTTTGCCATATAAACTTGATTATTGTTCTCTCAAGGTCTGTGAAGAAGTTTAATGGGGTTTTGATGGGAATTGCATTGAATCTATAGATTGCTTTTGGTAGAATTGCCACTTTTACTATGTTGATTCTCCCAATCCAAGAGAAGGGAAGGTCTTTCCATTTTCTGGTATCCTCCTCAATTTCTTTCTTCAAGGACTTAAAGTTCTTGTCAAATAGATCTTTCACTTCCTTGGTTAGAGTTACCCCAAGATATTTTATGCTATTTGTGGCTATCATGAAAGGTGATATCTCTCTGATTTCCCTCTCTGCTTCTTTATCCTTTGTGTATAGGAGGGCAACCGATTTTTTGGAGTTGATCTTGTATCCTGCCACATTACTAAAGGTGTTTATCAACTGTAGGAGTTCTTTGGTAGAGTTTTTGGGGTCGCTTATGTACACTATCATATTGTCTGCAAATAACGAAAGTTTAACTTCATCCTTTCTAATTCGAATCACCTTGATCCCCTTATGTTGTCTTATTGCCATTGCTAGAACTTCAAGCACTATATTGAAGAGGTATGGTGAGAGTGGACAGCCTTGTCATGTTCCTGATTTTAGTGGAAGGGCTTTGAGTTTCTCTCCATTCAATTTGATGTTAGCTGTCGGCTTGCTGTATATTGCTTTTATTATATTTAGGTATGATCCTTGTATCCCCAGTCTCTCCAACAGCTTTATCATATATGGGTGTTGAATTTTGTCAAATGCTTTTTCAGCATCCAATGAAATGATCATTTGGTTTTCTTCTTTCAGTTTATTTATATGATGGATTACATTGATAGATTTGCATATGTTGAACCAGCCCTGCATCTCTGGAATGAAGCCCACTTGATCATAATGGATAATTTTTCTAATGTATTCTTTGATTCGGTTTGCTAGTATTTTATTGAGTATTTTCGCATCAATGTTCATGAGTGAGATTGGTCTGTAATTCTCTTTCTTGGTTGTGTCTTTGTGTTGTTTTGGTATCAGGGTAACTGTAGCTTCATAAAAAGAGTTTGGCAATGATTCTTCTGTTTCTATATAGTGAAATACATTAAGGAGTATAGGTATTAGCTCTTCCTGGAAGTTCCGGTAGAATTCTGCATTGAAACCATCTGGTCCTGGGCTTTTTTGGTAGGGAGATTTTTAATAACAGCTTCTAATTCTTCACGACTGACAGGTCTATTTAGATTGTTAACCTGCTCTTGGTTCAACTTTGGTATATGGTACTTATCTAAAAAATTGTTCATTTCTTTTACATTTTCCAACTTTGTGGCATATAAATTTTCGTAGTAAGATCTAATGATTCTCTGAATTTCCTCTGTGTCTGTGGTTATGTCCCCCTTTTCATTTCTGATCTTATTAATTTGCATGTTCTCTCTCTGCCGTTTGATTAGTTTGGATAGGGGTTTGTCGATCTTGTTGATTTTCTCCAAGAACCAGCTTTTTGATTCATTGATTCTTTGGATTGTTTTCTGTGTTTCTATTTTGTTGATTTCAGCCGTCAGTTTGATTATTTCCAGTCTTCTACTCCTCCTGGGTGAATCTGCTTCTTTTTGTTCTAGAGCTTTCAAGTGTGCTGTTAAGTCTCCCATGTGTGCTTTCTCCGTTTTCTTTAATTGGGCACTTAGTGCTATGAACTTTCCTCTTAGCACTGCTTTCATAGTGTCCCATAGGTTTGAGTATGTTGTTTCTTTATTTTCATTAAATTCAAGGAAGACTTTAATTTCTTTCTTTATTTCTTCCTTGACCCTGGGGTGATTCAGTAGTTGACTGTTCCACTTCCATGAATTTGTTGGCTTCCTGGGGGTAGCACTGTTGTTGAATTCTAACTTTAATTCATGGTGGTCTGACAAGACACAGGTGGTTACTAATATTTTTTTGTATCTGTGGAAGTTTGCTTTGTTACCCAGTATGTGGTCAATTTTCGAGAAGGTTACATGAGCTGCAGAGAAGAAGGTATATTCTTTCCTATTTAGGTGGAACGTTCTATAGATGTCTGTTAAGTCCATTTGATTCAATACCTCCAATAATTCTCTTATTTCTCTGTTAGGTTTCTGTCTGATTGACCTGTCCATTGGAGAGAGAGGAGTGTTGAAGTCTCCTACTATTAGTGTCTGTGATTTGATGACTCCCTTGAGTTCTAGAAGTGTTTCTTTTACATAAGTAGGAGCCTTTATATTAGGGGCATAGATATTCAGGATTGAGACTTCCTCCTGATGAAGTGTTCCTGTTATGAGTATAAAATGTCCATCTCCATCTCTTCTGATTGATTTTAGTTTGAAGTCAATTTTGTTGGAAATTAGAATTGCCACACCTGCTTGTTTCTTAGGTCCGTTTGCTTGAAAAACGTTTTCCCAACCCTTTACTCTGAGTAGATATCTGTCTTTGTGGTTGAGGTGTGTTTTTTGTAAACAGCAGAATGTTGGATCCTGTTTTCATATCCAATCTCTTAGTCTGTGCCTTTTTATAGGTAAATTGAGTCCATTAATATTAAGTGATATTAATGACCAGTGGTTGTTGACTCCGGTTATTATTATTTTTTGTTAATTTGTTTAATAGAGTTTGTATGTGTCCCTTCATTGAGTTAAGCTCGTGAAGGGTCGCTAGATGTCTATGTTATTGTAGGCAGTGTTGGCAATGTTGGATTCCTTGGGTTGCGATTTTCCTTCTATTACTTTCTGTAAGGCTGGGTTTGTGGCTACGAATTGTTTAAATTTGTTCTTATCCTGGAATATTTTGTTTTCTCCATTGATAGTGAACGATAGCTTGGCTGGGTATAGTAGTCTGGGTTTGCATCCATGGTCTCTTAGTCTGCAGTACCTCTATCCAGCATCTTCTGGCTTTCATGGTTTCCATAGAGAAGTCCGGTGTAAGTCTGATGGGTTTACCTTTATAAGTTACTTGACCTTTTTCCTTTGCAGCTCTTAATATTTTTTCTTTAATCTGTATGTTTTGTGTTTTGATTATTATATGGAGAGGGGATGTTTTTTTTGATCAAGTCTATTCGGTGTTCTGTATGCTTCTTGAACCTTCATAGGAATATCATTCTTTAGGTTGGGAAAGTTTTCTTCTATTATTTTGTTGAATATATTTTCTGGGCCTTTGATCTGTAGTTCTTCTCCTTCTTCATTCCCTATTATTCTTAGATTTAGTTTTTTAATTGTGTCCCAGATTTCTTGAATGTTTTGTGATGAGAATTTGTTGGATTTGCTGTTTTCTTTGATCAGAGCATTTATTTTCTCTATGGTATCTTCAGACTCTGAGATTCATTCTTCCATCTCTTGTATCCTATTGGTTATGCTTGATTCTGTAGTCTCTGTTCGTTTACCTAGATTTTCCATATCCAGCCGGCCCTCGTTTTGTGTTTTCTTCATTGCCTCCATTTCGGTTTTCAATTCTTGAACTGTTTCCATTACCTGTTTGATTGTTTTTTTTCTTGGTTTCCCAGTGTATCATTCATGGATTTACTCATTTCTTCGAACTTTTTGTTATATTTCTCATCCATTTCTTTACTCATTTCTTCAATCTTTTTGTTGTACTTCTCATCCAGTTCTTTAAGGGAGTTATTCATATCCTGTTTAAGGGACTCTATTACTTTCATAATGGCATTTTTTTCCACTTCTTCTGAATTAAGAGGTTCAAGTCCTTCTATTGTAGGGTCATTGGGATCTGGTGTTTTCATGTTGTTTTTTAGATTGTTGGAGGAGTTCTTGCCTTGGCGTCTGCCCTTCAAATGCTCTCTATTGGATCTTCTGGTACCAGGTTAGGTTCCCTTGTTGGGCAGGGACTTCACTGACAGAAGGCCTACCTTTCCTCAGGCAGTCTATTGAAACACAGGCACTCCCTCCTACCGGGTTGCACTCACAGCCCAGGCCCAGCGCGCAAGGGAGTTGCTCTGGGGAGATCTTGTGGCCCCAGAGGGGAGGGGGGAAGAGAGGAAGGTGTACCTGGATAAAGGCTGGGATGGGATTCAGGAGAGCTCCACAGGGAGCAGCTGTCTCTGCTGGGTGACCAGAAAGTCGAGGGGGGCGGGGAAAGTCTGAATTCCTCCTGGCCAAAGTCCTCGGGCCAGGAGCAAACTCACCCCTCCTCCAATGGATGTATGCTAGAAGTTCACTTTCTCTTGCTGGCCAGGAATGTGGCTGAGCCAACACAGGGCCTGCCTGTGCTCAGGCAGGCTCTCAAAGCACAGAAACTGCCCCTGCCGGACTGAGCCCACAGCCCAGGCCCAGCATGCAAGGGAGCAGCTCTGGGGAGATCTTGTGGCCCCAGAGGGGAGGGGGGAAGAGTTGTTCATTGTTTATATTATGGGTGCCAAAATACATTTTTGTGTGCACGTGTGTGTGTGTGTGTGTGTTTGTGTGGTTGTGTGTCACATGGAGATTAGAGGCCAATCCTGGTTGCCAGTCCTTTTCTTCCTTGTTTCATAAAAAGTATCTCTCTTGCTCACCTCTGGGATTTCCAGACTACCTGGATGCCCAGATTTCAGTGATTCTTCTGTCTCTCCGTGTCACTATAGGAGCACAGAAGCATGGTGTGGTACCCAGATTTACTTAGATTCTGGAGATCAAATCCTAGTCTTCAGGCTTGGAAACCAGAACTTCCTCACTAAAGCACCACATATAGATGAAGCCTAGCTGGCTATCTTCTGTCTCTACTATGGTTGTCTTCACGGCCTTGTTTTATAGTCGCATACATAATTAAAATAAGTACTTCATTAGTATTTACTCCTGAGTGAAAGCGGTAATTTCCTTTGCATTGTCTGCTGTGCAAGGGTCTGAGAAGTTCAGTGTCATTTTCTTTGAATGGATGGGATGTGGGATGAAGTAAAAAGTTCTAACCTCAGCAGAAGTATTATGTTATTTGGAAAAAATAAGAACATGCAAATTCAGTACATTATAGAAGACATAGGAGTTAGGTGATTCTTGCTGTTCCTGTCTTAGCAAATTTCCCTCACCATAAATTAGTATCATATATGCCATGTTTGGTTGATATCCATGGGAGGCCGATCCTTTTCTGAACAGAAATAGAGGAGAAGTGGATGAGGGGGTAAGCAGGTGAGAAGTGAGAGGATGATTGGGAGAAGAGGAGGAAGGAGAATCTGTGGTTGGGAAGTGAAAAATGATAATAATAATAATAATTAGTATCATTAAAAAGAATGATTTTGTTATATCTCAAATTCTGTGGACTACTTGGGACCCAGCAATTCAACTTGTCAGTTTAGCTTGACTGTCATGCTGGAACTTACAGGTGACAGCTGTAATTAGATGCCTGGGTCCTTGTTATTCAACCACGTGTCCACTTCCCCAAATGTCCTATCTAAACGCTATTCGTGTGAGTATCAATATTCTCAGAGGAAAGAGGGAAAAGTGATATAACATTCTTTTTAGATTTATTGGTTCCAAAGTCCCAAAGCATACCTTTCTTCATAGTCCATTGCTCAAAACAATGGGGAAGCACAGCCCACATTCAACAGAAAAGATATAACTTCCCCTTCGTAGCACAAGAAGTAAATGGCATGTAGGAAAATCGATGAGAGAAGTTGTCTGGAACTGTCTTTGAATACTCTACTAATTGTTCTGACTGAACATTAGTATAAACAGTTCAGTTATGGTTGCTAGCTCATATGTCCAGTATGTTCTAAAAATGTGGTGGTCATTTTGAAACAGGTGACTGTAACTCTTTTTACCTTTTGCATTTGTAAAAATACATAGGCAGTACTATGCATCCCTCAGTTTTTAGGAGATGACAATAAAGATAAACTAGGAATGCTGTCAGCACTTTCATGTTAACTTCCCAACTCTGGGCTAGTCCCACAATTTCCTAATGCAGGTTAAGATGTTTGTAGACATTGTCCCCTCTAAACTGACATGCTTGACAGAGATGAGATGAGAAGAAAATTGCAAATACATACAGGTTATGATCCTTCCTACTCCCGAGGAAATTAGAGGTCTAAGGTAGTGTTAAGCACATCAGATAAGTGGAAGACCAAGGGGAAGGTCTAATTTGTGATGGGGGTTGCACATTTTAAAGGGCTTTCCTCATCGACTAGTAGTTAGTTAAGTATCAGACCACGACAGCTTTTAAACAGATTTCCTCAATAGAGGCTCTGCCACCTGATATATAAAAAAAGAATGTCATAGACTTGCTCCCTGCTATGTTTTGGAGATGTGAAAATGCTTTGTATTTTGTATTCTGTTGTTCTTTAGACATGTTTTTATATGTTCTTCTTCTAGCCTGTAACTTATAATGTAGCTGAGAATAACTTTGAACTCTTGATTTTCTTGCCCCCACTTTCCACAGGCTTTGATTAATGTGGTTTTCAAAATACAATCTGAGGATTTATCATATCCTTCATGAAAACTTATTTTGTAAATAGTCTTGACTCAATTCCATTAAAACAGAAGAGTATAAACAACACAGAACAATTTAGAGGACAGTATTGAAGCTTAGTGCTGTGGAACAATCATTGTACACTGTAAATATGTATTCTCTCATTGTTCATAAAAAACTTATTGACCATTGACCAGATAGAATTTGGGGGGCAGTGAAAATGCTGGGAAAAAGGAGTACAGAGTCAGGGGAATTGCTAGTGAGACATGGAGAGGAAACAGAAGATGTAAGATGAAAGAGAGATAATGCCATGTGGTAGAATGTGGATTAATAGAAATTTGTTAATTTAAGTTGTAAGAGCAAGTAAATAAAAATTCTTAGCTATAGGTCAAGCATTTATAATTCATGTTAAGTCTCCATGTTGGTTATTAGTGAGCAGCTTCCAAGACAGGAAAACTCTACCTACAACTTAGCAGATTAACAAATATTTTATTAAATAACACTCAATTTGTAGTATTTATATATATTGAATATTTTTTACTAAATTTTCAATTGCAGAAGAAATTTTAAAACATTTCTTCACAAACATGATATTTTTGCATATTTATAAATGTATTTTACTTACTGAGGATGTCACATATATATTTAATGCTTAGATAAAATTCCACCTGCTCCCTCCCTTGCAGTTCTTGCAGTTCTTCCAATTACCCCTCAACCACCATGTCATTCACCTTCACATCCTACTATGGGGATATCTGTTTGTTCATGTTTACTGTTTTTCTATTTATAAAACCCATGTTTAAAAAAACTTGATGGGCAGGGAACAATATACCCATCAACTGATGCATGAATAGTAAAAATGTGGTATACGTACATAATAGAATAATAATCAGCTGTCAAGAAAAGTGGATTTACAAAATTAAAAAAAAAGTTAAATGGATGACTCTGGAGATAATTATACTGAGTGAAGTAATCCAGGAACACAAGGACAAATGTGAGATGTTTTCTGTCATTTTGTGGCAGGTAGTTTTGAATCTTTAGATAGGTGTGCTTCATTTGGAATACTAATCGAGGTCAAGAAACTTCAAAGGAGAGGAGGCAGAATTCAGTGGTATAAGTGGTTACAGGTGAATAATGGAAAAAGAAGGGCTAAATTAAAGGAGGGTAGAAGTCACAATACAAGAAAGGATATAATTACCATAAATGACTTTAGGAAAATCAATATACATTTGTACCTACACACACATACATTTGAAGTTTGTGACCAAATGTTGACTCCGGAGTTGTATTGACTGGTTCTAAGTGTCAACTTGATACATGCTAGAGTCACTGGAGAGAGGGGAGCCTAGATTGAAGAAATGGCTTCATGAGACCCAGGTGTAAAGCGTTTCTCAACTGGTGATCAACGAGAGAGGGCCTAGTCCATGGAGAGTGGGGCCATCCCTGGACTGGTCGTTCTGGTTTCCAGAAGAAAACAGACTGAGCAAGACAGGGGAAGCAAGCCAATAAACAACATCCTTCCTTGTCCTCTGCCTCAGTTCCGTTTTAGTTCCTGTCCATACTTCCCTCACTGATGAACAGCAAATTGGAAGTGGTAGTCAAATAAATCCTTTCCTTCCTTGGTTTTTGTGTTTTCTCAAAACACTAAAAAACCCTGGCTAAGACAGTAATTAGAAGTACTTTCTGCTCTTTGATTTTGCTGTGTTTAATTCCTTGCACAAATATGGTGGCTCAAAATCATGTATAGTTACTGAATAACTGGTACCACACCCTGGCTACCACAGTCACTAGGTACATACAGGATGCACAGACATGAACAGGAGGAACACCAATAAAAATAAAGTTAAAAAATGTATTTTCAGCTTTAACAGGTAAATCATATTATTTTCTATAACATAGATGGAAATTGAGGTTATATTTTAAAGAGACATACAAAGAAGGACAAATGCAGTATGATTCCGATTCCATGTATATGGATTATTTAAGTACTTTAATACGAAGGAACATAAAACATAATGAATAGTGCTGACAAGTTGTAAGTCTGGAGTGGGGAAAAGTTATTACTTAACAGACATAGATTTAAAATTTTTAAGATGAGAATATTCTGAAGAAGTTTTTGCGACAATGTGAGCTTGTGAGCTTACTTACAATTACTGATTTTCACATGTTATCATGATTAAGAGTTACATGCGTTTTAAAAGCCAGACTATGACTTAGTTTTCTACTGGGAAAAGAGGAGTTAGATTTTTAACTGTGTAGCCTCCAGCACGTGGACCAGATGTCAGTGAAAGGCCACATGTCCAAAATTCAATGAGCAGCACAAATTGATCTATGTGGTGTGTTTTTTTTTTTGTTTTTTTTTTTTTTTTTTTGGTTTTTCGAGACAGGGTTTCTCTGTAGCTTTGGTGCCTGTCCTGGAGCTAGCTCTTGTAGACCAGGCTGGCCTCGAACTCACAAAGATCCGCCCGCCTCTGCCTCCCGAGTGCTGGGATTAAAGGCATGCGCCACCACTGCCCGGCTTATGTGGTGTTTTTTTTTGTTGTTGTTATTCTTTAATCAAATCTGGGTGAAAAGAAAAAGGAAATGTTAGTGAAGGGAGGTAAATTTATTTAAAATTGTAAAAAAATTCCTGAATACTTAAGCACGCATGCATGCAATAATCCTAAAAATGATGATATTTCATTATAAATATATTGATTGTGAATAAATAACTCATGTTTGACATTATTTGAAAATAAATAATTTTTTCCAAATTATCACTTTTTAGGGAGTTTTTTTATTTAAAATATTCGTAATTAAAAATAATAAACTAATGAAGGAATTTAGAAATAGATTTTATAGTGCTTCAGGTATTGAACCAGTAACTGATAAGTTACCTTCATTTAAAACTTATTGTGCATGTCAAAGACAGTCATAAGATATTAGCTTATGAAGTTAATTAAGAGAAGGATAGCTGAATGAGTAATCATTAAGAAGCACACTCTAGGAATTAAGCTTTTAAATCTTTATTCTTCTGAAACACAGCCAGCAATATCACAAGATTTATTCTTAAGACCTACATAATGTAAATTATATCTGGCGTGTCTCCTCGATAAAGTCAGTGTTCAGACATGACTAAAATTTTTTAAAAAAAGCTCAAAGTGAGTAAATTTATAATCTTTTCCACTAATTATTTATGCAACCATCAAGAAATATTAGTCTTCTAGTTAGAAGGACTAAATATAAATCCCATTATCTGTATCACGGGCCTGCTAGAAGCAGCTTTGCATTTGAAAGTCTTTGGGTTCAGACCTCATTTGTGGGTTTATTCTTTCATCTTTTCTTCTGAGAATTCATTCACGGGATTTTCCTCTTAAGATCTAGTCTTATTACTGTTATAGATGACTACATAATTTTCCTTAAACATTTCTAAAAGTAAGACTTTTCTTTCTATTTCTCAAACAGGTGTGCAATGTTATATTTTTTGAAACATAGCCCTTGCATTTTCTGAATGTCCAGAAAATGAATCTGGTCCATTCTTTGGTTAACCTTGTATATTGAGTCACTAATTTCATTCTTTTCCAATTAAAAAGCATTTTTTTATTTTTAAACCATCAATGGTTTGGTTAAATAGTAAACTATTGCAATAGCTTCTAAAATTTTAATTTTTTGAATTATTAAGAAAATGTAAATTAAATACTCAAAATATTTAAATAAAGAGTTTGGGTATTTCTATGAGTTAAAAAACTATCACTCTTTCATGTGTTGTCGTTTTTGGTAATTAATTTTTTGTCTCTTTTTATTGAAAACATTGTTCTTGAACGTGTGCCTAGTATATAGTAAATATAGTCAAAAGAGATGAAAGTCAAAGGATCTAACTAAGAATATGTAGATGTTATTTTGTTAAATGGTCTTTCTTCTGGTTTCATTCTGCTGCTATGATAAAAATAAAACTATAGGGGCTGGAGAGATGGCTCAGTGGTTAAGAGCACTGACTGCTCTTCCAGAGGACCCAGGTTCAATTCCCAGCACCCACATGGCAGCTCACAACTGTCTGAAGATCCAGTTCCAGGGGATCTGACACCTTCACACCAATGCACATAAAAATAAAGTTAAATAAACCATAAAAAATACTTTTAAAAAACTGTAACCAAAAATATAGGATAGGATGAGATAGGAAAGGGTTTATTTCAGCTTACAGTTCATCAATGAAGGAAGTCAAGGCAGGAATTTTAGCAGGAACCCAAAGCTGAAACCTTGGAAGAATCTTCTTGAATGGCTTACTTTCTGGATTGTTAGAAATACTGTGATAAACTAACTTTTTGACACATTCTAAGACCACCTGCCTAAGGGATGACACTACCCACAATAGGTTAAGTCCTTCTCAGTCAATTAGCAATCAGGACAACCCACCACAGAAATGTCCACAGGCTTGCCCCTCACCTGAAGCACCAATTTCAGGTGATCTAAGCTGTGTCATATTGACAGTTAAAGAAAACTATGCAAGGCATGCTGTTCAACTGTTTGTTAAAAGCTCGTGACTATGTTTGAAGATTCACAGCAAAGCTGCTTATAGGAGGAACCAACACCTCTATTGATTGAATCTGAGGATCATTTACCTAGAGGAATTTATACCTCGTACTGCAAAACAGGATCGAATACCCCCATAATAAGGAAAGTGATAATCCATACGGGAGGATCTATTGATGTTTATCTTCCATATTCTTATGTTCTCAAACTGCCTTCTCAATATTTATGTTTATATCTATACAATTGGGCTACTCCTAAACTCAGTCTGAGAACTTCTGAGTGGTGGTCTGTGCAAAGACTCATAACTGTACAGGTGTGGAGGAAAGGCAACTGTAAGTATTCAACCATAGATGAGACATCTGTATGAACCCTCTCAGAAGGAAGGAAAAAAGGGAGGGAGAGAGGAAGAGAGGGAGAGAGGGAGGGAGGAAGAGAGGGAGGGAGGAAGAGCAAACCAGAAGATGGGAGTGTTGTAAAATGGTGTTCTCTGGATTAGATACACTTGTTGCTCACATGAACTCATAGAAGTTGTAGTACATAAGACTTGTACAAAACAAACTAGTTAATAATTCCAACATAGGGGTGCTCCCAACGTCTTACCTTATTTATTGGGCTATGAAGTTGGTGGTTTCTGGGATGGAGAAAATAACTTTTTACTTTAGGAATGGAACCACTTGAAGGTTCATAATTTTATTACCCCATACCCATAACCATGTAGACTGCACTTATGGGTTCATTGGCTTAAGAAAAGAAAAACACATGAAGTTGGGAGAATTATGTTGTGGGTGACTGATGAAGGTTAGAGGTAGTGAGAGCAGATTTAAAATAAAAAAGTGTATTACTTCCTCACAAATAAACAAAAGTACTTATATTTGGATTGCATATTTGCAGTTTTTCATTGCAATTCTGTCTTATAAATATTACTGATATAAAATCCAATACATATATACATGATCTGGGAAATTTGGGGTTGGGTTACTTTTGACTTTGACAGAGCTTTTTTTGGCTCCTATTGAGTATATGTCAGGGGCTAAGTTCCCAAAGAACTCAGCCAGCAAAGGAAGTGGAAGACAATGATTCTCAAGATTTTGTTTCATGCATTTGAAGAATGAAATTATGACCCAGTGAAGAAGAGTTTGGATAGAAGCTTTTTTAAAGATTCATATGTGTGTAAGAGAGAGAGAGATAAATAAGAGAAGTAGGAAAAATAGGGGGGAGGAAGATACAGAGGAAAAAAGACAGACAAAGAGACAAAGAGAGATACAAACAGGGACAGGACAGTGACAGGGACAGAGAGAGCCCTTGTAAAGCAGGAGGGGTCAAGCAAGACATGGGGAGTCACCGAATGGCTATTCTGGGCTCTTTTCAAAGGATTTATGGCAGAAGCTTCCATGAGGCAGGGAGAGGAAGATAAGCTCGTCAATCCAGCTGATCCAACTTTGAGACGTCCAGATCTCTCTTTTAATTTTTTTTGTCTCTCTAAGGCTTTCAGGCAAGAATAAAAGCTAAGAAGGGGCCAGGAACCAGAACTCTGGCACTGTTGGCCTCCAGTAAGTTCACGGATGAAACAATTGCTTTTTGGAGCAGTTCCTTCCCACCTGACTGGTTTCAATCTCCAGTTCCCATCGTGCACACACACAGAAATATATATGCATGGCTACATACGTTGGATGAATATGTGATTTCGCTGTAGAAATAATGTCAGGAGAATTAAATGAAGAGTTAAAATGAATTATTAACATTTGAATCAATCTTCTCATATTTCAGTTCTTACAGAATAAAGTACAGGATCAAATCCAGAGCTTCAAGCATGCAAGGCAAGCACTCTTTCAGCTAAGCTACAGACACAGCTAGATTCTCTGTCTACATAAGCCTAGCACTAATCACTCCCATTTTGTTACCAACTATGTGCATATATGTACTCTTTTTTATTTCACTTTTTCAATTTTATTTATATCACTGTCCCTTCCCTTTCTTACCTCCAAACTCTCCCTTATAGCCTTTCTTGAATTTCTCCTTTAAATTCATGGTCTCTTTTTTCAATAGCAGTTATTACACTCATGCACATACATAATATTTATTTAATATGTGTAATATATATATCATACAATAAATACATAATTAATATAACATAAAATGTATTCATGCTTTATATACATATTTAACACATCATATAGATATACAATATATTATATTTGAATATACAATCATATACTAGTGTAGCATTAAACATAGAATATGCACTTATTATGTCTATATCATATATGAATATATTATGTGCCATATAAATACATTTGCAAATAAATATATAAAATAATACTATAAATTATGCAATAAATACAATAAATAACTATGATATAATATATTTTAATGTTATATTTAATATTATAATTGTATTTTACATCTTAATTTTATTTATTATATATACACATATACTATGGACTACTCAGTCTGTACAAAGTTATGCATATGTATGTTTCAGGGTTGACCATGGCTATTGGATAAATGTGTATGTCCTTCCTTAATCTGGTCTCCGTCTCTTTTCCATTTAAAACTTCCCTATGCTCGTGACTCATTCTGCCTGAACTTTAAACACTCCCTTCAGTTCCCATGGATATTTCCTAATAGAATTTCTGGCTCATTCCTTTTTTTCATTGTTGCTAGGTGTTCCAAGCATAAATATGTTGAGTTTCGCTGGAACTTTTCTCTCCCTTTCTCACATGTTCTACCACAAGCCAAGCACTCTTAAATCCACGTTGTAGTGCTGCTTAGATTTCATGAAACCTATATCAGCACTTGCTCTTTTCCAGACTAAGTCCTTTTCATCTTCACTTTCTAGCTGCTTCCACTGTGCATCATTTATGCTCTTTTACCAGCCTTGGCTACATTCACAAAAGTGTATGTGATACTACAGTTTTTCCTCAAACTTTTATAATAGATTTTTTTTACTGCACTTAAGACAGAATTCCAAATACCTAATACGTTCTATAATACCCTATCAAATCTGGATAGTCATCTTTGTTCTTTCAATTTCCCCAACCTTACCCCCCTTTTTCAAAGACAAGCAGAATAAAATTTATTTTTGAAAACATAATGTATTTTTGATGGTGATAAAGAAAATCAAAGACTTTCAATTACAAAGTATTGCAAATTATTTTAAGTTAATACTTATTTAAATATCTTTTGTGTTTTTATAGCCAAAGGTTTCCCTCCACCCCCTCTTCCCTTTCCTCACCCACCTCCCCTATTTCCCCAATCCATTCCTCCTGTTTTTCTTCAGATACAGGTGGCCATCCTGTGAATATCAGCAAGCCATGGTATATTAAGCTACAATGAGATCAGGCATTCCTTCCTTCACCAATGTTGGTTGAGTCAATCCAGCAGGAGTAATGGGCTCTAAAAATCAGGAAACAGAGTCAGAGACATCCTCCACTCTCCCTGCTAGGAGTCCCACACAAAGACCAAGTTACACAACTGTAGCAAATACGCTGAAGACCTAGGTCAGTTCCAGGCAGGCTCCCTGGTTCTCTGTTCAGTCTCTATGAGCCCCTAAGAGCCCAGGATAGTTGTATTTGAGAGGATCTCTGGGATGAGCTAAAAACCTGTAGGAACTGCAACTCCCAGGAATCTATGTGGGTGCCTCTTGTTAAGACTCCTAGCAGTAGGGGTATGGAACCTGAACTGGCCATCTCCTATAACCAGACAAGACTTTCAATAGAGATTCTGGGACATGAACCAGGACACAAACCTTTCAACCTACAATTTGTCTTGTCTACAAGATGTACTTATGTAAAGATGGTGCAGAAATTGTGGGAGTGGCCAACTGATGGCTGACACAGCTGGAGACCCAATGTAATGATGACTAATATTCTGTTTTACTCATAGAACGGTGGCTAGCTCAACTGTCAACAGAGAGGCTTCACCCAGTGATTAATGGAAACAGAGGCAGAGACCCACACTCAAACATTAGATGGAGGTCAGGGTATCCTGATGAAGAGGGGGAGGAGAATTGGAGGACTCAGTGATGTCAAGGACAATGTAAGAAAACCCACTGAATCCACCTTCATCTTTCTTCACTGTTGTATTCAAACACCTTAGCCTCTGGTCCAATCAGCAACACCCAACTTCCTTCTGTACACTGCTCCCGTCTCTCCATCTGCTTCTATAGTTATCAGCATAAACATTTCTGTTTCTGAACAGATGTAGGTTGATTTCTTTTATTACTGGGAATTACAGCATTTGACTTTTCTTTCTGAAATGCTTATTGCAATTCAAATCACTGTTTCATTCTTGCAATGGAAAAGAAAACCGCTGTCTGCAAAGGCAAAGTTAGCAGCACTGTATTCTAAGCAACACACAGAATTCAGAGCCTGGGAAAATGGAACACTAAACTATGGACACAATAAGTATGGGTGTGTTTACTGTTTTCTAAAATAGTCCTGAAGTCAAAATATTTCCCCAAGAATATTTCTCTGAAAAGATCACAAAATATACTTCTCCAAAAATCTCAAATGCATGGAAATGTTCTGAAACACAGAAGCTATCAAAAACACACCAGTAATGAGAAATGTATGGGTGAAGAATCATGACATTGTGCTTTAAAAAAAAAACTTGTTGATGAAGCTCAGAAATTTTGGACTAAGAGGAAACAAAAAGAAAAAGGATTAAAAGACATCTCTGTTGGTGGCTGATTAACTGCCAAAGAATTAATATTAAAGATGTACTTAGTTTTCAAATTGCTTTATGCTTATTTGCTTAATTGACATGGAGAAACTTATCAATGCATAAAATAATTTACTTAGATGAAGTTCAAACAAGACACTGAATTCATTAAAAATTACCATTCCCTTTGTACAATTATCAGCATCATTAGCTGTTTTATTTATTGCCTCATCAACTAACCTTTCAAGGAACAATTTAATCAGACAATGGAGTTGGATGTTCAGGCAAAAAAACAAATGTGTACATTAATATTAAAATTAATATTGAAAATTTCAATATTGGACAATAGTTTTATTTCACCACTCAGTGTGAGTCTTTCCTTAAATTATGTTTTCCATCTGGATGACACAATTAGCCAGTAAGATGAAGACACATATTTATGTAAAGATATGTCATCTAAAATATATTTACATATAGATGTTATATTCTCATGTATTTTTCTCTGTTAAATATCAAGTAACTGAAACTTATAAAGTATAAGCTGTGTTCTAACTCATATTCCATTAATATAGTGTGAAAATTCACATGCTGATTTCTGACTTAAGTCTATCTTCTTCGGAAAATCAGAACACAGAAAAAAATATATATTTATTACAATGAAAAACAGTTACTACTTCATGCAAAGCATCTAAATATATGGCACCTTAGGAAGAAATTATTTTCCTCACTGGAAAATGCTTCATTTCTCCATTGTGATTTTTGCTATTCAAATAGTATTATAAATTTATATCTCTAGTATACTGCAAAGCAAAGATTGTGAAATCTCTCAGTGAGTAAGATTAGGGACAATGTTCTGTCCTCTTTCTCGTTAATTAGATGAATAGTTGCTGTGACTTTTCAATTCTCTTTGTCCATGGAGATTTAACTTGATACTCAACTTTCCTCACATGAAAACCATAGTCCTTTTTCCCCAAGATAATCTGTTCAATTTTCCTCTCCAGTATGATTGACAAGTATTTAGAAGGAGAAAAATTCATACAAAGTCTGACTCTCAGAACCACTGATCCGTGAAAAGAATGGTTTTCACTCTGAAAGGAAAAAAAAAAACAAACAAAATTGGATGTAAAATTCAATATTTTATCTCAGGTCTATCTATCTATCAATCTATCTATCTATCTATCTATCTATCTATCTATCTATCTATCATCTATTTATCTATCTATCTATCTAGATATCTATCTAGATATCAAAGTTAATACTTCGTAGGCATATTTGCATATACATAATCTGATGATATTTGTAGCATTTTAAAATCATCCATGAGATCCTCTATTGTGATGCAAATCTGAAACAAATTTACTTCAAGTAAAGATTACAAGGAAAACAGCATATACTACAGACTATGTGGACACAGAATTTAGAGATTCAGATCTATTATATTATCAAATTGACTATGTCCTTCTCTTTTAAACATTGTTTGTTTTTCTTATTGTCTTTGAGATGAAGTCAAGTTTATGTCACAACTGAATAATCAAGGATGGTTTGCTTGTACGGTATGTTTTATAATTCAGACAACAATATTGGAAGGTTATAAATCTTTCTAGTTCTTTAATTGTGTATATTGTCAGAAAAGATAATTGTCTGTAAAATGACAGAAAATACTTTTATTAAGTGATTTTCAGAATGTTACTCCAAAGAGCATGCCTGAGAGTCATCAGATTATAATGTGTGCATATCTCTGTGTCGTGTAAGCTAATTCTAACCAACATGTGTGTCCATGTGTAACGTGTGGCTTACGTACCCATTTCCTCCCCATCTGCAACGTTGCTCTTAGCAACAAGAACAGCATGTGACAGTGCTCATGTGAGCCCTCTGCTGAACCACAGCGGTGCATTGGAGGAGCTAAGCAATGTGAAGCCAGAATATTAGTGCAGAAAACAGACCTGTACTTGTGATGTGCAGGGGTATGGATATAAATAGATAAGACAAGAAAATAAAAAAAAACAACTACAACAACAAAAAATAAAAAAATTAGGTAAGAAACAATACTGATGTGAGCCAGAATATTCCTGGAGGTTATTGCACTATTTAATTTAATTTAATTTAATTTGTGTTCAGGTAGTATAGAATATCCTTTTTCTGTAATTTATTTTATATTTAGTAAAGAAAGTTAAATCTCACTGTCCTACTTGATAAGAAAAAAGGTGGTTCCATGACAATAAATGCTTTCCACCAATTAAGTCCAAGACTGAGGTGTCTACTAGGTATTACTGTGCTCATGTTGAAAAAGATTATCGTTGATGTTGATTTAATGGTTAGTTATGACTCTCTGTGGCAGAGTGCTTCCTCAAATCTCAGGTTCAATCCTCTAATCCCCAGAACAGAAGAAGACTAAATAAAAAAACAAAATTTTAGATCAAATCTTTTCTATGGTTCTTAAAACAATTTCCACAGTTTTATAATCTTGTGGAGTCCTCTGTATGGTTTTCTTTGGGGTATGCCAGCTGTGGGGTGCCAGGCAGGACAGATATACCAACAAGCCGGCCCCTCATGTTACAATGAGGTAATGTCATTCATACTCCATGCTATAGTATAAGATTTTAAATATAGTTTGGGCAAATATTTAGGAAGACTATGTTCTCCACAATCATAAACAAAGTCAGGTAATTCAATTGTCAAGACATTCTTCCATAAGCTATAAAAAAGGAGAGTAACAACCGAAGGACCAATATTAAATATCATGTAAAAGTTGCAAGTACTTCTGGGTTATTTAATCCTTCCACGTATGTTTCCAATGTTTTAATGTGCTTAATAACCTACTGCAAAGACAATTTTGTAAAGAGAAATTTAGTGAAGAGAAAAAGTTTACAAAGAAAATGTCTCCCATCAAGTACTAACCAGACTTGACCACGGGAGCTCTTATACATTTGGAGGAGAGGATGGGGTGTGGGCTGGAGGAGAAGTGGGAGAAATAACTGTGGTTGGAATGTAAAATAAATAAAATGAAATGAAAAAGAAAAGAAAATCTCTCCCTTTTATAATCACTATTTTACTGCTTTAACAAGAAGAAAACTGTGCACTTGACACTCCCTGATAGTTCATTCAGAAAGACAAACTACTAGGAAACACTTGAAGAAGTTACATTGCTGTTATCTAAACAAAGAAGCAGTAATGCTGTGACTCAATTGATCCAAGGAAAATTGGTGAAGCCATTACTCGTATGGGCCAGACTCAAAAGTAGTGGAAAAGCTTTCCTCGTGGATTCTAGTATGAATGTCTATGAACAACGATAAGTTTGAGAAAAGATTAGCAACTATTCTTCTCTACTCCTAAACATTTACAGTCTGGCTGGGCAGTGGTGGCTCATGCCTTTAATCCCAGCACTCCGAGGCAGAGGCAGGCAGATCTCTGTGAGTTCGAGGCCAGCCTGGTCTAAAATGGCTAGTTCCTTGACAGGTTCCAAAGCTACAGAGAAACCCTGTCTCGAATGCAAACAAACAAAAAAACCATTTACAGTCTAAGACTGATTACCTACAGAGATCTCCTAGACAGACTAGTTAACTCCTCCCTCTGTGTTGTACTTAAGAAAAACACAGGGGTTCCAGGTTGCTGCTGTAGAAGTTAGAGACTCCACCCTGTTGCAGCTTCCTTGTACGTGTCTCTGTGTGTCTCGCCCTTCCTTCTTCATTCTTCCATGATCTCAGCCAGGTTTCCAGTACCCAAGCAGCACAGGGGTTGGCATTTGATCAGCTCTAACTCTGTCTCCCCTACAACTGTGTATTATCTTTCTGGCATCAGGCACTAACTACTCTTAGAAATACATGGAGGGAGCATAGACATAGTCATATAATCCAGGCTTTATGAAATTGCTACCCTCTTGCCTCCTATTTATTGTTTTCTATTAATAAAACAAGCACGAGGATACTCATGTTTAATTATTGTAACTCTTATCTAGCATTATGCCTGAGTCCATAATGATGCTCTAAAAGTTCATTAACATAATCACATCTAAATATAAATTTAAAACAGTGAAAACATATTTATTTATAAAAGGCAAGAGGAAAAGCAGGGATGGGGGAGTTATGAAAACGGAGAATGAGTGAAAATGAGACATGAGAAGAATTTTAAGATGTTTGTTGAACTTTGCCTTTATCTTAAAATAGAGGAAATTTGAATCGGCATAAGTGTTGGATGGCAGTGACCAACTGTAACTTTTGCTCAAAACGGATTCCACTTTGGGACATCAATACCATCACTTGGAGAATTCATTTCTAGTTTCCCTTGTATATAAATGTAGCTCTGGGAATAATTTCCCACCAGCATGGGAATTAAAATGACCTTAGACATTTCTAGAAGGTGTACTTAGAAGACGTTTGTGCTCTTCTCTCACTTTTTCTATGGATTCTAATACACTCAGAGCCTCTGTTAAGTACTTACCCTCTTTGTTCACTGGTGGAGAAGATTCTGTGCCTTGATACTTTGTTCCTGCTTCTCTCATTTAGTCGGGTCCATGCCCCACAGCTTGCTACTGGCAAGTAATGTCATCCTGGACATCAAGGTGATGACCTTACAATGCACGTGACTCCTTTTCAAACTTGGTTTTCCTTCCTTCTAGACACAGAGTGTTGTGTAGATTTTTTGATGTCTCCCAGTTTGTCTTTTTGGTTGTTGATATGGTTAAATATCATATATAATTATAGGAGCAGCAAATTTGAGATGTGTGTGGTAAAAACAACAACAAACCCTGAATATTCACACCCTCTTCACAGCCTTTAATCACCCGCTTACTCAGATCTGCTTTTCCTGAAGAACAAGCGGTGACTCACTCACGTTACAAAGTTATTAAGAAAACCTGCAAACTGAGACACCATTGAAAATGTGAAACACACTCCTGAAATTTTAAAAACTGATTTTAAAACCTGCAGGAAGTTGCAAACTTGCACAAGAAGTAGGTTTCCCTTACCAGATGTTGTACCACTGCCTCCATCACCACTTAGTTTTTGCTTATTTTTAAGTTAGCTTACAGAGTAATGAACTAATGGGCTTTATTATGGCACTGTTATTGTTATGACATTATTTATACTTTGTTCCTATTTGATTTTTGCTTTATTCTCCTTCCTTGTTCTCATCTCTACTCCCCTGTACCCATAGCCTCTCTTCTGCTCACATGTATTCTGATCACAGGAATTCTATTATCCCAACTCTCTCCCAACACAACTACTCTTTTAAGATTTTGTCTTCTCTTTCTCATGATCTTAATCTCCTTTCTAGTTACAAACACACACACACACACACACACACACACACACACACACAGAGTGAGGCAGAAAAGGGAGGAGAAAAAGAGGGATGGAAAGAATTAAATCCATGTTCTGCATATAAAAAACAAGTGTGTGTGTGTGTTTGTGTGTGTGTGTGTGTGTGTTTGTATTTCTGATTCTGGCTTATTTTTGTTTACTGTACTGAGCTCTATCCAGTTTCCTGCATATGTGATCATTTCAATTTTCTTCATGTCTGAATAAAATTCCATTGATTTTAAGCATGCCCCCATTTTATACATCATCTGATGAATAACATAGAGTTAGACTATTTCTAGCTATTGCAAATAGACCAGAAATAAACATGGATGTGCAAGTATCCCTATGGTATAAGATAAGGGCACTTGAATATAACCACAAGTGTTATAGGTCAATCATAAGATACTATTTTTAGTGTTTCTCAGAACCTTCCATACTGATTTCCATGGTGGCTGTCCAAGTGCACATTTACCAACAGGGAATATGGTATTTAAGGTAAACATATAAATATATAAATATATATTTAAGGTAAATATATACATGTAACGTAACTACAAATGCATATATATGTATATATATATATTTATATATATAAACTGACATAGCACATATAAAGCTAGACATTTAATCAAATAACCCACTTTATTCAATTTTAAAATTTTTGTTGCCTTGTATGAAACGACAATGTTTATATACGTAGATACGTTACTTGCCTCCAAACAAACCAGACTACACCAAATTTTGTGGACTAATAATAAACATGTTTTGTTTTTATTTTATTTGTTTATTTTTTGCTGTAAGGAATTAAACAACTGTTTAAAAGAAGTACTTAATTTCTCTCTGAGTGAGCTCTCTGAGTCAGTGTTCCTCATCAGAATATCACTTTCACTGTATGTTTGAGTCCTAAATTTCCATTTTGTTGCTCTTACATCCCCAAAGTATGATTTCCCTCCATAGAATAAAACAAAAATCACTATCACACCTATAGTTTAAAGCTTGAAAAGAGGAAGAAAGTGAAAAGAGCTTAATTTCTTGTAAGAATGTAGCTGAGACTGTTACTTCTATTTAAATCCGTATTGCCACTTTTGCCTCAAGAGAGGCCAGAAAATTTAGTTTTATTGGAGTGTGTAAGATAGATAGATGATAGATAGATAGAAGATAGATAGACAGATGGCTGGCTGGATGGATGGATCAATGGATGGATGGATGGATAGGTAGGTAGGTAGGCAGGCAGACAAACAGGCAGATATGCATCTATAATATCTATATATATGGATAAAAGGTTTTGAGAAAAATTATTAATTTATCTGATAGCGTGCCAAAATCCAGTCTATCTCAGTTCAAAGCTATTAATGGTGCCAACAGTCTTTAGGAATTTGCCAATCTCCTTTGTGCATACCAAAAATTGTAGACTCATGTATAAGTGATACATAATGATTCTGAAAATTAGTTTTCAGTTATTACAGATCTTTTAATCCCAGATCAAGGGACTTTTTAAATAGCAAATGAAGAATAAAGCATAAGTGAGAGTCAGACCCCTTAGTTGTGTCTTGTGACTGTGATCATGTGAAAAACAAAGCTGGGAACAGTGTTCTCTGGCTGCAGTACTGAATGGAGAATGCAGAGGGTGTGTTGTGCATCTTGCTACTCTCTCTCTACAGAAAGCAGCTTACTAAGAGACACAGTAATTTACAGAAGCACACAGATGTAAATGATGAGAGAGAATATTAATAGGACCATGTTCAATGGATGAAACCTTTTTTGGCAGCTTGATACAAATATAAAATCCCTTCTCATTTTCAGGTCATTTTCTATCTTCTTAAAAAAACAAACTAAGATTTTTCTATGTCAGGTTCCATTTTGGGACATCTGCAGCAGTCCAGCCTCGACGGGTTCATATGTTTCAGGGTAGGGGTGTGTGGTTTAGAAATTTTAGGCAGAAAAAAAGAGACATAACAAGAAATAGACAGAGTCACAGAACAGAGTCAGGAGGGCAACCCAGTGAATATTGAATTTGTCTGTGGTTTATTTTTGCTATGTTTTATATACCCCAATCCAAAAGCGGGGAGTAAGGCAAGACTTCTTTACCATGATACAAATAAGAAACAAAGTAATTAGTTTCTTCAGTATGCAAAACATCAAGTAGCTATATCCTGAGTCAAGTATTCTGTTGTTTAGGCAGGACATGCAGGGACCACACCCTAGGCCAAGCATCTTCCTGTAGACAACCACATCTTAGGCCAAACCTCCTGTCATAACCTTGAGGGAGCAAGAATGGACTTGAACTCTCTGACCTTTGGTCAAGGTAGAACAAATCCACTTCTGTGGTATCCAACTTTTCTGTAAATTTTATGTACGTCCTGATATTTTGCTCGAACCTGTTTTCAGATAGTCTTGTAATTTTTTTATAGGTAGCATCCTAATTTCATTAGAATTTTATGCATTGTTCATTTTCATCAATAAGAAAAATAGCATAGGACTGGAGAGATGGCTTGGGAACTGAGCATTGGCTGCTAGAAGTCTCAGCTCCATTCCTTGCGCGGACTATCTGCTCAAAACTCTATGTGACTCCAGTTCTGAGGATTCCCATATCCTCTTCTCTACAGGATTCTTCAAGCATGTGAGACACATAAGTTCATGCAATCTTGCATGTGTACACATAAAATAAGAGATAAATAAATATTTTTAAAATCAAAACTTAAAAACAGTGTTAATTTCATATACAGAAAGCTGCTTTAAGTACTGTATTGTGTATCAGAGTTTTCTTATTGGTTTCATTGTAATTGCGGATGGGGCAATCAGATCTGCAAATTACAAATTTTATCTAAAGAATTTCAATCATCTTATCTGTGTTTGTGCTTCTACGAACTCTTTTGCTTAATTTCTTGTTTTGTTCTCAGGAATCTTTTGTTACTAGACGTTGCTTCACCTTGAATTAGCTTAACTTTTAAATTATATATTTAATTAGATATAATTACATTATTTCATTATCTCTTCCTTCACTTCTGCAAACCCTCCCTTATCTCCACATTCGTGGCCTCTTTTTCACTATTGTTGGTATACATCTCTACGTGAATAAATATATAAATGTAACATAATGTATCTGTTGAGCATTGCTTGTATGCATGTGTTTTTTAAGACCGCTTGGGAACCATTTCAGAGGCTCATCCTTGGAGCAGATTGATACTCCTCTCTCAGCAATCTTTAGTCTTCTGCAGTTCTTTATCCAGGGGTGAGGCTATATGAGATTTCCCCCATTCACACTGACATGTCAACTGGTGTTTCCATGTCTTGTTTATGCAGCCATGTTGTAAAGATGTCATGGGTGTATGTCCCTGTCATATCCTTAAGACACAATCATGTGTCAGGTTTCCTGCTCCTCCAATTCCTCATTGTTTTCTGTATCTTAGATGTAACGGTTTTACTCTGTATGTATCATAGTGACTGGCTGTCCCAATGTTGCTGGTATATGACCTTGAGTACAAAGTTTCCAGATTATTAATTATGAGGCTCAAACCTTCATAAAACACCACCACTCAACTTTTCTCCTTCTCCATGATACTTAAAAGTAGTCTGCCAATGGGAGATGTAAAAGGAGGTACTTAAGGTCATGGGAACAGAATGAGCAAACATGTATGCAGAAGCAGCAGATGTGCTTTGATAAACCCACTATGCTCAGATTGATTCTGAATGATCTGATAAAGGGATGCAATAGAAAAACAAAACAATGATTATGTGTTAGTTGCTAAGGGCACATCAAGAAGCTAATATACAAAGCAAATTTGTATACAAGGCAGGCAGAATGTATCCATGTGACCAGTCCCCAATAAAAATATTGATGTATGCAAGCCTACAACAAGCTTCTGTGGAACAAAACTAGTCATGTGCTGTGGAAAATTATTGCTAGGAAATAATACATGCCCTATGTGAATCCACTGGCAGAGGACTCTCAAAAAGAGGCAGTTGGTTTCATCTTGCCTTTATCCTATTCACCTGTTGGTTTTGATGGGTATTTTCATGTTTTCTTTCATTGTAATAAATCTTACTTAGGCATAAAGCTGTGTCTTGTTTCGTGAGTCATTTTAGCAAGTCTCTGAACCTGGTCGACCTTAGAGACCCTTAGCATACTCTCTGAAAGCAAGAGTTCTTTTTTGTAAAGAGTTAAAGAAGTCACCTGAGATTCAGGATGGATGCCACATAGAAATGTATTGTCTCTGTATAAATAATATTTATGTATGCTTGTGTTTTTATGAGAGTGTCTGTGAGTATGTGAGTGTATGAGAGAGAGAGAAAGAGAGGGGAGAGAGAGAGAGAGAGAGAGAGAGAGAGAGAGAGAGAGAGAGAGAGAGTTTGTTTTTGTATTTTTCTGGAATCCAGGGCCTCCTTCATACCTACATGTTGGGTGTTCTACCACTGAGTTATAGTGGTAATATAGTTATATAGTATAATATAGTGGTTATATAGTTAGATAGAAAGCACTGATGGGGGAGAGAGAACTTTGAACCTATGAACGTCAGAAAGAGATTTTAACAGATACTGTTTCTTTTAATAATTTAATTTATCTAATGTATATTTGCAATGTGATAAGGATATCCTAGGACTTAAAACTCATCTAATCATTGACTGTGACTATGGTCTCACAGCGAGGAAAAAAGTATTAAAGCCTTTCACAATGGAAAATAAAATAAAGAAAGTGTTTTGAGTCTTCCTGAGAAAGTGCTCAAAATTTATGGGACAAATTAGTCTATTTCAAATCTTAACAATTCGTGGTAGGGTACATTGAAAGCTGGATGAGAGCTGAATGCTGACAAAACTTACTCTATGGTGACTGGAAAACGCATGTTTGTCCCTTACAAACCTAGAGAAAAAGTTGCTCTACACAATGATGATTGTGGTACTGGAGATAACTTCTTTAATAAAAAAAAGAATTTAAATCACATTTCTCAAGAATTTTCTGTTGACAAATCTTATGTATTTTCCATTTTCTTCAGCATTCATAGATGGGCAAGCAAATCAGAGATATTACAGAAAATAGTGTTACATGGATTAGTTGGCTTCTTTCTCATTTCTCTTCTTTTCAGTTAATTAATAAGTATTTTGGTATTTGACATTGAACAGACAGGCAAGAAAAAATGATGGTGTTTGTACCAGGGTGCTATGTCTGCAGCACAGAGTTTAAAATATACCAATGGAAAGAGGAAACTGTTAAGCTATGAAAGCGATTAATATTTTCAATGAAAATTGTTAAGTATAAGATATGATAAGTAGATGAAACAATATACAATAAAAGTACATAATACACTGCTTTGACAGGATTTGGGGAAATTTTCTAATATTGAGAAATGATTTATTGATCCAACATACAGGAGCATCTATTTAAAAATAGTCAGGAAAATTGAAATGATGAATGTACTCGCAAAGTTTTTGCCCTAAAGCCGTGAGGATCAGAGTTTGATGCTCAGTTCCTATGGAGAAAACCCTGAGACAGTAGCATGTTAATCATAGCATGGAGAAGGAGCCCTAGAGCTTGCTGGCCTGTCAATTAAGCAAAATCAGTGAGCTCCAGGATCATGGAGAGATCCCATCTTATGAAATCCTAGATAGATAAATAGGTAGATAGGTAGATGATAGATCGATCGATCGATAGATAGATAGATATAAATTGAATAATGTGGGGAGCCATTAAAAAGTTACGTGACATCCAACTCTAGAATAAATTGAATACAATCAGTAATATGCTTAATGAATTAAAAAAATATACCATACTATGGTTTTTCATTGTTGATGTTCCCATGTGCACACATTTTGACCTTTGTTCCAAATGATCAGAAAACTACTGAAGGCTTAATCTAGAATTTAACTTATTCTAAGGAGGCTCCTGGTTTCCTACGCTTTGCATTCTGTACTTAGTGAAATTTCATTGTTTTTCAGTGATCAGTGACAGATATCCTAGAAATATTTTGTTCCTCTCACCAATGAGTAAGTCCACAGATACAAAAAAATGAAGAAAAATACATGAAAGAAGCTAAACAATGAATACATCGTGGGCATGTAAAGTTTTATTGTTTTCTTGACATATTTTAGGTAGAAAAGGAATTTGAAGATGTTTTACATCTCTAGAGAGCGTTCCTCTGAGAATAGAACTTATTTCATTTGACAGCCCTGTATCTAAATGGTGCTTTAGGGAAAATGATTATTCTGTTTTCTTTGTTCTCACTCTACAAAGTAATATTTGGAATCTTCAAGGCATTGAATAGATGGATGAAAAGACTAATCAGTGAATTAGCAAATTAGAATAAGCCTTATAAGCAAAATGTGAAAATGTGGCTCCCATTTACAGGGTTACCTAAACTCTGAGCAGAGGGATTTGATGGAGACATCCCATCAATCCATTTAGGGCTGAGTCTCTCTCTCTCTCTCTCTCTCTCTCTCTCTCTCACACACACACACACACACACACACACACACTCACACACACACACATGCATGTGCGTGCGCTGTGGGTGTCTGTATTGCTCCCAGCTACTACTGGAGGAAACTTCTCTGATGATGGCTGAGCAAAGCACAGATCTCTGAGTATAGCAGAACACCATCAGGAGTTATTTATCACTGTTTATGTTGTTGTTGTTTAAGACCAATATTATTCTCATTTATATTTGGTCCCTAAGTTATCTAATCTCTGGCTTATAGTCCCTCAAGTAGTGTCTGGTATGGGTTCCATATCATGGAACAGGTCTCAGTTCAACCTAGTTATTAGTTGTTTCCACCCAGAACTTTTATATCACCCTTACACTAGCATACCTTGAAGGCAAGATACCATTGTAGGCCAAAGGATTTGCTGCTGGCTTGGTGTTCATGTTTTTCTTTTGACAGGATGCAGACTACCTTCCTTTACAAAAGACCCCCAGACTTAAGGGCAAAGGTTCAAGATAGTCAACAGCAAAACCCCTCTGTACTCAATGTGTTGTGTGGGTGTTGTCATCAGCAGTGGGAACTTATGTCGTGTTATGAAGAGCAAGCAACCTATTATCTAGGATTTCCTTTGTCCAACAATTCAATTAGATGTAACCCAGTCTTGGCACTGAAAGGTTTTTTGTGTGTGATAAGAGTTGGTAGTCAGGACTCTGTCTCACCCATTATTTGTGGTTTCATCTAGAGCACCTTCATATATATATATATATATATATATATATATATACACATTTTAAGAAGTTTCTGATGCTTTAGGTTTCCATACTACCATTCAAATGGCCCTTAATTTTATATATCTTTGTCTGTATTCCCTCTCCTCCCTCCACCCCTGCCATCCACTTATACTTATATAACCTATTCCTATTTTCTAGTGAGATGTATCTATTCCCTCTCATCCTTTATTCTATACCTACTCTCTGTGGTTCTATGGATTATAGCTGGTTATCATATACTTAACAGTTAATATCCACATGTAAGTGAACACATATCTTATTTGTCTTCCTTGGTCTGTAATAAATCACTCAGGATGATTTTTCTCTAATTCCATACATTTGTCTGCAAATTTCATCTCATCTTCTTGTTTATTTTTGAAATGACTTAGTAATACACCACGATGTAAACATACCACATTTTCTTTTTCCATTCTTCTGTTGACAGACATCGAGGATGTTTCTTACTTCTAGTTATTTTGGATAGAAAAGCAAATGAACATGGTTGAGCAAGTTTCTCTGTGGCAGGATGAAGCACCCTTCAGGTATATCCCCAAGAGTGGTATAGCTGGATCTTGACATAGAAAATTCCCATCTTCCTGAGGAACAGCCACACTCATTTCCACAGTGACTGTTGAATTTTACACTCTTACAAGTCATGGATAGATGTTCCCCTAACTCCACATCCTCATCAGCATGCGGTGCTTGGCTAATGGTTTTTACCTCTCGGTAAGTCACATTCAGTAACTCATCACAAAACCATCCCCTTAATATATTATGTTTGCTATTACAAAGCACCTGTTCTGGATTTACTCTGTTCTTGTTCTAGAGCCCATCAATATAATAAATGTTGGTCATGATGCGGTAGCTAGGAACAAAATGTTCTATTAATTTTAATCTTAAAATATTCAAAATGCTGCTGTTTTATGTAATCCCAGTGCATATTGAAGTGCTTTGTGATGACGGAAACTGAATTTACTACCTCTCTGGAGTCTAATGAAATAAACAAGTATATTTTTGTTTAATTTGTTACTTTGTTGCTGCAACTCCTGCTGTCAATTAGAGCTAAGGTTCTAGAAGCAGGCTGTGATTGACTGAAATTATTACATTTGCATATTGTCTTATTTCAGTTCAGGGTAGAAAAAGAGCTTGGTTTGAGTAGATTTCAACTGTGTTTCAGACCAGAGTATAGTACAGGGAATCACCTGAGCCATATTTGCTCCTAATTATAGAACTTCGTTCTATATTTAACTAACGCTTCTGTCACACTTGCTGCAGTAGCTAAAAAGAGATATAGCATATTCCTATGTCTTAGGAAGAATGTAAGATTATTCTCATTTTTGCCTTGCCTAAAAAACTGCTAGCAAGAACCAAAAAATAAAAATAAACTAATAAAAACAATCACAGGAATGACTAAGAAATGCCTGTCTCATTTCCACTGATGATCTTAGGGTCCTGTCAAGGTGCACTAAGACTGTGCCAAAGAACTAACTTGGCATGGCGTGGTAACCAAGTGGTTGAAGGCAACACCCTCAAAGGCAGCTTAAAGTCTTTCATCTGAGAGGGGTGGATGAAGTGAGTGTTTCACTGCTCTCTAAAGTTCATAGTGGAAGTTTCAGCCGCTGTACTGCCCTAGCTACAATTTGGACCGATAGTTTAGGAGAATGGAATGACTATTATACTGCAGTATGCACAAAGGTAGGTTTAGGAAGAGATGAATGACTAAGATAGCACGTCGGAGACAGAGCTCTGGTTTAGAAGTTTGTTCCAGCAAACCTACACATCATGTTGTCTGCATTCGGGAATGGACACTGGCATCTCATTTATAATGGTTATGCCTCACATAGAATTACATTCCTGTTTATTTTATCAACTCAATATGGTTCAGTCCTCTTCCCATACTGCAATGTAACCTGAAAAAGCAACAATAATAAGATCACATCATCAAGTGATTACATTTAATTCTCTGAAAATACATTTGCTATTTAGTTTGTTAAATAAAAACATGACATATATTGCAGAGTATGAAAGATTCCATAGATTCAAATCTAAACTCTGTCATATATCATATTATCATATATTATTATGTGATTCTGGCTAGATTCTTGAATTTGTCCTTCATCTATGAAATCTGGGTAACACCATCTCATTGAACTAGGAGATAATGCATTCAAAGTACTTACAAAGGAATCTCACTCTATGTAAACACTTCCTATTTTCTTTATGCAGAGCTGATTTTATTTCGAGGATCTGGTCTATTCTTGAAAGCTTTTCAGATGCCAAAAACTGATCCCGTAACTATTTTATTGCATCTGCAAGCAAACAAACAAAAACTCTGTCTTGTGGAGCAGCAATCTTTTTTTCCACTTTCATTAAAAATATATTCTTTTCTCATACAATAAGTACTGATTACAGTTCCCCTCCCTCTACTCCACCTAGCTCTTCCCCACTTCATCTTCCATTCAGATCTATTCCCTTTCTGTCCCTCATTGGAAAAGAACAGGCTTCTAAGAGATAATACAGGCCTCTAAGAGACAATACATTTTAACAAAATAAAATACAATAAGCTAAAAACAAAAGCCATCCCATTGAAGTTGGACAAGGTTATTCACCTAAAGGAAAAAAAGTACCAAGAGAAGGCAAGAGAACCAGAGGCCCACTCATTCTCAGGAGTCCTATAAAAACAGTAAACTAAAAGTTGTAATATACCCAAAGGACCGGGGGAAAACCTGTCCAGGCCTTGCACATGCTGCTTCAGTCTCCATGTGTTCTTATCACCTTTGCTTGGTTGATGTAGAAGGCCTTGTTCTCCGGGTGTTCTCCATTCCCCTCTGGCTCTTACATTCTTTCTGCCTTGTCTTCCACAGAGTTGCCTGAACTCAGAGGGGTGGGGCTTGATGGAGATGTCCCTCTAGAGCTTTGTGGAATAGCAGTCTTAACCTCACAAGCTAACAAATACTGGTTGGGTTTTGTTTGTTATAGTTTATTTATATTTATCTATAGTATTGTTTCACGTGCATGTCAAGAGGATATCAAAAGAGGAAGCCAAACTCCCTGAAACTACAGAAAGTCATCAGCTGCTATTTGAGACCCGAGATTGAACTCAAGTCCTCTAGAAGAGCAGCCAGTGCTCTTAACCACTGAGCTATCTCTCCAACCCCTTAGCTGTTACTTATGATTCATCTAAGACTTTTCATTTCATCGATGTATTGTACTTCCTTCTGACAAACAGAAGTGGGTATTTTGATGTTATTTGACTAGCATGGAGCCTGAGGTTTAGAGTTACTTGTCCATAGTCACGGAGTTACAGCAGAGCAGTCCTGACATTCTATCTCAAATGAAACTACCTTGCTACTCTACTTAGACATGCCCTAAACACTGTAGCATATCAGACCACCCTAGGAGATCAATAGTTGCAGGTACGTTTCCAGGTGAAACTAATGTTAACTTCACATTAATTAAGCACAAATTTAAGAAACGTAGTACAGAAGAATGGCTCAATTCAAGATTGTGAGACAGTGCTATTTTACTCAGGAGCTTTTCTGGGAAAAATCAAATCTTTACTCTCTTGACCCATCCCTCCTGCCACTTGCCTGTTGTTTCTGTCCTCCTCCTATTGTTACCCTTTCTTCTTGTTGTGTGGTGCTGGATATCAAACCCAGCGCCTTGTGCACATAGGTCAACGTTTTGCCCCTGAGATTAATACCCCAGCTCTCTGTGGCCATCATGATAATTCATCTTACTGTGTTCTGTAAGACGTTCAGTCTCCCACTTGGGTTTATCTTTGGGCTTGTCCTTAGACCCATCCTCAGAAACAACTAAAGCCAGTTTGATTATGTCACAATCAGGGATCCTGTTAAGACTGAGTTGAAAGTAAAATCTCTATGGAAATTTTCTCAATGCCTTCTCAGAAAAGTGGGCTCAATGTGAGAGACTCTAATTTCTAAATGTTCTTTCATTCCCTGGACCTCTTCTCAGCAGTCAATGGATGAGTCAAGGTTTTGGTCTTCACTTTTCCATGTATACAAAACTGTGAAGTTAAGTTCACTGCCAGGGAGAATCTAATGAAATGAATATTCGGAATCACTGAATTTCACAATTGTTTTTAGTCATTTCTTTTAGGGAAAATTGTAAAAGACCTACAAATAGAATAAAATTGTTGACTGAGCTTTTCATAGGTTCCAGGTACATTCAAACAAACTTTCGGGTTCTTTGATAGATCTACTGGGTGCCTCTCTCCTCTTGTTTTATAGATTAACTTGTTCAACATTGCAAGTTGTAGAAAAGTATTATCATCCAAGTTACTCTTGGTTAAAGAAACAAACATATTTCATAGGTTTGTGTGTGTGTGTGTGTGTGTGTGTGTGAGAGAGAGAGAGAGAGAGAGAGAGAGAGAGAGAGAGAGAGAGAGAGAATGAGAATGACGGAATGTGAAATTAGCCCTTCCCTTTCTGGTTCTGTTCTGTTAAGTAATGGCGTGTGTTAAGTATTTTTTGGGGGGTTCTCTGGAGTCAGGGTCTTCGTTTTACCAGTTCCCTCCTTAATCAAAATGTGAAATTAAAATTTTGACATTGTGCTAGCTAGTTTTATGTTAATTTGTCACAAGCTAAAGTCTTCTGAGAGTAAGGAACTACAATTAAGAAAATAGGTACCACCATAAGATTGGTCTGTGGGGCATTTTCTTAATTAGTGATTGAAAGGGAGAGCCCAGCCCAACCCCTTGTGGGTGGGGCCACTCCTGGGCTAACAGTCCTGTTCTCTGTAAAACCAGGCTGAGAAAGCTAATAAGCAGCACCCTTCCTTGCCCTCTCCCTCTGCTCCTGTTTCCAGGCTCCTGCACTATTTGAGTTGCTGTCCTGATACCCCTTGATGATAAACAGTGAATAGACATACAAGCAAAATAAACCCTTTCTTCTCCAGCTTGTTTTTGGTCATGGTGTTTCACCACAGCAAAGGAAGCCCTAAGAAGAGCACATAATATCATATAAAAATTATTTTTATGATTTATAAAATATTCTCTTGTGGTATTCAGAACCCGATGTCCAAGAACATAACACCCTCACATGCTCAGTGTATTACATTATAGAAAACTGAGAATAATACCACCGAAAGCAGAAGGGTCACGCTGGATGCCTCTTACTTCTTCTGAAGCAGGCCATAAAAGACCTAGCTCTTCAGAGAGGTCACCAAACTCTTATTGCAGATAAAGACTAGACACCCTGTAGTCTAGTAATGATTTACTGGCAGAAGGTACCTTTGGCAGGTTGGAGTCAAGAGGCACCAATGTCACACCACGTAATAGGACTTACATGAGAGGTTTATTGAGTGGTGGGGGTGCGCTGCAGAGTCAGCCACTGTGTGAGGATGGAAGGAAAAGAGAGTGTAAAGAACAAGCCCTTGCTTTCTATAAAGAGCTACAGTTCATGCGCACAGGGAGAGTTCAGGACTCCTGGCAGTGTAAACAGGGTCACATCTTGGCTGCTGCTGCTGATTTGCCCTGCTGTCATTGCTAGGTGCCTGAAAGCAGACAAGTGTAAACCCCTGAATGCTAACAACACCCAGAATCAAAGAAGAATACAAATAGCAGTCTTACAAAACCCCCAAACTGTTATCATTAGAAGAGACACCTTTGTCCTCCAGCTACCCTTCTGAATATTGTCCTCAAAATTAGTTTTCCCTGGAATTTGACCATATTAATTGGACAGTCAATTTAATATATGGTCAGTAAACTTTGGGTAGGTAAATTGGTTAGCCTTTTCTTGGCAGGTTTTATGTTATGAGTCACAACTAGGAACTTTGCAATGTATGAAAAAGATACTAAAAGCATCTAAAAGTCACATGGTTTTCACAATTAACTTCTAATTTTATCCTACATAGAATCATATATATATATATATATATGAATATACATGGTTCCTATTCTACGAGTGAGAAGACAAATTCACAGAATTTAACTATTTTCTTTTATTTGCAGAAGACTTATAGTTCCGAAGGTGGATACTTCTGCCACTGGTCTAATGATTTCTCATTGTTTTAAGATATCTTTGAATATTGAGAACTAAAATAGGTAGCGAGACTAGCGCTATAATTATCCAATGGTACAAATTAAACTTAGCAACATATCTTTGTTAATACACTAAAAATTATGACAGTGGAAAGGGGATTTTGATCTATTTTGTGCTCAACATTATTTTTTATTAAAAATAAATTTCTCCCTTGTATATTGTTATGGTGAGGAAACTGGACTTACAGTTTAGCTTTTAATTCATTTTGGCGAAAATCAAAGTGCATATATAAGAAACAGACTGTTCATAAAATCTTCTTTTATAGACATGGACCAGAGATGCAGGTAGGCATCTGCAGATGGCCATCTTTCCCGTAGCTCTCCGAATGCAACCCCTAATCTCATTCCCTGCTCTGCAGCACAACAACTGTGGCAGCCTCTACCCCATCGTGCCCCGTCTCCGGTGACAACATAGATCTTCCCCTCCAATTTCCCTTCTCTCTGCTCACAGTTTTATTCCATCCTGCAACTCCAGCTAACTGCAGATCCTCACCTCTCCTTCTTCTTCTACAAATCCAGTATGGCATTCCCATCTACAGCTCCGTAGCAGACCAACTATTATGACCTTGATTACTTCCCTGCCCTTACCTGCAACAGAACACAGGGATCTTTCCCTCCAATCTTTGCTGCCCTACCTCATCCCAGTTCTTAACTCAGACAGGCGTTCCATTGGCAGGTACATGTCACTGTGGCCAGAGAAGCAGGTAGCCTAACTGTTGATCTTCATTACTGACTTTTCCCCTGCAAGTTCAATTCTCCAGATTCCACTAGACCTCCACAGCAGTCCACCTACTTGTCCTCTCTTCCTCTATTTTTCTGATCCCATGTCCAGCAGTTCATGCAAATATTCTTCTCCAGCTTCTTCTTCTTCTGGAAAACATCAATGGCAGATGACGCAGGTGCAGCGGGAGGGCCTGGAGGACCCGGGGGCCCAGGATTAGGAGGCCGTGGAGGCTTCCGTGGAGGATAAGGCAGCTGTCGGAGGGGCCGCAGCCATGGTCGAGGCTGTGGCCTAGGCCGAGGCCACGGGACTTGCGGAGGTAAAGCTGAAGATGAGGAGTGGATTCCGTCACCAAGCTGGGCCGCCTGGTTAAGGACATGAAAATCAAGTCCCTAGAGGAGATCTACCTGTTCTCCCTGCCCATTAAGGAGTCTGAGATCATTGACTTTTTTCTGGGAGCATCCCTAAAGGATGAGGTTCTGAAGATCATGCCCGTGCAGAAGCAGACTATGGCAGGCCAGCAGACCAGGTTCAAAGCTTTCGTCACTATTGGGGACTACAATGGTCACGTAGGTCTCGGTGTTAAGTGCTCCAAGGAGGTAGCCACTGCCATCTGAGAGGCCATCATCTTGGTCAAGCTTTCCATTGTCCCTGTGCGAAGAGGCTACTGGGGGAACAAGATTGGCAAGCCCCATACTGTGTCTTGCAAAGTGACAGGTCTGTTAAAAAAAATATTCTCCAACCTTGATCAACCTAATAAGATGATTTTCACATGTCTCAAGTTGTTGGCTACCATGACATTATATGCTTACTCAGCGTTCTACAACATACTCACAGTTGTTGATGCATCTTACCTCGGGTCAATAATTATAAAAATTGCCAACCACCAAAGCCTGACACTTGGGGTAAGCCTTCTCTTGGACCCAACCATCCCCTACAGCATCTGTTACCACCAGAGTCTTTGCCCTGGAGAGGTGAGTGTCTGGGTTACAAGCTGGAGGACTTAGTCTCCAGTCTTAGTCTCTCTGGGTCCTAGTCTCTGGGGCACATCCCATGTCCCACCTACATCCATTGAAGCCACAGATACCCAGGAGCAGCCCTTCCCCAGACCCCCAAGTATCCCTCACTCCATATGCGACCAGCTGAGCCTTGTCCTTGACTGCTCCTGGAGATGTGAGTGTCTGGGTTCCTATCTGGAGGAGCCTGCTTTCTAGGCCCTAGCTCCCTGAAGAACATCCAGAATCCCATCCCCACTCACTGAATTTCCATAGACCTGGACACAGCCTCCCCACATCCCCAACCATCCCCCACCTCATCTGTGACCACGAGAGTCTTGGCCTTGCCTGCAGTTGGAGAAGCCCCAGAGCCTCATCAGCAACCACCAAAAGTAAGCCCCACCTGTTCCTAGGGGAGGAATCATCACTTAACACACAGATCCCACCTGCAACAATTGGAGGAAGAGGGACCCCCTAAAAACTTAACATCGCTTAACACACAGACCCCACAGGCATTCTTTGGAAAAAGAGATGAATAGATGATAGTGTAGGAATATATTCAACAATTATAAAGAGCAATGTGGCACCACCTAGAAACTAATGGTTCTACATCAGCAAGGTGTGAACACCTGAATGCTGATGAAACAGAATAAGATAACCTTTAAAAACTCTATGAAGATGACAGAGGCCATTAAAGAGGAAAAGAGAAGCTCCCTTAAAGAAGTGGAGGAAAAGACAAACAAAAAAGTGAAGGAAATCAAGACATCCCTTTTTAAAAAAAAGCAATGAAAGCCAAGAAAAAGAGCAATCAACAGGTGGAGGAAATGATTCAAGACTTAAAAACCATCAACAGCCCAGACTTTCAGTGCCATACAAAATGATGTCAGTACCCTCTTATCGTGAAAGGACAGAACGACCACAATAAAATTCCTAATCTGGTTGACAGAAGGCTGACTGTAACTTAAAATAAATTTGACTGAAAAAAATTAAAGATATATTTTGCCTGAGTATATGAAAATGACCTAAGTCCCACATGGTTTTAAATCCGGTTCATATTTAGCTTAGCACTACTGATTGCAATCAATTATTTATGATAGAAGACAATAGAGTGGACAGTTGATGGAATTTATCCCTATTGGCACTTAACTTCTCGTCTGAATTACTAATGGTGACTTCAGTTTGAGTGAGATTTCTACAAGGTGGTGTGACAGAATAAAGGAGTATTATGTAAGGACTTGTTTCCTTTTTTTGAGCTAAGTTTCATTGATCACTGACTTTTATAAACTCTGAAGATAGTTACCCTTGGAAATGGGTAACTGTTGACTATTGGTTGACTACTAACAGAAGGGCTGAACTGATGGCTCAGCCTTTAAGAGCACTGGCTGTTCTTCCAGAGGACACAGGCTCGGTCTGCAGCAGCCACAAGGTGGCTACAACTCTCTGTATCTCCAGTTTCCAACACACACATTCAGGAAAAACACCAATGCATGTGACATAAAAATAAAAAATCTTTTTAAAAAGAGGAAAAACATTAACAGAGGAACTGGAGAAATGCTTCTTTGGTCCATGGAAAACTCAACAAAGAATCTTTCCTAAAAAAAGTTCCTTGGGGACAGACCTTTAATTTGTGCTAATGTTACTCTACAGTAATACGGTGATGCCACAAACCACTTTCTCATGTGTAACTTGGATAATTAAAATGCCTGATACAAAATCAGACCACTAACATAAATACATACCAGTATTACAAGACATTTGATTTTTGTGTGAAGCATCACGTAACGTATCAAAGATGAGCAATCACAGATCACACTCCATGAAAATTTGGAACATATACATTATGAAGAGATTATTTCAGCTGTAGAAACATCAGGATGACTTAGTACACAGGAATTTGTTTCTATTTAGTAATAGCGCAACTTAATTGCTTTTCTACTGAGCAGTTGCTAAATTTCTCAGGTACTCTTTTTTTTTTTATTCTAGCCACTCACTTTTGCTTTTACTAATGACCTGTATTTCTTTCCTTACAGAATAGAGAACTGTTTTCACACTGAAACATCTCTCTTCTTTCATCTTGTCTTCACTTTCCTCTGTTGTAGAAAACAACATTATCCTGTGCTGGTAATGGTCAAATATACATCAATGTGTCTATTGGTTCATCAAACAATTAGTACTATAGAATATGTGTGAATGAGGTGTCCTTGTATACATGTGACTTTCATTGGTGATATTGTCAGTGACTTTTTTTTTCAGCACTGTGACCAAACACGTGACAAAAAAAATCTTAAACGAAGAAACATTTAGTTTGGCTCACAGTTTCAGAAGGGACCCCCACCCCCGCCATGATAAAGAAGGTTTATTGATAAAAGTCTTTGGTGCCTACTTGCCACATTTGCCAGTCATAAAGACTTATGAATGATACTCAAAAAAACTAGTCCTCCTGCAGACAAACACTTGAAAATTGCACAGCCTCCCAACACAAATTCAATCAGCTATGGAATAAATGTCAAAACACATGAGATTTTGGACAAGATTTCACATTCAAACTATAACGTGGTCCTTCAATGCTTAGTTTTCATGTTGTATGTTTTTCTTTCCAAATTTGGACTGTGAAACTTGATGTTTATGCATAGTTATATGACCAACAGAATAACCACGGTAGGTTTAGAGCTCTCATGCCAATCATGACATAGTACATTTTCAACATTGTTTGATTTTCCTCAAATACATGGAATTAAATATGCCTTAGATTGGGTAGAGGAACTGTGGAAGCTGTTGTGTGTTGAGCAGCTCCACTGACTCATAAATATACCAACAATTAGATTTTCATGAAATCTGAAAGCCAGATGAATTTACACTGGATCCTTGAAATTGGACACTGTGGTCACATTAAACTGTGGGCATGAGTAAGTGCCATGAGTCACTTCTATATCCCATAACTTGTCACAAAGCATTTAATGTCTTACTATTGGAAATAGAGGCATGTATTCTAATCAAGGAAGTAGACAGCGAAATGGTTTGGATAAGATTACTAGAGAAGCATGCAAGTGACTTTAGACTTTAGCTAATATGAAGAATATGAAGTTTGAACAGTGGAAGCATTTCTCAGTCATCAGAAGCTGTACATGGGAAATTCAAGTGTGGGCACACACAGTGTGTGGCAGATGAGACCAGAAAGGATGCGTGATTTCCTAACTTCCTCATTGCAATCACACTCCAGGAGGACAGGAACTCCTTGATTGTTCAGTCCTTTGTCCATCACAAAATAGTGCAATATTTGGCAAATGAGTGATAGAAGGCATTGAGGTATCAGGAAAGAGCTTTAATAAGAAAACTGGTTGGTTAAATTTTCCCTTTAGCTATTCGGGGTCATATGGAAGATAGTAGGACAAATGTTACACACTCAAGGTTATGGGGGCTTTATCACAGTAGCAGAAAATAGACGGAGCCCTACTAACAAGGTGCTGTTATGCCCGAAAAAGGCAAAAGAAAACTAATTTAAAATGAGGTAAATTAGTTGAAAATTGTTGGTAAAGAAAGGGAAAGGAATTACCTTAGCCAGGATTTTACAAAGTGACTTGAACACAGGGTTAGTTTGTTTTGTTCATATTGTACAGAACATAATGGATTCCTTTTCAGGGGATTTTTATAATGAGTTACAGTAGGATTCATAAAAATTGGCTGCCAACTCCATAATAATGGGGCTTGGAGAAGAAAAGATGAAAATGATTCTTGTTCCACTTGAGGAGCTGCACTATTAAATTAAATATTGTGTGGGAAGCATTGAGTCCAGCGCTTGGCTCACCTTCAACTTCCAGTTAGTACAAAATATTATTGTCACCATGGAAAGGAGAATCACAAGTCTGTAGTCAGATGTCACAAGAGTATACAAGCAGAAGGAGCAAAGATGACACATTTAATAAGCCTGCAGTTTACTGGTACTCAACATTTTGGATGACCCATTTCATAGTAAGATTTCCATTTGAGTTTTCCTTTCCTATATTTTGTCTTGCTTGATATTAAGTAAGGAAAATATTATATCTTATAGTATTGGCATCCATATATTTCGTTAATAGAGTGATTCAGTGTGGTTTACCGAGCAAGTAGCTAAGTTCTATATCTTTGCTGCTGAATAGGGTTGTCAGTCACAAATATCTACAAGCCAGGTACTCAGCACTTGAAACATGCATTGCTTCTCTTTTGACAATTATATGTGTATGGAGAAAAATCACAGTCTATTTGCTCCTAAATTCTTGACCACTGAGAGCAACACACATTACAAGGGTTGGCTTAAAATATTGTAAATATTTTATAAACAATAGGTATTTTGCATTTAGTAATTAATGTTTTTAATGTTGTGGTTTACTACAGTTTGTTTTAACCATGTCATAGGAATGAATAGCTACATAAACACACACACACACACACACACACACACAATCATATATATCATGATCATTGTGATTATATTGAGCTCATTTTCCTTTATGTCTTCAGATTTTGAAATAACCCACAATCAGCCCAGCAGTTCAGTTTTCTTCTTTTTATTTTCTCATTTCCTTTGTTGAGCGATGTTGCCTGAGACTACCTCTTTACATTCTTCCTACACTGTAGTCTTGCGCTTCAGTCTTATGATGGTGCACCATACTCCATGAACCTTAGAGAAATACTGCCACCTGCTGAAAAAAATTGTGTATGAAATTGTTTCCTTGGTTTCAAGAAAGAAAAACACACATAGCCAACGTTGTTTTAAAAAGTTATGTCAGGTTCATCTTCTTATTTAGCTTCTCTAGGATCACGAATAATAGGCTCAAAGACCTTTAATTATGGTTAGAATCCACTTATGAGTGAATACATACCGTGTTCCTCTTTTTGGGTCTGGCTTACCTCACTCAGTAAAGCGTTTTCTATTTCCATCCATTTGCATGCAAAATTCAAGATGTCATTGTTTTTAACCGCCGAGTAAAACTCTAATGTATATATGTTCCACACCTTTTTTAACCATTCTTCTATTGAGGGGCACCTAGGTTGTTTCCATGTTCTGGCTATTACAAATAGTGCAGCTATGAACATAGTTGAACAAATGCTTTTGTAGTATGTTAGGGAATCTTTAGGGTATATTCCCAAGAGTGGTATTGCTGGGTCCTGAGGGAGGTTGACTCCCAGTTTCCTGAGAAACCGCCACACTGATTTCCACAGTGGCTGCACGAGTTTGCATTCCCACCAACAATGGATGAGTGTTCCCCTCACCCCACATCCTCTCCAGCATAGGCTATCGTGGGTGTTTTTGACTTTAGCTATTCTGACAGGTGTAAGATGGTATCTCAAAGTGGTTTTGATTTGCATTTCCCTGATCGCTAAGGAGGTTGAGCATGAAAGCCATTGACTATGACACTGGGACCTGTTTCCTCTGCATATGCTGGATTTTGGGGATCCAGTCTGTTTGGACGCTCGCCTTCCTGGACCTGGAGGGAGGGGGAGGGAGCTGGAGCTTCCCACAGGGCAGGAAACCCTGACTGCCCTGGGGGACGGAGGGGAAGGAGGGGGGGGAGTGGGGGGAGTGGGAGGGTGTTGGGAGGGGGGGCGGAAATGGAAACTTTTATAATTTAATAAAATTTACTAAAAAAAAAAAGTTATGTCACTCCAATAGCAGCCAAAAATAAAATCAAATTTCAGGAATGCATCAAATCTCAGGGATAAAAGTCCAAATACATCCAAAGAGTCAATCCTACTTTGTAATAATTGTTTATAAAATAAATTACATTTTCTGAGCCAATTACTTACGAAGATGCTTATATATAAAAATACCATTAATGAGATGAAGATACTTTAAAATTAACATTTTGTTGTTCTTCAACATCCTTTCTCCTCTCTACATATTGATAACTTCGAAAAGATGACCACAGTTTTTGCTAGAAATTCAACCAGATGTCAACCTTCTTTTCTTCTTTTATTTTCATTTTTTCCCTTCTTTGAAAATAGATTCTTTTCTTACACAGTATACTCTGATTGTAGTTTCCCCTCTCCCTCTTCCTCCTGGCTCCACCCTACCTTTCTTTCTCTCTAGGTCCACTCCCTTTCTGTCTCTTATTAGAAAAGAACAGGCTTCTAAAAGATAGCAACCTAACACGTCAAAATAAAATAAAATAAAGTATCATATTAAAGTTGGATAAGACAACCCAACAAGAGGAGAAAGCCCCAAGAAGAGGTGAGAAACTCAGAGACTCACTTGTTTCACACTCAGGAATCTCATAAAAATATCAAGTTAAAATGTATATGCAGAATAAATGGTACAAATCTATACAGTATGTGTTATTTCTGCTTCAATCTGTATTAATTCATATGCTTTTAGCTTAGTTGTTTTTGAGGTCCTTGTTCTCCTGGTGACCTGCATCCCTTCTGACTCTTCCTCTCTTTCCACCTCCACTTTAATGGGGTCCCATGAACTCTGAGAAGAGAGATTTGATGAAGACATCCCATTTGGACTGTCTCCCTCTTTGTAGAATGTCTGGATGTGGGCCTCAGATGTCAGCTTTCTAATTCTGCTGATTCTGGTCTGTTTTTCTGGTTGTTTCTCTGTACTAATTGTCAGTATATTTCTTTGTCTCTAACTATCAGGAAGCTATCTTGAACGGCCTGCTTTTCTGTTGCTGTTATTTTTGCTTTGTCTTTTCTAGGCATGCATATGAAGAATGGAAGGTTTTGTGTTTAACCTTCACCTGTTTTCTGAAAGCAAGAGTTTTTAGTGTTTAGTTTCAGTATTAACATTCTTCTGGAGCTTTCCTCAATGTCTCTCTAATCTTTCACCTCTGTCCGGTGTTCCTTTTGGTCCCTCTCACTCAAATCACAGTTTTAATGTCTTTCTTCAAATTTGATTTGACTTGTGTCTCTATTTTTCTTATTTATCTGTATCTTTTCACATGAAGTGCCTCAGATATTTAGCATAGATAGAAACCTTCTGTACAATAGCACCCAAGTCTAGCATACAGTAAATACTCAGTAGATATCTAATACTACATCAATGAGTGGAAGAACTGAACTCTTTAACTAGCATATAAATTACTTTATTATAAAATATAAAGAAATAAACAAATGCAGAGACATTGCAATTAAAGATATTTTTTAACCAGCAATGTATGAGTGCCCCACATCCTTACCATCATGAGACATCATTTGTGTGGTTGATCGTAGCCACTCACATGGGTAAAATATAAAATCTTAAAGTAGTTTTGGCTAGTATTTCCCTGGTGGCTAAGGATGTTGGACATTTCTTTAAGTGTTTCTCGGCCATTTCTTTTCCTCTATTGAGAATTCTGTTTGGATCTGTACCCCATTTTTAAATTCAGTTATTTATTTCTTGATAGTTTCTTGGATTCTTTGCATGTTTTTGGATATTATCTCTCTATCACATGTGTAGTTGGTACAAATCTTTCTCCATCCTATAGACTGCTAGTATGTTCAAATGTCAGGGTCCTATGCCTTGCAGAAGCTTCTCAGTTTCATGAATTTCAACTTATTGTCAAACTTCAGAGCCTGTGCTAACAGTGTTCTGTTCAGAAAGTCTTTTCCTGTGCCAAGGAGTTCAAAGTTATTCTCCACTTTCTCTTCTATCAGGTTTAGTGCATCTGGTTTTAGTGTATCTTTGATCCACTTGGAGTAGACTTTCACACAGGGTAATAAGTGTGGGTTTATTTGAATTATTTTACATGCAACCATCCAGTTTCACAAGCACCATTTTGAAGATGCTGTCTTTTTTCAACTGTGTATTTCTGGCTTTTTCTCAAATCATAAATTCATAGGTATGTAGAATATGCCTGGGACTTGATTTGATTCCATTAATCAACATGACTTTTTTTGTGCCAACACTATGATGATTTCATTACCATAGTATTTTAGTTCATGTTAAAATTGAGGACGATGATAATATCTACAGCAATTCTTTTCCTATTCAGGATTGTTTTAAGAATCCTGTTTGGTTTTTTCCCTGTGTGTTTCCATATGAAACTGGAATTTTCTTTTCAAGATCTGTGAAGAATCATGTTCGAATTTTAATGGGTATTGATTAAATTTCAAGATTGCTTTTGGTAGCACAGTCATATTTACAGTTAATCCTACTGATCCATGGGTTTGTGATATCTTTACAATTTCTGATATCTTCTTCATTTTCTTTCTTTGATTGCCTGAAGATTTTACCATACAGCTCTTTCATTTGTTTCTTAAGAAATACCCGAGCCATGTTGTTTGCGGCTATTGTGAAAGGCATTGTTTTCCTGATTTATTCTCAGACTGTTTGTAACCCGTACAGTGACTGTAGAAATCAGTGTGATTGTTCCTCAGGAAGATGGGAATCAACCAACCTCAACATCTAACTATAAACAAAGGATCTTTCATACTGCCATAGAGACAATTGCTCAACCATCTTCATTGCTGCTGCTTTCACAATAGCCAGAACCTGGAAACAACCTAAATGCCTCTCAATAGAAGCATGTGTGAAGAAAATGTGCTACATTTACACATATAGTATATAGATCAGTACTTGAAAAAAAAATGAAGCTACTAGCCCAGGAAATTCAGCATGCTCACTGTTCCCACTTCTTAGGTTTCTTCCAGCAAACATTCCCATGCAAACACAAACCTGTCACCCAGGAAAACAGGAAGTCACACCGACTAAGGACTCCTTCCCCACCTTTTCCACTCCTTCTGGCTCACATCCTCTGCCCAAACAGAGGCCACACCAACTGCAAGACAGGGTAGATCACCTTCCCTATTAACAGTCCCCATTTCCCTCTTTCTCACCATATTACAGCTCCAAACTCAGAAGGAATCTCTCCTCCTAGAGGTCACAAGAGCCAACAGAACTACAGCCTCTAACTTGGGCAGGCAGAGACTTCCTGCTAAGCAAACGTCAAGGATCCTTCCAGAACTCCTGCTGCCTGAAACTCAGATGCAGACTATCCTTCAACCACAGGCCACACAATCCTGAAGACCATAGAAGAAACAGTAATCAAGAAACAAAATGCCCATACTACAAAGACAAACCCTGGAATTAATATCTCTCTATATATAATCACGTAAACCCAGATGCCTAGTCTCCAGCTTAAGAACAATGTCCACAAACAACCAGGGTAATATATTACCACAAGAGCCCAGCTATCCTACCACAGGAAGACCTGTATATTGTAACACAACTCAAGCACAAGAAAAAGACCTTAAAAGAAACTTTATGAAGATGATAGACATCCTTAAAGAAGGTGTGAATAAATCTCATAAGGAAATTGTGGAAAAAGCAAACAAAAAAATAGGAGGAAATGAGTACCTTAAATAAAGTCAAGAAAACCTTGAAAACAAAACAAAACAAATTGTTAAAGAAAATGAATAAAAATGTTCAAGGCTTAAAAATGAAAATAGAACAATTTAAAATTACAACCGAAGGGGATTCTGGAAATGGGAAATCTAGGTAAATGAAGGGAAGCTACACACACAAACATCAACCAACAGAATACAAGAGATGAAAGAGAGAATCTCAGATATTGAAAATATGATAGAAGAAATAGATATATCAGTCAAAAATGTTTAATACACAAATTTCCTTACATAAAATATACAGGGAGTCTGGGACATATGAGAAGACCAAACCTAGGAATACTAAGAATAGGAGTAAGGAGAAAAATCTCAACTCAAACACCCAGAAAATATTTTCAACAAAATCACAGAAGAAAATTTTCCTAACCTAAAGAAAGAGATGCAAGAAGCAAACAGAACACCAAATAGATTGGACCAGAAAAGAAAATGTACTCACCCCATAATATACAAAACAGTAAACATACAATACAAAGAAAGACTATTAAAAACTGCAAGGGAAAATATCTAGTAACATAAAAACAGACCTATTATAATTTCATATAACTTCTCAGTGGAGACACTAAAAGCCAGAAGCTCCTGGACCTATGTCCCATAGACTTTAGGAGAAAACTGATGCCAGCCCAGGCTACTATAACCTGAAAAAGTTCCAATTACAATAAACAGAGAAACAATATCTTTCATGATATAAAAAATATCTATTTATGAATGTAGCCCACAGACTTTACTAGCCAAAAACTACTTCCAATTGACAACCACTTGCAAAGGAAAAACTAGCTTTCTCCAATGGAATCTCACTGAATATTCCAACCACACTTGCGGGTAGATAGCCAACACAACAAACACTCAGGGATATTTCTGTCTACTTTGATCTTATATCACATTTTTGGGCATTTTTATTCCTTACCTGTTTTCTTTGCTTGTATGTTATGGCTTCTGATTTTGTCTTCCTACAGGTTTGGTTTGTGTGTATGTGTGAGTGTGTGTGTTTCTAGTGATTTTTCTTTGCTTTTTTAAAACATTCTGGTTTGATCATTGTTTTTTTTTATTTATCTATTTGTTTTCCTAAAAAAGAAAAGATGAAGTCATGAAGTTGGAAGAGTGAGGATATGGGAAGACTCTGGGATGAGCCTTCCCACGGGTGAAACTGTGGTGAGAATATATTACAAGACAAAAATATTTTCACTAAAAAATAAATCTATCCCCAAATAAAATATTACTCACAACTACCCTACAAAAACGAAACAAGAATGATTTCTGGGCAGCTATCTGAACACTATATTGAAATTTTTATCAATTACATGTAAAAGGAATATAGATCCCGAAAATGCTATTAAATAAAAAAATACTTTTATTCTTCAATTCATCATTTTTTAAAAAAATATTATTCCTATTGGATAACAAGCAGTTTTCTTTCATCTTTTCATTATTTTAATAAATAAGTGAGTATTACCTGTTCTCATAAGGAAATATGTTGTAGTGGGCTGATAGGTTTCCATAAATCACACTTGGAAATGATTTTCAATCAAGTAGTGGTATATATATTCAATTTTTTAAAAAAAGTAGTCATTCAAGGTAAAAAGATTATGCATAAGCTAAACCAGTAGATCTTAACTAACATCTCTAATGCTGTGGCTTTTTAATATAGCTCCTCATGTTTTGGTGACCCAAACTTTAAAATTATTTTTACTGCTATATCATAACTGCAATTTTGTTACTGTTATGAATCATAATCTAAATATTTTTGGAGCAGAGGTTTGCCAAAGGGGTTGCAACCCACAAGTTGAGAACCACTGAGTTAAACTCACATACTCAAACTGAGGTTAGGTTTTCTGGAAGATTTTTTGGCTAACAGTGTTTTTACTAAACAAAACATAGTTTAAAAGCAACAGAATCTATTGCTCATAACCTACAGCTGTTTTATATATTTGTTGTAGTTTGTATCTGTTTGTTGATAATGCTCTAGTTTAATTACCACTAATTCTTAGAGCAATTATTTTCTTCTAAATTAATCATAAGAAAACATCTGATTGTAAGATCTCTATCCTTGGACTGGAGAGGTGGTTGAGTGAATAAGAGCACTCATCTTGCAAAGGACCCAGGTTCAGATCCCAGCACCCACAAGGAGGTTCACAACTGTCACTTCAGTTCCAGGGAATTGGACATCCTCTAATACCTTCTTGAGACATCGAGCATGTGCATAGATCAAAGACATATGTGCAAGCCAAGCATCCATAAACATAAAATGATAATAAATCCTTAACATTCCAATTATCATCATCTTCAGAAAGGCTTTCAATATATTTTATATGAATTTTTTGACAAATTATATGGGAGTTTTCAAAATCAGTACTTTCCTAAAATTATGTATTTAAAAGTAAGCTGAAAAGTATTATTAAAGGAAGAAATATTTTTTATAGAAATGTCAAAGTTTTGATAATTACAAACAAAATTAATATTAAAATGTTTTTAACACATGAAACTCAATATGCTAACCCAAGTATTTTAAATAAATGTTGTAATAGTCTATAAATTAGCAATTAGATATGAATAAATGAAGGCTGAGTATGGATTTTGATTTAAAAAATACCTTAAATTTATTAATTCTTAAACCATGAATTGTTAAGTTATTATGTTTCTGAGAAAGACTAATGCGGCTTTTCAGTACAAAATAGCTGCTACTCTCTCAGTATTTTCTTAGTTATGTTGGTGTAATTAAACTTCACTGGTACCAGGATTTACTGTCTGTGTTCTTTCAGAGACGCAGGAAATGTTTGCATTTGGATATCGCCTTGCAAATAACTGACTGTTGTATTTAAACACTTCTTAGAACATAATGGCTTGTTTGCAAACTTTAAAAAATTAAACCATTAATTATTAAAATAATAAATTTTATAAAAGCTTATGGTCACTTTATGTCGTTTATAAAAGACACTTGGTCACCTTTTTTTTTAAAGAGAACACATTGTATTGAATGAATGTTGAATATTTTACAGTAAACAGAATAACTTCAAATTTGCTACACCACACATACTTGCGACTAAGGATTAGTGATAATTCATTAATTAATACCTGTTAATTCTTTCATTCTTGATAAAAACCTATTGTCACGGCAGCAAACTATTGGTTTCTTCTCCACACTTCAGCCTCACAAATCACTTTTTAAATAGTTTTGTAGACTAAACAGTGTCTACACAACTACACCAGTACATGATTCCTGACGCCTCTACTTGAATAATTATAACAAATGCCATATCGTCGTTTGTAAATTTCCCAACTTATAAAAATAGTTACCTACAAGGAAAAACTGAATCCCTTTTCCGGGTCCCAAAATGCAGTGACCTTTCTGAATTAGAATCAAAGTTGTTTGTCCTGTTCGGGCACCTGTAAAGTAAGGCTGCACTGCCGGCTCTTGATAGGCTGTTGCCATGGTTGCGGTTTGTTGAGAGGCTGGGGGCGGTGGCTGCCAGGAAGCCCAGTTAGCGCTGGTGTGTGAGAAAGGTGCGTGCGAGGGGTCCACTGTGGTAGCGCGGGTGCGCCCCATCGGGTGGACAGAGCACCTACTGACCCAATCTGCATACGGGCTCCAGGACAGGGTGCGCGGGGACTGTGCAGGACTTCAGCTCTTTCCTTTCAAGGTTTTCTTTGCCCTCTCCAAACCTGAAATTCCTTTTGGGCAGCTAGAGAGACTGTCATTCTCCTCTCGACCACACCCCACCTCAACTGGTAATTCCTTTCTTCCCATCTACCTTCCCCTTTGCTTACTACCCATATGTAATGATTTCGTTGTTGTTACTTTCCCCAGAACGTTTTCCTGTTCCAGAACGTGGAGGGCGGAGAGAGTCCCTTAATCTTTTTCCATTTTAGGCGGTAAGAGAGCCCATGTGCTTGATTATCAACTCGAGGTTGTCTAGGGTCGCTTACTGACACAAGGATCTTAACTGAAGAATTCTTTTCTGTATATTTACATATATGACTAGGTGTAAATTTAAGTTCTCATTTCTCGGGCAACACAGCCAAAAGTTTTGAAACCATTTGTGGGGAAGAAAGATATGTGATGTCCATAGCTGAAGGAGAGGCAAGTATGAGCTTTTATTTTTCTCTCTCTTAGCTTTTTAGATGTGATTATGTGGAGAGCCATACAGAGAAGTAACGTTTACGGTGAGGTAATATATACAAGGAATTCTGAATGGGACACAATTCAGTAGGTGCCGAGCCCGATTAAAGGCTTTGGAAGAATGTTGATGTTATGAAGATCAGCTTCCTTGTGAGACACCATTCCTGGGGAGAGTTGAAAAGATGCCCACTTGCCCCACATGGGAAACCCATGACAAACCAAAGTTGAGGTACCACCAAAATCCAACTCGAGGAACGTGTGAGCTTTATTGGGATTACTTACAGGAATATGTTTAAGGAGGTATTTTAGAAATGACTGAACGGCAGTTGGGTCACCAAAAACCCAGTGAGCTCCAGCCTGACTGAGAGCTCACGAACGCTGGAAACATGAAACACACTGTAGAGTCTGAAGGAAGCTCAAACAAGTTCTCTCTGCTTCTTCCAGGTGACCGGTCTGAGCCTGTTCTAGGCAGCTCTGCTTGTCCAGAGTGACTCCTCTCGGTTAGATGCCTGAGGAGGGAGGAGCCTAGTGACTATATTCTGGTACTGAAGTCTCTGGAAGCCTTCCAGTAGTTTATTTACTGAGTTTAGGGACCCTCTTTGCAGAGTGGAATATCTCCCTTCCCCTTAGAACGCTCTGTCTTAGACGTTTCCTTTCAGAACGGAATGTTTAACCTTCCTTTATATTCTATGTCATAAGGAACTTCCACGCATGATAGGCAGTTTTATGCTGGAGAAATTTGCCTCGCTTCAGGTCTTCTCCCAACAGTATGTAGTACAAAGAATGTCCTACAAAGACCTATGCAAATGTTTCATTTCATTTTCTTTAGTATTTGGACTTGAAGATTCCATGATCTGTTCAGTCAGTAGTAAATGAAGCATGCAACGTGACATTGATTGCATGCAATAGATCAACATTTGAGTTAATCCAAGTTTAGTGAGAAAAAGAAGGAAAAGAAGCAAAGGGGAAGAAAAAAAGAACAAGAACGTCTAAGATCTTAAGGAATAGGAAATATTTGTAAGACTGTTGTAGGGGAGAAAATGAGAGCTAACCAGCTCATTTTCAAACCTTCACCCCCTCCCGGGACTTACAATAAAATGAAAAGTCCAAATAGCATGCAAACATGTAAGTCATTACAACCTAAGCACATGTTCATGGACTTGTGAATACTTAGAGCAAAACCAAAAATTGTTTCAGATTTTTTTTTTATCTTTAGTACATATGATGTACTCATATTTTGATTTCTGTGTTACCCTAACTTTTCCTGTTCTATTTTATTATTAAAACATGTTTATCAAAAACAACAAATTAACTTTTTGATACGTTATTTATGGCATAGAGTTTTCAGTATTATTGGAAAAGCTGTTATACAGAGAGACTACTGGGGAAATGAGTTTTGCTTGGAAGGCTCTTTAATAGTGAGAAGATCGCTGACTTTGTGCTCAGCATCTGAGTCATGTTCCTGTCCCCATTATTCATTAGCATAAAGGCTTTAGACGGTTAAGTAGCCTTTTAGGACATTAATGTTCTTATGTAAACAGTGACTTCATAATCGTTAGCCTGTTAATTTCTCCCAAAGATCAATTAAGAGTTTATCCCCTAGTACTTGACCGACCACAGCCCTGAACATTGGGGATATCATTGTGGTGGTGGTGATGGAGGTGGTGGGTGATGATGAAGATATAAAGACATATTACTATCTAATCAATATCCATTTCAGGTGTTAAGGATTTAAACACTAAATTTTCGATTATACGCTGTGCATTATTTATTACTGGGTGCCGCCTTAGCAAGAGCATGTGCCTGCGTGTAAGGCGGAATTACTAGAATCTGGACTCAATGAATACAAGGTAGCCATAGATTGCTCTCAGAAATAGATTTGAGACTTTCGATTCGGTGTGCTTTAATCTGTAGATAGTCAAACGGTTGAACTTTTTTTTAATGAACTGTATTTTCAAAGACAAGATTATCTGGAAATTTCTTAATAATGGGAGATAAGCCTGTTAATCCCATGAGATTTTTCTCAAAGAAATGAAAGAATAGTAATGGTTTGGGCTATAGTGTGGTCAAATATTTTAAAATGAATGAATCTATAGGCAAGACCACATTTTTTATCATGTAGAGCTAGCCTAATATGGTACCATACAAGTGTCTTTAAATTAAATGTCTACATGCGTGTTGGATTGTGTGACAAATTACAGAACCCATATGTTTTTAGAGATCTATTAGACTCCTTTCTTAAGTTCTATGTTTTTATTGTTAAGAGTAATGGAGGACAATGAGGAGAGTGATGCAAAGCTCCGAGAAGAAATAGAAGCTGAATTGGAAAAAATCAGCATTTCTTCCTTGGAAAATGATGAGGTTGAAAATGATTCAGAGTCAGAAACTGAGAGTGACAATAGTGATACTGTAAGTGTTTCACATTTTTTCACCAAGAATTTCATATTTTGATTTCATATAATGTATTCATCCATTCATCCTTTTCTATAACTTTTCCTCCAAGATCCACCTCCCTTCTTTTCAGACTCAACTATATGTCCTTTTATTTTAAACCCAAAATGAAAAATTGGCGCTGTCCCTATACTCTTGGATGTATACCCTTCTGCTTGATACAGTGTGATCCACGAAACAAGGGCCCTGCTCTTAGAGAAAATTGCCTCTCCCTTTCCCAGTAGCTATCAGTTCCCAGTAACTCCTTAGCTAGAGGTGAGACTTCAAATCGCTTCTCTCCACACTGGCATTTGGACTGGATTGTGCTTGTATGGACTTTGTGCATCCTGTCACAGTTACTGTGAGCTCATGTACAACTTCCCTGATGTGTCTGTAAAACATCGCTTCATTGCATCATCCTCTGCCCCTGACTCGTGCATTCTGTCTGCTCTCATTTCTGCTAAGTCCCCTGGACCTTTACTAGAGTGTTCTACAAGCCTTTTTCTGTTCATTTTTCATTATTTAAAATAAATTTTTTTGATACAATGCATTCTGATTATGATTTTCTTTCCTCCAATTCCTCCAAAACCCTCCCCACTTTAACTCCTAGAAAATTCACTCCCTGTCTGTTTCTTCTTAGGAAACAAAGAGACATCTAAATAATAATCATAAAATTAAATAAGATAAAACAAGAAATCAAACAGAAAAAAGCATCAGAAAATGTACATGAAATGTGTGTACACACACATCATTCACAGGCATTCCTTGAAAATCATAAACACAGTAAAAGCAAAAGGACACGTAAGACTATAAAAAATATCTGGATAAAATAATTTTGAGGCAAAGAACCTCCAAAGATGCCACTGAGTATCTTTTGTACTGGTCCTGTACTGATGGGCATGGGCCCTGCCCTTAAGAGTGATGTGTTTCCCTCAGTAAGACAACATTAGAGAGAACTCATTTTATTCGAGAGTGGTTATTTATTAGAGACAACTTTTGGGTAAGGGAACTGGTTTTCTCCCTTTCTGTCTCAGTATTGTGACCACATCTGGGGCAGACCTCTGCAGGCCATGTGCATGCTGCCAGTCTCTGTGTGCATAGGCCCTGTTGTGCCCAGAAGGCCTGTTTCATTGGTGTTATCCATGCCCTCTGACATTTACAATCTTTCCAGCTTCTCCTCTGCAGTGTTCCCTGTTCGCTTGGTGGAGGGCTTTAATTGAGACATCTCATTTATGACTGGATGTTCCAAGATCTCTGACTATCCTCATATTTTTTTTTGGCTGTTCCTCTCTAAATTTATTCTCGTTGGCTGCTGGAGGAAGTCTCTCTGATGGAGGCTCCGAAAGGCACTGACCTCTGAGTATAGCAGAATATCTTACAAGTAATTTTAGCAGAAAGGTAGTATTAGTTTTCCCCTAGGTCCCTGGTCTATCTAGTCTCAGGTTCTTGGATACCCAGTGTTGGGAATGAGTTGAGAATGAAATCTATCAGATACAGGTTGGTTACTCCCATAAGGTTTGTGCCACTACTGCACTAACATAACTTCCAAGCAGATCATCTTTATATATCAAGTAGTTTGTATCTGTGTTCACATTTACCTTTCTCCTTTATCTGCAGAGAACATTATAGTACTATGAACATTATTAGTTCATAGAGGTGGAAGTTGTAGACAGGCATCATCTTGAATTCTCCATATCCAGTGAGTTATGTAGGTTTTTTCATTCAGTCTTGCTACCAGTTTATGGGAAACCACCAAAAGCCTTTGTGGAGGGCTTTGATCCATCTTCAGTTGAGTATTGTGAAAAGTCTTTGCATTCTTCTCCATGTAGCCCCTTCCGTATGAACAGCACCATTTGTCAAAGGTGCTTCCTTTACCAATGTCTGTTTCTGGCTTTTTAAAAATAATCGCGTGTTCATAGTTGTACACATTTATTTCTGGGTCTTCAATTTGATCAATGTGTCTGTTTTATACCATACTTTGCTTTGTTATTGTTATTACTGTAGCTTTATGCTACAACTTGAAACTGGGGATGTTGATACCTAAAGCATTTTATCTATCATTCAGGATTGCTGTCACCATCCTGGTTTTGTGTGTTTCTGTATGATGCCAAAATTGTCATTTCAAGACCTGTGAAGAATTTTTTTGGGAGTATTGATGGGGATTGGATTCAATTTGTCAATTGCTTTTGTCATGTTTTATCATACAAGTCTTTCACTGGTTGGTTGGAGTTAACCTAAGATATTTTGTATTTGAGACTATTATGAAAGGTGTTATTTCCCTGATATCATTCTTAGTTCCTCTGTTATTAATATATAGGAAAGCTACTGATTTTGTGTGTGTGAGTGTGTGTGTGTGTGTGTGTGTGTGTGAGAGAGAGAGAGAGAGAGAGAGAGAGAGAGAGAGAGAGAGAGAAAGAGAGAGAGAGAGAGAGAGAGAGAGAGAGAGAAAGTATATGTGATAATTTTGCATTCAGTTACTGTAGGAGTTTTCTGATAGAACTTTTACAGTCACTTATACATAATATTATATTATCTGCAAATAAATATGTGTTGACTTCTTTCATTTCTGTTTGTATTCATTTGATCTTAATGCTTCCACCTCCAGAGTGCTGAGATTACATGTTTATACCACCTGTCTCAGCTTTATTCAACATTAGGACTGAATGTAGGACTTCATCATACATGCTAGGTAGGCACTCTTAATGAGTGAGCCACAGCCCCACCTCAGAGATCCTACTTGTTACGATTTTACTTTAGCAATATTCATGCTTCTACAGATTTATCTATTTCTTCAAGAATGTTCCAGCATGGTGAGGTATTATTGTTTAAAATGATCTATTATGAACCTTTGTAATTGTTGCCTTATTACTCTAGAGAAAGGTTCAAGTACTGAACTGGATAGGTATGGAGCAAGTGGAAACCTTGTCTTGTACATGATTTTAGTGGAAGTGCTGTTTCTTTCCATTTAGGTTGATGTTGGCTGGAAGCTTCCTGCAAATCATCTCTATTACACTAAGATATGATTCTTGTATCCCCAGTCTCTCCAGGACTTTTTAACATGAAGGGGTGTTGGAATTTGTCAAGGTCTTTCTGCATCTAATGAGATATTATAGCATGGTTTTTGTCTTTCAGTTTATTAGGCAGTAAATTATATTTATTGATTTATATATGTTGAACCATCCTTGCATGTGTGGTATGAAGTCTGCTTGATCAATGTGGATGTTTCTTTTGATGTGTTATTGGATTTTGTTTGCAAATATTTTATTGAGAATTTTTCCATCTATGTTCATATGGAAAGTTGATTAGTAATCTCTTTCTTTTGGGGGTGATTTGGGAATCAGGTTAGCTGTGGCCTTGTAAAACAAACTGGACAATGTCTCTTCTGTTTCTATTTTGTGATATAGTCTAAGGAGGTTTGGCATTAACTCTTCTGTGAAAGTCTGGTAGAATTCTGTGTTGAGCCATTTGGCTCTGCATTTTTTATTGTTATTGTTTGTAGACTTTTAGTTACCACTTCTATTTCAGACAGGTTTATATGTGTATCTAAATCTCTTATCTGATCTTCATTTAACTTGGTAGCTGGTATATTTCAAGAAAATAATTCACTTCTTATAGATTTTCCAGTTTGGTGTAGTGCAGATTTTTAAAGAATGTCCATATGATTCTCTAGATTTCCTCCGTGTCTGTAGCCATGTCCCATTTTGTCGCTGTTTTTTTTTTTACTTTGGATCTTCCTTCTCTGATTTCTAATTAGTTTGACAATAGCTTTGTCAATCATAATGATTTAAACTAATCAGAAGAGATAGGGAAAAACACTACATATTTATCAAAATATAAATCCATCAAGAAGACATTACAATTCTTGATATCCATGTACCATACACAGGGGCACCTAAATTAATAAAGAAAACACTACTATAGCTTTGATTACATTTGACCCTCACACACTGATACTGGGAGACTTCAATATTCCAGTCTTGTTAATATACAGGGTCTTCAGACAAAACTAGAGAAATTCTGTAGCTACCTGACATTTTAAGCCAATAATTATAAGCCAATGGACCCAATAGATATTTACAGAACATTTTACCCAAATACAAATGAATATTACTTCTCAGCAGCTCATGAATATTCTCCAAAAAATGACCATATACTTGGAAAAAGAAAGTCTCAACAGATACAAGCAAATTGATATAACGTCTTTCATCCTGTTTGACCACCACAGATTAAAGATGGATATCAACAACAGAAACCAAAGAAAGTTTACAAATGCATTAAAACTTATCAACTCACTAGTGAATGAAAATGTAATGGAGTAATACAGAAATTAAGAGAGAAATTTAAAACTCTTTATAATTTAATGAAAATAAAAACAGAACATACTCACACTTAAGGGATACAGGAAAAAGCAATTCTAAGAGGCTAATACTTTGGTGTCTACATACAAAGCAAGGGATCTCATGTTATTAACTTAAGGTCACACCTGAAAGCTCTAGAACAAAAAAAGAAGAAATAACATCCAAAGGAGTAGATGGCAATAAATAATCAAACTTGGGGCTTAAATCAATAAAATACCAACAAATGCAAATAATCAAACTTTTAAATTAAAGTGGGATATTTAGAAAATATTTTACTTCTCTGTTTTTACATGTGTATCTCTACAGTTTAGGATTACAGTTATAAGTACTGACCTTGTGAGATATTTATATTAAATAAAGATTACCCATGATTCCCTTCTGTTTTATGCCTAGTGTTATCAGAAAACTTACACTGTGAAGTTCACAGTTCTACTTCCGCACTTCACCCCTGTACTTGGTCTTGAACTCATGGCTTTGCTTATATTAGGCCAATGTTCTACCATTGTGCTATACTTTTAACTTTCTGCTTTTCTCATTATTTAAGATTCTTCTTCACTTAGGTACTACTTTAAAAATAAAATTAACAATATCTTGTCTTTTAAGTGAGAAAAATGCTAGAATATTATATACCTAAAATAAAAATTTTATATTTTTGTTGCTTCATACACAAAGGCAAAATAAACCTTTCAGGCTACACTCTGGCTTCAGATACCATTAAATTATTTATAGAATTCAAATATCTTTATTGCACAGAAATAAATTATATTATTAACACAAGATCAAAGAACCAAGGATTAAAAATTATCTTTTACAAAATGTACAACAATAAATACTGGTGTTATTTGTATTCAAAACACTTCATCACTAGGCAGAAGTAAACACAGTAAAGGACAGAGAATATAGGAGGAGAGTGGGTACTTTTTTCAAGACTAGTTTAGTATTTTGTCATACATTTTAGCTTATTTTTCTGTAGCTGAAAGGGTAACGTTAAGTGCATGAATTTGCTGTTAATTGTTAAAACTAAAAATGCGTTCCATTGGTTATAATAAAGGCAAAATGCTATTTGTAACTCATATTTGATCCCATATTAAACATGTCATCTTCTGTATCCAGAATATCTGTATAGATTCAATCGCTCAGTCACACTGTGGTTTATCTTCCTCAAGGAAGATTTTCTACTAATATATAGGTTTATTGATAGTTTTGGGATTGTTATTAAAATATACTAAATGTTTGGAATATTTTTATGAGTAGTATGTTTTATAATATACTTTCTAACAGTAATCGGTATTTACATAGGAATGAACTTCATTTGTAGGATAATATTATCAATCTATTTGGGTATTTAGAAAATTTGAAAATTTATTTACATCAGTATTTTGATAGATGTTCTATAATGTTACATAAATTCAACTGTATTTGGTAATTGCATATTAAGCAATTACATAAAGTACTAGGTTATATTATATTTTGTAAAATATTTCCAAGTTTGATTTATATTTCATAAGAAATATTTGTGATATATCAATGAACTATGAAGAACTAATGAAGACATTGGAAACATAATACCTCTAATAAAAAAGAAAATAACTTGATAACCTTCACTTGTTGTCTTAGAATTTTCTAGGAACACATAACTGTCTGGAAATTCAAAGAAAAATTAAAGCAAATATGTGTGTCTGAAATAGATCCATTATATGGAGGCACTTTTACCTATTTGCATAGTTTGCTAAAGTTTTTGCTGTGAAATGAGTGATGTGATATTTGACATATATTTTTTGGTAATCTTTCTCATACTTTTGTTACTTAAATTTCAGGAGTTAGTTGAATTGCCAGAGTCAGTTCTTCACTGTATCAATGTCATAAAGAACAAGAGTAAAACTGCAGAGACTCTCTTCCTTCAGGACTTAGAAGACACTGATGTCTTCAGTGAGAACACAGAGCGTATACAGCAAGGCAAGTTGTTTTTTGAAGAAGCATCTTTGAGAACCAGTTACCACAATCAGTAGGTCATTCTTACTAAGACTGAAATGATGGGCTGTAGGGTGAAAACCCAAGGTTAACTCTGCCCATTGCAGAACTACACTGCTGCAGAAACTGTTGCCTGCTAGGATTAGGAAGTTCAGAATCAAAACTAGCACACTAGTTTTCTCTTGTAGAGTCTTATTTCTATTCTGAAGCTCCTTATCACAATGTGGGTCAATAAATGGAAATCTAGCCTGCTTGTCCTTATACATGGCAGTTTTATGAAGGCAAAAACAATTATTTGAATCATGCACAGAAAGTCAATGATAAAAGAATCTAGAAAATGATATTCTTTCCTTTCAGCTTATTACATTTTAATGCATACCAGAAAGATTGTGAGTAAATATAAAGGAAGAAAAACTATTTGGTAAAGTAAATGGGAATAGTTCTCTGTAAAGGTGGTTTCCTATTAGAAAATACTGACAAAATTTGAGACATAAATTAAATAAAGAAATCAGGTGTAATTACATTTGAAGCTACTATTAAAATAAAATAAAATTCAATTAAATCTCATAAAATAAAATTAATACCATTCATCATGGTAATATTAAACTTTTAAATTAGCATGTGTAGTAAAATATTTTCATTATATTGTAGAAGATTCTGTTGCCAGTTTCTAGCAAATAGCTTTGAGCCTTGATATATTCCTTATCAATGTGTCATTGCATGCAATGTATGTATGCACTTTCCTTTTAAATAAAACACTCCATTTTGGAGGGAAGATCCTCAACAGTCAAGAATGTGATATATTCCATCCTCTGGGAAGTTCAAAAAGACTCAAAATATCTTAAAAGGGGCTCCCTAAGACTCAGGTTCTAACCATCCACAAAGCTTCAAAAATTTCTGAAACACACCTTATTCCTCAGACTTGTATAAACATGAAAACTGCTTGGAAACATCCTAAGGTTTCCTGTCTAGTAGAGTTTCTGTTAGAGTAACTGCCCAGAAAACACTCCAGGTCATCGTAACTGCCTGGAAAATGGAAAGAGCAGGAAGCTGCTTCAGAGAGGTTGAGACCAACTGAGTTGCTTTCAAGAGATACTCTTCAACAATTAGAGCCCATTTTAAATCAGATAGGGGGATCCAGTGTTCCAGTTTTCTTAAGCTATCAGTGATGCTGGTGTGAACTGGGCTGATGATTAGTGATGCTGGTGTGAACCATTCAGATGATCAGTGATGGCAGTGTGAACTCAGTGATGCTGGTGTGAACTCTGTTGATGATCAGTGATGCTGGTGTGAACTCGGTGATGCTGGTGTGAACTGGGTGGATGATCAGTGATGCTGGTGTGAACTGTGTTTACAGAGCTGTTTTTGCATCATTTCTATTCTTGTAAGAAACCCCTTCCCCAGATTATGTAAATAGCCTCAATGATCATGTTGGTTTAGCAAGTTTGACTTACATAGTTTCTTTTTGGTGAGGTTACTTACCTATCTCAGTTGAGTAGAGGTGTGTTTATCCATGTCTTTTCAGGAATTGATTCACACATTATCAAGCAAGAATGATTCTATATGCATAGAAAATAAAACTCATTCTAAAATATGAACAATGGTAACAAGATAGAGTGACTTGGACAATTGCTTTTATTTTAAAATAATGATAAATCTCTTACAAATTTTTTTTGAAAGTAATTTTATTAAATTATAAAAGTTTCCATTTCCGCCCCTCCCCCAACACCCTCCCACTCCCCCACTCCCTCTCCTCCTCCCTCTCCATCCCTAAGAGCAGTCAGGGTTTCCTGCCCTGTGGGAAGTTCAAGTTCCTCCCTGCTCCCTCCAGGTCCAGGAAGGTGAGAGTCCAGACAGACTGGATCCGCAAAATCCAGTATATGCAGAGGAAACAAGTCCCAGTGTCATTGTCAATGGCTTTTCAGAAAGATTCCGGGCCAGCCACATTCAGAGAATCCGGCCACATACAGAGACTCTGGTTGGATCGCATCCTCGTTCAGTCCCAGTCCAACTGGCCTTGGTAAACTCTCATTAGATCCGTCCCCTTGTATCAGTGGGTGATCGCATCCCTCGCAGTCCTTATTTCCTTTTTCATTTTCTTCATCCTCATTTGGACCTTCGGGGGCTCCATCCGGTGCTCCAATGTGGGTCTCCGTCTGTATCGCCATCCATCGTCGGATGAAGGTTCCCTCTAGTCTTGCCTTCTTTGCTCACGTTCTCTTTCCTTCTGCTTCTCGTTTGGACCTAGGGAGTTAAGTCCAGTGTTCCGATGTGGGTCTCTGTCTCTATCTCCATCCATCGTCGGATGAAGGTTCCCTCTAGTCTTGCCTTCTTTGCTCACGTTCTCTTTCCTTCTGCTTCTCGTTTGGACCTAGGGAGTTAAGTCCAGTGTTCCGATGTGGGTCTCTGTCTCTATCTCCATCCATCGTCGGATGAAGGTTCCCTCTAGTCTTGCCTTCTTTGCTCACGTTCTCTTTCCTTCTGCTTCTCGTTTGGACCTAGGGAGTTAAGTCCAGTGTTCCGATGTGGGTCTCTGTCTCTATCTCCATCCATCGCCAGATGAAGGTTCTATGGTGATAAGCAAAATATTCATCATTATGGTTATGGGCCTAGGCCGTTTCAGGCACCCTCTCTTCTGTCCAGAGAACAATCTGGGGATCTCTCCTTGGACCTGGGATCCCATTTATAATCATGTCTCCTGTAAACCCTAAAATGATTCCCTTAGTTGAAATATATTCTTCCCTGATCCCATATTCATCCTTCCTCCCTCCCCCCCATCCCAGTCCAGCGAGCTTTCCCCATTCCTCCCCTACTCCCTTCTCTAACCCTCTCCCCTTCCAACAACCCTCCCAACCCCCCCCCCCATGCACCCGAGGATACCTGGGACTCTTGTCTATTTCCAGTCTCCAGACAGATAGCTACATGATTTTCATCAGGTTCACCTTCTTATTTAGATTCTCTAGGATCATGAATAATAGGCTCAAAGACCTTTAATTATGGTTAGAATCCACATATGAGTGAATATATACCATATTCCTCTTTTTGGGTCTGGCTTACCTCACTCAGTAAAGCGTTTTCTATTTCCATCCATTTGCATGGAAAATACAAGATGTCATTGTTTATTACCGCTGAGTAAAACTCTAATGTGTATATGTTCCACACCTTTTTTAACCATTCTTCTATTGAGGGGCACCTAGGTTGTTTCCAGGTTCTAGCTATTACAAATATTGCTGCTATGAACATAGTTGAACAAATGCTTTTGTAGTATGTTAGGGCATCTCTTGGGTATATTCCCAAGAGTGGAATTGCTGGGTCCTGAGGGAGATTGACTCCCAGTTTCCTGAGAAACCGCCACACTGATTTCCACAGTGGCTGCACAAGTTTGCATTCCCACCAACAGTGGATGAGTGTTCCCCTCATTCCACATCCTCTCCAGCATTGATGTTTTTGAGTTTGGCTATTCTGACAGGTGTAAGATGATATCTCAAAGTTGTTTTGATTTGCATTTCCCTGATCGCTAAGGAGATTGAACATGACCTTAAGTGCCTTTTTGCCATTCGAAGTTCATCTGTTGTGAATTCTCTGTTCAGTTCAGTACCCCATTTTTTAATTGGTTTAATTAGAGTTTTAGTATCTAGTTTCTTGAGTTCTTTGTATATTTTGGAGATCAGACCTTTGTCTGATGAGGGGTTTGTGAAGATCTTCTTCCAGTCGGAAGGTAGCCGTTTTGTCTTACTGACAGTGTCCTTTGCTTTGCAGAAGCTTCTCAGTTTCAGTAGGTCCCATTTATTTATTGTTTCTCTTATTGTCTGCACTCCTGGGGTTCTGCTTAGGAAGTGGTCTCCTTTGCCTATGTCTTGTAGACTACTTCCCACTTTCTCTTCTATCAGGTTCAAAGTGGTCGGATTAATGTTGATGTCTTTAATCCATTTGGACCTGAGTTTTGTGCATGATAGTTTTGTGGTAATAGATATGGATCCTTTCTTCAAGGACTTAAAGTTCTTGTCAAATAAGTCTTTCACTTCCCTGGTTAGAGTTACCCGAAAATATTTTATGCTATTTATGGCTATCATGAAAGGTGATGTTTCTCTGATTTCCCTCTCTGCTTCTTTATCCTTTGTGTATAGGAGGGCCACTGATTTTTTGGAGTTGATCTTGTATCCTGCCACATTACTAAAGGTGTTTATCAGCTGTAGGAGTTCTTTGGTAGAATTTTTGGGGTCGCTTATGTACACTATCATATCATCTGCAAATAACGAAAGTTTAACTTCATCCTTTCTAATTCGAATCCCCTTCATCCCCTTATGTTGTCTTATTGCTATTGCTAGAACTTCAGGCACTATATTGAAGAGATATGGAGAGAGTGGACAGCCTTGTCGTGTTCCTGATTTTAGTGGAATGGCTTTGAGTTTCTCTCCGTTCAATTTGATGTTAGCTGTTGGCTTACTATATATTGCTTTTATTATATTTAAGTATGATCCTCATATCCCCAATCTCTCCAACACCTTTATCATAAAGGGGTGTTGTATTTTGTCAAATGCTTTTTCAGCATCCAATGAAATGATCATATGGTTTTTTTCTTTCAGTTTATTTATATGATGGATTACATTGATAGATTTGTGTATGTTGAACCAGCCCTGCATCTCTGGGATGAAGCCCACTTGATCATAATGGATAATTTTTCTAATGTCTTCTTGGATTCGGTTTGCCAGTATTTTATTGAGTATTTTAGCGTCAATGTTCATGAGTGAGATTGGTCTGTAATTCTCTTTCTTGGTTGTGTCTTTGTGTGGTTTTGGTATCAGGGTAACTGTAGCTTCATAAAAAGAGTTTGGCAATGATTCTTCTGTTTCTATATTGTGAAATGCATTAAGGAGTATAGGTATTAGCTCTTTCTGGAAGTTCCGGTAGAATTCTACATTGAAACCATCTGGTCCTGGGCTCTTTTTGGTAGGGAGATTTTTGATAACAGCTTCTAATTCTTCACGACTGACAGGTCTATTTAGATTGTTCACCTGTTCTTGGTTCAACTTTGGTATATGGTACTTATCTAAAAAAATGTCCATTTCTTTTACATTTTCCAACTTTGTGGCATATAAACTTTCGTAGTAAGATCTAATGATTCTCTGAATTTCCTCTGTGTATGTGGTTATGTCCCCCTTTTCTTTTCTGATCTTATTAATTTGCATGTTCTCTCTCTGCCGTTTGATTAATTTGGATAGGGGTTTGTCAATCTTGTTGATTTTCTCCAAGAACCAGCTTTTTGATTCATTGATTCTTTGGATTGTTTTCTATGTTTCTATTTTGTTGATTTCAGCCCTCAGTTTGACTATTTCCAGTCTTCTAGACCTCCTGGGTGAGGAGAAATTAGCTTCTTTTTTTTTCTAGGGCTTTCAAGAGTGCTGTTAAGTCTCCAATGTGTGCTTTCTCTGTTTTCTTTAATTGGGCACTTAGTGCTATGAACTTTCCTCTTAGGACTGCTTTCATAGTGTCCCATAGGTTTGAGTATGTTGTGTCTTTATTTTCATTAAATTCAAGGAAGACTTTAATTTCTTTCTTTATTTCTTCCTTGACCCAGGAGTGATTCAGTAGTTGACTGTTCAACTTCCATGAGTTTGTTGGTTTCCTGGGAGTAGCACTGTTGTTGAATTCTAACTTTAATCCATGGTGGTTTGACAAGACACAGGTGGTTACTAATATTTTTTTGTATCTGTGGAAGTTTGCTTTGTTACCCAGTATGTGGTCAATTTTTGAGAAGGTTCCATGAGCTGCAGAGAAGAAGGTATATTCTTTCCTATTTGGGTGTAATGTTCTATAGATGTCTGTTAAGTCCATTTGATTCAGTACCTCCAATAATTCTCTTATTTCTCTGTTAGGTGTCTGTCTGATTGACCTGTCCATTGGTGAGAGAGGAGTGTTGAAGTCTCCTACTATTAGTGTCTGTGGTTTGATGACTGCCTTGAGTTCTAGAAGTGTTTCTTTTACATAAGTAGGAGGCTTTATATTAGGAGCATAGATATTCAGGATTGAGACTACCTCCTGATAAATTGTTCCTGTTATGAGTATAAAATGTCCATCTCCATCTCTTCTGATTGATTTTAGTTTGAAGTCAATTTTGTTGGAAATTAGAATGGCCACACCTACTTGTTTCTTAGGTCTGTTTGCTTGAAAAACCTTTTCCCAACCCTTTACTCTGAGTAGATATCTGTCTTTGTGGTTGAGGTGTGTTTCTTGTAAACAGCAGAGTGTTGGATCTTTCTTTCGTATCCAATCTCTTAGTCTGTGCCTTTTTATAGGTGAATTGAGTCCATTAATATTAAGTGATATTAATGACCAGTGGTTGTTGACTCCAGTTATTATTATTTTTTGTTTATTTGTTTAATAGAGTTTGTATGTGTCCCTTCTTTGAGTTAAGCTCGTGAAGGGTCGCTAGATGTCTGAGTTATTGCAATGTTGGCAATAACTGAGTGTTGGCAATGTTGGATTCCTTGGGTTGCAATTTTCCTTCTATTACTTTCTGTAAGGCAGGGATTGTGGCTACAAATTGTTTAAATTTGTTCTTATCCTGGAATATTTTGTTTTCTCCATTGATAGTGAATGATAGCTTGGCTGGGTATAGTAGTCTGAGTTTGCATCCATGGTCTCTTAGTTTCTGCAGTACCTCTATCCAGGACCTTCTGGCTTTCATGGTTTCCATAGAGAAGTCCGGTGTAAGTCTGATAGGTTTACCTTTATAAGTTACTTGACCTTTTTCCTTTGCAGCTCTTAATATTCTTTCTTTAATCTGTGTGTTTTGTGTTTTGATTATTATATGGCGAGGGGATTTTTTTTTTTTTTGTTTGATCAAGTCTATTCGGTGTTCTGTATGCTTCTTGAACCTTCATAGGAATATCATTCTTTAGGTTGGGAAAGTTTTCTTTTATAATTTTGTTGAATATATTTTCTGGGCCTTTGATCTGCAGTTCTTCTCCTTCTTCAATCCCTATTATTCTTAGATTTGGTTTTTTTATTGTGTCCCAAATTTCTTGAATGTTTTGTGATGAGAATTTGTTGGATTTGCTGTTTTCTTTGATCAGAGCATTTATTTTCTCTATGGTATCTTCAGACTGTGAGATTCGTTCTTCCATCTCTTGTATCCTATTGGTTATTCTTGATTCTGTAGTCTCTGTTCGTTTACCTAGATTTTCCATATCCAGCCAGCCCTCGTTTTGTGTTTTCTTCATTGCCTCCATTTCAGTTTTCAATTCCTGAACTGTTTCCATTACCTGTTTGATTGATTTTTCTTGGTTTCCCAGTGTATCATTCACGGATTTACTCATTTCTTCGAACATTTTGTTATACTTCTCATCCATTTCTTTACTCATTTCTTCAATCTTTTTGTTGTATTTCTCATCCAGTTCTTTAAGGGAGTTATTCATATCCTGTTTAAGGGACTCTATTGCTTTCATAATGACACTTTTTTCCACTTCTTCTGAATTAAGAGGTTCAGGTCCTTCTATTGTAGGGTCGTTAGAATCTAGTGATTTCATGTTGTTTTTTAGATTGTTGGAGGAGTTCTTGCCTTGGTGTCTGCCCATCTCTTTCTTCAAATGCTCTATATTGGATCTTCTGGTACCAGGTCAGGTTCCCTTGTTGGGCAGGGACTTCACTGACAGAAGGTCTACCTTTCCTCAGGCAGTCTATTGAAACACAGGGACTCCCTCCTGCTGGGTTGCACTCACAGCCCAGGCCCAGCGAGCAAGGGAGCTGCTCTCGGGAGATCTTGTGACCCCCAGGGTGATGGGGGGAAGAGAGGAAGGTGTACCTGGATGAAGGCTGGGATGGGATTTGGGAGAGCTCCGCAGGGTGGAGCCACCACTGCAGGGCGACTAGAAAGTCGAGGGGGGCGGGTAAAGTCTGAATTCCTCCTAGCCGAAGTCCTCGGGCCAGGAGCAAACTCACCCCTCCTCCAATGGATGTCTGCTAGAAGTTCACTGTCTCTTGCTGGCCAGGAATGTGTCTAAGCCGACACAGAGCCTGCCTGTGCTCAGGCAGGCTCTCAAAGCACAGGAACTGCCCCTGCTGGGCTGAGCCCACAGCCCAGGCTCAGCGTGCAAGGGAGCAGCTCTGGGGAGATCCTGCGACCCCAGGGGGATGGGGGGCTCTTACAACTTTTTAATAATTATTCTCTATTCTGTGGAGTTACTGTTACTGGTGGAATATATTGATAGAAATGAAGATAAAGGGTAATTAAAAGGTTTGAGGTTTTGACACATATTCTAATATTTGAAATTTGAATAATTTTTTTCTAGGTTGTATTTATGGTACAGTTTCTAACAGTCATATGCATTTGAGGAGGACTGGATCATCAGCTGAATCAAAAGCAGATTCTGAACAGTTAATGAAGGTATGCATTTAACATCCAAATGAAATACTCACATTGCACTTAGGAATTTGTTATATTTTCCTTACATTGAAAATTAGTTTATTAACTTCACTTAGATTATTTTAAGCAAATAGTCTTTGATTTCATGGTATCCTCTGGCATATTATATAAAACTACACAAATTTCTGTCATTAAGGTAGTGATTTATCATAAGTATTTGGGATATAAATGTTCATATACACAGAGCAGTAAAATATTAATCTTGTATTTATAATTTTTGGAGCAAGAAAATGAATATATTATAGTGCTAATTGTTTTTCTTGTGAAAGAAGTAATTTCACAACATTGTTTTAAATACTTCAGAGAATATAGAAAATGGAAGATTTTACATTACTTTTGGGAAAAAACACAGAATAAAATTTCTGGAAATATCAAAGTCAAGTCTAGCATTTTATAGATAGAAACCCCCAAAATACGTTATGAAGAATGTTTTTGAAAGACTTTCTTCTTAGATTCAGTTATAATATTGGTCTATTTTTTCTAGTTCTGTTCCTAGTTTGTATTGGAGTACAGCTTGAAAATATTTTGCTTCCTTTTTATTAACCCTAAGATTTGAAGTACCAATTTTGATTTTTTTTCTCCTTGAAGATATCCTGTTTATTTTAAAGTACATTGAATATAATTATATATATATAATATACTTAGTCAAAACTATGTGCACAAGTCACATTTAAATAAATGATAATTCTCTTTTTATTATACTAAATACTTTAATAGCCTATGCACATGAACAATCACTATAGATAAAAAAGATAGAAATCCATCAGGAAGCAAGTTATGAGAATAAAATATACTTATAAAAATAATTAAGTATGTATTTGAAAGGATTTGCAGTATATCAAATTTTCATTATGAATATTTAGAAATATTAAAATCATAGTTTTATTCTATTTTGTCTTTCTTTAATAATTAAATAATAAAGATACCATTTCAACCTCTTAGATATTATCTGTAATAGAAAAGGAAGAATTTATGAGAAGTCTAACTGATTCTGCCAGGTCTGTTTCGGTTCCTGAGACAGTTCCTCTTGACACATCCATGGATGAATATATTTTACCAGGTGGGCAATATTCTAGTTATATTTGCAAAAAAAATTATGTTGTGTATCAAAGTGCATTGAATTTTATTCTTTGTGGCACTTGTAAACACACAATTACAAAATTTTTAAAATTTGAAAGTCATTAGTTTTCAATAAAATTCTTTCAAGTTGAATTCACTAACACACCGAAAGGGCATGGGGTGAGTTGGAAGGGAGATGGGTAAGGATAAAAACAATATGAAACTTTAGTTAGTTTTAAAAAGTCATTTGCCATCATATTGGCTTCATTTCAGATAGACTAGGATATTTCAACACATGTAAATCAATATACTTATCAGTGTATAAGTCAACTCAAGGACGGAAATTGTATCATCATTTCAATTGATGCTGAAAGAATCTGTGAATGACTCCAGCATCCTGTGATTAAAAAAAAATATGTTTTTGAGACTTGTGATGGAAGAAATTTGTCTCAGCATAATAAAGGCTGCCTGTGACAAATTGATAGTCATCATCATGTTATATGGAGAAAAATTTGAGACATTCGCATTAAGATCATAAGAAATCAAAGTATCTCTGCTGAACACCCTTTCAATATATAGTTCTTGATGTCTTAGCTAGATCAAACAAAGAAAATCAAATGGATATAAGTATGAAAAGAATAAGTCAAAATACCTCTACTTGCAGAATACATGATTTGATATACATGATTCTAAATGCACCAGAAACCTTTTAGAGGTGACAAACATATTTAACAAAATGTCAGGCTATGAAATTAACCTACTCAAATCAACATCCTTCCTGGATACTAAGACAGTCAAACTAAGAAAGAAATGAGGGAAGCCATCTCGTTCACCACGTGTCTTAGTTCAAGTTCCTACTGTTATGATGAAACGCCATGACCAAACTCAAGTTGGAGAGGAAAGGGTTTATTTGGTGTCTTCCTTCTAGTCACTTTTCCCACTGGAAGAAGTCAGGACAGAAATTCAGACAGGGTAGAAACCTAGAGTCAGAAGCTGATGCAGAAGCCATGGAGATGTTTCTTACTGGCTTGCTTTCCAATACCTTCCTCTTCATGCTTTCATAGAGATTCCAGAACTATAGGGGTGACCCCCACTCAAAATAGGTTCCCATATCAACAGCACTAATTACAAAAAAAGGCCTTACAGGCTTGTCCACAACCTAATCTTATGGAGATATTTTTATAAATATGGTTTCTTCCTCTCAGATGATTTTTGCTTGTATCAAGCTGACATACAATAAGTCAACATACCATACAATGACAACTTTAAATACATGTGAGAAATTCTAAAAAGAAAAATTAAAAAAAAAACACTGACAAAAGAATTTGAAGAAGAAACCATATACATAGTAGGTAGCAATAACTTTATTAAAAATGGCCATAATCAACTAACAGATTCTCTATGATTCTCATAAAAATTTCAATGTAATACTCCAAAGAAATTTTTAAAAATCTTAAAATTCTTATGGAAGTACAAAAGACCGTCAACCAAAGCAATCCTGAACAATATCTCTTAACTCTGTCGCTTAACTCCGTATTCACAGGCACAGATAAATGCAACATTATTCTAAATTTTAGGGAATATTTTTAAAAAGTTATTGGACTTCCTTATTGACAGTAATGGAATTTCCATGTAAAACCAGTTGAAATCATGAACATGCGAAGTGTCACAGTTGATATCCATTTACATTTCAAAATGTATTTACTTTGGTAATATGCTTTTGCAGTGTAATTATATAGTAAACTAAATCAGTATGATAAGTTAATCTCAAGAAGAGTACTTATGTTTCTCTGAATGAATGCAGATGATGCTGATTTGAGTTTTGGATACTTTGAAGTAGAAGAAAGATGTAGAAAGTCTTTTGAAGCTTGGCAGGACAAACAAAAAGAACTCGAAAAAAAGGATAAAGAAACACTCGACGCTCAGAGTGATAGAGAAAAACAGAAATTTCGAGAAGATGATGAAAAGAGACATTGCTGGATGAAACAGTTTGAAGTTGAAAAGGAAAAATTAGAAACCCTTCAGAAGGTATGGTGTCTTTCAGCTCGTACGAAGAGCATAGGTACCTCTGAAAGGTACTGATGTCTGGCTGTGATATCAATGGAGGAAGTTACTATGTGGCTTTTAATCACTCTTGATGAGGAAATGCCTGATCATGATCCATTAGAATTTCAAATGGGAGCTTTTAATCTTGGAAGCCACTGGGGATTATAGAATTTCAAGAAATATCCTACATAATCTAAAATTTGCAGCATAATCTAATTCTTTTCCATAGCTTTTGAGTAACAGGAAAAGACAGGTCCTTTGATTATATAATGTATTCTTTGCAATGACTGTCATATGACACATTATAAAAGACATATTAAGTTAAAGTAGTTCAGTAATTTCAGTGACATTCTCTGTCCTGCCGCTAACTTAAGCTAAGTTTATTCACTGTAGACTGTTCAGTGTGCTTTTCTAATTGTTGGGTGTGTCTAAGTTGATATCTAAAAAGTAAAATTGTACTAATAGCTTATTGGTAAATTTAGAGAATTTGGAATTTGGATTGTGTGCATGTGTAGAGACAAAATCTAATTTTGCTCTTCTCTAAGGTTGGTTTGTGTGTTGTGCAGAATTCAGGGGTTTTGAATGCTCTACATAGAGTTAGTTGGAGAAATATTTACTGAATTACACAGAAGTGCTTCATTAAATTGAGTAGTGATGTTTTCATTTTAAAATGATACCTCATTATCAATTCTACTATGCTATTTTTCTCTTTCTGTTTCCATGGAAGATAAACCCTCAGGTACATGTTTGAATGATACTAGTCTCTGTTGTCCATGATTGTAGCTTAATTTTTGAAACTAAGAGTTATTTTTTCATCACGTTTCACTGAAATGAGTTATTCTTAGAGCTAATAAATTCCTAAATGTGTACTTTATTATTCCGTGGAGTTTGGAAGCTTTTGCATGGGATTTTTCAACATTTTTATAATGGATTCAAAATACAGAACTGAATGTCTTCCTAGTAATACTTCATTGCATTCTTGGTTATAATTCTTGTCCATCATTAGAAGCTTCTATCATCTATCTTACAGAACTCCACTCAGCATCTGCTCCCTCAGGATTGCCACTGCTCCTGTCTTTTGCATCAGTTATAAGTTTCACCTGATTTCTCATCCTGTATCCCACAGTGTCTGAACTTGTCCTTTCTTGCTTTACCTCTTTGCTTTTCATTCTGCCAGATGCTCAGTCTCCACTTCTCTGCATTTTAAGTTACTTTGCCCATATATATATATATATATATATATATATATATATATATATATATATATATATATATATATACTGAAATACACTTACTTTTCTCATGGTTATGATGAAATACCTGATGAAAGCACTTTATAGAAGGAAGAGGTTATTTGGATACAGATTTAAGAACAGTCCAGCTTGGTCAGAAATCTATGACTTTAGGAGCAGAAGGCATTTAGTCACACTGTCTCCTCTGTCACCAGAGAGATGAATGCTGTCATTGTGGGATAATCTTTTTGTACACTGTGAATATGTGTCTCTGCTTCACTTCCCTGCCTATTAAACCTTCTTATTGGTTTAATAAGTAGCTGAATGGCCATTGCTAGACAGGGGAGGATAGGTAGGATTTCCGGGTAGAGAAAAGAACTCTGGGAAAGAATTTGAGGCACAAGAAATTTGCCAGAGGAACTCAGGACAAATCTGGAAGGCAATAGATTTGCTAGTCAATGTATTTGACCTTAGGGTTAGGCCTTTGATCCCTTTGGAGTTGAGTTTTATGCAAGGTGTTAAGTATGAATTTATTTGTATTCTTCCACATGCAGCCATCCAGTTTCAATGAAATGTTGAAAATGCTGTCTCTTTTCCAATATGTATTTCTGTTTTTTTTAAATAAAAAAATCAGATATGTTTAGGGGTGTATATTTATGTCCTCTTCTTCAATTTGGTTCCGACCAACATGTCGGTCTTTGTGCTATTACCATGCTGTTTCTATTACTATAGTTCTGTGGTCTGTAGTACAGTGTGATCAGGGCTAGTGATACCTTCAGCACTTCTTTGTATCATTAAGAGGTATCATCTCTCAAGAGTCATCTTGAGTTTTCATTATTAATAACTGATGATGCAAAGAGATTTTCACATTTAATCCTTGTCAATAAATGTCTTGAAAGAATCTTATATAATGAATATGTTTTTGATCTTTGAATATAATAATACTCTCATGTTATTCTACATTCAGCAAGATCAGGATAAAATGAATGATGAACTTCATCAAGAAGAGAAAATATGGAAAGAAAAATATAGACAACATGAGGTGTGTATTTGTTGTTTTGCATTCATATATTGTTTTCCATTTGAACATTCCATAATATTTGAAGATTTGAAGAAACATTACTGATTACTTTATCTTGACACAATTGGTTGAGTGTATCAAAGGATTTTGAGTTTAAGGTAATATAGCTATCATAAATATTTCAGTTTATTTTTTGTTGGTTCCCATAATTTTTATATAACTTTACTTAAACATTACCCATATAAAATAGATCAAATTTTCATTTAAATCTCCAATACAGAATAGATAAATTAATGTTATCCTACTGCTCATGGCTTCCTTTCTTTGTATTTTTTAAGTCTTCCCTTTATACACTCCGGCAAAGGAAGGTTTATATTATATGTATTTAAATGTAAACATCACTAGACTTGTAGATAGAAATATCCTTTGAATGAAAAGAGGAAAATACATAAGTGACATGCCATCCAAATGTTTGATAAGATGGATCCATGAAAGTAACCACAACTCTCATTCAATAGCTGAACAATTAAACAGATGATGTATAAAAGAAACTTATAATATATCACAAAGTAGTAAATGTATGGTCTATGAAAATTCAATGTTAACATTAAAATTTCATGAATGAGTGTGACACTATATTCAATATATAATGGGGCATTAGTGAAGCAGAAGAGAGTTTAACAAGAATGTTCAAAGTGGTGAACAGAAAGGACAACAAAATAGGAAACATAGAAAACAGCCTGGAAAACACTTGTGAAAAGATCTAATACTGTGATAGTAACCTTGAAAGAAGAGAGAGTGTGCGAATCATAAGAGATAGGTAAAGGTATAATGGTCAACGCGGGGTTGCTTTTAAATACAGTTCTAAAATAAATACTCAAAGATGGTGATGCACGATAGTAATACATACTGTGGAAATGACGTGCAGAAATAGACTAGTGTAATTACTAAAATTCAAGCCCCAGAACAAGGAACCATCGGAAGAATCTATAGTAACAACATGCACTACCTTAAACATATGAAGAAAATCTGAGACTAATATCTGACTTCAAAAGTAAAATTAAGGAAGAAGAAAGGTAGCAATTGTGTGACTCCATGGCGTTCTTTCTCCTTAGTTTTCTTTAGTTCCTGGGTCTCTCTCTGTTTTTTGTGTTCATTTGACATTTACTGCTATATATTTTTGGATCAGAAAAACCAGTTTTGAATAGGAAAATTTTTCCAATTTTTACCAAGCAAAAAGTATTTTTATTTTAGTTTTTACTTTGATCTTAAAAGCCAGGCCAATTTCTTCTGACTCCTGACAATTCAATGTTATAATTAGATTGCATATTTATTCATTTTAGTGATTGCAAATGTTATGGTTATATTCTTTTGAAGCTTTAAGATTTTTCACATTATATATAGGTCTGTACAGATTTAGTCTTTTTTAACTGTATGTCAAACATTTTGCTAAGTGGGTAAAAGTAAAAAAAAAAAAGAATGCATGCGTGCATGGAGATTTCTGTACTTTGTGTATCTGTGTAAATGTGTCATGTGTGTGTTGAGAGATAGGCTGTAGAGTTAACTTTGATGTTTTTCCTATGACTTATGTGTATTAGTTTACAAGAAATTGTATATTTGTATTTGTGTACAAAAAATAATTTATAATAGTTTTAGCCCTTTAGTTATTTTCAGATTTTTATTCTGGGATGCCTACTGATCATATGTAAGTCTCTTGTGTTTATCTGTCTTATTCCTTTATTTTGTGTTTATCTGCATAATAATAATAAGATATACATATATATCTTATTGATTTGAAATAAATAAAAGCTTTTTTAAATGTTTTTCTTTAGACCATCAGCCACCCAGCCATTCATTTTTCATTTTTCTTGATTTCTTTTTTTTTTTGGAGTGGAAAATCATTCTAGTGTATATATTATTCATAAAGCTTATCTTTATGTTGAGGACTTAATCCAGTATGTAATGTTTATTCCTCCTACTTGTTAACTTGCCCTACTTGCTAATATTCTTTAAAGTTTGCTGAATTACTTGTGTCTTTTTACTTTTGTTTTAGTTTCCATTATTACATCATCCCTCCCAGGAAGTTGAGTCCTGTGGACTTTGGCTTGTTTCTCCCTTTGTGTTTCCTCTATCGTTTTGATTTCAAATGCTTTCTACCTGCAGACAATACCTTACTTGTTAACTCATTGGCTCATACTTTAAAAGAATATTATCAATTTCCCAATATTTCCCAATTGTGTATATATTTAAAAAAAACTAACTTCCTATAAAATAAGTGACTTTTTTCTCAATGAGCTTTATAGTAATTTGACTCTGGATTTAGATTTTGTGTTACTTTTAATCTACTTATAAAATTGCCAGTTCAGCTGATGCTCATTACTATGTATCTTACTTCGTTTTAGGAACTCATTAGAAACTTGGATTTACAAATGGAGGAGGAAAGAACACGATTAAGTGAGCTACAGGAAAGAGAAAAAGCACGTTTGCTAAAATTGCAGCATAATGCAGCTGTAAAAATCCAAGCTAAATATAGAGCATTTGTAACTTACCGAAAATATAGCCCAATCATAAGAGAGCAAATTGAAAATAAGAAAAGGAAAGAACAGGAGTGGAAAGAGAAGGAAGCAAAGATCCGACAGAAGGAGGAAGAGAGAAGAAAAAGAATTGAAGAGGGGCGGAGGATTGAGGAGGAGAGAAAGAAGAAAATGCTCGAGGAAAGAAAGAGGCGGGAAAGGGAATACGAAGAGAAAAAGAACATCCTGAGACAAAAAAGAGAGGAACAACGAAACAAGGACAAAGTGAGACCAAGGGAAGATGTCTACCATCCAATGGTCATTACCTGTGCTTTAAAGAAGGAGGACAGTCATACCAAGCAGATAGGTGTCACAAATATGTCAAAGGGTAAGGATGCTATAGCCGATGAATTAGCGAACACCAACTCAAAGGAGCATGAAGATGTTTGTCTGGTTCAGCAGTCAACCAAGAGAGAAAATGTGCATAAACAGCTTGCATTGACAGAATCAATGGGAGTAACATTGAAACCAAGCCAGGGAATTTTGACAGAATTAAAAACAAATGAAAAAAAATGAAAACTTACCAAAATTAAAAATTAATGAAAACATACCAAAATTAAAAATTAATGAAAACTTACCAAAATTAAAAATGATTGAAAAAAATGACAATGTACCAAAATTAAAAATGAATGAAAAAAGTGAAAACTTACCAAAGAAACAATATTCAGAAAAATTGGCTACCCAAGAAATTAACTTTGAAAATATAGACCAAAATAATGAATTGAAAAACTCAGACCTGAAGGAAAACGTCAATGCACAGTGCCAGGGACAAGAACTAAAGCCTCAAACTCAAAATAAGGAAAATATGGAACATGCCACAAAGGAGAGTGTGAGACAAGAACTAAAGCCTCAAACTCAAAATAAGGAAAATGTAGAGCATGCCACAAAGGAGAGTGTGAGACAAGAAACCCAAATAATGTCTGAAAACATGCAAGAAATGAGTGAAGAAGTCAATAATGAAGAACAGGATATCATAACAGATAATCAAGAGAGATTGGCTGAAAAGATAGAAAAAACAGACACCACAGAGCAAGATGGATCTTTGAATGAGGAGAATTATTCTTCAAATATTCCCGTGCAAAAAGACCCACTGTCACTATTATTAAAAAATCCAGAACCTATAGAAAGAAATGTGAGGCTAGAAGACAACGAAATTGAATTAAAATCAAAAAGAGTTGAGGAAATTCTAAAAGACAATGTGCCGACTTGCAATTCTGTCGTCAGTACCTCAGATGCCTTGGTGCATACAGAAGACAAGACAAACCAGCAGGGTTCTGTCTCAAGAAAACTGGCTCCCACTGTAGAGTCTGGCAGTCACAGTGCTAATAGCCCCTTGGACACTGAAGAAGGGGACTCTCCCAAAGTTGAGAGTAAAGATGTTCCCAAGCAATGGAAGCAAGCTAAGGCTGAAAACGACAGTGTCCTAGCCTGCTCTGTGTCACAGATAACCATTTTATCTTCGGTTGAGGAAAGGAGATTAGCTTGGATGAAATCATTTAAACCTTGGTCTGAAATCCTCGAACAAAATCAACTCAAGAAAATCATTAAGAAAAAGAGACTAGTGAAGTGTCCCGCAGATACAATGCCTCCTTTGGATACATCTGCTATCCTTCAGCATGGCCCTTGGAAGACTTTACAGCAGGTATTTATAATCTGGCAATGATATGTTTATGTCGAGTGAAAAGTTAATTTTATAAAATGTGATTTTGCCTTTCAGTGGTTTTATGTGTAAGAATTATGCCTCTCCATTGATGACATTACTAAAGACACGCTGTCTTGTTTCAGAGGGCTTATATTTTTAAGATCGTGAGTAAAATTTTTCAGGACCTTACCCACTTCAGCAGTCTAAAGAGCTTTGATTTATACTTTTCAATGTCTTGAGTCCTGATTCAAGGCCCTGTATGAACATCTGGAAATTATGGTTGGAATTATACAAGGACACAGTGCTTGTGCTGTTCAGGAGTTTAGTCCAGATTGGGGCAAACACTCTGCCTACATTCACACGAAAATGGTTACTGCATTGAAAGAGGTAATAACAGGATGACATACCCTAGATTTCCCGTGTGGCAATGTTATGTAGCCATATGCCATATAGTTGAAATATACAGAGGCTGGAAACAGCATAGTTTTCATTAAGTCCAACTAATTTTATTTTTTGGAGAACATGATATCAAATGAACTTGACATAGAAACCTATGTATAAGGAATTTTGATTATAAAGTGCCTCAAACAAGTTACAATTATTATTTAACTGAGGCTTGAAAGTCAAATATATTTAGTTAAATTTATTTTAGATGCATGAAAACAATATTTTTTTTAAAAAAAAAATTAGTTTTAGGAATTAAGTTTATAGCCGCCTTCTATCACTTGATTATTAGGGTAGATTGTATATGGTGAGATCCAACCGTCACTGTAGCTAAAAATCAAATTTCAGGCAACTAATGTTAGATACAATCCGGGTAGATATTTAAGATCATAAGAACCCTGATTTTCAAGAGACCTTTGGAATTCTATTTTTTGTGCTATAGAATATCTAGAGACACTGGGCCCTAAGATTACATATCACACATGGAAGCTGATTATGCACAGAAGAGAGATACAAGTTCCATCCATCAGTGTGAAGGCAAACTCCAACACGTGCTAGGGAGAGGCTCCAAATCACAGCCCTTTTGTGTCTCAGTTGGAGTAGGAGGTCGACTTCTGGCATCACGTCCTCAAAATAGAATGGAAGGACAATTACCAATAATCTGATAGGCGTCACTGTATCCGTACCCTGAGACAAGTAGGACCTATTTTGACTTCTATACGGGACCGTGTTTCTGAAGATTAACTACCTCAGAGGACACGAGTCCATACATCATGAGGGTGGATGAAGAGTGTCCTCTTATATAATAGAACAAGCCTATAGACAGTAAGCTATTCACAAGTGACCCCAGATCTTTTATAAGACCTTTTTATTAAAATATTTTATCGCTTCATGGCCTTTAATGACTTAACGTTTATTTAAAGAGAACATTGACAGCCTCTCACCACGGCACACACACTGACCTAAAACTCATGTACACCTTCCCCATATCCCATGTACTTGTCTACTACAGTGCTTGTCTTTTTTATTGCTTTAGGTTGGGCCCTTGTGTATGCCACTCAAGTCTTCCCCGATCAGGCTACCCTCCAGACCGCATTCCATTTTTTATATAGACCGTTGCCTGGACAAATCAAAATACTAATAAACAAACAGGGTTTTATTCACTTGGAAGTTTTTCATTTGTCTAATATATTTGACCAATAATTATTGGTGAGCTGAACAGAAAATGGAGCCTTTGTCCCTATGGAACATAAGTAAAGAAATGCTCCATAAATTTTGGCTGCCGTAAATAAGATTCCTGTGTGTTCTGTGAAAGGAAAATAAATTAATTGGGTTTGTTGATTTACTTTCTTTGTGTATTCAGAACTGACCTATGCTAGCAAGAACCCGACAACTTAACTGTGTGCCTTGCCCTTTGGTAAGAAAAAAATATTTTGAGACAGGGTCTCACGGAATTTCCCAGGCTAGTTTTGAGCTCACTGTGCAGTCTTGGTGGACTAAATGTGTTATGCTCCTGCCTCAACCCTCTGAGCTTGGAATTGCAGGGCTACACCACTATTTCCAGCTGGTGGTGAGGTTCAGAAGAGGCATCTCAGTTGAAGAAAATCCACATAGGGAACAAGAGTTGGAACTTACGGAGTGAAGTTTCTTAGTCATTGTTTGGCTACCAGCTCTGTGCAGCTGCATACAGATCTCTGTGGTTCTTCAGTGTTTTTACTTGGATGACACTGTTTCTGGGCCCATTCTTTCTATGGTTTTCTTTCCCCAAGTTTGTTTCAGACTTTTCATTATGACAACAGTGCCTTTTACTTGCAAAAGTTACCTCATGTACATAACTGAGAGCTAGCTACAGGTGGCACTTCTAGTGTGAACTGCTTTGAAAATAAAGCTTAATTTAGAGGAACCCGGTTATTGGTCCTTGTTACTAGCTGGTCTCTTCCCTATCAATGAGGAGAGTACTCCCCTTTCTCCTGGATATGTGTGTCTTCTATTCAAGTCATGTTCCTTATTGAGAACTCCAAAAGGGAAAGTAGCTCTCTGTATATCTTTTAGAGTGATGCTTCATCATCTGAGCGTCTCCTAAAATGTGAACTAGGTTTTCTGGTTAATTGATTGAGCAAATATTACCTATTATTCGAGTCTCTGAAGTGATGGCTTAGCACTGGTAGGTAGGCTGATTCGATTAACTGTGGTCTCCAGGACTCTAGCATACTTTCTCTGTCACGAAATCTACTTACTCAAACTACATTTTTCTTTGAAGTTTCAGAGGTATTTTATAAAAGTGAAAAATATGTCTTAATATATCATGAAAATACTGAGATACTAGAAAATACTTTTTTTTAGTTCCAGAAAGTTTCTTTAATTTTTCTGATTGACAAGTAGTTTGTCATAGTGTTTTATTCAAACACTGTAACATTTCTACTTTGATTCTCTAGTCATTTAGTTTCACATCTCTGTGCCTAGCCTGACAACAAACATCTCCTTTGGAAGGTTGGATGGTAAAGTGCATTCCTTAGGTTAAACATAATGATAATTCATAATTGAATCTCTAAGAGATTACAGCAGTCTTGAGATTTTTATATATATATATATATATAATATTTGAGAAAATATGTGTGATTAAATGAAAAATACTAATAATTATGAAGATAATGAATTGATCATAGGTTTCATAGATGGAACAGTTCATTCTATAATATGTTTTTATATTGTCCATAACAGGAAAAGAAAATAAGACTGCTATAAATATATTGAAGTTTTGCTCCAAGTTGAAACAATTTATTTTTTTAAATCTTAGAGCCACTTAATCAAACTCTCTTATGCCAACTAATATTTTTCAAGCTGATTAAACATTAATGGGCACATATAATTAATAATTTTATATTTACCTGGATTGGAGGGATTTAAAGCATGTGATTTCTATGATGCATGTGTCAAACAATGAATATGAAGACTTATTTTGATGTTACACATTTAGAAAAATTTAGGGTGTGGTATAGGATACATTCCTATATCTTAGATTTTTTAAAAGTTCAAATAAGTGAAAGAAATATTGTAAAACTCCCCAGAACAAGGTGCCAATATAACTTTCATTCATGAATTGTAATGAAATGGAACCACAGAAATTAGAGAGCTTACCCCTCATAAGTAAGTAAAATCTGATTGTGACAATATAGTTTACTGGAATAGGCATGTTATCAAGTAAGGCAGAATAATTGTGTCATGGCCAATCTACCTTCATTATTACATAGCTATCTGTAATTGTCAAATTTTGTGTTATTCAATTCTGAGTCTAATTGTTTTCATTTTCTAGTGCATGACCAACTTTCTAATTATAGAGCTTATCTGTTTGCATTCCAACTCAATAAGAAGTGCATTTGCCATTGTCACTGAAGTGGATGATATATTTTCATTCCAAAAATTTGAAAGATAATTTGTTGTGTTGATTGCTTTAGCTAATGAATACTCAGTATACTCTGAAATGCTTATGAAAATAGAATCTTTATTTACCTAAGTGTAAGAAATATGTTATTGCTTTTGTTGGTTAAGCAAGAAATGGGCCAAATGTTGTATCTCCATCAATACTATCTGTCTCTGTCAGAGATCCAGGAATCTCAACTCTACTCTTAGACACATAGCATAGACCTTTATGCTATATTATGCAAAGAAAAGTATTTCAAAGCCTGAAAACAACGAAGATTTCCTAAAAATTAAGGAGAAACTTAATAAGGGGTTGCCACATTGCTTTCATGTTTACCTTTCAACTTGAATTGATTGTGAATGATTGCATGAGTTATCTTGCTATGTTGCAAGAAAACGAGACCAGATAGGTAGACTGAAATTGAGTTCCTAAAAAAGGTAGGATTCTATATATACAATTACTTAGAACCTGGCAAGGCGAATCTATATTATGCGGTTCCACAGTGTAGCTCACTACAGTCTCTTTGAAATCTCTAGGTCACAGCCATTACATTTCAGGATTTGCCCGGCTGTAGCCTCTCTACACTGGCAGAGTGCACAAATCTTCAGCTTCTGTCCCTCCGACGCTGTGGCTTAACTTCTCTGCATGGCCTGAACCGCTGCAGAAACCTTAAATACATTGATGCGCAGGCAAGTTGCATCTTTTTATCATTTGCCATACAATAGATACTAACTAGCTGCATGTTTAGATTTCGGATATGATGATTTTGAAGAAGCAATAAAATAGCTTGATGCATGAGGTTTAAACAAGCAGCACGGCCCTAAGGGGACTGAGTAGATAGGCTGAGGGTATTCTGAGCCAGTAATGAATGATTTTGTTTTTTAAATGTTGAGGTAACTGTAGCAAATGACAACAATCTTTAAAATAATATTAAGACCTGGCTTTGCTGGAGCTCACTCTGCAGACCAGGATAGCCTTGAACTCACAGAGATTCTCCTGCACCTGCCTATTTCCCTCCTGAGTGCTGGGATTAAAGGCGTGCACCACCACGCCCAGCAATAATTTGTGTTTTTAAGAACAACTTGTCTTAAGGGTCTTTTGTAGATTTAACATTTCCAATTCAGGTTGTCAAAGTGACCAGTTGCTTCTTTTAAAAGCCTGCTGTGAAAAGAAAATCAGTTCTAAAATTTGTAGTTTCCATTTTCTCATGTTTGGTTATATTCACTTAGAACGTAAATGTCTAGACTAGTTGTTTACTAACTGCAGTTGGTAAAGCACACAGATCATCAGCAAAGTGTAAACAGTATATTCTACTCTCAAAGATTGCAGGCAACCATGTTTAAATTGTCTTAAGATGGTATGATGTCTAAGCAACTAAAATAATTGAATTTTGTACCACTATTTTCAGAATAAAAACAATCATTTTAATTTTTTCAGGAAAAAAAAATATCCTGTGATTTCTGTGATTCTGCAGCCAAGCCTGCTTGGCTGAACATTTTATAATTATCACATATTAGCTGGGTTGAGAATATCCAAAATCCTACTTTTTTAGGCTATTGATAAGGCAGTCTCAAAGGTTAGACTATTTTGTAACTGTTAGGGGTTCTTTGTTTCCAAGAGTGAGCTTTGATGCAGTCATGTGTTAGTATGCCAGTGCACATCAAGCATCTATGTCATGTCATCCAGTGTTTCATTGGCTGAGCTGTGCGTTCATGTGGGAGGGAACCACATGTGTGCCAATACTGGGTTGTCTGGTTTCTAGGTGATTTTCCGACTCATGTTCCTTCACAATCTGCCACCCAGTGTCTTCTTTATGAATCGCCTATAGAAAATAGGCTCCCGTCCCAAGGACCACAGAATTTCTTTAGTTAATGCCATCAGTTCATAAACTGCATGGTGGACGAGCAGCTTCTCCGTGCCCTTCCTCAGATACACTTGTGAAAGCATGGTCCTTACAAGTCAGAGAGATGTGCAGTAAAATGGGATGTTCCCTCCCCCCCATCCACTCAGGAATCATGGTGAGCAGGGATTCAGTTAATTACCACAACCTCTCCCATCTGAAAACACAAACAACATCATTGACTAATATTCCACTGTGCTTATTTGGGTTGTTCAAATATTTTGCTGTATTATCCTCTATATTTTTGAAGAATATTGAACCAATGTAAAAATAGCCAATTTTTTGTGTATTAATTTTTCTTCTTCATAGTATAGCTAGTTACATGATTAGTTTATTAATTAGAAATTTATGTGCCAGTTTAGACATCGTATCTCAAGCTTAATATTTTGAAAGAATTAAGTATTATATTTATAAGATATTGAAATAAAATTATTGTATTTGCTCTTTCTCTGCTTCAGGAAAACCACATTGAGACTATCAATTGTGAAAATCTGGAAAATCTCTGTGTCCTTCTTCTTAATAATAACCTGCTGACGTCTATTCATGGTTTGGATGGATGCACAAATATCCAAAACCTCGAACTTTCACATAACAAAATCACTCGAATCAGTAAGATCAATTTTAAATATTTCAACATTTATTTGGCATAATTCTATTTTTTTTTCATTCACCCACTTTCAAATTAGCCTCTCTGAGAGCTGGGGCGATGTCACAGTTGGTAAAGTGTTGACCGGCAGGCATGAGCGTCCTAGTCTGACCTCCAGAGCCCCTGTAAACAATCCTGGGAAGATGTGAGGGAGATGCTTAGGGTTTAAAAATGCTTGCAGTTCAAGCTTAGGATTGAGTTTGGGTCAGAGAACCTATGTAAATGATACCTGAGTATGGGAACCTACTTGTAATCCCAGTCACTGAAGGAGAGGACAAGGAATCCTCAGTACAAGCTATCTTTCAAGATTAATCAGTGAGTTCTTGTTTTAATAGAGATTCTCTCTGAATGAATGAGAGGGTGGATCAGGAATACTAGATCATTACTTCAACAACCACCTTAGGCCTTCACATGCACATTTATCTACAGTGTTCCATATGTATTTTAACATGCATACAACTTGCATACTATATACACATATGTGCACACCCATATATACACATGAGAAGGGAAAAACAAATCAGGCTTGAGAGCATACATTCATAATCTCAGTTGTAAGGAAGTAAAGGCACTCCGATTCTTGAACCAACCTGTCCTCATTAGTGAAATAGTGAATTGCAGTGCAATAATGTTACACATCATAAATATACAAACACACACACACATGCATACACACATAGTAGACCACTGCTCTGATTTGCTCATTTTGCTAATTTTACTCCTACTTCATCTAGAGTATAAAAATGGCATTATTGTAATGTATGTTAAAACAACACAAACCTTGTGTCCTAAATGAGGAGCCATTAGTAGTCTCTGAAGTTAGGATATTCCTTTCTTTGTTTTTTTCCTTATAGAGGTGAATTAAACTCCATTGGGGAATTTAAAACTCACATCTGTGGCCTAATTTTATTGAACCTGTACTTGCCCCACTTCTCAGCATTTGCAATACTATTTTCCTATTTACTTGCTTGTTCCTATTAACTTGCTATTCAATAAATAGATCACTTGATCTGACTGACTCTTTCTACGTTCACTGAGGCTGCTAACATCACACAACATAGTGTATTAGGGTAAATTTCCAATGAGGCACCCAGTACCTCATAAATGAGTGTTCATAGCTGTGTATCTGCAGCTGTATACTTCATGTATACTGCAGCTTTCTAATCCATGCAGTTGAACAGATTAATACTTAATTTTTTTTGCAAATTTAAAATCAGATACTGAAAGGACCCTGTTAAGGACTGAACAGTTAATAAACAGTCAAGGTTTGTAAAAAGTTGGGGAACTTGATGAAAGTTTGGCTCTGATAGCTCTACAAATAGCTAAAAGTCTGCTTCACCCCATGGGTATCACCTTACCTCCTCTTCTATCCTAGTCACCATTAATCCTGACTGACATAGAAATATCTGGTGGGAGTGGAGTATGTATTTATTGGGAGTGCAGTATGTTGAGGAGATAAGTCAACCTTCTCTCCATGCAGGTCACATTCTATTGAGATTTCTCAACATTCCTTCTGTGTGTTTACTTATATTTGCTGTTTCTTTCTTTGATGTGGGAAGACTTAAAACATTTGTGAAAATAGAATGATACAACAGAAACTCGACATGTCCATTATATATATTCAGTGCTTGCCTGAGTTTTCTTTATTTCTATTTTAGTTTTTAAAAGAATACTTAACTGTGATTCTATATCTTCATGTTTGAAGAAACAGTTTCTGGGAAAGGAATATTTTTTTACTTAACCACAGAATATTGTTGTACCCAGTAAACCTAGTAATGATTCCTTACATGAACCAATAATACGTGATCCTATATTCTTATTTTCTCAAAAGTGTCACATTTATTTGAATACTAGCATGGATCATAAACATTTTTCATTTATCACAATCTTGAAGTCCTTTATCTATAGCAATCCTCTTAGCTGTTATACTCATGCATTCATTTGTGGCAAAACCTAAGTATGGCATAATCCTCCTGGCTTTGTACATGTGCTTCCCTTGCGGCATCAGTAAAGTTGCTCCCCCAAGCCTGATAGAAGGCTTTGATCAACTTGGATTTCAGCTGTGTTTACAAGACTTCTTCACTGATGCTGTGTTGTCATCTACCTAGTCCTGGGGTAGGGTCTTCCCTGCAATGTTGTCAACCTACCAGGAGATACATTATGAAAAATCATTGAATCTCCCTTCTTCAGTAGCTGTCCAATGTCAATAGCTCTGCAGCTGGTTCTGGAATTTCATGCCCACCTTCCCCCATCTGTGTGTGATTTTTGTTTGGTTTGAGCTTGTGCATACTGTTGCAATCACCGTTAGTTTCTATGTGAAGCTACCCTGTTGTTTCTTGAAAATACTGTTTCCTTAATATTATCTCTTACCCCTGGCTCTTATACTCTTTCTGGCTCTGAACTTTTGGGAGAAGTATGATATGTATGTCCTACTTAGGGCTGAGCACTCCACGGTCTCTTTATCTCTATAAGTTAACAAATTGAGGGTTTCTGTGCTTATTGGCAAGAAAGCTTTTATGATGAGTATTGAAAGATGTTTTGATCATTGAGGACAACAATAAGTCATTAAGAATAGTTCTATTACTGTATCCTTTAGTAATAGGTTCTTTTCTGACCAATCTAGCCACAGGTCTGTAATCTCTTTTGTGGTGTCAGGTAGTCACATCATGGAAAAGAATTTAGATTCTATCAGAAAGTGGTTGGTTACCCCCATAACATTTGTGCCATTACTGCACTAGAGATCTTATCTAGCCAAGGCAGTCATTATTGTAACTCAGTTATAATTCCATACAATTGGATGAACTATTGAAAACTTTTTTTCTTCAGTAGCGTGCATGACACTTTCTAGCACCATAAAAGATAGCCAATAAGGAGTTAGTTTCCATGTGACTATCATCTTGTTTTCTTCACATTCTGTGACTTAGGTGTGTTGATTCTTCAGCAATAGGATCTATTAATAGAGCCTTGAAAATTTATGATGGGTCTTCCTATCTTGGTTATCTTAATCAGGAGCATCCCTCTCAGGCATCCACACCTATCTAGATCATTCCTCACAGATAAAACCAGCAGTTCCTTTCATAGGTGAAACTTGATCCTGTCCAGTTTTTAATCAACTTTAGCTACCACATCATATCTATATCCATAATTTTACTAAATGTGGCACATTTTTTAAAATGTATTATTTGAAAGGGATTTTTTTTCATTTTACATACAAAAACAATTTCTCCCATTCTCCCCTCCTTTTGCTTAAACCCCACACCTTCCCACTACCTAATCGTCCATCTCTTCCTCAGATAGGGTAAGTAAGGCCTCCCATGGAGAATCTACAAAGTCTGGCTTATCAAATTGAGACAAGACAAGCCCCTCCCTGCTGAGCATGGTATCCCTTCTTAGGAAATGGGCTTCAAAAAGCCAGTTCATGCACTGGTGATAAATGCTAGCACATTTTAAGTAATGTTATTTAAAATTCTTTAAGATTTTCACTTATTATGGAGTTTATAACAGTCCTTTTCCTTGACTGCCTATTATCTTTTCATTGTGAGTTACTGACTGATGTTAGGTCAGATAATTTGCTTTGATTCGTATTGTAGGCCCAGGAGTTTTTGTAATTTAAAAAAGTCTGTGTTGTACTTCCTTAATACGTGTAGTGTTCTTTTGCAAGTCTGATAGTAGCATAGAGTATATCAGTTTCTTTTCTGTTCTTTACACTCTTCATTTGTATTCTCAGACACTTCATTCTAGTATTGTGTATGTATTGGTATAAATGCTTAAATCATCACATACCCTTTCTGCAGGTTCTGATATGTATTTTAATTGGCTTTGCAGTTGTATGTTGTTTTTCTGAAGATTTACATTTTTTTGTAAAAATATTTGTGATTCTTTCTCATCTCTCATTTCCTTCTTGTTTTCTCACAGCCAGAGAGAACCTGCCCTTCTACTATTTAGAATAGTGCATGGCTTTCTTGTCATCTGAATATGGTATTATTTTAATGAATGTTTTGTGGGCCTTGGAAAGGTGGCAGACTTTTGTTTTTCACTGGGAGACAAACTTCTTCTATAAGATGTATCTCAGTTATTTCATTTAAGCTGTCTATCTGATTGGTTTTAGACTACTTTCATTGTGAGATTTTAAATGTCAGCTATTAGTAGTAGTAATAATATTGTTAACAGTACTATTATTAGCAACATATTGCTTTGCATAGCTTTGGCTTTCTGCTTTGAGACTGTGCATTTCTACATTTTCAAAGAAGACTGTCATTTTTATTATGAATTTCAGCCTTGAATATTATGCTTCCACATTTGCCTCTCAAATGTCCTTGAAACTAAAGCTCATTTTTCCTTCATGGCTTTTCCTTGGTTCTTCCATACTGATCATCTTCTACTTCAGAATGTTTCAAATATCATTGGTTTAGATATGTATATTCATAAAGTTTAGATTTGGGCCTACCCTTTTGATCCATGTTTAAAGTTTCTGCCACACAGGCGCTCTCACACTTGCAGTGTTCAAAAAGCTGTTTTGTTAGGTTTCAGCTCTGTCATCTTATTCTGCAGTGTGTTCTCTCTTGTCAGAGCAAAGCCTTGCCAGTCATAGGTGTCCAACTAATCTATTGCATCCTCTTAATTCCCACAAGATTCCCTCTGCACAAATGTTGATTCAGACTGGATTATGTCAGTTGTGACTCACTCACTCTTGTACTAAAGTTTCAGGTTTGAAAAAATTTCTTGTATTTCTCTTCACTAATTTTCTGAATGCAAGGGGACAGTTGGTTTTAGGTAGCTTCCATCAGCCAACCCCTTTCTATTTTATGTTGAGAAAGAAAAGTATCACTGTTTTTCAAAGCCATCTTTTCTTCAATATCTTAAAGGGTATACTTTAAAATATGATTTATAGCATGATTAATAAAAACCCAAACACAAATATTGGGGTTCCACCTGAAGGTCAGCAAAGCAAAACAGCCAGCAACAGGCTCTTACCTATACCTCAGTCTGAAATGCAATCTTGCCTCCAGAAATCTCCGAATAAGACTATGTCTGGGAGCTGTCTCCTCTCATTTTATATTCTTCTCTAGGGCTGGGATTAAAGGTGTGCACCACCAGCCAGTTTATATGACAAACTAGTCTGGTTATTGGGATTAAAGGTGTGTGTCACCACTGCCTAGTCTGTAAGTCTGACCAGTGGGGCAGTTTTACTCTCTGATCTTCAGGCAAGCTTTCATTATTAAAATACAAATGAAATATCACTACAATGTTTCCCCAATATCCTGTTTCTATATTCATCTATCATATAATCTGAGAGCTCCCACAATTTTTTCCAAATACAAATAATTGTTACATTTTTGTTTTGTTTTGAAATTCTAGTATGAATACAGATAGGAATAATGAAAATTTTAAGTGAAGGCAAGAGCATTAATAGTATATTACTGTGTGGGCACACACAAGAGTACTAGAGCAAAGCTAAAAAGAGCAAAAACAAACACTATTTTTAATAATTGGTAGAGTTGCCATTTTTATTGGCAGTAGTGCTATGTGGGAATTTGTGTAAGCACTGGATTTCCTGGGACAGGATATCTATAAGATGTATGTGAAGGCTGCCACTGCTTTAATTGATGTGCCTGAGGTATCTCTGTAGTACAGAGAAAACAAGCCTAGGATGCCTTTGCTGTCTTTTGGATGTAGTGAGCCTGCTCTATTTATTGAGTGCGAGAAGAGTGTATATTTGCAAGTGCCTTCCTGACGACCACTGGAGTCTGTTTTTCATCTTTAAGAACAGCCTAGAAAATCTGGTTGAGCTATGGAAAAAGATCGATTTTGTCATTTGGATGATATATTGCTCTTAAGAACTCTCACGAAGGAGCACAAAGATGGATTGATATTTAGAAGTCAGCAAGTTACAGTTCCATTGTATAATATTTCTTAAGTAGGTGAAGTAAAATTGGCAGAGATACCATGCTATTTTATATTTTTAGTTTCAAATTTAATTGAATGCTGATGCTTTTCTAAGTCCTCTCTGTTTTTGCTGTAGGCAATAAGCAATGCTCACTTTAAATAATCTTTATATTATAAAAATATTATAAGTGTCATCTGACTGTGTTTCTTTAGATTTAAATGAACAATAGTGATATTACCATTAATCTCTTTAAATCAATTCATTTGATATTAAAATTGATTCACTGCAAATTAAATAATGCAACATTATAGTGGCAACATGAAATAATTACATTAATTTCAAAGTAAGAGGTACTCTTTGAATAAAAGTACTGGAAAACCAAGTTATGAAACTGAATTTTTATTATTATTAAATTTATTATTTAAATATATTTGCATGTAGTATCTCTGGAAATACACAGTTTTCACTATCACTAATGGGATATACATTTAAATCTTAATGGAATGACAGTACTAATATTTCACCTTAACGAAGTATATACTAATTGTTGTTAGTGAAGTTAAAAGCTAAGCAATTTTTTTTTAGTGTGTGCTTTTGTAGAAGTTGTGTAGTAATATAAAGGGTACTGTTTATGGGTTTTTTATTTAACTTCTTTGTTGATTCTTTGGGAGTTTCACATCTTGCACCCTGATTTTGCTCATTTTCTGGTTCCCCATATTCCTTCACCTCTACAACACCCTCAAAAGAAAACAAAACAATGAATGCAAGCAAACAAAAACAAGGATAAAAGAAACAAAAAAAAAGTGTTTTTAAGTTTCTGTGAATCCTTGGCACTGTTTAGAAAGATATTTCCATTGAAGAAGAATTTGACATGCTCGGAATTTTTTCTGCATATTCACAAATGCTTACTAATCAAGTGATCTTTAGCAAATTCACTTTTATCAGACCAAACATTTAGTTATTCTTTTTTATTTGAATGATGTTTTATTTTTCTTGAATTTTCCATTCATAATTTAGTTTAGTTCGGTTGGAATGCAGTTAAATAGGGATGTTTCCATATGATTTCTATAACTGATGTCTTCTTTTGCCTAAAATTGGGAAAACATTTGTTTTCAATTTGTTAGATGGAGAAACAACCCTGGAATGGAAGTTTGACATTGATGGTTAAAGTTTCTAAAACTGACTTTCAGGCAATCTAAAGATTTTATGTTTTCTTGAAATAGTTTTCTTTTGAACACAGGCAGTTCCAATGAAAAATAGGTAATTTGTAATCAGATATATAATCAAGTATTCTTTATTTCTTTCATTTTCATGTTAGTTCTTAGTGACTTCAACAGAAACATTAAATTTATATTGTTTTTTGAACATAACTCCGTGTTTTATGAAAATAAAATTTTATAAGTATCATTTACAGAAAAATAGATTTTAATATAGCAGAAATAAGTAGCCTTCATTCTAATACGTTAGTTATGTAATTCACATCTCATGCAGCTATTATGAAATAGTTACAGATGAATCTTCTCTTCCTTCACATATTTAAAACAATTATTACCCGTACGCTGAAGTAATTCAGTTGAAGTTACACTGCTAGTAAATGATGTAGGCAGGATTTCAGGTTTGGAATTCATTCTATTGCCTTATTTTTTAATGTTGAGTGGGTTTTTTTAAAAAATGAGATTACGATATAATTACATAATACACCTGCCACACAACCTTTGAACCTAAGACCCATAGTCATTGTGCAAGACACGATGGAAATACATCAAGATTATGTGTTTGAATTATTGAGGAAGAAAATAAAAATTCTAATGTTTAGCATGTAGAAATGTTTTCAGTGTTATACCATAAACATTTGCATCCGCTAGATGGCACTAGTTCACCTTTGGAAAAGCAGTCAGTGCCCAGGTTTACAAGCAGAGAAAAAGCTGACCTTAGTTTCTCAACTAACTCGTGAAAAATTATGGCGAAAATTCACAATATGAATGAGCGCCCTTGACTCCTTCTTCAATGTTTCTTGTTTCTATAGATAATTTAAAACCCTTGAGGACTTTGTACTGAAATTAAAACTCTCAAGGTCAGCTGAGCATATGTGTAGATAGTCATGAAAAAATTTTGAACATAAACACCTTTGAAGAACTGAGAGAGCTTGAATGTTAACATTGTATTCATTGAAAGCTTACTGGCTACCTTCACATCTTTAGCTTTGCTATTTATACCAGGTGACATATTTTATTGTAGGTTGGCTAATTGCTGTGAGAATTCCTTAAAATTGATTAATTTATTTATTTATTAAAAATTTCCACCTCCTCCCAACCTCCCATTTCCCTCCCCCTCTTTTCCATTCCCAAGAGCAGTCAGGGTTCCCTGCCCCGTGGGAAATCCAAGGTCCTCCCCCCTCCCTCAAGGTCTAGGAAGGTGATATTTAAAATGTCTGATCCATATATACCGTGGACTGAGTACCTCGAGCAGTAGACACACTTGGCCTAAGCTCAAGAATACATTCCAGGATTGGGGGGGGGGAGGGCTTTACAGAGCTTTTTAAAGTTAAGAATACCGTAGGTTTTCGAAGTACAACTTGATGATTCTGTGGATTTCTTCTGTGTATGTTGTTATATCCCCTTTTCATTTCTGATTGTGTTAATTTGGATGTTCTCTCTCTTTGCCTTTTGATTAGTTTGGATAAAGGTTTGTCTATTTTGTTGATTTTTCTCAAAGAACCAACCCTCTGTCTCATTGATTCTTTGTATTGTTTTCTTTGTTTCTATTTTATTGGTTTCAGCTCTCAATTTGATTATTTCTTGCCCCCTAGCCCTCCTGGTAAGTTTGCTTCTTTTTGTTCTAGAGTTTTCAAGTGTTCTGTTGACTCACTAGTATGGGGTTTTTCCAACTTCTTCATGTAGGCATTTAGTGCTATGAACTTTCCTCTTAACACTGTTTTCATTTTTTCCCATAAATCTGAGTATGTTGTGTGTTATTTTCATTGAATTTTAGGAAATCTTTAATTTCTTCCTTGACCCATTGGTGAATCAGGTGAGCATTGTTTAATTTCCATGGGCTTATGAGCTTTCTGAAATTAGTGTTGCTGTTGAGTTCTAGTTTTAAACCATGGCAGTCCAATAAGATACATGGGGTTATTCCAATTGTTTGTATATGTCAAGGTTTGCTTTGTTATCTAGTATGTGTTCAATTTTTGAGAAGATTCCATGAGGTGCTGAGAAAAAGGTATATCCTTTTATGTTTGGGTGGAATGTTCTGTAGATGTCCGTTAAGTCTGTTTGAGTCATAACATCTGCTCGTTCCCTTATTTCTCTGTTTAGTTTCTGTCTGGTAGAACTGTCCTGTACTGAGAGTCGGGTATTGAAGTCTCCTACTCTTAGTTTGTGGGGTTTAATGTTTGATTTAAGCTTTAGTAGTGTTTCTCTTACACATGAGAGTGCCCTTGTATTTGGGGCATAGATGTTCAATATTGAGATTTCCTCTTGATGGATTTTTTCCTGTGATTAATATGAAATGTCCTTATTTGTCTCTTTTGTTTGATTTTAGTTTCAAGTCTATTTTGTTAGATATTAGGTAGGATAGCTATACCAGCTCGTTCCTTAGGTCCATTTAATTAGAATTTTTTTCCCCAGCCCTTTATTCTGAGGTGATGTCTATCTTTGAGATTGAGAAAGAAAATAGATCCATTTCTATTGCCAAAACTCAAGTCCAAATGGATCAAAGTCTGTAACATAAATCCAGTCACACTAAACCTCATAGAAGAGAAAGTGAGACGTACACTTGTACGCATTGACACTGGAGACCACTTCCTAAATATAACCCCAGTAGTACAGATTCTGAAAGAAACAATTATTAAATGGGACCTCTTGAAACTGAAAAACTTTTGTAAAGCAAAGGACACAGTCAATAAGACAAAATTACCTCTTACAGATTTGGAAATAATTTTCACCAACCTTACCTGAGACAGAGGTCTAATCTCAAAAATATACAAGGAACTCAAGAAATCGATCATCAAAAAAAAAAAAGACCAAATAATTTAAAAAAAACAAAAAACGGAGTACAGACCTAAACAGAGAACTCTCAACAGATGAATCTAAAATGGCTGAAAGACACTTAAGGAAATGCTCAATATCCTTAGCCATCAGAGAGATGCAAATTAAAACAACTCTGAGATTCCATCTTACACCTGTAAGATGACAACCTATACTGGAGAGGATGTGGAGTAAAGGAAAACCTTCATTATATCTGGTGGGAGTGCAAACGGGTACAGCTGCTTTGGAAATCAGTATGGCGATTTCTCAGAAAATTGGGACCAACCTACCTCACCTCCCATCAATACCACTCTTGGGCATATATCCCAAGGTTGCACAATCATACCACAAGGACATTTGTTCAACTATGTTTATATTATTATTTGTCATAGTCAGAACCTGGAAACAACCTAAATGTCCCTCAACCAAATAATGGACAAAGAAGTTGTGATACATTTACACAATGGAGGGGAAAAAACTAATAACATCTTGAAATTTGTAGGCAAATGGATGTATCTGGGAAACATCATTTTGAGTGAGGTAACCCAGACCCAGAAAGACAAATATAATATGTATTTACTCACAACTGGCTTTTAGTCATAAAGCAAAGTAAAACCAGTTTACAATTCACAATCCCAGAGAACCTATACAACAATGAGGACCCCAAGAGAGACATAAATGGATCTAATCTACATGGGAAGAAGAAAAAGACAAGTACTCCTGAGTAGATTGGGAGCATGGGGATCATGGGAGAGGGTAGAAGGGGAGAGGGAAGGAAGTGAGGGGAGTGGAGAAAAACACATAGCTCAATAAAAACAACTAAGAAAAGAAATCTAAGCCCCAATGGCATCCTGCAAAAACAAAATAAAATAAAAACAAAAACAAACAAACAAAAACACTTTAGAAACCCTGTATAAATTATTATTGTTTCAGTCTTTTGAAGGGAGTTTTTGAGTATTCTTGTGGCTATTTGTTTTATTTTTGTTTGGGAGGAATAACTAACTGCTATGTTAACTAGTAAAGAATAATTTTCTTAAGAGTGATGAATGATTGTCCTAGTTACATTTCCTTTTCCTATCTATGTGAAAAACAAAACAATGACAAAAACATTAAAAGAGAAAGGGTTTAGTTGGCACATCATTCTGCCATTGCAAGGAAGTTAAGGTAGCAAGAGTTTGAAGCAGTTGCTATTCAAGTTATATCCACAGCCAAGAATTAGAGAATATTGAATAATGCATATTACTGTTCTACTTGCTTTCTCTACACTTACTTTCTAAACAAATTGATATGGTGAAATGAGAGCCATTTTCACATATTTTTACCTCTAAATATCTGAATTAACTGAAGGTAGCTTTATATATTCCTAGGACTCCAGATCTCTGAAAGTGCTCAACAATGATGGAAATTTATCCATATATATAATGTGTAGTGACCACTTAAAATGTTTTATATTCTATCTTCTTAAACATTATCATTTACCTCTTCTTGGAGTCTTTGAACTCTTTGGTTATTACCAAAATACTCAATTAACTATTTACAGATTTAACATATTTTAAAGCATATTATATCCCTAGGTAGCATAATAAAAATTACCAAATTATGTGAAATTCACAGAAAGCAAAATATGTAAGTCAAGTTAATTAAAGTTAAATTTGCATTATACACTTGATTATCAGTCTTCCATCTTCATCAAAATTCCCCTGTCAGATGGAACCAGCATGTAAGGCACTTCTTTCTATTTTGTGTTGTGAGTTATATTCTATGTTGCCTTCTTTTTGGTCACTCAGACCCTTTCTTTTTACGGCAACTATGATGCCAGCATCTCTGAAATCTCTGCCCTCATCACTCTAAATGGACAGGAGTAATCCCTATTGAAGGAGAAGAAAATGTTCTGGAAGTGATTTATGGGGTTATAGAGAAACAGGCTCTACATACAATATGCACTGAAAAGGTCCTTGTCATCTAATCACCACATGCAATTATTAGTACAAGAGAGACTTTAAAGTTGGATATTTACCGTGGTGGATTTACTCCAATAAATTTTAAACACTAAATTCTTACTATTGTGCTGCAGAACTGTACAGTTACATCCACATTGTTGCCCTTTAGTTGCCCAGTCTTTCTTTACATTGATTCCTTTGACCTTACTAAACTTTAGCAATCATTAGACTGCTCTTTTCTTCTATGGGAGCAGCATGTTTAGTGTTTCCATATGAGTGATAACATGGTTTATGTCATCCTTCGACTGCTTAAATCCCTTTCTATAACTTCCTCTGATCATATTTTAAGTACGAACACACCAGTTAGCATGGGATCCTCAGTGCCACATATAACCTGGCATGGCTTTGCATTTTCATCATTACAGCACCACAGTGGTAGCAAGAGCATTAAGTAGTGCATTTCAATCTCAGCTAGATACCAAGTTCAAGACCATCCTGGGCTGTATGACACAGGCCCTTATGCCCCCCCCACACACTAGATTTAGATTTGTCCAATGGCTAGAACGTTGTATAGGTTGACATACATTAGCATATCACTGTCCTTCCATGTAGCACTACCACACATAGAAAATTATGCATACTCATTTTACAGAATCCATATAACACTTAACTCTTCTCTATTCATGCAATTTATCTTCATTTTCCACTAAAATATCAGTGACCATTTGTATTTGTAATCTTATTATTGTCCGTATAGAATGGGTTCTTGGAAGTAGGAACGTGTTTTAATTACATTTGAATTGCTGTTACATGACACAGTAGCTAAGGCAACATATAGAAGAAAGCATTTATTGTGGATTATGGTTTCAGAAAAGTGAGTACATGACCACTATGGCAGGGAGAATGGCACCAGGCAGGCAGGCTGGCATGGCACTGGAACAATAGTAGTGAGTTACATCTGATTCACAATTACAAGGCCGAAAGTACAAACTGGGAATAAATAGTATGAACAATGAAACCTCAAAGTCTTCCCTAGTGGCACACCTCCATCAAGGCCACACCTCCTAACCATTCCAAACCATTTGAACCACCACAAAAGCTGGATCAAAGGCATTTCAGTCTTGTGAGGTTTTAAATTATCTTTTTTCCACTAAATTGGAATCTTTTGACAGATTTTAAATACACTGAAACTACTCATTTGATGGTGATTACACTTAGGGCATATTTAAACATTTGATATTTGCTAATGAATCAAGCTTCACTCACCCTGACAGAATGTGAATTATGGCTCGCACACCTGGGACAGAGCTTGTTAGCTAGCATCTTGAGATATAGTAAGACAAGGGGACACCATGAGCCAGTATGGTCATAAAGATAATGAAAGCAAAATTGCTTACAGTTCTGTAGGTCATCTGAAGAAACTTTGCTCCATTGCTGAAAACCTACAAGTAGTTATGGCCATTTTTTACCATCCAATGTACTGTGACTTTTCTCTAGATATTGCTATTAATGTCTCTATCATTCAAATTTTCGATGATTTCATTACTACCAAAACTGCTTGTCTGTTTCCCAGCCGTCCGGCAGCTCAGACCCAAAATAATCAAACAGAAACTGTATTATTTAAATCACTACTTGGCTCATTAGCTCTAGCTTCTTATTGGCTAGCTTTTACATATTAATTTAGCCTATTTCTATTAATCTGTGCATTGCCACGAGGCTGTGGCTTACCAGGCAAAGTTCCGGTGTCAGTCTGCAGCAGGGCTACATTGCTTACAACAAAATAACAGCGTTAAGCATGGCTTCTTGGTAGCAGCAATTTCTCCTATTTGCTATCTTTGCTAGAGGCAAGTGCATCTCATTCAAGAGAGGCTTCCTGACTCAGCCTTTGCTACCAAACTTTGCAGCTCTTTTAAGAGGCCCTTCCACAAAACACTTAAATGGTGTTTATGAATAGCCTACAGCATGCTTCTTAGTGGCAGCATAGACCTTGAAATTCCAGAGTTGTGACAATAAATGTGGCTCTAGCCAGTACCTCCAACATGAGGTTAGACTCTCAAAAAGCTAAAGAATGGGCTGGATCCAATGTCAGAGTCATGGCTTTAATCCTAGCCATATACTTTAGCAAATTAAAAACTCATGTCGTCAGAAAAAAGAGATACAGTAAACATAGTTTCAGACGAAAAAAACCTCTAAACAGTTTGGGGTGGGTTTAAAAATATTTGTAGGTTTGGGAAAGAAAAGAAAAAAAATAAAATTCTTAAAATAATGAAGAAAGAAAGAGAGTAGTTGAGTGTGGTGGCACACACCTTTAATCCCAGCACTTGGAAGACAGAGGCTGGCAGATCTCTGTGAGTTCAAGGACAACCTGGTCTACAGTGTGAATTCCAGGACAGCCAAAGATACACAGAGAAACCCTGTCTCAAAAGCCAAAAATTAAAAATAAAAATAAAAGATATAAAGTTTAAAATAAAGCCACATAAAGATGCGAAATAAACAGAGAGTCTGGATACTGTATATTATTGTGTTATCTTTAAATTGTATGACTGCTGAGGAAGGAGCAACAACTGCTAAAAGACATTTGATTATTAATGCTTCTGAATTAATGTAACATATATATTTTTAAAATGCCTTGACTTCTAAATTTAAGTCAAAAGATATGTTACTTTGGAAAAAAGGTTTTGTTCTTGTTTCCACAGGAAACAAAAGGCTATAGATTCATTCTAGGTTAAGAAAAATCAGGCTTGATTAAGAAAGGCCAACTGAAGAATCTCCAATAGGAGCAGTAGGTCCGGATGATCCAACATTTCAGAGGATGTCTGTTGGAGTTTCCTCTGAGTTCTACATCCAGAACAGTTTCAAGACTGCTGGCTGAGATGATCAAGCCTCACAGAATATTCCAGTCAGGATTTTACCATAATTCTAAATTTTCTTTAGGTCCCCATAAGATTATCAGCACCCCCAATCAGCAGGAAGTAGCCTAGAAAACTACACCCACATTACCAAAAAATGGACTATGCATATTTTCTTTGTTTAGAGTATTTGTTACAAGTAATTTTGGATAATGCTCAGGAGATTATATTCAGAATTCTTGTTTAAAAAGAATTCTTGTTTAAAAAGGGGGCGGGGAAGTGCTGTGGGACAATGGTTTGCACACTGTCAATTGTATTTTAATAAAATGCTTATTGGCCCATAGCCAGGCAGGAAATAAGGGTGGGACAGTGAGAATAGGAGAATTCTGGAGAGAAGAAAAGTCAGTCTGCAGTGGTCACCCAAACACAGAGAAAGTCAGATGCAGAGCAAGCAAGATGTGACTACCTCACTGAAAAAGGTACCAAGCCACATGGCTAACACAGCTAAGAATTTTGGGCAAATGTAAGTTATAAGAGTTAATAAGAAGCCTGAGCTAACAGGTCAATCTGTTTATAATTAATGTAGCCTTCTGTGCGTTTATTTGGGACTAAACGGATGTGGGACCTGGTGTGACAAAAACCTCTGTCAACACCCTTTGATTCTCCCAACTGTTTTTGTTGTATCTTCTGTCTCATTTTCGCTTCTGTTGTCAGTAGAAGCTGATTCCTGCAACTTTATGTTTCATTTTTTTTATCTTGTCTCTAACAATGCTTGAAAAAGTTAAAAATGTTATTTGCCACTCTGAGTTCAAATAAAATTCTTGTTGAAATTGACAATTTTCCTTATTTGTTTGTTTGAATTTCCCAATCTATGCTTAAAACATTTCTTTCAGTTTTTAATTTATTTATAACTTTATAGCTAAACACTGATTTCAAAGACTAGACATAGTGTTGCATGTCTGTAATCCTAGCAATTGGGAGGGTAAAGGAGGAAGTTCAAGATATGAACCATTCCACAAGTTTTAAACCAGCCTGAGTTTACAAGGAAACACTGTATTAAAAAATACAGATATAGATGTAGATATGAATTTATTTCCAAACACAGTTTGCATGATGTTATATCTCAAGAAGAATGTATAATAGAAGTGCCATATTAAATAACTTATCTTCCAGGTGGTTTAGAATCTTTGAAATCCCTTCAGCAACTAACTGTGGACCATAATCAGTTAATCAGCACTAAAGGTCTTTGTGAAGCACCAACCATCGTATACTTGGATTGTTCACATAATCATCTTACTGATGTTGACGGCATCGAACATTGTGGATTGCTCCAAATAGTAAAACTGCAGGGAAATTACCTAAGAGAGGTAAATTATATAAGTAAATAATACCCATAACCAATGTAATGTCCTTTTAATTGAAATATCTACCATATATTTTCAAAGCAATTTGAATATTTTGTTTATTTTTAATTATCAACTGTATATTATTTGTAAGTTACCTTTTTTTCTTTTTACTTTTTGTTAGAATATATTAATTACACATAATAATGATTTTTATTGTGGTATTTCCATACCCTCTCCTTGTAACACATGAGCACAATATATTTTGAACATATTCACAAAACACATTACTCTCTCTTCCACTTCCAATACCAGTTATTTCCCTTTTGAACTTGTTGCCCTCTTATATCATTTATTTTGTATGTGGACGGGGGAGAGAGATAGAAAGAGGGAAAAAGAGAAAGAAACTCAGTGAGTTTCATTCATGCTATGTACAGGAGTTTGGCTAGGTAATGTTTTTTTCAGGAAAATTTAAACACTATTACTAACTGCATAGAAATCTTCAGAGAAAGGTAGGGCTTCATGGGGCATTTAGCATTCCATGACTAGGTGTTGTCTAGTCTAACTTAGAGGTGATCTTTTGCAGGTCGTCTGACTGCTAGTCATTCAAGAATGTAATAGCTGTGTTGTGCCCTGAAGATAGTGGTCCAAATGCTCCATCTCATTCCTTCCAGTCTTTGGCTCCTTTTTAAAATGTTCTGTGAGCTTTGGACAAGCTCACAGACGGGCATTCACACAAGTTTATTCTTCTTTCTTTGATCAGTTGAGTCTATACAGTCACTACTCCAAACATTATTGAAGCTGACTGCAGTAATATATGATAATTTGCTTAGTTATTGAGAAGACATTTTTGAAAGGCACATCGGGTTTATTTAACAAAATACCATCATTATCTTCTGTAGAGGGAAGTTTCTGCACCACCCAATCTCACAGCTGTTCAGTCCTGAAGAAATACACGGAGGCTTATATTAACTATAAACTGTTTGGCCTATTGTTCAGGCTTATTACTAACTATCTCTTACAACTTAAATTAACCATAATTCTGATCTATACTTAGCCACATGACTCGGTACCTTACTCAGTGAGGTATTCTCATCTTGCTTCCTCTGCATCCGGTTGGTGACTGCTTTTCCTCTTCCTAGAATTCTCCAAGTCTTGTTGACCACCTATATTTCCTGCCTGGATACTGGCCAATCAGTGTTTTATTAAACTGATATGAGTGACAAATCTTTACAGGCTAAAAGAGCATTATCTCTCCACATTCTTCCCATTAGAGCTTATAAACGTCCCATCGATGGAGCTTATACCATGTTTACTGAACCAGGCAGGAATTTTCTCCTGTAGAGGAAGCAATAAATTCAATCAGAGAGCAGTTATTTACTTCAATAACAGATTCGCCACTGTTGCGCTATTGGGTTTATGTCACTTGTCTTTTAAGTAGTACTGCATACAGGTATACAACTGAATATGAACATTGATGAAATTCTTTCCAAGAAGCCTGTATAGTTTTTTTTTGCACAGTCTGAGAGCTAGATAACAAAGAAGGGTTCAGCCCTGTTCCTGTTTTATTTCTTTATGTCATGCAACCAAGGCAGGTGGAGTCTTCATCAATAAGATCTTAACCATGTAGTTCTGGTAATCAATCAAGACCAGTGGCAATTGCCCATATATTTTATGGACCAACAACATGGAGATGGGAACACTCTTGGAACTATAATTTTCATTTAATAACACTTAGCTTCTGGGAGCAACTTCATCTACCAAAATAGGATACCATCATAAAACCCCATTTTTTATTATATTTCCTTATGATACTTTCCTACAACTTTACTTTTATCTGATCATCTGCCCCATGTAGTCCTGTGGCCCATTTTCTTGCCTTTGTCCTGCTTCCCAACATCTGGCCTTCCATAGTTGTATTCTTATATTCTACTACCTCTCTTAAATAGCTTTCCTGTTCATTGGCCCCTTTTCATTATTTTACATTTTTATCCTCTTAGGAAAAAAACCCAATTTCTTGTGGTGTCTAATAAGTATAGTTTAAGGTAAGATTCTCCAAAAACTAAACTATGGCATATCATAATATTTCAGTCTCACATAGTTACATAAGTTGGAACACATTTATCTACTATCGACATTAAATTGCATTTTGTCACAAAACTTCTTGTAAAAAATATTAGAAATAATAAAATTAGTTAGTAAGCATTTTATCCATACTAAAAGACTCATAATAATAAGCTTTGAGTTACTGTTTATTGCTTATCAGAATGTATATCTCATGAGCTTTGGTAGACTCTATAGTTTTAAATTAGTTTTGGAAATATTTTGCCTGTTATCAAGTAATGAAATATATTTAATTGCAGCCTCCATCCTTAAAAGATCATGTTCTGCTTAGAGAATTGCATTTGGATGACAACAGCCTCTTAAGTGTGGAAGTACTTTCTTCGTGTTGGCTGCCTCTGCTGCAAGATCTTAGTATCGCTCAAAACAGGTGAAAATCTATTTTATTTTAGGAATAGTTATTTAAAATTGCTGTGTGAGGTACATAAACTAGAAAACTTGGGATTCCTGAAATTAAATCAGGATGCATCAAAATAAACCAATACACAAGATACACATATAACTATCTAGAGGTTTATAAACTGAAGTGGCTGAGTTACCTGAGGCGTCCAGTAAAATCTTCTCTCCATTTGCTTGTCTTTTGTTGTTGTTAAAATAGATTTAAATTTGAATTTCACTGGTATGTAAAGGAGTAGCACTTAAAATGTCTTAACATTAATATAAACTGAGTACCTGCATCTGTAGGCAAATTAGAGACAATCAAATATCTAGATCATTGGACTGAATTATTGTATAAAGTCAAAATATCACAATAATGTGTGTCATTCTTTCTCTCTGAGCTTAATGTATTATTGAAACATGTTCAATCTAATATGATTAATTTATTAACCACAGACATGTGGAGAAAGATGCTTGAACTACCTATAACAAGAAATTAATTTTTTGAGTTACAAGATATTTACAAGACCAGTGAGAAAGGACAACTGTGTGCTTGCTGATAAACCATAAAATACGTTCTCTCATTTTTTGCCAAGGAGTGTTTATATTTTGAGCATGTGTGTATCGAATGATTTAACCCAGTGATATTAATCTTTGAAAATAAAAAACCTAAATATACATTTTAAAGTCACATTAGATTATTGTAATCATATCTAAATTATGAAATCTGTCTTGCAATTAACTGAACATTGCTTCAATTTGAAGTAAACTCCTTCAAGTGAAACCACATATTACTTTGGACCAATTTGAATACATAGGATCTTTTTATAAAAAATACAATAAAAAATGAAGTGATCAATTATGAGTTGGACACACATAGTAAACCATGCACAATACATATATTGGACAGAAGTAGTTCTCAAACCATATTTCTAACACTAGAAAACATTTATATTAAGAAAAGCATAAAAGAAAAATGCCCTTAGTTATTTGACTGCTTTAAGCCTATGAAATATTCTTTCTGTCAAAGTTAAAATATCACAGGTGATGATGAGTTTTGGCTTTATCATTCTCCGATGATATTCCCCTATCAAGGAATCATTCAACTACACCAATTCAGTTCTTGGATTTAAGAATGATCATTGGATACCTTTAGCTCCCTTGTCAAAAATTAGGTGCTCATCGGTTTGTGGGTTAATATCCGGGTCTTCTATTCGATTCCAAAGGTCGATTTCTCTGTTCTTATGCCAATACCAAGCTGTTTTCAATACTGTAGCTCTGTAATAGAGTTTGAAGTCAGGGATGGTAATGCCTCCTGAAGTTCCTTTATTGTATAAGATTGTTTTGGCTATCCTGGGTTTTTTGTTTTGCCATATAAACTTGATTATTGTTTTCTCAAGGTCTGTGAAGAAGTTTGATGGGATTTTGATGGGGATTGCATTGAATCTATAGATTGCTTTTGGTAGAATTGCCATTTTTACTATGTTGATCCTCCCAATCCAAGAACAAGGGAGATCTTTCTATTTTCTGGTATCCTCCTCAATTTCTTTCTTCAAAGACTTAAAGTTCTTGTCAAATAGGTCTTTCACTTCCTTGGATAGAGTAACCCCAAGATATTTTATGCTATTTGTGGCTATCGTGAAAGGTGATGTTTCTCTGATTTCCCTCTCAGCTTCTTTATCCTTTGTGTATAGGAGGGCCACTGATTATTTGGAGTTGATCTTGTATCCTGCCACGTTACTAAAGGTGTTTATCAGCTGTAGGAGTTCTTTGGTAGAGTTTTTGGGGTCACTTATGTACACTATCATATCGTCAGCAAATAACGAAAGTTTAATTTCATCCTTTCCAATTCGAATCCCCTTGATCTCCTTATGTTGTCTTATTGCTATTGCTAGAACTTCAAGCACTATATTGAAGAGGTATGGAGAGAGTGGACAGTCTTGTCGCGTTCCTGATTTTAGTGGAAAGGCTTTGAGTTTCTCTCCATTCAATTTGATGTTAGCTGTCGGCTTGCTGTATATTGCTTTTATTATATTTAGGTATGATCCTTGTATCCCCAGTCTCTCCAACACCTTTATCATAAATGGGTGTTGAATTTTGTCAAATGCTTTTTCAGCATCCAATGAAATGATCATATGGTTTTTTTCTTTCAGTTTATTTATATGATGGATTACATTGATAGATTTGCGTATGTTGAACCAGCCCTGCATCTCTGGGATTGGAATAATTACTCCCAATTTTTAATATTATAATTTCATTTACTTAGATGTAACATTTGTATACTAAGGTGGGTCATGTTATTTTGAGAGCTATAAGATTGAGTGGCATATATTATAACCTTTATAAACTTCTTGGAGAAGAAAAATAAGCTTGTATCATGTCTGTCCAAAATATCATTCAGACTAAAAAAGGACAAGCATCATTTGTAATTTTATAGAAAAAAAACATAATGCATGTATATACAGTGTAAGTGTATAGATAAATGGTTCGAGGATAAAGGGGGCATGGAATTATGTGGAAATATGTGAGGAACACAATCAATGTACCTTATATACTGATAAAAAAGGAATATACAGTTATTAAATATCATGTATAATTATAATTGAATGCACCGTATAGAATTTTATAATACTATTACTTATTTAAGTGTATTTTCATACTATCAAATCCTTTGCATATATCAGCATATGCTGTTAGTAAAGCAGGAGACCTGAAGGCACATGAGGAAAAGAAATTATTTCCTAATAGCATAATATGTAAATAGTCTCAGGAGTTAGTCTTTTCTCAGCAGATTTATTTCTTTAGCTATGATGCACATCACAGTGTTCTGTCTGTGCAGTGTGTGCAGAGCCACATAGCGGGTGTTAAAACTCAGATAGACCAGTTCAGGTTTGTAGTTTGAATCTGTGACATCCCAGTCAGTTTGCATGACGCAGATCTTTTCATTGTCGAAAACGTAACTTCTTCCCAAGTGTCAAAGCACTGCTGTTACCTACCTTCTGCTGCCAAGTTCTACTATCCTCCACATGGGGAAAGAATGTGAGTCCAATTAATTTAAATAGAGACATTTAAATGTCTTAAATAGAGACATTTAAGATGCAGTTGTATAGACACCGTTGGGATGTCTAATTAGGATACTCTTACATGGTTTATGTTTTCTTTGATTTTTGGTAACTATTTCCATCACAAGGAAGAGATTATACATCCACATACCTTCTTTCTGCACAAATGGAATAGATATAGAGAGCAGTATTTAGTGAATATTGTTTGGAATACTTGTTTCATCCAGTCTTCTGTTTTAAATTTTCATTAGGCCATGTGACTGGTTTAAGTTTGACTTGGAGGAGCTCTAACTGGAAGACTCTCTGGCTAGATAAACCGTCCTACTTCCAGTCAGACCCTAAGTGGGGGCAGAATGGAAACTTACCCATTGGGTGCTCATTGTACAAATCTTTGCTTTTTTGTCGTCTTTGAAAGTTATATCTTTTAATGCCCAGGGCTAATGTGACAAGGTCAAGTCGTATTAGGTTTTCACTAATGTCCCTTTGTCTTTCTGGTTTGAATTTTCTTGAAAAAAAATATTCATGAAATGTCAGTAAAGGGAAAAACTACGAATGCATGAGTAAAAGGAGTCTATGATCAGATTTCTACCATCACAATGGATAGTCATAAAGATGCATGAATAGCTACTTTCTTTGACTAAGATTAAAAAAAACAATTCACAAATCATGGTTTTAAAAGAATGAGTATGTGCATAGATAAAAATGCATATTACAGAGATATTTAACCACAGCAGAAATTTAATTGTTTAAAGTGATTTTTTAAGAAGTCATACTGTTTTTAAGTTCTGGAATGGCATTGCTTATTTTCTCTTCGTGTTTTTAAGTATATATCACCATGTAGCCTTGAGGAGTACACAAAATATTATGAAGAAAAGAAAATAACTGTACTATGAAGAGTAAATTAATTTACTTGGTATTGAATTTTAGCAGAAAGACAAAGATTTCATGCTAAAATGTAGCAAAGCTACAAACATAATTTTGGTTAAGTATTTTTATGCTATCACTTGAAGAATCAAAATTTTATGTCTGTAAACTTATCAGGAACATGTTCAGGTCGGAAGCATAAGATGAAGTCTTACATAAAATAATGATCTACCCACAATGCTTTAATTTTGTACATCTTCTTCCTCCTTTTCCTCACCAACCCCCTTCTTCCCTGGCTTTTATTTGTTTATCTTCTCTTCTTCCGTTGTTTCCTGTTACATTCATGTGACACTTAGGTCAATTTTATTCTTAGGTTGTACAAAGAAGTTTGTAGTTCCATCTTTTTGTCGCGTTTTCTTTAAGTGTTTTTATTCTACACCCTATCACCCATGAGACTCTTTTAAAGAAGGGGCAGCATATAGGATTAGAATGAATGGTTATATTGTGCTTAGGAGTGACGACAGTGAACGGCATTTTCCTCCAGCCTCGTTAATTCATATAGGTTTCATCAGTAGTATCTTCTTTCCTTCTCCTAATGCAGAACAGGGTAGTACAAGGGAGGAGTCAAGGTGCACACAAGGGTTAGTCTGTGCCAGACACCGTGAGGCTTTTAGCCACAGTGCTGCTGTGTGACTTCTGACCTTAGAATAATAGTTATAATAGGTTTAGACACATACACACACGCGAGAGAGGAGACAGAAAGATAAAATTAGTTTGAATTTCTCAGCTTTTACTTGAATATAAATATAAATATATATACTTATATATGTCATATTTTAAGTATCATTATTTCTTGCTTGAAAGTAAGTTAATATTTCTAATTGTGAATGAAGCACAATACCTTAGATTTTATGTTGATAGTAACTCACTTTAGTCTAAAATATTATTTAAAGCAATAAAAAGTCTAATCAGTTATTTAATTAAAAGTTTTTTTTAAAAAACTTTGTCTGTGTATGCACACACACACATACATACATGCATATAAAATTATAACCTGTTGAGTTTGTTTTTGCTGTTTATATGTTTTCAATACTACAACTCTGCATTGAACAATGAATAAGAGGACCAAAGCCTGGGAGAGGCTGCATCTCCTTTCAGCAGTCCTTAGTTCCTTTAGATTTTTGTCTGGTAATGGAGCCCTGTAAAATTTCCTCTTCCATGGTAAAACATCCTCTGATACTGTCATTATTTCAAACTTGTTAGTGGGACTGTTAATAGGGAAAACTTTCATAGCCAATTCTGGCTCTTATATTCTTTCTGAACCCTTTTAGAATGTTCTCTGAGCCATAGATTCTGTAGAGGTGGTGTAGATGTATTCTTTAGAGCTAGCTCCTCAAGATTTATTTATCGATGCACTGTGACCAGTGTGGTTCACACACACACACACACACACACACACACACACACACACACGCGCGCGCGCGCACACACACATGTGCACCCCTGAATGTTTGTGTATAACAATAATAAGCAAAGAAAAATAGGCTGTCAACTTGGAGGGGACATGGTAGAGGTTTGAGCTAATGTAGTAGGGAAGTCCTGGAATAATGAAATATGGGGGGAGGGGGAGTGATAACATTTTATTTACATATAATATAATCATAGTAACCCCCACAAAACAAGTTTGTACCTTAATGATTTAGACCATGTGCTTAAACTAAAGGAGGAAATAATGTAATTTCTGTATAGCTAGCTTTATAAATATATTAAGCAAAATAATAACCAGATAACTACCCGTTTTAATCTGGATAGCAAATACACATCTAAGCCCATGGTATTTGTGGCTGAAATTAGCAATTCCACGGTAGTTTATTTTTTAAATGAATCAAAATCTCCCATTATTGTAATGTTCCACGGTAAATTCTCTTTAAAATTGAACTTCGATTTTCCATAATAGGATTACTTACATTCTTTATAAATACTGTTACTCAATGTTTTAATTTTACTGCATTGTACTGTACAATTAGAAATAATTATATATAATTTCTTATAATTATATAATTGCTTAGATAAATGAGTTGTCCTTCAAACAAAATAACAAGAATATGCTTGTTAATTTTTTTAATCATGTTAATATTTTGTTTTCAGTTTAACAACAATTGTACCACTTTTTCATTTTGTGTCTTTGGAAAACCTTGATGTCAGCAACAATTGCCTTTCTGGTAAGGTTGGGATTCTATTTCTTTGTTTCTGCTAAATAATAGGCTTTTCATTTCTGTTTCAAATAAAGTGAAGAGTTGTTCTGAATACATAAGCATTTGTATACATGAATATGAGCAAAAAGATTGCTGCTAGCTTTTTTTATTCCTGCCTATTCACCCATTAAATGTTTGTTAAAGCATTATGAATTGAATGAATCCCCCTAAGTGTTTTTCCCCATTTACTCTTCCAGTTAGCTCCTTCCAAGCAGGAGCCACAATCTTATTTTCCCATCAAAAGCTACAATGACAATATATATTCTCCTGGACTTTAGTTGGATCCCTGAGACGACTGACTAGGTTTCATGATGTTGGGCATGAAAATAAAATGTCATTTATAAAACTGTTGAATAAGTCTTAGCATCAGGTTTATTAGACCTGCTCCTAACACTGGATACCTGGGCTATTTTGAACTTTTTCAGCCTGCATAATACCCAACATTTTGTCAAGGCCATGTAATGAATTCTCAAAAGACGTCTCCAATATTCCTGAATTTTTTCTCAATATGTTTTCCCACATATTCTAACCTCATTTCTAACAGGTTACACTTTAATTCAGCAAAGTAGAATATTTATATTGCACTGTCCTTCCAGAGGAACCAAAGTGTTCTTCTAAGAGAAGATTATTGAGATTGTAGAAAAACTAAAAGGACATATTGTGTGTTTCATTTCCATCAGATCCTGACTTAACATACGTATGTCATGTCTGTGAGTCTTTGTATGTGCCCACAAGTGTGCGTGTACAGTCAGTGTTAGTCTTCTGGGTGAAATCAAGTCTCTACACATTGCTCTGTAGAGCAGTCTACATTCACCTATAAGCTTTAGTTTTAAAAGTGGAGAAGGTCTATGTGATTCTGTCTGTTATAAACTTTAGCACATTGTATTACTTTATATTTGGCGCTATAATTTTTGTTCTAGGTATAGTAGAGCACTAAGAACATTATCTCACCTAGTTCTCAAACAGCAAGAGGGTCTAAAACTGGATTTTAGAAATGAGTTGTCAGAGTTTGTATAGTTGCTAAATGGTGGAAACATAGTTTTATACTAGTCTATGTTCTACTCAGTATCCTCTCTTTTCTGAAGACTTTGGGGTATTCAATGGGAAACAATAAATACCATTTTAATTGGGAAAATGGTGATTTATTTATGCCCAATTATGTTAAAATTATCTATGTAACTTTGCTAATTTTCTTTCGTCCTTCCTTTCCCCTTCGTTCTCTCCTCTCTCTCTCTCTCTCTCTCTCTCTCTCTCTCTCTCTCTCTCCCTCTCTCTCTTTTAGATCTTACAAGTGTCATGTGTTGGTTCAATGCATGCTACTCTCTCCGTGAGCTTTGTCTCACTGGAAACCCAGTCCTTCAGGAAACAAGCTGGAGGTAAGGAACAATTTTAACCAGTGAATATCCTATTTATCATTTCTTGGGGCAAAATATGGTACCAAATTTCCTTGAAAAATTATTAAAGTTACCTGAATAGTTTATGTTATCTTTGCTCATTATAAAACATCATTATCATAAAATATTTTCTCACATATAGATTTTCTCACATGGAGTTAATGCAAATTTGAAAGTATGATTTTCATGCAAGTAGTTGATGAAAAGTACAGTTATTATTGAATTAGAGAACAAACATTTTCCACCAATTTCTTGTGAGTCCGGGTAACCATCTTAACTTACTATTTCAATTATTTCTTTCCGAAAGTTGGATTGATAAAGTAAAACTGATGAATTTCTTACTTAAAAACTGAGCCTGTCAAATTTCAGTTAGATCAATTGTTCTAATATACATTCCATTATCTAAAAGAAGAGATTCATTTATCTAGAGGGTTTAAAATCAAGAAGTCTATAAAATATGGATTTGTTAATGAAAGGACTCAGGCAACTTGGATACAGTTAGTTTCAGTGAACTTTACATAACCTCATGGTACCAACAAAGGGATTAGTTATAGATTTTCCCAATTGGTTTCTTACTTTCATGTCAAGCCAGTGATAACATGCAAAAAAACTGATGTACGGGGGGGGAAAAAACTCTTTTAAAACATAATCCACAGGCAACATTTGAAATCTCCTTTGAGAATTTGTTTCATTGACTGATGATTAATGGAGCTTGGTAAGTGGCAGAATATGCACCAGGAAGTTTTCACTAAATGAAATATTGATTTGGCCCTCGAGTAGGAGGAGCCCAGCTGGAAAAACTAATCTTGAAATCTCACAGTGTTCTTATACTTCATTCCCTACATTAATCAGCCTTCTCATATATTCCCCATAAGCTCACGTGGCTGACTGCTGAACTTAGGGACAATCCACACACTGTTGTCTTTTGCAGGTCTGAGGACTGCTCCCTTCAAAAATTAAGGGAAAAAAACCCTGTTTTTCAAATAAGTAAATCCATTATGAATCTTGACTATATGTCTCAGAGATTTTAACATATTGTTTCTATCTTGAACATCCATGCAAATTTTTTACATCGTAAAGAATTTCAAAATATTCTGATTAAAGTGAACTGCTTGGGAAATTTGTGTGTAGAAGTGAGAAAGACAGCTTCAAAATATGCCTATAATAGAAATTCAAGCTCAGTCTTCACCTAAAATATACTCCCTAACAAAAATACTTTATATGCTATTCATGTCATTAGCCAGATGTAAAGTACTGATGATAGAAATACTATTTTGTCCTTTTCTTATCTGGTATTTTCCATATTGAACAGCTGCCAAATAGTGCCAACTGCAATATTTTGAAACACATCTGACATTCAGTGCTTTCCTTAAAACTATTTGATTTTCTTTGTAAAAGAAAAAAATTCTTTAATAATTTCATAAAAATTATTTTTATTCTATTTGCCCCCCTTGCCTTCCAGAATGCATCCACACCTTCCTACCCACCAATCGTAGTACTCTACCTCCTGCCCCTCCTCTCCTTTCTGTCCTCCCCCTCCTCCTCCTCCTCCTCCTCTTCTTCCTCCTTCTCAGTGTATGTATGTGTTGTGTGCTGCATACCTCCTCTTGAGTACAGGACCTGCTCCATAGTATGACTGACTTAGCATGGGCCACACCATTAGAAAATACTGTCTCTCAGTAACTTTCAGGTGCTTATAGCTCCTTGGCTGGGGTGGGATTTTTTGCCCTACCCTCCACCCACCATTCAGGGGCACTATCTGGTTTCGACTTATGCATGCTTTGTGCACACTGTCATGATTCTTGTGAATTCCTACATGCAGTTCACCTGTTGTGTCCAGCAAACACCATCCTGGTAGGAATCCACCAACTCTGGCTCTTCCGATCATCCCACACCCTCTTCCTAAAGAGTCCTGTACCTTTTCTAGAGGGGATCCGCCCTATCTTAATGTCTTGATAAGAATTCCAGGCTTCAAGTAATTTGAGAATATAGAGTTAGTAAAACAGTAATTTTCTCACATTAATTTGTTCATCCTTTTTCACTAGTAAAACTAAATTTTTATCATGATACGTTAATGTCATTAAATAATAGAGCCATACATCTAATTAGTTTATATGCTTATAGTCTTCTTTCAATCCCTTATATGTACTAGTTATCATTAACCTTTTATTGCATATGTATTGTTTTCCCATTTATTGAAAATAGATTCTTTTCTTATATAAAATATATCTTGATTAGAGTTTCCCCTCCCTCTGCTCCCTCCACTTCCTCCCCAACTCCTGTTACATCTTGATCTATTCCCTTGCTGCCAGTCATTGGGAAAGAATAGTTATTTATTTTAAAAATGTTCATTTTTTGAGGATTTCCTATATAAGTGCTATATTTCAGAACTACTGATTCAAACTTTCCTCCCTCCAATTCTCCCATCCCCCATCCCTCCTCAACTTCATGAACTCTTCCTTTTATGTATATTTAAATATATCCCAACACACATATATCTATATATTTAAAATGACTGATTCCATTTAGTATCCCTCATATATACATCCACATACATTTAGAATGATCACTTTTGAATTTGATAATCTAAAGAAGGTTGACTCCCCCTTTTCTGGCAGTCATTATTGGTCTATATCTCTACATTAGTGGATTCTTATGAGATTTCCCCATTCACAGTGTGATCTGATTATACAGGTCTTATTTATCTGGCATGTTTTTATTTTATTTTATGGTTTGGCTTCTATTTTTAAAGTTAAAATATCTATAACTTTAACACTGTGTAGTAGTTAAGTTTCTTCTCAGTAGATACTTTTGCTTTAAAAAAGACATTATTTAGGCATTTTCTTTAGAGGAATAGTATTTGTGCAGATACGCAACCCACAATTTACCAGATGAAGTTTTGGTATCGCCAGGCATTGTGTTTTCAGAGCATTCCAAATACTACGGATACAATGATTCAAGGTCATATGGAGCCATTTCAGAATAACAAATAGGGATGTTATCTCAATTCATGCTTTGGGTTGAATGTCTAAGTCAAAGAACCAATATGTTGGATTTTATGGGTATTATAATACCAGTCCAAGTATTACTTCCTTTTGTTATTTTGTTCTCATTTGGCCAGAATGAGACCTGAGACATGGCTGCTCAAACAGCCTTTTACATTTTTTCAATTGGTCCAATCAAATCGAATCTAGCATCATTTCCTTCTGTTGAAAACTCTGTTCAATAACTTGTATTATTTTGTTCAATGAAAAATTGTTATATTCTAAGATGTATAAACTTTTTAAACCATGTCCTAAGTTATAAGGTATAATAGAAAAATTGAATTACTTTTTCTTATGATATATATGTATATACACGTGTATAATGTGTATGTGTATAATGTATATACCACATAATATGGGTATAATGTATCATGTTATATGTATGTATATACATATATAAACCCCAAAACAACAACAGCAAGCCATGACACACTTCATTCCTTCATTTACTCTAGTCCATTCTGAAGAGTAAGATTTCACACAGGAATAGACTTGGTTCTGGGAATTGATTAACTAAGGGCTTTTGGAAGAGAAGGCAGTGCTCTTAACCTCTGAGCCATCTCTCTAGTCCTCAAAGGTTTGCCTAATTCTAAAGTAAACAACAATTTTCATAGGCATTGTCATTCTATACTTCCTCCCTTTATTCATTTTATAAGAGGGCCATTTTTGTATTGTAAATTTCCAACACGGATTCTCTCATTAGCAATTTGAGGTTACTATTCATTGTAAGATAAAGTTATAGGAGCTGTAAAACTCATCTTGTATATGACAGAATATTAATATTGTAAATTAATATAAACTAAATTTAACTCTTTCCTGAAATAAGCATTGCTTATTATGTGATATTTTATGGTTATTTTAAAACATAAGTCTTTATTAAGATTATTAACTTTTTCCTTGTTTCGAATAGGCATTCTATACTTAAAGTATTACCAGCTCTGAGAATACTTAATGGTGACGTGTTAAATTCTCAGTCTGATGTCCATATTGAGGAACACTACCAGCAAGACCTGGGAGGTTTCTTGGCACTTTGTCAGAACCAACTGGAAGAGTTCAACTTACTAACTGAAAAGTATATCACACAGAAAGGGTAAGATTCTGATTTTCTTTCTGCTTTATTTTAAATAAATAATTTAATGTAAACACATGATTAAATATGTTATGATAATCACAGTGACATTAGTTTGATTAAAGCTGTGTTTCTGGGGCATTTTATACCTTTACTATTATCTAATAGTTATAAATTTATTCAACAATTATTTTTCACAAGATTATGTATCTTTCACGATTTCACAATTGAAAAGAATAAAGAAATTTGAAAACATACAAAGTATATGGCACTAGAATGCCATATTATGCATTTATAATATTTATAAATTATTCTACTACTATATATACTTTGAGAAAGGCTGCCACTGTTTCTACATGTTTGGAGGACAAAACCTGGGAGTTATCCTAATCCATTATTAAAAACTGAGAACTTAATTTTCCTTACCTTGAATTTTGAATACATTACAATGAATGAATTGTACTTATTTTTCTATAACAGAAGTTAAATATTTCATTGTTCCAGAAAACATATGAACATTAATATCATTGTTTCACCTATAATTGTTCCATTATAAAGAAAAAAAGGTAGTATTTTCTTTCCTAATGTTTAATGCAATTACTAATCCATGTATGTTTGTTTATTTAATGCATCTTTATGTTTGAGATTCTAACATAATTATATTATTTCCTATTTTCTTTCCTCCCTCCATGCCTTCCTATGTACTCCCTTGAATGGAGATGTCTGGAACCAGAGTCCATCAGTTTCTCAGTAATTCAGTTGAATTTGCTTTATAATTAGCCAAGAGAGGAAAATTGAAAAACCTCTTTAAATGCTAAACTCTTTTTTATTTAATTGTTGTTACAAATATATATGCCTTTATGTGTGTTTCTCTAAACACACACACACACACACACACACACACACACACACACACACACACTTTTAGTTCATGAATAACTTATCTCTGAATTAAAATGGGCCTAAAAGCTTCAAATCTTTGGTCTTGTTTGACACAGATCTTAATAAGATATTTCAAATTTTGTTCAAAGTAAGATAAAATTGCTATAAATGATTAGAAATGAATTATGATAAAGTGTGTTGCCAATTATAAATGCAATCCAAAATAGTAAATTTTATTTTTAAAACATATATGTCTTTGTATCAATTGGTGTAGTTCTACTTATTTAATGTTCTTCTCTTTTCTGTGTTCAGGGGCGTTCTCACTTTGCATGCTGCAGACAAACTCTGTCACTACTATAAGAACTTAATGAAGCTCAGTCAGGAATGCAGACAAGTACATGAACATGGGGACACAAATATTATCAAGAATCCTGAAGCAGAAACCGATAAAATCCATCCAGCCCTTTCAAACACCAACAGCACACTGCAAATCAAGGGCTTTCATTCTCAGACAGACAAATACAAGGCAGATTCACCAGATACTGCTGAAAACCTGATGGACGAATGCTCTAGACCTTCACCAGTAAACTGTGAGGAACCAGAAGGAAGAGGTCAGGAGCAAAATATGACAGAAAAGAATGAACACGGCAGGATGCATAGTCCATCCCCTGCAAGAGTCTCATTCATAGAAATGAAGATGGCAAACTCTCCAATGAGTAATCATCAAAGTAGTGAACATAGTGAAACAAGGTAAGACCCTTCTATTTTGCCAATGTTATAGCTACTGTTTGCATGTATGTCTTAGAAGAGACTTTGGATTTTTAATAGTAAAGAGACTGAAAAAATTATGAGGACTTTGGTATCAGACTACATACATTTTTATTATGCTATGAGCGGTAGGGTTATGGAAATGGAATGTGGTGGTTTCAATGAGATACCTCTGTCTCAGGCACTTGAATCCTGGGTTTCCAGTTGGTGGTGCCTTTGGGTATGTAACATGGGGTGGGGCTGTTTGTTATTTGGGTTTTCTGTTCCGCCCCGGCCATTCTGTAACATGGTGGGGGGGGCTGTTTGTTATTTGGGTTTTTTGTTCCGCCCCATCCCCCAGCTATTTAGTCCCAGAGAAAAATCACACTGAAATCTCTGTAAGTTATAATGCTGATTGGCCCATTAGGTCAGGCTTCTTACTGACTAACTCTCACATCTTGATTAACCCATTTTTCTGATCTATGTTAGCCATGTGGCTTAGTACCTTTTTCAGTGGGGCAGCTCACATTCTGCTGCTTCGGTGATCTGGGCAGGAGTGGGAGGAATCAACTTCCTCCTCCCCAGAATTCTCCTGCTCTCCTTGCATCATTTCCACTTCCTGTCTGGGTTTCCCACCTACACCTCCTGCCTGGCCAATCAGCGTTTATTTAAAACATGATTGACAGAATACAGACAATTCTCCTGCACCATGGGAATGTTTAGGAGTCATGGCTGTTGGGTTGGGATAGATCCTTGACCCCTGGAATGACTTTTTCCAAGCTTTTGTTTGTTGTTCCTTTCATGTACTGAAAAATTGCTTAGTAAGTTTGATTTCAGAGTTTGGAAACTTGGCTGGATAGTCTTGCTGCCAGGGCCCCCTTCCATTTGTTTCAAAGCAGATCAAGCCTTCCCAGAATCTCCTGATTTCTCTCAGTATAAATCTTGGCTGCAAGATCGTTTTCTTTCTCTTCTAACTCTACATTTCTTTTTGACCATTTGCTCCTCTTCTTTGTAGACCTGCACAATAGTGTTTACTAGTCACCACAAGAGACTATCAGTATTAAATCTTTATGCAGTCTCCTCTGACAAATAATTTAGTCTCTTAAATTTTAGAGTTAGCATCAGGAAAGTACTTAGGTCATGGGGAGAACTTAGTCTCGTTTTTGTTTTGTTTTTGAAAAATATAACAACAATATTCTCTTTTACTCTATATAGTGTTGCTCCCCTCAGAAACGCATTGAGTTGAGTCTCTTGGTCCAAATTGCTGTCAGTATTACTCTCTTCTAAGCTCCTCTAGGATGGCTCATTGATGCATGTACAGTAGTCAATCACTTCTCTAGTCCTAAGTCCCAATGTCATCTACATTTCCATGAAAACAGTGTGTGCAGGTTCTTCATGAAATAACCCACTTCATGGTACTAACTTCTCTGTGTTTCTTTCCTGTTGATGTGATAGCACACCTAGTCATGTTAATTCATAAGGTACTTAACTAAAGGTAAGGTTCCAAAAAGAGATAAGAGATCATCACTGTAGAAGAAAGTTTCTGTCCCACCTGGTCCTATAGTCATTCAGTCCAAAGGAAACAAACAAAAGCTTACATTAATTATAAACCATTTGGCCTATTAGTTCAGACTTATTGTTAACTAGCTCTTACAACTTAAATTAGCCCATAGTTCACTTTTATGTTTAGCCACGTGGCTTGGTACCTTTTCTCAGTGAGGCATTCTCATCTTGCTTCCTCTGTATCTGGGTGGTGACTGCTTCTCTGCTTTCCTCTTCACAAAATTCTCTTAGTCTGGTCACCCACCTATACTTCCTTCCTGGCTTCCGACTAATCATCATTTTATTGAACTAATTCAAGTAACAAATCTTCACAGTGTACAAGAGCATTATCACACAGCACATCACAGAGCATTTATACAAACAACTTGATTTATCCATTTAATGTTGTTCACATATATTTAAAAATAACCATATGGGATTGGATAACCTATAAGGGACTCAGTTCCAAATAACACTGATTTTCCCTCTCTCATCTGTCATCCCTTGTCTTTAACTCTTCATATAGTGGTGGGGCTTTTAAGATTATCCTCATTCACAATAACATACCAGGCTCTGTTGTCACTGTGGTGGTCCTTTAAAAGATAGGACCATACTGTTGAGAGTCCATGGGTACAGTTTCACTGTCATATATAGAAGACATCGTATACAGCAGTTTATTACTTCTTTTTCCCATCTATATTTCATACTTACTAAAGTGGTTTTCTTTTTTTCTTTTTCTCTTTTTAGTAAGGCAGCTGTGTTAATTCAAACCCAATGGCGCAGTTACATTGCACGCAGACAGATTAATTTTTCTGCAAAAATGCATTCTACCACAACAGAAGTTCTGCAAAATCCCCCCATCAATAACCAGACTACTTCAAATAAAGAAAGAAGAAAAATTATAATGAATGATCAAGAACAGAGGGAGAAGGCTGCTCTTCATATTCAGGTTATTTTCCATGTTTTGGTAGTGGAGTAGTCATAAAAATATTTTACTCCTCTTTCCCTCAGTTACTCTTTATTGGAAAATGATTCAGTGATTTAAAGTTACTTGAATTTATTTGACACTTGCATAGATTTGCAGGCCACAGGCTAACTGGCAGGTGGCTATGGTTCTGCTGATTGTCAAGGCTGTAGATAATCATCCTAAAATCTGAAATATTACGACCATGATTGTGGTTCAAGCTAAGCCACACAATGATATTTAAAACTTCTCTTCTTTGTAGAAATCCTTAACTTTCTTGATTTGATTTTATTTCAAGATATTTTATGAGGCTATTATAAATTGTTTTGTTTTCTTATTTCTTTTGCTGTATGTTTATAGTTGGTATATAGAAAAGCTACTGATGTTTTATACCTTCCCATTTATTATTATCTTCTTTACTTTCATCTTAAAGAGAATTTAATTGCACATGTAATGAATTTTGAATAAATCTACTTCCAATTTCAACATCCTATGTTCCCTCGCCATATTTGCCTCTTAAGTTTATGTGCTCTTTTAATATTGTTCCTATGGCTAATAAAAATATTCTTTAAAGTAGCAGTTTACAAAACTAACCTGAAAGTCAGTACCCTAAAATGACCATGTGGTTTCTGAACTTGAGTATACATGATTTAGATACATTAAACAATTCATGCATGTCTGGAATGACAGTGACTTGACTGTGACTCGTTTATGTGTTCTTGACTGTAGTTTGCAAGCATTTTATTGACAATTTTTAAATTTATGTCAATAAGGGATATTGGTCCATCAATCTCTTTTGTGTTATTGTTGTATATTTATTTGATTTTGAGATTGAAATGATAAAAATGTTATTCATAAGAAGAATTTGAAACTTTTCCTCTCTTTTCTATTATGGAACAGTTTGAGGAGTATTGATGTTTGTATTTTGAAGAATACTCAGAATGCTGCACTGAATCCATCTGGCCTTGAGCCTTTTTAAGTTGTGACATTTTTACTTACTGTTTCCAAGCACTACTGTCTCAATGTAGTATTTGTCAAATTTGTCATCTAAAATTTGAGTAGTGAAAGCTAATAATTTGACATAATTGATAACTATTATAGAAATATATTTCAAAACTATAGCATAATTTTAAAGTTCTAAACATGCCTGCTTCAGTTACAACCTTAGAAGTCAAGAAGTGAAAGTGAAAGAGAGGAATTCTGGTAAGAGAAGGCTTCAATGGGCCCATGGCCTATAGAAATAGAGAAGAAAGGGAAAGGAGAATCAATCAACAAAAGAAAATATGTATTAAAGAAATCATAAGCTAGAATGCTACTTTGTATGATAATTATGAAATAAATAAAAGAAAGAAAGGAAAAAAGAAAGAGAATGAAATGTGTAAAGTGCTTACGTTAGTATCACCAAGATGAGATTTCAAAATGAATTTTAACTTGATTGATTAGCATATTACTTTTATTTATTCAATGAATTTTTTGATTTTGTCTGTACTGTAGTTCATCCTTAAAATCAAAATAAATCATTTTTTTTAAAATCACCTTAAATAACTTATGGAGTATATACAGAGCATGAATCACATTATTATATTCTAGTTGTTTCCTATTAATTTACTTTGTTTTGTACAATTATTGTGAGCATGCACACAGTTTCAAATTCATATGCAAACAAAGGTTGATTTATCAGAAAACTGATTGTTAATTTTTGAGACATGACCTGGATCTGACTCTTAAACTGGGCTGGCCTCAAGTCTCACTTAGATGTATTGTCTCTTTCTAACAAGGGGTAGGAAATTCAAGCTTCTGTTGATGTCATTTAGCATTCATAGACAACCATTTAAAAATTAATTTCATAATTTAGTATTTTGTTTTTACATGTAAGCAATCATGCATACATATGTACTTCAATGTGTTTATGTACCTCTCCATTGATTTTATAACTCATGCATCCTAAAGCTCACTCTCGGAAAATATGAACATCATTTATTATCTAACGCATTAATGTGCTTGAGGACACAGGCTGGGGAACTTCTCTACTCCAGAATTGTTAAGGGATCTGACTGTTTTCAGCTGCATTATTGTGTGTTGACTTAATTTTTTCCCTGAAATTAATTTATTTGGGGCCATGATACTACCTCCTTAATATGGTCATTTAAATACACTGTTTTTTTTTAATGAGCTTTGTCTTATTTTAAACCTAATGATTTGAAAATGAGCAAAAGTGACCTTTAAAAAATGTCTTTCTTCTTCACTCCGAATGGGTCCTGGAGGAATTGTCAGATAATTGATTGGCTGACCTACATGTTCAGTAGAGGGGAGTGTTAAAGATAATTCTCTACTTACCACAAAGCACGTCTCTAGAGATGCAGACACATGCGGGTCATTTAATTTATTGTGCAGTTTGACATGTCACATAAAGTTCAAGAAACAGATTATTGAGCCATTAGACTAAGTTCTGAGATGTTTTATCTTCCTAATGGGATAACACAGAGAATCTGGTTTAGGGTTTGATCTGTAACCCTGCATAACATACTTCACATTTTTGTCCAGGCAGTTTGGAAAGGCTTTATTTTACGAAAGAAACTGGCGACAGCCCTGGAGGCTGTCAGGAATGAAGAATCTGGAGAAGAATATGAAGAAATAGATTTAGAGGATTTTGAATATCATGAGGTAAGTGCCAACTACAGGCAAATACTGTTCCTAAGCTTTTGTTCTAGAGGGTTTCAAAGCTAACTCTTCAGCTGGTTGCTACAGATGTTGTAGGTCACCACCATCCTTAAATACTTTCTAGCCATTTTGTGTATTTTGAGACACTTTCTAGGGTGATTAGTATCATTATAAGATAGGTATTACTACTTCTTTCTACACTTTTCTTAATGTGTCCTCCTAGTTTGTACAGTGTATAAAATATCATGAGGGTGGCTCCAAGTCATTTGTCCTCTGGAACCTGATTCTCTGGAGGTTAATGCCTTGTTTAAGCACAGAGAAAAGTTTGGCAAAACTACATTGATAGAATATTATATTTGACCTTATCCAAATTTATAGCTGTCCTCCTAATGATCAACTTTTAGTTTGAGATGTAGTTAGTAAGCCAGGCTTGTAAGTGGCAAATACTTGGCATCTGTTCCTTCATCTCCTTTGAATGGAATAATTCCTCAGCTCTGTATTTGTATTTAGTGACTATGATACTTTTAGTTAATATAATACTTCCTCTCAGTTCATACTATGAAAATATTGAATGGAAAATTCAAGATATAAACAATGTATTAATCGTTCACAGTCCTTAGGAGTGTGATGACATCTCCCACCCTCAGTCCCCATTTTATCCAGGATATGATTATTTGCTTTGCTTTGCCCTTTCTGCTGTTTCTATAGCATATGCCCTCCTGTTTACGGCACTTCTTGGATGTCTTTGTTGTTATGTCAAAAGTTGCATAATTATGTTTGTCTTTCTGTTATGGTTATTTTACTCTTGTAGTTAGAAGTATAAAACTAATTGTGCTGATAATTTTTACAGTCTGTAAGAAAACATATTCTGTTTTATTATTCAATATTGTTTTGAAATACTTATAAATATTTTAAAAATTACACTTTATCAAAGCTATATATGCATATATATATGAAAGTAGTGAATCTAAGACTTGATGTTACCTGTGGTTCCATGTTCCCAGTGAGGTTCTTGGATCTTTTTTTTTTTTTTTTTAGTATAATTTATAACCTTATCATTTACATAAAAGATATTTCAAAAGTATTAAATGTTTATATTAATACATGTTTACTTGATTTGAAGGTTTATAATGAACCCGGTGTCTAAAATCCAAGATTTAGTATTTGTTTTTTTTTTTTTTTTTGTAATTTTATTAAATTATAAAAAGTTTCCATTTACGCCCCTCCTCCCAACGCCCTCCCACTCCCCCCCTCCCTCTCCTCCTCCCTCTTTGTCCCCTAGGGAAGTCAGGGTCTCCTGCCCTGTGGGAAGTCCAAGTTCCTCGCCCCTCACTCCAGGTCCAGGAAGGTGAGCATCCAAACAGACTGGATCCCAAAAATCCAGTATATGCAGAGGAAACCAGTCCCAGTGTCATTGTCAATGGCTTCTCGGAAAGACTGCAGGCCAGCCACATTCAGAAAATTCGGCCACATTCAGAGAATCTGGTTGGATCACATGCTCGTTCAGTCACGGTCCATCTGGCCTTGGTAAACTCTCATTAGATCCGACCCCTTGTATCAGTGGGTGATAGTATCCCTCGCAGTCCTTCGTCATTTTCTTCCTCCTTTTGCTCCTCGTTTGGATCTTGGGGGGCTCAGTTCGGTGCTCCAACGCGGGCCTCCATCTGTATCGTCATCCAACGCCAGATGAGGGATCTATGGTGATAAGCAAAATATTCATCAGTATGGTCACGGGCCAAGGCCGGTTCAGGCACCCCCTCCTCTGTCCAGAGAACAATCTGGGGATCTCTCCTTGGACCTGGGATCCCATATATAATCAAGTTTCCTGTAAACTCTAATATGACTCCCTTAGTTGAAATATATTCTTCCCTGATCCCACATTCATCCTTCCTCCCTTCCCCCCATCCCGGTCAACCGAGCTTTCTCCATTCCTCCCCTACTCCCTTCTCTCTAACCCTCTCCCCTTCCATCAACCCTCCCACCCCCCCCCCCCATGCACCCAAGGTTACCTGGGACTCTTGACTATTTCCTACCTCCTGGCGGATAGGTAAATAATCTTCATCAGGTTCGTCTTCTTATTTAGCTTCTCTAGGATCACGAATAATAGGCTCAAAGACCTTTAATTATGGTTAGAATCCACTTATGAGTGAATACATACCGTGTTCCTCTTTTTGGGTCTGGCTTACCTCACTCAGTAAAGCGTTTTCTATGTCCATCCATTTGCATGCAAAATTCAAGATGTCATTATTTTTTACCGCTGAGTAAAACTCTAATGTGTATATGTTCCACACCTTTTTTAACCATTCTTCTATTGAGGGGCACCTAGGCTGTTTCCAGGTTCTGGCTATTACAAATAGTGCTGCTATGAACATAGTTGAACAAACGCTTTTGTAGTATGTTTGGGCATCTCTAGGGTATATTCCCAAGAGAGGAATTGCTGGGTCCTGAGGGAGGTTGACTCCCAGTTTCCTGAGAAACCTCCACACTGATTTCCAAAGTGGCTGCACAAGTTTGCATTCCCACCAACAATGGATGAGTGTTCCCCTCATTCCACATCCCCTCCAGCATAGGTTATCATTGGTGTTTTTAACTTTAGCTATTCTGACAGGTGTAAGATGGTATCTCAAAGTGGTTTTGATTTGCATTTCCCTGATCGCTAAGGAGGTTGAGCATGACCTTAAGTGTCTTCTGGCCATTCGAAGTTCATCTGTTGTGAATTCTCTGTTCAGATCAGTACCCCATTTTTTAATTGGGTTAATTAGAGTTTTAGTGTCTAGTTTCTTGAGTTCTTTGTATATTCTGGAGATCAGACCTTTGTCTGATGAGGGGTTGGTGAAGATCTTCTCCCAGTCAGAAGGCAGCCTTTTTGTCTTACTGACAGTGTCCTTTGCTTTACAGAAGCTTCTCAGTTTCAGCAGGTCCCATTTATTCATTGTTTCTCTTATTGTCTGTGCTGCTGGGGTCCTACTTAGGAAGTGGCCTCCTGTGCCTATATCTTGTAGACTACTTCCCACTTTCTCTTCTATCAGGTTCAAAGTGGACAGATTGATGTTGATGTCTTTAATCCATTTGGACTTGAGTTTTGTGCATGGTGATAGATATGGATCTATTTTCATTCTTCTACAGGTTGACATCCAGTTATGCCAGCACCATTTGTTAAAGACGCTTTCCTTCTTCCATTGTATACCTTTAGCTCCCTTGTCAAAAATTAGGTGTTCGTAGGTTTGAGGGTTAGTATCTGGGTCTTCTATTCGATTCCATAGGTCGACTTCTCTGTTCTTATGCCAATACCAAGCTGTTTTCAATACTGTAGCTCTGTAATAGAGTTTGAAGTCAGGGATAGTAATGCCTCCAGAAGTTCCTTTATTGTATAAGATTGTTTTGGCTATCCTGGGTTTTTTGTTTTTCCATATAAACTTGATTATTGTTCTCTCAAGGTCTGTGAAGAAGTTTGATGGGATTTTGATGGGGATTGCATTGAATCTGTAGATTGCTTTTGGTAGAATTGCCATTTTTACTATGTTGATTCTCCCAATCCAGGAGCAGGGGAGGTCTTTCCATTTTCTGGTATCCTCCTCAATTTTTCTTTTCAAAGGCTTAAAGTTCTTGTCAAATAGGTCTTTCACATCCTTGGTTAGAGTAACCCCAAGATATTTTATGGTGTTTGTGGCTATCGTGAAAGGTGATGTTTCTCTGATTTCCCTCTCCGTTTCTTTATCCTTTGTGTATAGGAGTGCCACTGATTTTTTGGAGTTGATCTTGTATCCTGCCACGTTACTAAAGGTGTTTATCAGCTGTAGGAGTTCTTTGGTAGAGTTTTTGGGGTCGCTTATGTACACTATCATATCGTCTGCAAATAACGAAAGTTTCACTTCATCCTTTCCAATTCGAATCCCCTTGATCCCCTTATGTTGTCTTATTGCTATTGCTAGAACTTCAAGCACTATATTGAAGAGGTATGGAGAGAGTGGACAGCCTTGTCGTGTTCCTGATTTTAGTGGAAAGGCTTTGAGTTTCTCTCCATTCAATTTGATGTTAGCTGTCGGCTTGCTGTATATTGCTTTTATTATATTTAGGTATGATCCTTGTATCCCCAGTCTCTCCAACACCTTTATCATAAAAGGGTGTTGAATTTCGTCAAACGCTTTTTCAGCATCCAATGAAATGATCATATGATTTTTTTCTTTCCGTTTATTTATATGATGGATTACATTGATAGATTTGCGTATGTTGAACCATCCCTGCATCTCTGGGATGAAGCCTACTTGATCATAATGGATGATTTTTCTAATGTGTTCTTGGATTCGGTTTGCCAGTATTTTATTGAGAATTTTCGCATCGATGTTCATGAGTGAGATTGGCCTGTAATTCTCTTTCTTGGTTGTGTGTTTGTGTGGTTTTGGTATTAGGGTGACTGTAGCTTCATAAAAGGAGTTTGGCAGTGACTTTTCTTTTTCTATATTGTGGAATACATTAAGGAGTATAGGTATTAGCTCTTCCTGGAAGTTCTGGTAGAATTCTGCATTGAAACCATCTGGTCCTGGGCTTTTTTTGGTAGGGAGATTTTTGATAACAGCTTCTAGTTCTTCACGACTAACAGGTCTATTTAGATTGTTCACCTGGTCTTGGTTCAACTTTGGTATATGGTACTTATCTAAAAAAATGTCCATTTCTTTTACATTTTCCAACTTTGTGGCATATAAACTTTCGTAGTAAGATCTAATGATTCTCTGTATTTCCTCTGTGTCTGTGGTTATGTCCCCCTTTTCATTTCTGATCCTATTAATTTGCAAGTTCTCTCTCTGCCGTTTGATTAGTTTGGATAGGGGTTTGTCAATCTTGTTGATTTTCTCCAAGAACCAGCTTTTTGCTTCATTGATTCTTTGAATTGTTTTCTGTGTTTCTATTTTGTTGATTTCAGCCCTCAGTTTGATTATTTCCAGTCTTCTACTCCTCCTGGGTAAATCAGCTTCTTTTTTTTCTAGAGCTTTCAAGTGTGTTGTTAAGTCTCCAATGTGTGCTTTCTCTGTTTTCTTTAGGTGGGCACTTAGTGCTATGAACTTTCCTCTTAGCACTGCTTTCATTGTGTCCCATAGGTTTGAATACGTTGTGTCTTTGTTTTCATTATATTCAAGGAAGACTTTAATTTCTTTCTTTATTTCTTCCTTGACCCAGGGGTGATTTAGTAGTTGACTGTTCAACTTCCATGAGTTTGTTGGCTTCATGGGGGTACCATTGTTGTTGAATTCTAATTTTAATCCATGGTGATCTGACAAAACACAGGTGGTCACTAATATTTTTTTGTATCTGTGGAAGTTTGCTTTGTTACCAAGTATGTGGTCAATTTTCGAGAAGGTTCCATGAGCTGCAGAGAAGAAGGTATACTCTTTCCTATTTGGGTGGAGTGTTCTATAGATGTCTGTTAAGTCCATTTGATTCAGTACCTCCAGTAAATCTCTTATTTCTCTGTTAGGTTTCTGTCTGATTGACCTGTCCATTGGTGAGAGAGGAGTGTTGAAGTCTCCTACTATTAGCGTGTGTGGTTTGATGACTGCCTTGAGTTCTAGAAGAGTTTCTTTTACATATGTGGGTGCCTTTATATTAGGGGCATAGATATTCAAGATTGAGACTTCTTCCTGATGAATTGTTCCTGTTATGAGTATGAAATGTCCATCTCCATCTCTTCTGATTGATTTTAGTTTGAAGTCGATTTTGTTAGATATTAGAATGGCCACACCCGCTTGTTTCTTAGGTCCATTTGCTTGGAAAACCTTTTCCCAACCCTTTACTCTGAGTAGGTGTCTGTCTTTGTGGTTGAGGTGTGTTTCTTGTATACAGCAGAATGTTGGATCCTGTTTTCGTATCCAATCTCTAAGTCTGTGCCTCTTTATAGGTGAGTTGAGACCATTGATATTAAGTGATATTAATGACCAGTGATCGATGACTCCGGTCATTTTTTTGGGTAGTAGCATGTATGTGTTTTCCTTTTTTGAGTTGTGCTTGTGGAGGGTCGCTAGATGTCTGAGTTAATGTAGGCAGTGTTGGGAATGTTGGATTCCTTGGGTTGTGATTTTCCTTCTAGTATTCTCTGTAAGGCTGGATTAATAGCTACGTATTGTTTAAATTTGTTTTTATCCTGGAATATTTTGTTTTCTCCGTTGATAGTGAACAATAGCTTGGCTGGGTAAAGTAGTCTGGGTTTGCATCCATTGTCTCTTAGTTCCTGCAGTACCTCTATCCAGGACCTTCTGGCTTTCATGGTTTCCATAGAGAAGTCTGGTGTAAGTCTGATAGGTTTACCTTTATAAGTTACTTGACCTTTTTCCTTTGCAGCTTTCAATATCCTTTCTTTAGTCTGAATGCTTTGTGTTTTGATTACTATATGACGAGGGGATGTTTTTTTCTGATCCAGTCTATTCGGTGTTCTGTATGCTTCTTGAACCTTCATAGGAATATCGTTCTTTAGGATGGGAAAGTTTTCTTCTATAATTTTGTTGAGTATATTTTCTGGACCTTTGAAATGCAATTCTTCTCCTCCTTCTACTCCTATTATTCTTAGATTTGGTTTTTTTATTGTGTCCCACAGTTCCTGAATGTTTTGTGATGAGAATTTGTTGGATTTGCTGTTTTCTTTGGACAGAGTGTTTAATTTCTCTATGGTGTCCTCAGAGTCTGAGATTCTTTCTTCTATCTCTTGTATTCTATTGGTTAAGCTTGTTTCTGAAGTCTCTGTTCGTTTACCCAGATTTTCCATAGCCAGCTGGCCCTCGGTTTGTGATTTCTTCATTGACTCCATTTCAGTTTTCAAATCTTGAACTGTTTCTATTACCTGTTTGATTGTTTTTTCTTGGTTTCCCAGAATTTCATTTACGGATTTACTCATTTCTTCAAACTTTTTGGTATATTTCTCTTCCATTTCTTTACTCATTTCCTCAATTTTTTTGTTATACTTATCTTCCATTTCTTTACGGCAGATTTTCACCTCCTGTTTAATTTCCTCTATTATTTTCATAAAGAAGCGCTTAGAGTCAATTTCTTCTATTTCTTCTGGCGTAGGGTGTTCAATTCTTCTAGTTTCGAGCTCCCTGGATTCTGGCGGTGTCATGTTGCCTTTCAGGTTGTTGGAGGAATTCTTGCATTGGCGCCTGCCCATCTCTTCCACTCTGGATGAAACTCCTCAGCACTTTCTGGATAGAACTCCTCAGCACTCTCTGGGTAGGACTTCACAGCACTCTCTGGATAGAGCTCCTCAGCCCTCTCTGGGAAGAACTGCTCAGCAGGGCAACAGGGCTAGCTGGTCTTCCCAGGACTCAGGAGACAAAGGGCCCGCAGCAGTGGGGGGAGGGGAGGGGTCCCTTGGAACACCAAAGACCCTGCTGTAGATGCTGGGGGGGGGGGCTGTGCTCTCTTCCTGGGCAGTGGTGAGCACCCACTCACCTCTCTGGGAAGAACTGCTCAGCAGGGCAACAGGGCTAGCTGGTCTTCTCAGGACTCAGGAGACAAAGGGCCCGCAGCAGTGGGGGGAGGGGAGGGGTCCCTTGGAACACCAAAGACCCTGCTGCAGATGCTGGGGGGGGGGCTGTGCTCTCTTCCTGGGCAGTGGTGAGCACCCACTCACCTCTCTGGGAAGAACTGCTCAGCAGGGCAACAGGGCTAGCTGGTCTTCTCAGGACTCAGGAGACAAAGGGCCCGCAGCAGTGGGGGGAGGGGAGGGGTCCCTTGGAACACGGAAGACCCTGCAGCAGAAGCTGAGGGGGGGAGGGCTGTGCTCCCTTCCCAGACAGGCAGGCAGGCTGCCCAGGCTAGCACCCACTCACCTCTCTGGGAAGAACTGCTCAGCAGGGCAACAGGGCTAGCTGGTCTTCCCAGGACTCAGGAGACAAAGGTTCTTGGATCTTATCTCTACTCAATAACTCCATCAGTTATTTTGAAATTGTTGGTTGCATTTGAACATAGTGACACATCAGTGAGAAGTCATTATTTATCATGGAAAATATTATTTTTAATAATAAATTTCCAGTTATTTTGAAAATAATTTAAGTGCTTTTCAAATCATATTTATAGGTTAATTATAATATCATTCTAGTTTAGCTATCATTGTAAATTTCTCTCTGTTGGTTTTCGAACATAATTTACCCAAGCTTTGGTGACATGAAATAAGCGAGTCAGAACCATGTTTCTTGTTGATAAAAAGTAGTAACAATTAGTTCAAAATGCTGCTATATAACGACATGTATTTATGAGATAATGGGTTCTGCTCCCTTATTGTAATGCCAACAGAAAAATACAATTTTATAGGTAGCCACATTAGAAACTGTGAAGTTTTCCTTTATAGTTCTTGTGACCAGATACTTTGCTGAAATTAGTACTGACTCTAGTGGGTAATCTGTCAACATTTCTAAATACCATATATGTACAGATATGTCATCTACAAATAACAAAAACTTTTGGTTTCTTCTTAAAAAACTTTTATTTTTCTATTTATTATTTTTATATGTTTTAGTATTTCTTTCTTTAGTCTCTCGATTTCTATGCCTAGAGTAATTTGAGTCGTGTTAATTACAACAAATAATTTTTTCTGACTCTCTCATGATGGAAACTTTTAACATGTAGGCACTAAGTCATCTTTTCTAGAAGCAGTGCGTTGTGAACTTTCCTAACAGTTGCAGATTACAGTAGTGGTGGTGATAATGATGTGTGTGTATGTGTGTGTGTGTGTGTTTTAATTTTATCAAATAGTTTTCATATATAAATCACTGAGTTCCTAATACAAAATTAAGTAATTTAGTACAATGCACTTATGAATATATCAGTTGTTTGAACTTGTTAAATATTGTTTAGTTTTATTTTTTTAATCTGTATTTGAAAAACTATCAAGCCTATAAATTGTCTTTCTTCTCTAGCTTTTCAGGATTTGGTTTGAAGGATATCTTGGTCTAATATATTTGGATTTGATGTGGTTTTTGTCTTTTTATTTCCAGAAAGACTTTGTTTGAGGACTGGTAACTGTTAGATTGTAAAAGTCGAAAGACATGCTCCATGTAAACATAAAAGAGATAAGGCTAGGGAGTTAGTGTGCTAGTTCAAAACAGAATAATTTTCTAGAAATTCCACATCGCCAGTAGCTCACAACCACAACCACTAAGTAGATCAGGGGAATATGACCTGACTCCCCCTGTTGGCCTCAAAGAGCATTGCATTCATGTGTACAAACCCAAACACAGATACAGATATACACATGATTTTTAAAGAGAAATGCATACTCTGCAATCAATAAGTAAATTGCTCTTCTTTTTTCATGTGTGTATATCTGGTTTGGGACACAAGTAGAGGATGGAGGAATATGTCTACTATTATGACTGCTATCCTGTATTGTATATGTATATGTATCCCATGTATTGTATATGTATATGTATATATATTTGAGACAGTGGTATGACTGAACCTGGAACTTTCCAATGGGAAAGGATGGCTAACAAACTCCTGGGGATCTTCTGTCACCCTGACAGGCAGGGAGATTGCAGGTGCACACCGCAGCTGTAGTTTTACTTGGGGCTGAGATTGGAACTCGTGTCCCTGTCCTTACATAGCCAGCACTTCACTGACTCAACCATCTTCTAGCACAGATTGCTTTGGAACTCTTGATTCTTAAAAAAATATTTTCTTCTGTTTTAAGGTAATCTTCAATCCCCCGAGTGATTTGTGAGCTACTAAGGAAAAATAATAAAATCTCTTATGATTATAGGTATTTTAAAAACAACATTTAGCTTTTTATGATAGTGGAGACTTTGGTAGGAACATATACTTAGGATAATTAAGTCATTGCATCCCTCAGCCATCGGTAATACACTCTCCCTTTCTGCTCTAGTTTCTCTGCTGAACAAACTGTTTTAAAGATATTTGCTCTTTATTTATGCCTACACAGATTTCTTTGGTAGTGCTTTCCCTATTATTATCTCTTTTCCATTTGTCCTGTCTGTTCTATGTATAGTTTTTTTAATTGATTATAAATAATATCATTCAAAATTTCCACTTCCTTCCCTCCTTCCCCTCCTCCTCTCCCCCTCCCCACCTCCAGTCCTAAGAGAGGGCACCTGTGGGAAGTCCAAGGCCCTCCCCTCTCCATCCAGGCCTAGGAAGCTGTGCATCCAAACAGATTAGGATCCGAAAAAGCCAGTACATGCAGTAGAGACAAATCCCAGTGCCATTATCATTGGCTTCTCAGTCAGTCCCCTTTGTCAGCTACATTCAGAGAGTCCGGTTTGATCACATGCTCGTTCAGTCCCAATCCAGCTGGCTTTGGCAAGCTCCCCTAAGATAAGGCACACTGTCTCGGTGGGTGGACCAACCCCTAGCGGTCCTGACTTTTTTGCTCATCTCCCTCCTTCTGCTCTTCAACTCGATCTTGGAAGCTCAGTCCAGTGCTCTGATGTGGGTGTCTGTCTGTCTCTATTTCCATCCATCGCCGGACGAAGGTTCTATGATGATAGTCAAGATATTCATCAGTGTGACTAGTTGAGAGTGGGGGTAGGGTTATGGGAAGGGGAGAAGGCTAGAGAGAAGGGAGAAGGGGAGGATTGGGGAGAGCTTGGGGGAGTGGGATGGTTGAGATGGAAGAAGGGCAGATATGGGAACAGGGAAGAAGATATCTTAATTAAGGGAGCTATTTTAGGGTTAGCAAGAGACTTGACTCTAGATGGGTTCCCAGGTGTCCACGGGTATGTCCCCAGCTAGATCCTTGGGCAGTAGAGGAGAGGGTGCCCATGTATAGTTTTTAAGTTTTCTCTTAACCCCTCCTTTTGCTTTTGTTCTTGTACCTCTTTCATTTGATTTTTACTTGGCCTTTGGCCTTCTCTATTCCCTTTATTTGTTCCTGAATAACCACATGTCTAACTAGGATCATTTTTCTTTGACTGACAGGATCTCCCTAACACTTATTCTACTTTTTGAAGATTTGACGAATTGTCAATTTCATTTCTTTGCTCTTTCTCTTTTTGCTGTTGCTTAATGTGAGCATAAGTGACTGAATTTTCCCAGCTTGGGTTGAGATTGATCAAAATTCAGCTCTAACTCTATAAGTCAGTTCATTTAGATTCCACAGAGATAAGTATGATCACAAGGGTTTTCTCTTCCAGTGCCCTCCAGGATCTTCTGTCTTATTTTGTCTGAATACCATATATAGGAATCCTACATTTTCTATGTCCACTCATGATGGATATTTAAGTTAATTCCATACCCTAACTATTATACCTGGCACTGTAATGAACATGGGGAACATCTCCTTTTCTTTAGCATGTTGTTTTCATTTCTTTCGTGAGTAGAGAAATTTTGGGGTCAGATGATCTTTTTTAGTTTCATGTTTAGCTTTATAGGGATATCTATGCTCTTTCCCTTTATAAATTGTGGTAATGGTCTTTCTTGCAAACAATGTAAAAAAGCTAATTCTTCTTCCCACCCTGTTGTGGTCTTGTTATCATTTGCCTTTTCTATTAGTAGCAATCTTTCCTACATGCAATGACATATCACTGCATTTTTAATGTATGTTTTCCTGAATATATCATGTTGAATATTTCTCATATAATCTTGTTCATTTGTGTCGTTTGTGTCAATCGTGTTGGTCATTTGTTCAGATCCTTTGTTTATCTTCTTTTAAATCAAGGTTAAAAAGAAACCTTTTTAAATGTGTTTTTCATTGTGTAGGTTTTAGGTTTTGTTCATTTTGTTTTTCAAGGGCTAGGTACTGATCTCAGGGTCTTATTTAAGCTAGATAAGGACTGCTTCATACACATACCTGGGGAATAGTTCCGAGTTTCTTTCACATGTCACCTGATAACTCCTTACCAGTTGTGTAGCGTGCAATTTATTCATTTAATTTTTTTTATATTTTTTCTTTTAGAGATAGGGTTTGTCTGTGTAGTCCTGGCTGTCCAGGAACTCATCCATAGACCACACTAGCCTCTAACTCAGAGATCTGCCTGCCTCTACTCAACACAACCAACTGGTTGCAGAAATTTTCAATTATGTTGGCTTTCTTTACTTTGTTTTCTGTGCTGTATAGAAATGTTTACTTTTATGTAATCTTATTGGTCTATCTTTTCTTTGGTTGCCTATGACTTTGGGGTTGTATTTTTAAAAATTCACTACCAATTTCAATGGTAAAGTATATTCTCCATTTTTGTCTAGATGTTTATATTTTTATTACTTTATAAATAATACCAATCAAAATTCCCACTTCCTCCCCTCCTCCCACTTCCCTCCCGCTGTCCCCATACCCTACCCCCACCCCCGTCTAGTCCTAAGAGAGGGCAAGGTACCCTGCCCTGTGGGAAGTCCAAGGCCGTCCCCCTACATCCAGACTTAGGAAGGTGTGCATCCAAATAGAATAGGATCCCCAAAAGCTAGTACATGCAGTAGAGACAAATCCCAGTGCAATTATCATTGGCCCCTCAGTCTGCCCCAATTGTCAACCACATTCAGAAGGTCCAGTTTGATCCCATGCTCGTTTATTCCCAGTTCAGTTGGATCTTGGGAGCTCAATCCCGTGCTCCAATGTGGGTCTCTGTCTCTATCCGTCACCAGTCGAAGGTTCTGTGGTGATATTCATGATAGTCATCAGTCTGATTACATGGGGGCAAGGCCAGTTCAGGCACCCTCACCTCCACTGCTCAGGACCTAGTTAGGGTAATCCCCATGAACTCCTGGGGATTCAGGAATATCCAGAATATCCAGAGCCAAGCCTCTTGCCAACTCCAAAATGGCTCCCTTAATTAAGATATCTCCTTCTCTGCTCCCATAGTCATCCTTCCTCCATCTCAACCATCCTACTTCCCCAAGCTCTCCCCAACCCTCCCCCTGTCCCCTCTCTCTCCTCATCTCCCCTCCCTCTAACCCCCCCTCGCCCCATGCTCCCAACTTTTGCCTGGCGATCTTATCTGCTTCCAGTTTCCAGGAGAATCTATATGTTTTTCTTTGGGTTCACCTCATTACTTAGCTTCTCTAGGATCATGAACTATAGGCTAATGTCCTTTGTTTATGGCTAAAATCCACTAATGAGTGAGTACATTTCTTAATGGGCTTAAGGGAAATCACTATTAAGTTGGAATTGGAGAATCCTGGTTGAGCTGGAAGATCCAACAGAAAGTTAAGTTAAGTTAACTTTAAAGTTAAAGTTAAGTTAAGGGGCTTTTCACCAGTTTAGTAGATTCCCCTGGGAACATTTTGTTTAGGAAGAAGAGTTCAGGGTAGTTTGAGAAACAAAAGTTACTCATTCTACCTTTATACCTCCCAGGATCTAAGGTGTTGCTTTCAAAGAAAGTAAATTGTTATACTCAATTAAACTACTCAAATTCATATATCCCACTTCAGTAGCTACCAATTTACTTTTTTTCAAATTTATTCCTTATTTATACTTTAGTTTTTCATTTGCAAAGTCCATGTATAAAGTCTAAGAGAATGTTCATAAATCTTCGTTGGAAGTAATTTAAACATCTGGGTGCTCACTGGGGCCTGTTGTACCTTGAGGATGTCAGTGATGCTGGCCTGTGCTTATTTGTTTTTGTCTTATTTATTCTTCTTTCATACAAAACATCCCAAATGCAGCCTCCCATCCCTCTACTCCTCTAAGCCCACCCACCCATCCTCCAACCTCCTCCCCAGAATCCACAGTGCCTGCTGCGATTCCCTTCAGAAAAAGAAAAAATAACAACAACAACAAAAAAAAAAAAAAACCATGCCTCCCTGGGATAGCAACTGAATAAAGTGTACCAAGTTACAATAAGACTAGGCACAAACCTTCATATCAAGGCTGAGCGAGGCAAACTGGGAGGATGAAGAGTCCCAAGCACAGGCAAAGAGTCAGGGACACCACCACTCCCACTGCTAAGAGTCCCACGAAATCGCCAAGCTAAACAACCATAACAGACATGCAGAGGACCTGGCTCAGATACATGCTGGCTCCGTGGTTGCAGTTTCAATCTCTGTGAGCCCCTATGAACCTGGCTTAGTTGATTTTGTGGGCCGTGTCATTCCCCCTCTTCTGCAGGTTTCCTCAACGTACTGTTGGTTGTGCGTTTCTGATTTTGCTCCCCCCTGCTGCTATAGGAAGCCTCTTTAATAGTGGTTGATGTAGGCAGTGGTGTATAAATGTAGCAGAACTGGGCAAGGTCAGTTCGGGCACACTCTCCACAATTCCTTAGGGTCTTGCTGGGGTCATCCTTGTGTGTTCCTGGGAATTTCTTTAGTGCCAGGTTTCCTGTTAACCCCATAATGGCTCCCTAAAAGGGTGCTGCTACAGAGAGAAGTTCTCTAGGGAGTACCGTAGTAGGAGGGCCTATTGTTTGTTCCTTGCTGCCAAAACTGAAATAATCACACGGAAACCCTATTATTTGCAATACTGTTTGGCCATTAGCTTAAGCATATTTCTGGCTAACTCATATCTTAAATTAACCCATCTCCATTAATCTGTGTATTTCCATGAGGCTGTGGCTAATCGGGTAAGGTTCCGGCATCTGTCTCAGGCAGGGCTACATGACTTGTCTTCACTCTGCCTTTTTTCTCCCAGCATTCAGTTTAGTTTTCCCCACCTAGCTCTACTCTTTTGTCCTATCACAGGCCAAGACAGTTTCCTTATTAACCAATGGTATTCACAGCATACAAAAGGGAATCCCACACCTGAGTACTGCTTTAGAGGGCATTGCTCTGGAGAGTAATGTTGTAGAGAGAACTTCTGTATAGACAACTGCTATTGCAGGATATAGAGAGTACTGGTCTAGAGAGTGCTGCTATTGAGAGACCGGCTCTTTGAGTATTGTTATAAAGAGTACTGCTCAAGAGAGACCTGCTATAGTGAGGACTGATGTAGAGAGCTTTTACAGAGAGCCCTGCTATTAGAATACTGCTGTAGACACACTGCTACTGATGTACTGCTGTTTCACAACTGCTATGGCGGCAACGCTATAAAGAATACTTTTTTAGGGTAGTACTCATGGCCTTGTAGCACTGCTAGTGTAGGACTCACACCAATAGAGGTAGAACTACTGTGTAGGTATTGCTTTTATAGAACTGCTAGTGTAGGACTCACGCCAATATAGAGAGAACTACTGTGTAGTTACTGCTCTTATAGAACTGCTAATGTAATACTCCGAGGACAAAAAAATGGAATGGTTAGACAGGAGCTTTAAAGGACTTTTTTTTTTTATTACAATAAGATTAGTGTAAAAGTCATGCCAGGCCAGACAACACATTGATCTCCGCTAGCCATGAGTCAGATGGCTCATTGTCTGTTACTAGTCATCACCTTCTCATTGGAACCCCTTCCCTTACAATAAGATCACTGATCTCATAACAGCTGGTGTGCAGCAACCTGTGATCACTTCTTGAATTAATCTACATTGCCACTCAGGAATTAATTTAAAAATTTGAGTCTAAATCTTGTCACGAGTTTTATGTTGAGCTGCAATTCATTTTTCAAAGGATAGTCATCAAATTTTTTTATCATCTGACATAAATTGGGCAAACCGTTCTGAATGGAGAAGTTAGCGGGAGTTTACTGAATTTCTGACATGACTTAACATGCAGCAAACAGTTGCAAGATCTTATTTTCTTAACTTTCTTAGAAATATCAAAGCAAATGCCCTTCCATTCAAAGTCTGCCTAACAGCCTCTTGTTTCCTTTCCTTATTGAGTCCCCAAAGTGCAGCATTGTTTCTGGACGGCCATTTTCTTATCAGCCTAAGATACGGGAAAGAAGAACATGAAAGGTTTCAGTGAGAGCTCCCTCTCCTGTCCTCCCTCTGTCTCTCTCCAATAATGCTTTATTAGAGAAGATTACCATTTGAATAATTTATTTTAAAAGTATAATTTGTCTGTTTGTTATTTACAACATAATGCTTTAAACCATGTCTTTCTGGTAGAATCAAAATCTTAATGTCATGATCAAATACAGTAACCAGTATGTTTATTGTTTTTTCATGAGAATAGTTCAAATACTCTCAGAGATGTTTAGTACATTATTAGTTGTTATAGTTACCAAAAAACTCAACAGATTTCTTTAACTTATTCCTCACTGCCCAATTGCAACTCTAAAATCAGTATAACTGTGAGATAGATATTTGTGTTCTGGTTATCCTTGTTCATAAAGAATCACAGAAGTTAATTCTGAGATATATCAGATAAGATAACTAAATTAAATAAAATTTAGATAATTATATCTTAAATGTACATCACTTATATAATTAATATAACTTCATTGAATAAAGAATAACTTGGGAATTGTACAAATGAAAAAATATGATTAAGGATGAAGAGAAGGCATTCAAAGGGAGAAATTTCACATTTGATGTATAAGCTGTTTTCCCATTTGAAGAGCTGTGTTGGAAATTAATTGTCTTAGCAATGATGTACCATAAATTTTTATTCATTCTTACAAATTTGTCTTTTATGTCCACCCAAAATAATTCTGAAATTTGGAAAATAAAAAATTAAGGCAAACCTTAGCTTATATTCAGTATTTAAGGAACATTGATTCTGATGTGTTAAAATATTGTAGTTTAAGTAACAATGTTTAATAGAAAACATAATTTGCATGACAGAGAGCTAAAATACTGATGCTTCTTGGCTACTCCTAGACTTAGCTGAAAGTCAGCAATGAATCAATATTCAGAAAAAATGTTTACCCAATTACTGCAGCAATCAAATATCAGCTCTTTCCTTAACCAAAGAGTGTGGATGAAAAACCCCTTCATTGTTTTATAATGTGGGCCTTAGCCAGAGGCGCAGCCTCTTGCAAGAGCAAGTAAAGCTTTCCTATAAATGCAAGCCCTTGTAGACTCTGGGACTATTTCTGGTATACCGTACAGTTCCAAGGAAACTTGGTAGAGCTTTGCAAGTTACGCTTTGCCTACTCTGATGCCGTTACTTGTGCAGGATGCCTCGGATAAAGACTGGGCAGTTTCAGATTCCGCCGGCTTCCCTTCACAAACACTGCCTCTCTCCAATCAGCTGCCCTGGCCAAAGGTAAACCACCATGGACACTTCAGACTGCTCCGTCTTTGCTGGCTCTGAAGGTTCTGCTCTGCTGTGGTGATTAATAATGCAATTTATTGACCTGAAGCACATAATTACTTTTAGAAGCCTCTGACTTCCTCCTCGTCCCCAGATGTAATTTTTCATGTAGCTTTTCTTTCATTTGCTCTTTAATTTTTTTTCTTTACTTTGGATTTCTTTCAACGCTTTATTTAACAGTAGCCAGCAGAGGGGAAAAAAAAATATGATGTACCTCAGCTGCATATTTGGCAGTAGACTAAAATCACTAGTTAACAGCATTTTGAAAATGCAGAAAGCCACGCTGAGAGGCAGCAGCTGAGGATCCTCAGCCAGAGGTCAGGGGACCGCAATATCTGTTATTTATTTGATCATCTTTGATGTTTTTGTTTTCTGAGATGTTTTAAGCTTTGCAATTAATCATTTTGTATACATGAGCTATACCAAAAAGAATATTCTTCACCTTGCAACAAAAGAATGAATATTCAAGCGTGTTCCAAAACTTTCATCTTATTATCATTTTAATTTTTTAATGAATGTCCCGATTGCGATTGCTCAGGTTTATGCATCTTAGGTAGCAATAACAAAGCTGGAAGTGTTTGATTCATTTTACATTTCTTTACACTTTTTAAATAAGAATTCTCAGACTTTGAAACACGCTGAAACCTCACTTGCTGTACCCGCGCGTCCAGCTCAGGCGTGGCTGTGCAATGAGAAGGAAAATTTGTTTTCTTCAGAGCACACACAGTTAAGTAGCAGGTAAGCTAAATTGCTCTTTTCAGCGGGGATGAACTAATGAAGGGCAAAGACAAAAGTGCATACCCCTTACGAAAGAAGAATCATTATAAAAATAGATGTGAATTTCCTGGCTGAGAAGATGAAACACATGTGATGGTAAATATGAAAATTCTAGGGTTCCAATTATGTGGAGGAGATCCATTCAAGCCGCGACAAGGCTTACATTTGGGGGAAATAATGCAATAATTGTACAAGCGAATCTTCACGACTTGGCAGGTAGAAAGGAGAACCAGAATGAAAATCCCAGTGCCACAGTCTTCTCAGCAAAAGAACTGAAATGTGCTCCATGTAATTGAAATGTAAACATTTTAAATGAATGGAAGACTTTTATTACTTTTCAAGATAAAGTTCCTCTGTGTCTTAAACAGATTTCATTCTCAAGTTTGAGACAACAGAAGCGGCCTGTAGTTTTTTAAAAAGCTGATGTACTTGTGTTGATTCCATTTTCAAAATTGCAATTCTGTTAACAGATCTGAAAATAGAACTTTCTCCAGGACACCTGAATCAAACACAAGTAGAAAGAGTTTACTGAAATCTGAAAAAGAGGAGAAAATTTCAGAAGAATGGTAAGTCCTCTATTTTATACTAAAGAAAATAAGAAGCTGAAGGACTGCTGGATATCCAAGGCAGATATTGGAAGCAGGGGAGCATTCAAGAAGTCATTCTTCCTTAAGAAACTAACCTGTGCAATGAGTTAGACTTTCCTAAGTGGGATTCCAAATTTATTGAATGTAATATAATTGAAACATGTACATTTACATGTATATCTATGTATAACTAGGCTTTAGATATTTTGCATTTATCTTTTCAACAGGGGCTTTAAAGATATCTCTACAGCTCAGCAGATGCTAAAGAGAGCACAGAAAATGAAATCAAAAAAATTAAGGAAAAAGTTAGGTAAGTAATGTCCTTAGAGCAGTAGTTGTATGTGATATTGGCTATAAAATTTTATATTAAGCTTTCTATGTCATATTTAATATAAACAGAAATTAATGCACAGGTAACCATATCTAAGATAATAACTACAATCCTCACTTCCTAAGAAAATTATGCTATCACATTAAATGGCATATTTTGCTCTTTTTATTTTAAAAATAGTCCCTGTTTGATACACATTAATACTGACTTTTCTGTGTTTGGGACACTCTAGCAATTATGCTATAATTTCTCTCTGACCTGGTAAATTCATGGAATGTTGGTTCAAAAACCATCTGCTTAATGGACTCATCCCTTTGAGAGCTCTCAAGTTACTTGGTCAGTCCATAAACTAAATACATAAGTTTGGTGGATTTTATCTATAGAGATTTCACATATGATTCCCTGAGAAAGAAACGTAATGTAGTTTTTATTATGATTTTTGAAGAATTTGGCAAAAATTGGAAAGCATCTTCTTCTTTTTCCCTATTTACTTCTGAAATTATTGTATAAATCATTTGTCTTTCTTTAGACACTTTGATTCATTTTTGTATCCAGGCTAAAGATAAAGAAGTAACAAACAGCTATGATTTGAGATCTTTTCTTAAAACTATTTAAAATTATCTACATATTGAATTTAATGTTTATCACCTCATTAACTCATGGCTTTATGATAAGACCCATGGCTCTTCTAATGTGCACTTTTGTTATAATTAACAAAGAAGAAAAATCTCTTCTTGTAGTTCAGAAATTACATTCGTTTTCTGTGTTCATTGAATTATGAATTGTGGATGTATGTGAAAATGCTTAAAATATATATTAAAATAGCAAAAATGATTTCTTATTTTAATAAATCAAATACTTGCATAATAAGTCAATTGACTGATAAGTCACTAGCCATTTAATTTAATAGCCATGAAATTTAATAATTTCATGGTAACTCATTTTTGAGTTTTTAAACATGTAGTTTTTCTACGTGTGTTATTAGTTATTTTAGTTTCTATGCTCTATCCTTTAGAGATAACTATTATTTTGTAGCCCATTCATCAGATACAAAGCATTGACTATTTCATCATGCTAACATGAGTATGAGTGAGTATGAGTATAACATGGGTCTTCCCTTTGCCTTTACTTGCTGTTCACTCATTTTGAAAACCTCTTAGAAGTCCATATGCTGTGAACTGAACCATGTTATGCCTATGTCAGTGAAACAGTAGCTCCAACCCCACATTGGAACTTCCATGCCAAGTTCAAAGGCAAAATGGTTTGAGAACTGATCCAGTCAATATTCAGTAAATACTGCTTTTTCTGTTCAAGAAGTTTTGCTAGACCTTCTGTTAATAGAAGTAACGCCATACTTGCAGTCTCCTCTCATGGAGAGAGCTGACGAAAAGTTTACATCCCCAGAACTTTCATGATTCTGGCAGTGTAAATGTCATTCTTCCTGCTGTTATCAGCAAAACCTTATTCATATTGGTTGAGGAAGATGTGATAAGTCAGCGTATTAAATATTTCAGCCAATGATTCAGCAAGTAATATCTGCATAGATGTGACTTTTCCTTTCTTTCTAATTTACTTTTTTTTTTTAAATTTATGGTCACAGCTATATAATCTTAAACAAAAAGGAAGTTTCTTTTTGTCAGTCACAAGGGGGCATGATAGGGTAAAAAATGGGAAAGGAAAGCCCATAGGTAGACTTTGCAACTCCATTTTAAACTCAATGTTTGGCAGTGATGAATCAACAGGATGGGTCAGGTAAAGGTTGTCGCCTACAATTGTGACTTTTTAAATAAAAATCATCAACACCTTACAGGATTCCAATAGTCTCTTTACCACTGATTGAGAAATTTGAATCTTGTGTTCCATGTTTGTTGATTTTTTTGCATCAACATTTATTAATGACACAAAATCAATTTGACTTTACACTCAGAGTGTTAAGTGAAGAATTTAATAAGGAATCTCTCATGGTTCTCGTGATTTCCCTTACTCCCTCCTTAAGGTAGACATAACCATTGGAATAAGAGAGGTTAAAAATGAGAAAGAAAGAAAACCAGAGGGACCTTCTTGAATGAAGTTTTGTTTAACTTGTGTTAAGTCCGAGATTTAGCACTTAGACCACTTTAATCTACAAATAAATTATTTAAGACTCTGTAAATCGGTTTTTGTTTAGAAATTAAAATTTAAATCAAATTCCTGTTGCCGTTCCAATTTTCATAATTCAACTGCTGATATGTAATTAATTTACATGAGTATGACCATGACTTAAAATTGTAGCCACTAGCGTTTGAAAACAATCTAAATTAAATCTAAATTCTGCTAAAACTGTAAAGTTTCCTAGAAAATCTTAAATATTAGCAGACATATTCAACACAGCTTATGTGGAAAACTCGCCAACGTGAAAATTTGAAGCCATAAGAGGGCAGCATTGTCCACAAAAGTGCTGCGAGACTCACTAGTGCTGTTGGCTGAAGAGAGCAGGGTGTGTATGTGTGGCACCGTCTATAAATTACATGGAGTCAACAGTATCCTCTGTTCTAAAAAAGCAGTGATCCTCAAGGAAGCCAAATATATACAGAGAGTGCAAAAGCTTTGCATATCAGTCTTGAAAAATATAAAATAGTCTGGTCCGGAGGAAGCACTTAGTAAGCCAAGAAAGATGAATCCACACTATTTATTTAATGCCAAAATGGGAACATGGCAAGTGCCGAAAGTCTAGCAAGTGGAGAAAGTAGGAGTTAATGAAATAAATTGCCGATAGAGGAAGAAAACGGCACAGAAACTGACTAATCATGGAACACAGTTGAGGACAAGCGGGGGCAGCTGTGAGGGAAGCCCCACTGCTGCTGAAATCTGCGGGCGTATATAAAGCCATCTGCTGTGAGGATCAGCCGGACCCAGTGTCTTGCGTAGCAGAGTTTACAGGCCTCTGGCCCAGGCCTGGTTTGTTTCATCTTACTACTTTGATATAAAGTATCATTTGCGCAGGAAAAAAAATATTAAGAGAAGCAGAAGAGGGAAGAATGGAGAGATGCTGATGGGATTGCTTGCAGTCTTCAGAGGAGTTTAACATTGTGTGACGTTATCGTTGTCACGGTTTACTCTGTTTGGGTTGTGGTTATTGTTCTTAGTGCTTTTTTTTTCGTGATTGACATCAGTTAGAAACAATACTGACTAGAAGTGTTTTGCTCTGCTGACCTACTGAAGGAGACACAAAAGTAACTTCAGAACTTGGTGGCCAGAAATGGAGTTATCAGACACTGAGGGAAGTTTAAGATACAGGCCTGCAATGAAGAACGTCCTCTGTAAAGTGAGAGTTCCTGGTCGATTGAAAACATGCAGGGTCAATAACCCGAGGGTAGTGAGCATATCTGGGAGTAAGACTAGACGAGTGGGCTGAGGAAAGGGAGTGGGTGGCTGGTTTGGATGCCTAGCACGCCTTAGAAGCGCTAAGTAGAGGGATCTGGGTGCCTAGAAGCTGGCCAAGTATAAGGGCAGAAAATGTAAAGAGCTGAAATAATATGTTTTTTTCTGTATTTATCAGATCTATGCATGTCAAATTTAAGCTTCTGTAATTTAAGAAAAGAGAAAAACATGATGAAACAAGGCAGATTAATTTATTTTTGAAGGAAGAGTGACAGACAGGATAGAAATGATTCATCAATTATTTTAACACCTACTAGCATTAAGTATGTGATTCTCTCTTGTTCAGTTGTTCAGTAGGTGTTTGTTGATGGGTTTATTTCCAAAAAAAAAAAAAATGGCTTAAGCCAGTTCCTACCATGACATCGTATCCAAGAATTAAGTAATGTAGAAAATTAGGAAAGATTCATTTTGTGCATTTAAGCTGTTTATAGTTTATGGGAAAAGAGTTTCCAAAGTGGTAATCTAGCTAATGAATTTGTAAGTGAGAGGGATCAAGAATGATTATTATTGACCACATTTCTTAAAAGTTATTTAAGTGACCTCTAAGAGTTCTAAAACGAATCAATAAGAATTTTAGTCAAGTACTAATTTGGTGTGCTTCCAAAATCGATAATTAGATTCACTTTGAATTGTGAGCAGTTGAGTATCTATTTTGCATAAAACTCTCTGAATCTACTAATATGTCTGGCACCTTACTCAACAAATTAATTTAAAGATATTGATAAACATTTAAAAGTGTATACTTATGGCTTTGTTAGTCTTTACGCAATTATAGATTTATAGATGGGAAAGTTATATTTAAATTGCTGCATAATATGCAGGTATATGCAAATAAAACGGGTGCTAAAGGGATTCAAGAGGGCCACTGTGGATCCCAAGCTGCAGAGCCATGTTTTCCATATGGTGCTGGATTAGAGTCCTGATGGAGGTCCGAGTAAGAGAAGTAGAGATTCTCACTTGGTGTTTTCAGAGAGCTGGTAAGAATAGGCAGGATGTGACAGAGCAGTTGCTCTGTGAAGTGCCTGAGAGGGCAAAGGACCAATGCCTGAGTCTATGAAAGTGAAACCCCAAGATGTTAGCTGGGGAATATTTTCCAAGAAGCTGTATAAAGGGAGTGAAGCTGGACACAGAGAGATGTCTGCTGTAGGAAGCAAAACTATAGGCAAGAGCCTCTAGCCCTTTGAAATGGAAGTACTGGAGTGAGACATGGAGCTGCAGGATTTGATCTTTGCCTAGCTGGGTCTAGTCTTGTGTTAGTCCAGTATTTCTGTGCTGTGTCCCTATTCTTCCTCTTGGGAATGGTAATAGATACAGAATCTATACTGTGCCGCTGTATGATGGAAGTATGCAATCTGCTCTTTTATTTTACGAACTTATATATACAAGTTTGCACTAAAAGATTGCCTTGATTTAATGGAAGAGACTTTAGACTTTGGACAGTGCTAAGACTGCAGATGCCTGTGTAAACATTTGATGTGGAATTTATGATATTCACATTATTTTATGGCCATCAACTAGAGACAGGGAGCTGAGTATGGTGGCTCAAATTAGCACTGTCTGCCATAGTCTCAAGCATGTGAACACTTGGTCCCCAGTGGGTAACACAGCTTGGGTGAACCTTCAGAGGTAGAGGAAGCATATGAGACAGGGTATAATTTGAAAACCTTGCCTGCTGCCAGTTTCTCTGTCTGCTTTGTGGTTTTGGTTCAAGATGTGAGCTCTCAGCATCCTTCTCTTATGGTCATAACTGCTGTTTGTTGACATGACTCTGCTCAGCCATCATGGACTCTTATCCCTCAGGAATCATAAGCTAAAATAAACTCCCTCTTTTCATGTTGGTTTAGGTCTAGGTGCTTTATTACAGCAATATAAAAGTCACTAATACAGTTGTTCAGTTTGAAGAATGTTGTCTCTCATGCAGCAGGCCCTGGGGTGAGCCCCCAGCAGCTCACAAAAATTGAGCATGGTGGTGGATGGTTGAAATCCCCTCAGAAGTTAAAAGCAAGGAGGTTGAAGTTAAAACTATCTTAAAAGTTTGAGATCCTGTCTTTTTAAAAGTCACAATAGCAATAATATATATTATATAAATGAATTTTATATGAATTATATAAATATATATAATTTTTTAATTCAATTTACATTCCAACCACAGATCCCCCTCCAACCCGTCTTTCCACTCACCAACCCTGCTTTCCCCCAACTCTTCAGGAAGGGTAAGGCCTCCGATGGGAGTCAACAAAACCTTGCACATTAAGTTGAGGGAGGACCAAGCCCCTTCTGCCTGCATCATTCTGTGTAATAAGAATGGCATTAAGGGAGTTAATTGTGGACTGAATTAAGCACATAGGAGGCTGGAGTAGCCAAGTTAGTGCCCAAAACAGTGACATTTAAAAGGCGCACTTGGCGCCAAAAGCATGACAGCTACGTCAAAAGCATGAGAGCTAAAAAAAAAGGCACAAAATTCAGTAAACAGTGACATTACAGAGCCCATAAAAATATTCCCAGCCAAGATGGTGCTGAAGGGGAGCAATGGGGGAGGAGACCTAACTTATGTACAAAAAAGATGATTGGAGATAAAGATGGGGTAAGATGGTTTAAAATACCTGATGCCCTGGTGATCTCCATTAGAGGCTATTAGAACTGAAGCTCTTGCAGACGTGACTGCTGATGTGATTGGTTAATTCTCCTTGTACGTCCTCTGGGATTTGTGGGTCTTTGCTGTAAGGAAATGAACGAGCTCCTGCTCAACTGGACTCCCTGCTGCATCTGACTGTCTCTAGAACCTGGGGGCTGGGTGGCTAGCAGGGCACTTCCTCTCCTTAGCCAGGGTCAGCAGGCAGGTGGCTCAATTCCTTATGGGGGGCAAGGGGGTGTTCTGCAGAGGAACCCCACAGTTAATCACAACTGAGACTATAGAAACTGAGAAAAGCTTGTGCAAATGATAGGTATTGTCTAGAAACTTAATGAATAATATAAAATAATATTGCCTTAATGAGATAATGGTTATAAAATATCACACATGGAATCAAATGCATAAATGAATTAGATTTTCATACTTGGAATCTCCCTAGATGTGTTTAAAGATTTTTTACACTGGCAAGGCATTCTAGGAGAGAGAAAGGATTTTAAAGTAACAATGACAGACAAGTATATTTAATGAGAAAAACATACTTTAAAAGTGAAAGATGTTGGATCCAACTGTCTACCAATATCTGTCTACCTATTCTCTGCACAGCCTACCTTATTCTATGGATGATTAAAGGTATTCTCCAGTAATTCAATTATTTAAAAATGTTGTCATTATTTCTGCTCAGCTACATTTGCTTGTGGCATTTATTGAGTGCCTACACTTATGTGAGCATATAATTTGCACTCTCTGTGTGAACTATCATAGTCAAAGTCAATGTTGGAAAGACTTGACAAAGTGCAAGATCAGTTTGCTCATATCCATGTAACTAGTAAAAGGTGGACTGGGATCTGGCCCACTGTACAATGTTCACAAAATCCCTGAAACTGTAGGTTTTTTTTTTTCATTTTAAATCACCAGTATCGTCTTCTTATCATTATCTCTGTAATTGAAATAAACTTTTGAATCAGTTTAAGGTGATACAATCAAAATGTTCTGAAACTTAAAGGATATTTATAGTACAGTAGTACTCCTCATATGCTCCTGGAAAATAAAATTATTTTCATGAGTAAGTTTTTCAGACATGCATTCTAAATAGTTTCTGTGTGTTAAAGGATTGTCTCTGAATAACAGGATGAGGGAAGTACTAGTGATACCCTTGCTTCACATATGAGTGTGTACAGAGCGAGAATGCTTGCTATTTTTTCCAAGGAAGTTCCAGTCTTTCATTCATAATGTTTTATTCTTTGGAGTAAAAGCTAATCAACGATGAATCCATCTATCTATTTCCTATATTCAGAGTATTTGCCAAAGACATAAATTATTAGAAAATGTTGTCATGATTTGCATTGCCTTATGTTTGTTTGTGTCATTTATTGAGAGCCTACATGTAGGCAATGAGCATGATTGATTTTAACATTTTGCCTTTTGCATGAAAAGTCTGTACTGTTCACATTGGGAAAAGATTGATTGGGAAAGCAGTGTGTTCACAATCATACAACTGGGAAAAGCTGGTACTGATATCTAACTCAGTTGTATAGAATTGTAACACTATCCTTCTGAAAGCAACATAGATCTAATATGAGTGCCAGAGGAAAGAAGACTAAGAGAGATAGAAGATGATTATGATGAACCACAGCAATGAGAAATGGAAATGATACTTTTCATTATTGACTTCTGTTTCTATTGAGATATCACTAGATATGTGGCTGGCTTATATAGCATCCTACCTGTGCTGGGGAGCGTCTGTTCATTTGTTATCGTTGCTAATTCCTAGAGAGTTTTTGTAGGAACTTCCAATGATTATAATATCAAAGGGTACAGATACCTCAGAAAAGAGCCAAACATTGACTAATAGTTTCTATTGGCATGATCAAAATCGTGTTTGTAAAACACAAAAATCAACTTTAATGGGGCTCAGTTACACAGGTAGACTACTGGGAATTGCCAGGTTTCTCATCATGGAGCATCCTTCCACGGATGCTTTTCTTACTCCTCTCAGTATACAGTTTGGAACTTATTACTTTAGCACTAAACTATTAAAATGCTTTAGTGTCTTCCATTTTTAAAATGTTTACTTTTTTGATTTAATTCTATTACACTAGACATTAATTCAGGATTCTTACTCTCCTACACTTTTTTCCAAATAATATAAGACAGTTAAAAAAAGTGTACCACCCGGAAAAGGTGGTTTTACCATATTAAAAGTGCTTACTTTGCCACAAGCTTTCAACCCCTAGTGGTTACATCCCTTTGTTTTCAGTCATAGGTAAAACCTCTAAATTCCTCAGGGCCAAACCCCATTTTCACATTCCATACATTCATTTGTTGTTAATAAAAAATTGCAAGGTCCTAGATTCACTGTGACTCACCCTGTTATATGATAGATTAATACTATTTCTAACTTTAATATATAGAAAAATTCATATAGCATCTTTTTTCTATAAATATGTTATTGGAGAAGAGAAACCACCATTTTTTCACAATACCAATATTTTCCAGTAAGCTGGTTTCTTGCTGTCTTGCTTCTAGCTCACAGCTGTGTTCTCTGTATAGTGTAGGGAGGATATAGTGAGTCTGCTCTCCTCCCTGGTAATCGACTGCTTTTTCTTATTTGAGGGAAAATACTAGGAAGGACACTAAAATAAATGGGGCCTGACTCCCAAATATAAAGATGATGTCAAAGTATATATGTTCAAATTTTCACAATTTTATTAACACTTCTGGTTTTCTACTAAGAATATCCAAGTGCTGGGCACTTCTTATTTACATTTTCAAGTTTAAAAAGACATTGGCAAGTTCACAGAGATCCAATGGAATGTGTATTATTGTTAATAACAACAAAAGGAAAAACATGGCTATATTAGAGAAGGAGTAACCAAGAGCTGGCCTTTCTTCTTGTCTCTTTCCCCTAGAACCCTCTGTGCGACTGGCATTATTCAAAAAACACAAAAATGAAGTTCGTGTTACAAAGACATCAAAGAGGTCACAGCTGAGGAGGGATGGTTACTTTGAAGGTAAGGTTTAATGTAAGACATGGAAAGATGAAAATGTTCTGTAGGATAGAAAGAAGGTGTTAAAACATTTTCAGCCCTCCTATGGCCTAAAGTACACACGTGTGTGTGTGTGTGTGTGTGTGTGTGTGTGTGCGTGTGTGTGTGTGTGTGTGTGTGCGTGTGTGTGTGTGTGTGTAAAATAGCCTTGAAGAAGAATTAAATATATTCATCAAAATAAAAACCCTTTTTACATTGCTGATATATTAGTATATTTTTTCATTTGTGTTAGTTTATCTAGATTTTATGTGCCTTTGATTGTTATATAAATAACCATGTAATAATGCAACATTAGTTTTAAAATTGATATAAAATTTTAATGACTACAAATTATAATAGCTTGAATTAATGAGGCTGATCACATAATATTCTGATATACTTATAGTATGTTAAATATTGTTAAACAGTCAAATTATACTTTGTTATATTGAAAGCTTTCTCAGTTACTTCTAGAATGAAGGTTTTCAGGTCTAGTTCACAGATTTCCTTTCTGACTTCATCATACCAAAGAATTAAAGTCTTGTATCACTAAACAGAACAATAATGTGACTTACCAGTTTTATATCTATTTGCAGTACTAAAATTTTATTATTTATACTACCCATACTTCCTGATAATTATTTATAACAGAGGGAAAAAGTATGTACTTTTGAATGGAAAATAACTATTATCTTCTTTATGTAATAAATCTTAAAGGGCATACATTATTAATAACGTGATCAAGCATGGATTTATTGTGATTTGCATTTCATTATGATTTGAAAGTCACTGAGTTATTGTGATATAGAGTAACATATTCAAGTGTGTTTGACCAAAAGACATGACATCTAGGAAGTCTATAACAACAAGCAAATTTTCTAAAAAATACATAAAACATGTTTGGAAGGTGAATGAGTTTATTGCTTGAGTAGTGTATGGCATATATGTATATATATATATGTGTGTGTGTGTGTGTGTATGTATATGTATATGTATGTATGTATATGGTATTATCCACTATATTGTTTTAATGTTTGCAATTTTTCATGGAAAGACAATATCAAAATTTAGTGTCCATTGAGGGTGTCAACTCTGTATTGGTACTGGAGAGATGATTCACTGGTTAACAGCAGAGGATAACTCTGTAATAGGATTTGATTCAAATCCAGCATCTACTTTGAGACTTGCAACTATTGGTGACTCCAGTTCTAGAATATACAAAACACCTTCCAGCCTCCTCAGGCACAAGATGCACATGAGGTGCGCAGACCATGTGCAAGCAAAACTATCCATATACATAAAATTAAAAATAAAAACCTCAGTATTTTAGGAAATATTGTAATAGAATTAAATTAGATTTCCAAAATTAAAACAAGCCTGGGCTTTCAGACAGCATTCTATTTTCTGCTATTATGTTAGCCAGCAGTTCACTCTTTCCATAAGTAATAATAACAACTGTGGTAAGATTAGCATCAATTCCATCGATAACTTTTCCCTGTTAAATAAAGACATCCAAACTACAGAAAGTAAGTACCTAGAAGAAAGAAACATTTAATTTAGATGACTTGAACATTCAGAAAGAGCTCTATCCTAAAATGTTCCAGTATATTCCAGTATATTCACAGAGTGCATGTGAAGAGCATGTTTTGTTTTGTTTTGTTTTTTAACTATGAACAAATACAAAATAAGCTAAGAAAAGTTCACAGTAGGGACAGAAGACGTTCTATAGAGCACGGGGTTTGCACATAAGTTTTATCCGCATAATTGTATTTGGTTTTCTTTCTCCCATGCAAAATGTATTTGTTTTGGTGTTTTAAGTTTTGTTTTGCACTATTTCTAAATATTTGTAACTTTCTTTATTATACTGAATGAGTATTATGTACAGATAGATAGACAGATAGATAGATAGATAGATAGATAGATAGATAGATAGATAGATAGATAAATTTCCCAACTTGTGGGTATTAGTTATTGTGGTTATTTTAAGGTGTTTGATTTTAAGGAATGAGCTTTGACAATAATGGTTCTATATAATAAAATCCAATTAATATGCTAGCATTTGTCTCTTTAAAAAGACGTATTACTGATAAAATGTTAGTGTCAAGCCCAGTCTTTAAAATCAAATGCCTTACTTAGGAGCACATTCTCTTTGGAGGGATACCTTAACTCAGCCTGGATATAAGGAGGAAGGCCTTGGTCTTACCTTGAAGTGAAGTGTCAAACTTTGTTGACTATGGTGGGAATACTTACCCTTTCTTAGGAGAGGATGGAGGCATGGAGTGGGGGGAAGGTAGGGTGGGAGGAGAGGAAGGAGTGGATATAGGGATAGTACGCAAAATGAGTAAAGCTTGTATTAAAAAACTCATAATTAAAAAAGGGGGAAAAAGATAAAATTCCATGCTGTCTCATATGCTTCTCTGAACTCAACCTGCAACTAAACATATGTTTACTGATGCAGAGGGAAGCTTAATTGATCAGGCTGACCTGCTGAGCCACCCAGTGGTTGGTGCATTTTGAAACCAAGATTTTTTGAGATACAACTTGTATGTTACATGGAATATTTTAATACTACAATTAAATTAATCTTACTGTTACATAAATGGCATTACCTTTTAGTTTTAGAACATTAAAACTTACTCCCCTTAAGAAAAAAAGAGAAATAAAATTAATAGTCGGATTCTGAACCCCCCATGAGGGAAATCAAAATTAAATTTGCTATAGGTTTTAGATTAAATAACTCCATGTGGAATAATATCTCATGACTATGGTATGTCAGCATTGTTTTTTAATTTTCTTATTATCCTCAAATTAGATCATAGTATTATTTGAATATTGATTCTATAATTCTAATTTATTTTATAGTAACCTTGTAGGAGTTATAGGAAAACATTCTTTTTCAATCTTTCAGTCATGACCATGTGAAATGTCATGAGTCTTGCAAATTGTATTAAATGCTTTGTTTCGGGTATCAATAGACAAATGATGATATCCACATGGGAAATATGCTTACACCTGAGGAATATTTGATATGGAATTAATTATATTAAATAGCATGATGTAAAAATCTTATCATTCATCAGTCCATTTTTATAAAATATCTGTTTATATCATTTGCCACGTTCATAAAATGTAGAAAATGATTTTTCATTAAACCTAGTCAAGGTTAGGCTTTGATCACGTCTGAATGCAGGTTAACCAGAAGTATGCCATGTGTCAGATATTATTTGGTTCTTCCTCCAGGACTGAGGGCCTAAAACTTACATAGTTCTAGTACAGATTTGCTTGCTTGTTTGATTGTTAGTTACCTCTCTTCATTTACCTCTGCTATCACATATAATTCTCACGTGGGTCTAAAAATCTAATCTTGCCTTGAAAGTCAAAACTCTATATTCCCTTGAAAGGCTCTGATCAGTTAAGAATCCTGAAGTCACCCTTCAATGTTTGCTACTGACCTAAAGGAAAACAGAGTTAGAGTGTTCTAAGTGTGGACGCCGCAAGTTGTCTAACACAGCTTAATTCTTCTAAAAATAATAGCTGTTTCAACTCTCTGCTTTAATTATGGTCTATAAATAAATAGTAAATCAAAGCAAGTAAATTTAAATGTTTGTAGTCTGGTATTCCTGAAGCTGCTTTACAACGAGATTTACAGGTTCAAACAGTAGCAAACGATATAAGAATGCTCATGTCACTGTCCTGGATAGTCCCTGCTAGAAGTTATTTTATTCTTTTTAATGTTCATTGATAAATCATGATTATATAAAATTATAAGGAACAATATAAAATTTTGAATATGTATACTGCATGGCATGATTAAATTTAGCTAATCAGCCTGTATATTACTTCAACTACCTATAATTTCTATGGTGAAATACTTAAATTATTTCATTAATTATTCTGAAGTAAACAACGAGTCATTGTCTTCTCTATTATCTTTGATGTATGTTGGGACTCAACACCTGCTTTTCCTGCCTAGGTCTTAATCAGCATTTTCTCTTTCCTTTACTCTCCGGACCTTGACTTTTGGTATCTATTATTCTACTCTCTATGTTCATCAGTTCAACATGACTAGATTGTACATCGAGATACATGATGTGCCTTTTGTGTTTTCTATGTCGCTTATAGTAATGTCCTTCAATTCCATTTGTGTTGTCACAATAATATGATTTCCTTCGCCTTTCTTTTTTTTATTTTGCTTTTGTTTTTTGGAAGCAGGGTTTCTCTGTGTAGCCTGTCCTGGAACTAGCTCTTGTAGACCAGGCTGGCCTCAAACTCACAGAGATCCGCCTGCCTCTGCCTTCCAAGTGTGGGATTAAAGGTGTACATGTGTCACCACTGCCCAACATCCTTCACCCTTCTTAAGGCTGAATAATATTTCTTTGTATATGTATATGATATTTTCTTTACACACTCATGTTTTACTAGACTCTGCAGTTATTGATATATTTTGGTGACTGTGTTTGATGCAATAAACAGAGACTTCCAGAGATGTCTTTAGCATTCTGTCTTCATTACTATTGGATAATTATCCAGTGGTGAGATTGATAGATCAAAGGATACTTCGATATTGCTTAATCAAGTGATACTTCTACATGCAGTTTTCTGAGAAATTTCCATCGTGCTTTAATTAATAACTTGTGCTATTTTATATTCCTCTAACCATGTATATTTGTTCCTTTTTCTCCACATGATGACTTTTTACCTTTTATGTTCATAATAAAATCCATCTAGCAAAAGTATACAATATTTCACTATGGTTTTCACTGACCTTATGTTAGTTATGTTTTCATTATTCTTATGTCACTGATTCTGAACTTTTTCTCATATACAATTTGGTCATTTGTATGTCCTTTTTTATAGATGGATGGATGGATGAATAAGTAGATAGATGATAAACAGACAGACTGATAGACAGACAGAAAAATGATAGGTAGAAAGATAGACAAATAGAGGATAGATAGATAGATTGATTGATAGCTATAAAAAATATGATACATAGTTTAAACTTATTCCTGTGTCATTGTTTTTCAGTTCCCTTCATACTTTTTAAATTTTATTTGAAGAAATTATCCATTCCATATTTCATATTCTTGGGACTTATGTGTGAAAATGAGACTAACCATGAATGTGTGGGTTTACTTCTAAGTTTTATGACCCACTTCATTTGCTCATGTGTCTCTCTCCATGCCAGCCTTATGCTGTTTTGATGACAAATCGTTTTCTAATAAATATTGAAATCAAGGAATTTTATACCTTAGGCTTTGCTCTCTAAACTCATGATAGTCTTAGCTCTTTTGTGGTTCCATGCAAATTTAATAATTTTATTCCATTTATGTGAAAAATAACCTTGAATTTTGATACAATTGCATTGAAGTTTTACAAAAGTCTTGCATGAACATGTTGGCAAAAATAATAATTTTCAGCCCTTGTGTGTTTGTAAATTTGTATATAAGGATTTTATTGTTGTTGCTTTTGTAATTAAATTGTTAATTTAATTTCATTTTTAAGCTTTTATAAATACCTTTTATACATATGTAGAAACACTACTGACTTTTTGTTTTTTAGTGCACTACTGAATTTATTGATCAAATATGTTAGGATTTTTGTGGTAAAAGAGTAGGTAAGTCTATGATGTTAACAAATAGAGACAGTTACCTTTTTACATATTAGAATGCCTTTTCTATTTTTGTCTTGGATAATTTCTCTAGACAGAGCTACTAATATGCTATTGTCTGACTAAACATCAGTATCATTTGATCATAACAACTTGTATTTGAACTTTATTAGCTGTTGTCTGGGTTTTCTTCAGGGGGCTAACCTGCTAATTTACTATTTTGTGTTTCATTTTAATTATTTTTTATTTTTAATGTTTATATTTTTACTAGATTTTAAATTATGTGTGTATTCATGCTTGTGTGCGTGCATTTGTGCAAGTGTGTGTACACATTTGTGTGTGTGTGTGTGTATGTGTGTTTACAGGTACTCACAGAGCTAAGGGTAAAGTATTGCATCCTGAAGATGGAATAAGAGGCACCTATGAGCCACTCAGTAACGGTACTTGGAAATGAACTTCAATTCTTTGAGATACATGCTTGATCATAGAGTCATTAACTAGCATTCATAAAACTGATTGGAATTATACATAGTTTGGTGAGTGCTAACGGTATATCCTGAGATTCTGTTTGCAAAGAATATAAATATACATTATACTTACATAGTAAGTGTTCCAAAACTGAAATTATCAGCAACATTAATTGATTCTAAATTAATGGCTTTTTAATGATTAAAATTTGCATTTCTTATTAAATCTTCAAACTGCCTATCTTTCAGAGACTCTGATACATGTCTAATAACTGAGAAATCAATGATTTCGAGAATTTGAGAAGTGACTTGTCCAAAGTCATATAAAGATTAAGAACTAGTAAGGGAGCTGATTTTTTCATAAAACCAAATCTAGGAGAATTAAAACATAATGTATGCCTTGAAGAACACGATTTCAGGGTATACACTTTAGAATTAAATTACTGATAAAAATAAAAACTAATATATTAGGTAATGCAGAACTCTAGAAGATTAGTGGTGTATTTCATTTTAATTCTTGTATCCTTGTTGACACCAAAATAAATGAAGAAGCAATTTTTCCCATCACTGCAATTAATATTTGATATTTATCCTATAATTAGCTATTAATATTGACATTATGATAATGCTACATTTTTGAGAACCAACTATTTGTCTTTTAATTCATGTTAATCGATGGCAATATTTTGATTCACATCTGTTCATTTTTTGGATCCTCAGGAAGTTTCACACACGGTTCTAAAGTGAACAATGTACTTTTGCTTCATTTCTGCTCATTTATATATAAATCACATTCCTTCTCTACCCTCATCTACCGAGCTTTTAAATTTGCTACTTCTAAAGGAAAAGAAAATTTATAATTTTAGTATTAGCCAGGGGGAAGAAATGAAGCTGGAAAAAATTGGGTCTAGCCTGATAACTTTCTCAGGGAGATAATTTTAAGTCCCAGTTCATCATTCCCTGGAATGATTTTACTTGATTTTAAAGTCAAGTTTTCTTAAATCGCAGCGTGGTGCTGTCATCACAAACATGAATCCTATTTGTCCTCTTATAGAATGGAAGATTTACAGATACCATATGTTCCTATATGTCATAAATGCTTAAATATTTTGTATTAAATTTTCAAGTAATGAAGACATTTGAAAAACTTTAATTTCTTTAATTTTAACTTCAGAGCATCCTAATCAAACTGTCGTCTTTTGTGGTATTTTTCGCTTTATGATTACAAGCATTTTCTTCTTCTTTCTCCATTTTAATGACAGGTTGGAGCACAAAATCATATTATGCAGATTGTTTTAGAGTAGGTTTTGTGTTTATATTGCTGTATAGAAGATACTTGCTAATAGTGTGCAGTGTTTATATATTAAGAGTTAACAGAGATTTGCTAACATTTATATTGACTAGCATTTAGCCACAGGGAATGTGAAAACAAAAATAAATTGAAAGTATCCTGCTAAGAGATGTTTGTATTCTTATTTTTTGTGGAGTAAAATATATTATTAATCAGACTAGACATGGCTACAAAGATTTAGAAAATGTAGTTTGTCAGTAGCTTGGTTTCCTATAATTACTATAATTTGAATTATTTTATTCTTACCACATTGTGAATATCTTGTATCATCTCTGGTATTCGATGAGGTTAGTTGGTGGGTTCAAGGCCATAGAGCCATGAAGACACATGTACCATTGCCTGGATTTGACCTGACTCCCTATGTGTATAAAAGACAAGAATTGTGTTCACATGAAACGTGACAGGACAATACTAAATGTATGCCTTTAAAGAACATAGTTTTTAAATTTTTGATGAGAAAATAGAATATCTTTCATCATAAAAAGTCTGATATTTTTTATAGAGCCCATTCCATATGAATAGATACCTTGCTCAGCCCACATACATGAAGAAGGGCTGTGGTTCTGCCTCTAGTGATTTGACATACTTTGTTGACTCCCCATGGGAGGCCTTACTCTCTCTGAGGAATGAATGGGAAGTGGGCAAGGGAAGAAGGGGGGAGTGGAAGGAGGAACAAGAGAGGACACTGATATTGGTTTGTAAAATTAAAAAAATATATTGTTAAAAAAATAAAATAAAACTGGGTAGTGGTGGCACACGCCTTTAATCCCAGCACTCAGGAAGCAGAGGCAGGCAGATCTCTGTGAGTTCAAGGCCAGCCTAGTCTACAAGAACTAGTTCCAGGACAGCCAGGGCTGTTAAACAGAGAAATTCTGCCTCAAATACCAAAATAAATAATAAATAAATAAATATTAAAGAAAAGTAAATTTTCAGTAAATGGTTTTTTGAGTAGGTAAAACCACAAAGAACTCTGACCTTAAATACAGGTTTGATTAAGAGTTGTTTGCCCCTATCTACTTGTGGCTACTTGGATCGCTGTCCATGTGCAACCTAGAAAATTCTTTCACTTAGCTTTCTCTTGTTCTCACAGAATTCAGTCATTTAGGAAGACATTTTCTATCTTGAGACACCATTCACTATGATTCAATCCTATTTTGAATAATGTTTTGTATATAACACATAATATAATAAATATGTAATATTTTTGTTCTTTACTGTCAATTTGCTGTTTGTATAATGTGTTGTTCCAAGTGTTTTATCTTTAGATCTACTAGAATTCTCATGATATACTTTTATGTTACAAGAAAAGAAACATCTTCACTATTCTTAGAAAAGATTATATAAGTGAATATCTACTTGTATTTACATGGAATTAAAAATGAAGTACCATTAGAATTTTGATTTGCAAACCATTTTTATGCAACTATTAGGGAAGAAAGGACCTAAAGAAGGAATTATCATCTAAAATAAATTTTTAGTTGCAATCTATTGCATATGAGCTATATTTTAATTTGTTTTATTTATTTTAACTATAAATAAACAAAGTTTTTGAACTCAGGAACATCAAGCTCTGTTGAGAACCTTGTCACTTTTTTAACACTAAGTGGAACATAGACACACACACTGAGTTTCAAGGTATAGTTTTATGATGAACATATTGGCATAAAGTAACTATCTTATCAGGACCTGATTTTCTGTAATTCTATATACTGAAAGTTCAATATCAAGATCTATTCCATGCAGTTCCTGGCAAGTATTACCTTCTTGAAAAGGGAAGAAAGAAGAAGGGCAGTGCGGGAAGGAGAAATGAAAAGGGGGCAGGGAAAATGAGAGGAGAAGAGAGAAAAGGAGCGAATGATAATTTCAACCCATTGGCTCAGGGATCTGCATGCTTGTTTTCCAACTTGTGCTGCTGTTTGGGGGAGGTTGTGGAGTCTTCGGGAGGTGGATTCTTGCTGGAGCATGTCACCGAGAGTGGGCTCTGAGTATTCCTAGTCTCATGCCAATTCACGTTTGTTATCTCTATTTCATGATTATATGTGATGATGTGAGCTCCTAGTTTCCTGAACCTGCCAGCATGCCCGCAGCTTGTTTCTGTACATCCTACCATGATGGACTCTTATCCTTTAGAACCATAGGCAAATAAACTCTTAGGTTGCTTTGTACTGTGGTGTTTTATCCAGCAAAAGAATACTAACTTGTACAATAACCTAATCCAGCACAAATTACATCCCCAGAGAGATTTTTCTAAACATCATTATATTGACAATCAAGGATTCACTGGAGAGATTTCTAGGTAGATAGAAATTTAGCTCATGACGCCATATCCTTATCGACCCAACAAGACAGTGTAATAGAATTCCTAGAGATTTTCATGTACATATGTTGAGCCATTCTCCTATTAACATCAGGAATTTCCAGAACTCAGGTGGGTCATCTGAAACTGAGCTCTCTATTAAAAGTTCTTGTGTGTGTGTGTGTGTGTGTGTGTGTGTGTGTGTGTGTGTGTGTGTGTGTGTATGTGTGTTTACTGCCAGTTTTCAGATTCTCAAACTAAACTTAGAAAATTGGTGCAGTTTCCTCTTATATGTGGACCCTACATTTGAAAGTTAGGGTATGTATATTTTCTTGGAGTAAAAATAGAAGTCAGAAAAACTAGTGAAGGTCCAGTTATGGCATATTTTAACAGAAAGGGGACAACACCAACTTCTTGTACTAACTTCTATATTAGTTATTTTTATTGATTTTATAAAATATCATGACCCAGGCAACTTATAAACAAGACTGTTTAATTTGGCCTATAATTCTAGAGGGATAGACTCCATGATAGTAGGGCTAAAGGCATGGTAGCAGAAACAACTAAGAGCTCACATCTCCAATCAAATGAGAAGAGAGGCAATATAGTGGAAATGGCCCAATTCTCTCAAAACCTCTAAGACCACCCCCAGTACCAAAACTCCTCCAATAATGTCACACTTCCTAATCCTTCCAAAGAAGTTCCCACAACTGAGGATGAAGTATTCAAACATAATGAGCCTGCAGAGACTATTCTTATTCAAAACATCGCCTTCCAGTCCCTGGCTATCGTAAGCTTCTGGCTGTATCATTAAACAAAATGCATAGTGTCCAACTTCAGAAGTTCCCCTGTTGTTTCAATCTCAACACTGTTTGAAAGTCTAAAGTTCAATATCTTTTCTAAAACACAAGACAGTCTCTTATTGTAACCCCTGGAAAAATCAAAACAGAAATTATACAACTCCCACATACAATGTGACAATATATAACATTCCAAAATGAAGATGTCTGGGCATGGCGAGGAAATACTGAAACGAAGGAATCATGAACCCAGCAGAAAAGAGCCACATCTGTTATTTATGTCTGATATTAGAAGGTATAGATGACCCCATTTTTCTGGCTCTGCTGCCCATAATATGCATCTCTCTCTTGGACTGATTCCACTTTCTATTTGCAGCTGTCCTTAGCAGGACAATCCAGGCTTCACTTCCATAGTTTCGTGAAATAGACTCTTAAGACATCTGGCTATCAGAGTCTTTATGCAGGGACTACCCTGTCACATATTGCCTGACCTGGATGATTCTCTTTAGGTAGAGGAAGATTCCACAAACCCATTACTCATATAGCCTTATGACTCTAAAGCCAGAATTGTGTAGATGACACTGCCAAGTCCAGTTTCTTGATTAGGGTGGAACCTGGCCCATTCAAATCACATTTATAGCAGATTTCATTTGTTGCTTATTTTAGGAGCAGAAAACTCCTAGGTCGTTTCATTTCATATGTCCAAAGCTCAACTAGGCCTCTTCTTGCTTCCCTTTATTCTACTGTAGATTGGTCCTCTCCTTAATTTTCTTATCTCTCTCATAATTGTCTTGGTTCCATCATTAAATTTTCTGATACTCTTTTTCTCTTTAAACTGTACGTGTATTTTGGATTTTTTCTTTGCCCTATTTACTGTTTTTTATTGTAAAACAACATATGAGTTAGTCATGTTCAGCACACAACAAAGGCAGTATTAGGATTGAAATCTCCTCAGCCAAAGAAATTAGTCTGTCACTTTTTAATGTAGTCTGTGGCAAATTTTTAGGACAAGGGAAGAAAGCAACCGAATATTTGCTAAAATACCATAATGATCTGTAGCCAAGTTGCTAAATTTTGCACTCTAAAACCTTGAGCTGGGCCTTGGAGCCCATATAGCTCTCATCACTATTTATTTTTAAACTTCTAACAGGTTTTTCCTTAAGTGTCACTTGCAATGGTCAATTGTTATTGTATTCTAAAAAATAACCACAAATTTTCCTACACTCATCCAAAGCCTAGCTTGTCCAGACTTTTCACAGTTATAGCTCACTTCCTGATACCAATTTCTGTAATAGTTGCTTTTCTCTTGCTGTGATAAAACCAATATGGCAAGGAAAACATTAAGAGAATATTTAATTGGGCTTCAGAGTACAGAGTTTTGGACACCACGATGCTAGAGTGAAGTCATGGGAAGAGAAACAGCTAAGAACTCACATCTCAAAACACCAAAGGAGGCAGCGTGGAACATAAAGGTCTAACCAGGGGCACAGAGTAGAGAAGGTAGTAAAAGGAAGGATAGCTAACACTAAAGACCTTTGAAAATTAGCTATGGAGACTTTCTGCTATCCAATTTTTACAACTAAAGTAAACTGGTATGAGCAGGAGAAAGTTTGTCATGCAACTAGATACCATGGCAGGGACAAAACAATGGTAGCTTAATCTTTGTAGTCTACCTTGAGAAATTAGCTTACTATACTCCAAAACTAAAAGGCATTATAAAATTTTAAGCAGAAGATGAGATAATCAAGTTTGCTATTAAATATGTGGTATGAGGATATATTTATTGTAAGAACAATGCAAGACAGAACGTGGTAAAATCAGTTACAAGGTAACGGTAGTTAGAGATGTTACCCTAGAACTGATAAGAGAGGAGGAAACATGGAGATGGGGCAGGTCTATTCACTTTGCATGTACATTTGGAGAAAATTGCAATGTCACTCTCACAGTACATGCATGATATAAGGTCATCACTTATTATTGTATGTAATAGTAAGGACAGAAGTCATTATATTTCATTATAGTTCCAAATTTTTCTATAACTTTACTTGTTCCTCACTTAGTAAACAATGCCTCATTTTTTTATCTGGCAATAAATGATCTTTCATTTCTATGCTTAAAAAATTGTCTTTTCTTTACACTTTTTTCAGATGTACAGTACTGTAACAAAATACCTAAAACTGAATGGGTGGTGGTCAGGGGCATGCCTTTTAATCCCAGCACTTGGGAGGGAGAGGCAGGCAAACTCAATGAATTCAAGGCCAGCCTGGTCTACAAAGCAAGTTCCAGGTTTGCCAGGACTGTTATACACAGAAACCCTGTCTCAAAGAACAAAACAAAAACATCTAAAATTAGGAATTTACAAAGTAAAAGTTTTGAAGATTGAAAGTCTGATGTGTTTTCACCTTTTCAACTTCCACTGAGATCCTTCTGACAAATGATACCATGGTATAGTGGGAGGTATGTGAAGACAGAGGAAATCAAAAGCCAGAAATGACCAATCCTACTTTTTTCTAACATCCAAGTCTTATAGAAAGTAGTTGATTCTGAAGGAATCATTAATCCTTCCATATATTGTTTCCAAGGACAGCATCTCTATGATGTCCAACTTCATTCTACATCTATTCATAAAGATTCCAGCCCCAGTTATGTTGTAATACTAGGGACCTGACTCTGAGAAGGTGATTTCATGAGAGACAGCCCACATACATGCTCCACATTTTATGAGGAGTGAACCCTGTGTATAAGGATTCTATGTGGGAATCCTTATAGACAGATGATTCTCTCTCAGAACTGTGGTCATTGGTGACCATAACCACGCCTCTAATATTCATCCTTTTCCCTTTAACATTTCACACATATTTTCAAGCCTGACATATATACTATGAAGTGCTTTTCTGTACTCTAGACCTGCTTTATCCTTTGTATTGCATCTTTGTTAAAAGTATCATTAAATAATTTATTTACCTTTTCTTGAAATATTAAATCATTCATTTTTTTAAGTTTTAAATGTAAGGACCACCATTTTATATCACATTGTCTTGAAACAGCCTATTTTCATTCTAAAATCTATATATCTGTCTCGCATAAACTATTATCTATATTTCTACTGCTATGGCTTTCTAACCAATATCTTGTTTTATTTACTCTCTTGTCTTTTTTTGCTTGTTTTAAGACAGAGTGTCACTATGAAACTTAGTATTGCCTCATACACAATCTTCCTGCCACCACCTCCAAACTGCTAGGATAAAATGCAATCCTGGCATTCCTGCACTACTAAAACCATAATCTTGCCTACAGCTGACCATCACTGAAAACTGTTGAAACTCCATTTCCTCTATGAAAAATCTCAAGTCTTTAGAATGCAATGTCCTTGGTTTCCTGTTTGCAAGCTACTTTTCTATTTTGACTTTGTAACATTCTTCCCCATCCCGAAATAGATCCTGAGAACCCCGGACTTCAATATTTCTTCAAATGTTAATAAACTATCTATTCTTTTTAAAATTTCTAATCCTCATTTTTTTTACATTTATCAGAAATGCCCTTCCTCAGGTTTCTGTGTCAATTGTTTTTGATCTTCACGATTCAAATAAATAAAATTTCCTCTCTCAGTCATTCCTAATCCAACCAACCTCACACTTGATTCTACACTTACCTGTGCTATTAAGGGTCTTCTCCAGATTGCTAGTCTTTCAAGTTCAGGAATCAAATCTTGGTCACATGCCTGAAACCTCCTGCCTTTAGGACTCACAAACTGTATTGGCTACATTTATACCAGGCACTCAAGAACTGTTTGCTGAATTACTATACATTTCTGACTTCAAAAGAAAAAGCAACTTTGGTTCCTTAGCAAACACTTCTTGTCAATTGCTAGTCCTCAAATTCAGAAACTGACATGTTCCCAACTTAAACTTTTAACATGTTCGGTGTTCACATTTAAGTTATAAGTTCTACTCTCAGTCACCCTGAGATCAATTTAGCAAACTTCATAATGCATTCAAAGATATACTCATGGACCCTAGCCAACTGTGTTGATCTTAAAAACCTTAGTATACATATCATTCCTTCATTTTTAGTGTTTCATCAATTTACAGACATTATCTGAAAGAATGAAATTAAACATATTGTCAATATGTGTCCTATGTGTCAGAAAAAGCTAAATGATTGGCATGTTTTTAGAGATTCCACAATGCTTTGGGGAAACTTTAAGATCATATGTTTCGTCTTAAGGCTTCACTTCCATCTATAAGGTATTTCTACATTCTTGTTTTATTTTAAGAAATAAAAATAAAAGAGCCAAAAATTGGATTGTGGATTCAGGGCTCTTAAATTTAAATCTAACGTTTGCTCCTTGGCATTTCTGTGTCTGCTTTCTAGTTGTAAAATAAGTAAATGTTAGAGAAATAATGTATACTTGGAACTCAGCAAATGAATTAGTACACATAAAACACTGGAACTACTTTTAGCTCTTGCCAGTATCAAAACCAGTAGCCATTTGCAATAAGATTATATTTAGAATTTAATTCTATTATAGTAACTGGATCCATTTTGATGTATTTCATATTGAATGTAGTTTGCATAAGTAGGTGGTGTGTGGTGAGACGTGTATTATTCTGCTTAGTGAATTATTCTTGAGCGCAAAGGAATTTTCCAGGTTCTGGCAAATAGGTAAGATGCCGAATCCAGTCAGTGATCCATTCTACTTAAAAAAAAATCTACCTGAATAAATTTAATAAAGTCCCTTAATCCAGATTTTTCAAGGTGATGTCAATCAATCAATCAGTCACACTTCTGGCATTAACCTCCCACCCCGGTTTATATGCTGTCCCTGGTCATTTCTTCTCTTTGCCCTGCACAGGGTCCTGAACTTAGGTAGCCCACTGAAGCATGAACAAAAGAAGAATCTGATATCTCCAAACATTCCAGTAATAAATCTAATTACAAAAATTAACTTAGTTTTTATCCTTCACTTAGCGATAAAATATTTTGATTCGGATATTGATATGTGTTTCATAAAGATAAAATTTGCATTGCCATTTTCTTCAGATGCAGAGAAAGCTTCACACACCTAGAACTCCTCAGCACATAAAGTTCATTGATTTCCAGTACTTCTGAAGATTCTAGTACTTAACATTTTAAAACATTTTCCAGTTGTTTATCGATATGAGAAATAATAATCACTTGAAGCTTCCTAAAAATATATGCTCTGGATTTTGTATCTAGCACTATAAACTATATATGAGATTTTTTTCTCTTTTATGGAAAAAGATTATGTGAAACACTTTCTGAAATTTATTAAATGGACTTTAATATAAAATGATAACAAGGAATGCTTAAACTTAATTTTAAAAAAACTAAACTATATCTACTATATGGTTAGCATTTTTATCATAACCAAATGCTAAATCAACATTGCAAGTTTCTTTAAACAATATGAATAAATAAATGTCATGTTTATGTCCAAATGGACTTGTGTGTGTGTGGTGGTGTGTAACTTAAACTCCTCTCCAACGACTGTGCCCATCTCCACTCTGTCTTCACAGATACACATCTGCACATCTTTCTATCTGATGAAGTACATTTTATAATTGGCATTTAGTGCCAAACTGGAATTTCCACCTCTTAACATATTTTCCGCTACTAGATTCTGTAAGGAAACTAAGATTTTCCATTAAAAAGTCTTTTTACCTACGATACAGTTTTGTTAGTATAAAAAAATGTATTGTTATTAAATATGATATTATGTTGCTATACGTTGGCAGCTAATGAATTTGAAATTAAGTATAAAATATTTTAAATAACTCATACTTATGATTATAATTCTATTTTTATCAGAATACGATGTCTGAATATGTTCTCAAAATGCTATAATGGCATCACCTTTTATAATGTTTCTTTAAAAAAAAGAGAAGTCATATATTAAAACCTATGCCCATGTTCAGTAATTCATGTAGCCATCTTGAAGTTTAAAAGCCACACATCAACTGTTCCATCAAACACCTGACTTATTTGTCTCACTGATAAGAAGAAAACTTGAAGAATATGAACAATGACTGGGGTGGTTGCTACAGCACTAGAAAAATGGGTTTTTATTTGACTATCAGCTGAAATTGTGTGTGCCAAGACGTAGGTTAGTTGAAAACCCCTACAATCCGAGCTTACGGAAACAGAAACCGACCCTTCTAACATCGTGTTTTTCAATACATCAGAAGAATGCATTTCTCCAAAAAGTGTAAGATCTGTATCTTGTGATGTGATGAAATGTTTTTCTTTTTTAATTCTATAGTAGAGGAGAAATATCTTTCTTAAAATTCAAAATCACGTAGCTAATGTGAGCACACACAATAAAGCCCTGCACACTGAAATATTTTCTCATTTTTTAAGGGAATTAATGTCTCCCCACCAGCCCTTTAACATGTAAAATGAGTAAGTTACTTGTGTCCAGTACATCCAAAAAAGAGCCAGGATAAAATAAACATAAGGGGTTGGATATCTTGGAAAAAATCTGTCATGGGTTTGGGTTAATCATCTCCAGAAGAAATTCAACTTGATGCCTGAAATGTAAGACTTCTTGGAGAAAGCAGAAAGGCCCGAGGCAGTGTTGATCTGAAAGAGTGCTCTCCGTGGGTCAGGTCTGCTCTGCTGGCAGAGTGCAAAACTAGTTCATAACCAAGGCCTCTGAAGAGCTGTAAAAGACTGCAGGGGCCTTCCAGTGCACGCACTCCAGCTTCGGTTACGGAGTTTTAATAGCCTGGTTTCTTATTATAAGATAAAGCTTAAAAATAAAATCCATGCTTAGTTTTCCAACCTTCTGTCTATCAGGGATAGAACTGCTGCCCTCCAATATCGTGGAGCAAAGCAATAGGGATAATTCTTACTTCCAGAAAAGATAGTTAGATGTATTCATGACTATGTCCCACATTTAGTTCATGCAGTGTCAGGTCATAAGTCCTACCTAGGCTTTTGGGTGTACATTTTGGACATATCATCACTTTGGCTTGGTTGTCTTCCTTCCCCAACAATATGGGTATAAAACATAACTTTTCTATCCATGAGATTTTATTGTATCAAATTTGGTTACTGATTTAAAAAGTAATCATTTTTATTATCAAGAATTATTTGATTTTCAGGAAAAATTTTCCGGTATGGACTAATTCTTTTTGAATATTTACTCTCTGTTCCTACAACTTCCTGTTGTTTTCCCTTTTTGTCATCAGAAATATAGATTTAATTGAAATAGTATCAGGCAGATATAAAAACAGAAGAGAACTTACTATGTGCATGAACTGAACAAAAATTACAGATACAATATGTGATCTTATCCTTTATGATAATAAAATGGATTGCTTAAATTACCCCAGTGTTTGAAAGCTATTTAGAAGAAAAAGAACATAAAGAAATAATGTTAGTTCCTCTAGTTTTACACTTCAATTGTTATTGCTAGAATCTACCAAAAGAGTTACATTTAAGTATTTTTAATCAAAATAACCATATCTGCTCCAAAGTTCATTGCTTTTGTAGACTTATGTGGCTTTTGCTGACACTTGCATGAAATTTGCTAATCCTAGATTTTTCCTAATATTGCCATAATCATATAGGTGGAGGTTGTCTAGATCTGGTAAAGAAACAACAATGTCGAAGTCAATCATTTAATGAATAGAGTTCACTTAGGACTATTTGAAATGCTGAAGCATTTCAAATCCTTTTCCATTTGACCACTGAATGACCTGATAACTATTTCCTGTCCCTCAGTAAGGTTATGACCCAGGTCTAAGAGTGCGAAACCCAGATAATTTTAGAAACCAATCAGATGCCATAGAATGAGAGAAGAGAGTTTCACTGAATTCTTTCTTTCAAAAGGAAATCTTGTATAGGTATAAAAATAAAGTGTGTTACCTCTATGCTATGATCATATTAAAACTGTCTAGATAGTGATGCTTTTGTTGCAGAGGATTAAGAATCAGAAGTTTTTTTCTGAAACACAAACTTGCATCCATTTTCTCATTTCCCTTCTACTCACATAATTTAGACTTTTTAGAAATGCCTTCTATGGAACAATATTGCCATTATAATAATTCACCAGTAAACTCACAAACAAGTTAGATTAACATAAGCTGAATTGTGTATACCTATAGATACGTGCCTGTGTGCAGCCTTACTTCTCTATTAGCATTTATACCTGTAGAAAGACAGAAGAAGAACAAAGGGAAAAGCTTGCCTCTACCACAGAGCAGGCAGGCATGTGCCTAACTTCCTTCTGATCTGTTAAAACAGCTCAGACAATTGAATTAAGGGGAGGAAGACTTTTACATGTGCATTTTGCTGATCTGAAAATGTAATTGACCATAGTTTGCTTTGATAATTTTTTTTCCTTTTCCAAAACTTGGATGTGAAATATAGTGTTATGAAATGTTAATTGTTTTAATGAGGTCAAGAAGTGTTTCCTTAAAATAACAATTTTATTTTTAACATACGGTTGATGTTTCCCCTCCTTGGAAAGATAATGAAGTCATAGATTACCAATATAATAGAACTAAATTTTTAAAGTAAGGTTTGGAAATGTGTATATTGAGAAGTTGTTGAAATTGACATTTACCCTAAACAGTGTAAGCTGAAATTTACACTTTTATCTAGGATGATGTAATTTATCAGAGAAAAAATTCTCAGTTTTTCTCTAACACATTCTGAAGAATGAGTTAAAAACAGACAAATTCTCACTATAAAGATGACCAATGTATTTTAGAGTGCAATATATCACTCCCAAAATCCACACGTTTTCCCCTGGCAATAAACTAACTGAAATGTCATGAAAAATAAATAATTTCAGTGTACTTAGTTGAAGGCTGATATATTACTAGTGTATTTAGGATATCATAATTTGGTTTATTGTCTGCGTCATTTGGAAATGTGCATGGAATTGTCCTTATTTATGTTGAACTTAAATGTTAAATTTAAAGACATTCAAAAACAAGATAGAAATCATTATCAACCTTAGTAAATCATCGTATGACTTTGACTTTCTTAATTTTTTGAACAAATGAAATTCCACAGAAAATAATTTTTCTAGACATTATCTGTGAAAATTATGTAGAAATAAGAATATATATTCAAATTCATAAGTTTAAACTTTAGAGGTTGAAATTATATCCATAATCAAAATTGTAACATAATGTGGGTACTTTAAATATTTGCTACTAAATTAAAAAATGTTACTTAGGGGTTGAAGAAAATAAAATTAATAATTCATAAAATTCAAATTGCTTATAGTATATTATAAACAAATATAATGCAATATAAGTTTCCTGTAAATTTGAAGGAAAGTCCATTCAATATTATATTATTACTATTTAATTTGAGTAATGTTGAAGATTTAAAAATATAAATATTTTTCTATATACTAAATACTACTTATATATTTTATAATTTTTCCCAAAAAAATACTTTTTTGAGATTCAGTTCCTTATTAATAAAACACATGCAGTGACACATGGGTTTTGAACTATTTAATTTGGATGTGCAATTATTTTCCTATTATTTTAAGTATAATGCAATTAAGTATAATGCACTAAATTATTAGGTTTAAATTATTTATATTGTCAATGTGACGGAATTTTAAAACATTTCAGAACAGATAACATTGATACAATTAAGTGACAAATGCAGACGTTGAAATGAAATGTTTTGCTTGGTTATGAGAGTTTAGGTGGGACAACAGAAAATCTTGATGCATCTACTTGGTCAAAACAAAATTTCAATTGTAAGTTAAAAAAAAAAAACTGTGAGGGATTAAGTCTAGAAAGTAAATCTTAAGTACCAGGAAAAGAACTCAGATGTAACCTATAGATGACCTGGACCTGTTTGTTCAGATGACAGTTCTAGAAGTATACAGGGAATATTCCCATTTAACACAATTACTTGCTGCAAGCCTTGACCTCAGTGACTGTCATGAGCCCGATCTGAATTGGCCCATTCTGTGATATGGTGACATTGCTTCTGTTGCCTCGATTGTGACCTCTGATTGCACAGTACCCTTGAGAGTTCCCCATAACAAGCGTAACTCCTAGTTCTTAGCCAGGAAGGCTGCTCAGCCTGCCTAGATTTGTGTAAATTCCATATGCTACCTCTCCTGCCGTGCCATACTATTGCTATTTTTGTGTGCATCTCTTTGAGAACTTTCATAGCAACACTTCCCTCTTAATGAATTATGCACCGATTACTTTTTCTGATACGTCTCTGCTCATTATTTCTTAGAGAAAATACCCAGTTTCCAAGATATTTGTTTGTTTTGCATATTTAAAAAATTGTGTTTTTAAAGTTTCTTGCCTGTTCCCCCCCCCCGAATCAAAGAAAAAGGCCCTACATCCTTGATTGTATCTAGGTAATAGAGTTGATGTCAAGAGGTAGGATTGCATCATTGCATGAGAAGGACTAGATAAAACAAATATAGAGCCATCTTTCAGCCTTATCACTATCACCATAGGCTCATTACTCCATCTTTGACCTCCATTTTATAACTAAAAATGAGAAATGCCATTTAGAATTTATAAGAATTAAATGAAACGGAATTTAATGTATAGAATTAAATGTACATAACATGTTACATCTTTCTGCAATACATTTTCTTTGTCGGTGGCATTATTTTCTCTTTTTCTTTTTGAGATTCTACATGCAAGTACTATGTTTATATCATTTCTATTCCTCCATTTCCCCTCCAACTCTTCCTGTGTTCTCCAGTCCCCTCTCAAATTCATGATCTCCTAATCCTAATATTGTCTCCTAATATTGTTTAAATATTATTGTCAAATGCACACACACACACACATACACAGACTCACATACACACCTATATAACTACAGTATATTAAGTTCATTTATTATTACTCAGATATACATGCATTTAGGGCTGACCACTTGGTGTTAGACAACCAACCAATTAGGAATCTTGACTTTGTGGAAAACTTATCCTCTCTCTTTCCATACCCATTAATTACCTGTAGCTCTTCATCTAGTAGGGCTCTAAGAAGATTTTCTTCCATCCATATTGGAATTTCAATGGGTGGTATCACTGTGTGGATCTTGTTTAGGTGACCATATTGATAGGATTCCATGGGTGTGGCTTTTCTGTCATATATAGAAAACACTCTCTTAGAGCCAATTTCCTGGTCCTCTGGAGTTTACAATTTTTCTGTCCGATTTTCTACAATGTTTCCTGAGCATTAGTATAGCCGCTGTGCTATAGATGTAATAATTGGTGCAGGATACACCTGTTACTGTTTTTCTCTCTATTTCGATCAGTTGTGGTTTTCTATAATGTAATCAAAATTTATATTGTAACAGAAAGCCTCTTCTTTCCACGTGAAGTATTTTCAAAACTTCAAGGAAGTCTAAAACAGCAATAGTCTAGGAAGTGGATCAGATCATTCAGTTACATAGTAATCACTAGGGTCCATTTGCAAAACTTCCTGTGACTTCACAGATCACAGTTAACAGTGTGATTTGACAAAGAAGAGCCTTTGATTCGTTACTCTTAGGACTAACATAACTGTATTTTGGACTTATCAAGGACTAAATTTTCCTGCAGCATCTATTAAGTATTTTTTCCCATGTGCCGTTATAAGTTCAGGACCCTGTAGACTCACAGCTAGGTCCTTGTTGTACAGCAAAATTTGCAGCAAGTAATAGGTGCTCAGTAAAGCTAAAGCAGTTCTTATAAAATGCACTGAAATCATGATCAAAATTGCAAGGTAACTCTAGGTAATTTGATGTACTGATGACAGTTTTGTACAATTAGTCAGTGTTGCAATAATAGTGTAATAAAGAAAATATTTGAATTTAAAAGCTGATTACTGTGTAGGAGTTTCTTATGATGTAACTTATTTTTATGTTACTAATTGAATTTCTAAATACAAAATGCTCTATAGTTTTTCCTCCCCAATCTCCTCCCGGATCCCCCTCACCTGCCCACCAAAATCCACATTCTTTATTCTCTTCCTCATTTGTGTCCCCCACTGATTAAACCCCAAGAGAGGCCAGCAGCCTCTAGTTGATTGTGGAACTCCAAACTAAAAAGAATGGGAGGAGCATCAACTGCATCCTCCTCCAATTAAGTCCTGGTAGAGGATGCAGATGGAACACCCCAGATTTTTTAATAGGGGTGGAGGACTGGAATCACAATCAAGCAACAGCCCACGAGGTACTAAAGTCTCCAGGGAATCGAGTACCATCATACCAAGGGCTGCCTGAGATCTCTAGACCTGGGCATAGGAGAGAGGAAAGACAACAACTTAACCATTCCTTGTAGTTTGGGCGGGTAATAGTCAACCAAGCACCACCTGCGATCCAACCGAGAGCCCTGATGCCTTGTGGTCTGGCACCAGTGTGATGAGAGAGTACTGGGTGGGTGGGTGGGTGGAAGACAGCAAGAGTCAGAAGGGTTCGTGGGCTGGGGAGACAGGCAGATCTGGAGAGGTGTAGGTGGTGAGGAATGGGCTGGCATTATTGGTCAACAGACCAGGGAGTTGCCTGGGCCTGAGCTATGACCAAAGTTGGTCCCAGGCCCAGAAGCAACTCAGGGAGCCTGTGTCACAGAACATTTATATGACTCTTATCACTGCTGGGAGCTTTATAAGGGCCAGTGGTCTGGGCCACCATGTAGGGTCACATAGGTGACTTCTGAGGTTCGTGCTGCCACAGAGGCTATGCCAATTTGGGTGGCCTGCACAGCCACCTGGCACCATGGTAATATCTTGGCCTGGGATGCTGGCCGGGAGGAGTGGAGGGAGGGGATACTGTGGTTGGGATGTATTTTATGAGAGAAGAATAAGTAAAAAGAAAAGAAAAACATGTTTCTAAGAAATAGTAAAAAAAATATATAACAAGATAAACTATAATAAGATAAAGCAAAAGTATCACATCAAAGTTGGATTAAACTAGCAGAAGAAAGAGAGCCCAAGAGAAGGCAAAAGAATCAAAGTCTTACTCATTCACACAGTCACCCTTAGAAACACTGAACTGAAAGATATTATATATATATATATATATATATATATATATATATATATATATATATATATATACAGAGGTCCTGGTGCAGACCTGTGCAGGCCCTGCACATGCTACTTCAGTCTCCATGAGCTTATATAAGCTTTGATTCTTTTGAGTTAAAGGACCTTGTTTTATGATGTTCTCCATCACCTCTGGATCTTATAACCTTTTGCCACCTATTCTTTGATGTTGAGACTCTGAGGGAGTATTTGATAAATACATCCTACTTAGGACTAAGTGTTCCATGGTCTCTCTCTCTCTCTCTCTCTCTCTCTCTCTCTCTCTCTCTCTCTCTCGTTCTCTCCTTCCATAGTGTGCAGCTGTGCATCTCTATGTGCGCTCCTATCTGCTGTAGGAAGAAATTTCCCTAATGATGGCTGACAAGGCACTGATCCATAAGTCTAGCAGAAGATCAATAGGAGTCGTGTTATTACTACCAGAATGGTAGAGGGTATACCAACACATCATTGAGATTTGAAATTCAGAATTTGTTTGAGTTTTGTCTTGCTAGTACACCTTGTTTTTCTTTCTTCAAAATCCTATTTGTGAACCACCGGTGTTTTATTTTTATTTTTGTTTTTAACTTTCTCTGTAATTGTGCCTTTTTAAAAGCATAAAGTAGTTGGATTTATACAGCATACAGACTTTCAAGATTGTCTTCTTTCACTTACTGCTATATATTTAATTTTCTTTTATATTTGTGACTTCGTAGCCCCTTTCTTCGAACACGATATTTTTATTGATTATTTTAGAATTTCATACAATGCACTCTGATCACACTCACTTCCCATCCCTCCCAGGTCCATCGTCTCACCCTGTGCCTTCCCCTGAAAAAGATATATATATATTACCAAATCCACTTTGTGCTGCCCATATACTCGCAGAAGCATGGTCAAACTCCCAGTGGCCAGCACCTTAAAGACAGAGTTCTTCCCCTGCCTCACCCCCACCCTTGCCAGAAGCGATCAACAGTGAAGAGCTATACTTCTGTATCTTCATTATAATTGTTAAAGGCTCTCTTCTCTTCACTGGCTTCCTGTCTGTACTGTTTCTTTTGAGGACCGAGTTGGGGAGATGAGATCCCTCAATCTCTCATTCTCAATTATGAGTCTGCAATCCTCAATACCACAGCACAAGAAGCTCCCTTACGCGTAACCACCAGCAACAGCACAGGCAGCTGCATCTTTATAACAGGCCATCACCTTATAGCTTCAGCTAACCTGGAATATGGTGAACAGTTGACTTCTGGCACATGCTTGCTGCCACAGCATCCTGAGTTCTAGGATTATCAATGAGTACCACTGTATCCAGTCCAAATTTTGATAGTGGTGAGGATAGTCCTGTTTGTTTGTTTAGTTTATTTCCTTTCAATATTCACAAATAGTTCATTATTGATTGTACCTCATTTTTTCCCACCAACCTACTGAAGTATAGCAATTATGAATAGGGCTGCAATGTATATTATGTGTCCACATGCTTTTAAATCATGTAGGGGTAAAATTCACAGTGTGATTATTGGATTATATGCTTAGAGCTTGTTTAATTTCTAATCAGTTTCCAGGAAGTTTTCCAAAGTGGCTGTCCAGGTTTCTGTTCTCAGCAGCAACGCATAAATTCTCTGTTGGTTCACATCTTCTTCATTGCTTAATATTTAATTATTTTTCACCCTTCAGGTTCTGGTAAGAATGTAGTAGTGCCATATTATTGTTGGAATTCCTTATTGGCATAAGAAGTTGAGCATCTTTATCCATACTGTTTTGCTATCTATGATTTTAGTGTTCTGTATCTTTTTTTCTTTGGTGTTGTATGTGGTTTTTGGCCCATCTTTTATGAAGTGAACCACTTCCTTGAGTTTTAACAATTCTTTATGATCTTTGGAGATCAATTATTTGTTATCCATATTCTCTTATGGAGCTGATTCTTTCTGTATTTTCTTCCTATATCTCAAAAATATACTCATAATCCTTATTGAACTCCATTGAGCATAAAGAGCAATCACCTCTGATCTTAACAGTTCAATGAACATGAGTCCACAGAGCCAAAAGAAGGTCCTTTACTTGCCACACAAAATCAAATCCCTTATAAAATGTCTCTGGGAAATATTTATATCTAGCTAATTTATACATAAGCTCTTTCCTTAATATTTTAAAATAGGGTTTAAAGAAGGAAAAAAAGCATACGATGCTATTTATTGAGAAAACAAATATAATTATGCATATAATTTTATCTTGAAAATAGCCTTAAAAGATAACATCTTTTTGAAAGAAACTTTTGTCATCTAATCACTTAAGAAATGACACACTAAAATTTCAACCCCTATCACTGTAACACACAAAGCCCAGGTATGATGTTTCTACTTCACCAAAATTCTGTATTTTCCCACAAAACTCCCTTTCGAGTGTTTGAGAATATGGAAACAAATGATATTTTACTATGTTATTAATATACCAGCTGCAAAAATAACACAGAATTTTGTTTTCTCTTGTGAATAACTTTTGGAAAATAAGGAAAAAAATTTAAAATACAGTTTTCCCATATTTGGTCTCAGAGGAATTTGTAAGTTTCCTTTAAATTCGTTCTGATATTAAATTATGAGTATGGCAGAGTGAAGTAAACATTCTAGCCATGGGGAATTATGTATGAGCTGGTAAAAACCCACATATCCCATAATGCATTCTTTCTATGGTAATTGCTTTTTCCTCGCAGTTTGGAAAATCAGTGCAACTGTGATTACTGCATATTTATATGCTGAAAACTATTAAAAACCAGAATATTTTTTGCTGAGGACAGCACTGATTTCCTCTGAGGGAAGAACAAGAGGTTATTTTTCCCTTTGAAATATATGGGTAAACACTGATCTCCATTGTAGTTTGCTTTATATAGTAGGAAAACAACTTGTTTAGTTACAACACAAACGACCTTGTAGGGTATTCACATGTCTTTCATCTCAACTTTACTGAAATTGAAAGACAAAGTGAACCAATAAAAGTTTACTAATGTTCATGCTTAATATTTTATTTGTCTCCCACTTAGCAAACTTCTGTCGTCTTATGTATCTGTGTGTATGTAGTACAATAGATATCCCCCTCTGTCAGGTTTCACTTCTTCCTTTGAGGCATGGACTCTCTGAATCTGGAGCCCAGGTTTTAGAGCTAGACTAGAATATAGCAAGTTCCCCAAATCATCATGACTCTGTCTTCATCAAACCTGGGGCTAAAAGTGGCCATGGACACCAGGATTGTTTTATGGGTCTCTGGTCAGAACTATAGTCCTCATAACTACCCAAAAAGACTCTTAACTACTTAACCACTTTTTCTCTACAATCTCAAATTTTGTTTCCTTTTTTATTTTTATTTTTTGGTGAATTCATTTTATGGGTTCCTTTGACAACAGTGGAAGTATAATTACCATTTTTCAGGATACGTTTGTTTTTATAAACATGAATTTATAGAACTTTATTGCTATAACAATTTTAATTTACCTGCCTGTGTCTATTATTTAAATATATGTATATTATTATGGATTAATTCAATCTTGTTCCCAGAAGGCTGCCATTTTCTATAGCAGAGAGAAATTCCTGAAATTAAACAAAACATGGCTAAGCAAATTAGCTGCCTTTTTCTATTTTTATCCACTCAGAAAAATATAGTAAAATATTGGTCTTGTCTAGTTTTTATAATTTATATGAATATTTTAAAAGATGAGGTTTTTTATTTGAAAATATAATCAATTTTATGGAAATAAAAATACTGTAACAATAAGGGATAAGAAAGTGACATTGCCAAAACCTCTAATATCAACTATTTGGAGTTTAGTTGATGTGTGCACATACACACCCATGAATAAGATAATACAGTACAATAATGTTCTTAAAAAGAAATGGCTTTAATGCAATAAATGGCTTCAATATAAAAATACTGTTAATAAAATGATAAACATATAATTCTTTTATAATATTAAATACAAACATTTTATGTTAGGAAATTCCCAAAATAAGTATAAGGACTATTTACTCATCTTCTATAAAGTAATGTTTTTAATAGTTAATAAATATGTAAAATAAAATGACAATGGATATCATGCTTTTCTTTTTTTAATTTTTGCTTTAATTTTTAGTTGATGACATAGCTACATCATTTCTTCCTTCTCTTTCCTCTCTCCAGACACTCCCATAGACACTCCTTGCTCTCTCTCAAACTCTTAACAGCTGTTTCACTAACTGTTGCCGCAAACTATATTACCTTATTTGTAGGTGACCTGGCAATATGTAGTAGGGGTCCCAAAAATTCTAATGGAAAACTTCTAGAAATGAGAAGTAAATTCCTCAGTGTAGTAGGACACTGAATCGACATGCACAAATCAATTGAATTTCTATATACGAACAAACTTACAAAGAGATCACGAAGCCATTCTCATTTACAGTAGCCTCAAAAAACAAAAACAAATAAAATATTTAGGAAGAAATCAGATCATCAAAGAAGAGAAGGACCTCTGGAATGACAACTTTAATTCTTGTAAAAGAAGAGATAAAGTACACTAGAAAATGGAAAGACATCTCATACTCATGGGTTGGTAGAATTGATATTCTAAAAATGAGCATTTTACCAAAAGCTATGCACAAGGCAAATGCAATCCCTATCAAAATCCTCATTGCATTCTTCATAGAAGGAGAAAATACTGTCCTAAAATTTCAATAGAACCAAAAAAAAACCTCTTCTTTTCTGAAAGAAAAGAAGGATCCTGTAGAAATCACCAATCCAGGTCTCAAGATATATCACAGAACCATAGTCATAAAAACAATATGGTATTTCAAAAAAATGGAATAAAATCAAAAGACCCAAACATGAGCACAGTAACTTCAGAACTTTTATATTTAATGAAGTTTCCAGAAAAATGTGATAAAGAAAAGAAAACATCTTCAGCAAATGGTCCCACGGAAACCGAAAATCCACATACAGAAAAGGTCATGATACACTCATATTTACCACTTCATACAAAAACCAACTCAAATGGATAAAAGAACTAAATATAAAAACTGAAACACTAAATCTTCTTGAAGAAAGCATAGGCACCACCCTACATGGTAGAGGCTTTCTGAATAACACTCCATTTACCCAAGAGTTAAGGCCAAGAGCGGACAAGTTTCTGTAAACCTAGAAGAACAGTCAGTTTTTAATGACAAGAAAGTCCAGAGATTGGGATAAAATCTTAGGCAGATATTCATCTAGGAGAGGCACACTATCCAGAATATATAAGGAACTCAATCTGTAAGGGAGAGGAGGAGAGGGGAGGGCAAGACAGGTAAGGGAAGAGAAAGGGGCGGGAGGAGAGGGGAAAAATAACCTGTTCAAAACAATGTTCCTAGAAACAGAGCAAGAACATTTTCAAAAGAAGAAAACAAGAAACAAAATAAAAGTAATCTATTTTTAATGCAACTCAAATGACTTTATATTTTTTGCCTCTATAGTAGGCAAAATGTATGTTTCCTGTTTCATGAAATTATAAAGTCCTAAATTATTTCCTGACTCACACTTGAGTTCTTATCTGCCACACCACTCAATATTAAATTTAGGCAATTCAAAAATGTATAATACTGTAATGATACATTCTTCAATCTTGAAAAATCTTAGAAGGTAACCCTCAGGTACCATATCATCATACAGATTGATAACTTCCTAACATGTAATCTTTGATTTCAGGGAATATAATAATATGTATAACCAAGGGCCTCAGAATGTTGAGAAATAGGAATGTTAAAGTGCCGAAATACTCCTGACAAAAGATATGGATTTTGTGTTTTAGAAAAGTTAATTTGAACACGAAAACATAAAATGTTTTTGAAGGAAAAGGTTTCTTTTGAAAGAAAAGGATGACGCATTTCATTTTGAACAGTTAAAATTCTTAAAATATATTTTTGAAAGAAATATAAATTAAGAATATAACTTATTAAACAACTTTAATATTTATATAATGTGATTCTAATCATGTCACAAATATGTGACTAAAATATATAGCTATAATTTATGTAAAAATAAATTACAATATATGAAAAAGACATCATAAATAATAGCCAATAAGAACAAATGACATCAGAAAATATACAAATATAATTATAACTACAAATTATATATAGACACAGATAATAATGGCATAGAGTTTCATTAAGGAGTAAACACTATCTTTGAAATATCTACACATGAAATAATATTTAAGAAAGAGCTAAATGTAAATTTCAGAAATGAAAACAGTACAATTGAAATTAAAATATCAACTCTACATCAATAGTTCTTAGCCTTCCTAAGTCTGCAAACCTTTAGTACAGTCCTTCATGTTGTGTTGATCCCAGACAAAAAATTATTTAGTTTCCACTTCATAACTAATTTATTACCATTACAAATTGTGATATGAACTATGTGTTCCTGAACGTCTGTTAGTGATCTTGGCCCACAGGTTGAAAACCACTGCTCTAGTTAAAACTTCACAAAAGACCGCTGAAAAAGGGAATTTGTAAGTTTGTGAGAAGCCATATCCAAAATCTACTACAAAGAGATTAAAGTCTAAGAGGTAAAAATATAGAGAAGGATGTAAAGATGGTCTAAATCAACAGTTCCCAACCTGTGGGTGAACACCCCAGTAGGGGACCTAATGACCTTTCACAGGGGTTGCCTAAGATCATCAGAAAACACCCATATTTACATTGCAATTCATAACAGTAGCAAAATTAAAATTTTGAAGTAGTAATGAAAATAATTTTATGGTTGGGGTTCATCACAACATGAGAAACTGTATTAAAGGGTCATGGCCTTAGGAAGGTTGGGAACCACTGGTTTAAATTTTGGCTCATTAGAATTCTAGGTAAATAAGACACTAAGAAAAATATGACAATGAAAATTATCCTAAGTGCATGAAGAAACTTCTTAATACTGAATCTGAAACATGATGTGTTCGAAAAGAAATCTATATCTTTCATCAATTGCACTTTAATAGAGTAGGATATTTAAAAAATAAATTTTATAGCCTGAATTATCAGGGTAAGACTTCAAGATGTGTTTGTTTCCTGTTTCATATTTGATGAAGTGGTTCTTAAAGTGCTAACAGATTTTTACCTTTAAATAAGATGCAGTGGAAATGAAAGTTGATGTTTTAAAATCAGTAGGGGAAGGACAGTGATAAAGTTGACTGTAGCCAGAAAGTTGATGAAAGAAATGTAACTACCAAGATAGAATGCTGTATCATTGAAGTATCTGTCCAGCATCAGAAATTTTCCGATAAAATATCCTAAATTTCCTAGCTGACCTTTGGTAAATAAAAATATTTTAAAATAGATAAGTTGAGGAGGTTGTTGTTGTTAGTAGTAGTGCTGGTGATTTTGTTTTGTTTTGGGTGTTTATTTGCAAAAAAATAAAGAAAGAAAGAAAGAAAGAAAGGAAGGAAGGAAGGAAGGAAGGAAGGAAGGAAGGAAGGAAGGAAGGAAGGAAGGAAGGAAAGAAAGAAAGGCCCAAATGAAAGATCAAAAATACAAGAAAATTGTCAGTTAATATATTAAAGGTGTGTAGATGTCACAGTAAAACATAAAACCAAGGTAAATTTCTATGGATTAATATGAACAAGATGGAGTCTGCATGTGAATTCTCTGCCCCTCCCTGGAATCCTCCATTTGTATGTTTTCTGATGTTTCTGCCCTCAGTAATCTGTTGGGTGTGTCTCTGATGGGCTTGTCTCTGTTACCTGTGTGTTCTGTTGTGCTTCTCCCTAACAAAGAACTTTCTTCTGTATTTATTAGAGAACACAGGAAACATTGTTTAGGAAAGAAATGTGAGGTTCTTTACATAAATGTTGAACAGAATTTTACAAGCAAGAAGTAACTTTACTGGCACCAGCTGACTTTGCATAGTACTCATCCTGTAAACATACTGTCAAGCAATATCCACCTGTTAGAGTGTTTTGTAGTACTTAAATTAAGCAAAAATTAATAACTTGGAAAATGACATCATGAAATAACATTATTGTAAAGTATAGAGATAAATTAATTTGCAGTCAGCTGGAGGAAAATTGAGCCTTACATTATAACTTTACATTATATTTTATATTCCAAATGCTGCTATTTTTTTCAACTAAAGTCTATTTTACCAAATTTACTTGGTGGTTTTTTAGTGGTATTTAAAAAAATTATACTAACAAACTATTTTTTTATTCCCTAAGAAAAGGGAAAATTAGTACTGAGCTTGGTAGCAAAGAACTTTAACCCAGAACTCGAGGAACACAAGCAGTATGATCTCTGAGTTCCAGGCCAGTTAAGTGTCTATTCCAAGTTTCAAGTTGATGAGGCTTGTATGGTGGGGTGTTGTCACAAAGCAATAAAATAAAACTTTAAAAATATTCAGTTAATTATTCAGGTTTCATTAAACTCGATATGTGCATTCTGACATCTAGGATTAAAAACCAAGTGAATAGATGCAGCTAATATAATCTCTACACTAATATGAAAAAAGTAGAAACAGTCAATATATTTTGCTGGGCTAATCAAATGGACATCATTCAGACGTGATGAATAGAAATCACAAAGTGTTGGATAAATTCACATATCAGTTATGTTAACCAGTTTTTTTATTGCTTTGACAAAATACTTGAGAATGTCAACTTAAAGGAAGAAAATTTGACTCAGAATTTCTGTGGTTTGGGTCAGTGACTCCAGGGGTCTGTTTGTGCAACCTGGGGAAGGTCCGTGTTCATGATGGGTATGGATGTGACATGATTTTTTTTTTTTGAAGGCGAAAAGTTAGGAGTAGTTCTGGTTTTACTACTTTCTTCAAAAGCACATTCCTAATGATTTAATTGCCCTTAACTTCTATTTACTAAGGATGCCACCAGCATCCACAGTATTAGGAGGTTGGCCAGAATCTGAAATTTTAAGGACATTTCAAAGAATAGTACCATTTTGGAGGGAGATATAACATAGTTGCAAGTGATTCAGTTGGGATTATGTTAAGTAATATAAAATACTAAGAAATTATTTCTGTTAGGAAAATTTTTTTAAAAAATACCACAAGAAAACTACTAAGCAAATTTAATATAATTGTCTTTAGTTGAGAAAAAGATAGCATTAGTTGGAATATATTTTCCCCATAGCTCCAACGTTGAAAGATGCTAATAATATTTGGGGAGGTTTTGCGTATGTTAGCAGTTGTGTCAAAGTAGAAACATAAAGTGCAGATTATGCTTGGATCGATCCCACTTCTCTCTTTCTCTCCTTATTGGCAGAGCCACACCTGCAAAGGCTTCATGAATTTTGCCCAAGCATGTGGGCATGTGATTAGACTGAACCCTTGATGTCAAGAATAAATTTTTCTGTCCTTAATTATTTATGCCAGAAGCATTGCCAGGGAAACAAGGAAAGTAACCAATATGGAAAATACATTATTAGAATGGAGTCATTGCCATGATTAAGTATGACTGTGTGCTTCTTAAATGCTTAGAACTGATTTGTGATGGGGATTTGGAGGATCTTGGAAACACAGGGAGAAAAATTCAAAAATTCTGTAAGCTCAGCTGAATTTTTAATTCTGCTAGTAGTTCCAGACACCAGAATGCAAAGAAGAATTCAGACAACAAACCTTGCAGTCCTGAGGCTACATATGGGAATAAATACATTATTTAGAAATTTGCTAAACTCATTTAATATATGTGACATCACAAAAAATGTACCTACATCTTGTTGATGTTATGAGAAACTGGAGGACTTAGTTTTAGGTGGAGAGCTACCTTGAGAGAGGAAAGTTTTCTCTTCAGGTTGTGGCATACTTAGCACCATTTTTAGGATGGTTTGAAGTGAGAACTGGTGGTAAAAACATCAGAAAGACTGAAAACTTGGTGTGCTAATTAAAGTACATTAGGCTCAAGAACACATGACTGACTAAGAGATCAGTGTCTTGAGGAAGTCAATTATTTAGAAAGAGAAAGAACAACAGATAAAGGAACTTGTAAGGGTGGAAGAGGGTCATTGAAAAGGAATAAGAATTATGACATAATGTATGTGTGAAAATTATATAATAAAGTCTATCGCTTTGCGTGATAAACTTAAAAATTAATTAAAAACCCTTATATGCAGTACATGAGAGTTGATAACATAGTATTTTAATGAAAAGTTATGACAATGATGGAAAAATGCAAACTATTTCTTGAGGACATCTCATGAATGAATATCTGAAGCTCCAGAGTATGAAAAATAGTTTATTTAATAGCCTTACCTTTGAGAAGCAATAATTTCTGAGGCACAATTCTGGCACTCAGCAACAAAGATATTTATTTGTTTCCACTAAATACTTTTCACTGTGTTCAACTCTATAGTCATTCAGAGGCTACTGCATCCATGGTCCAAATAGCCTGGTTAATGCTTGATCATATAGTACATCTTGATGTTACTTCCAAAACTTAAATACAAATATGTATGGGAAAGGGAAGAATGTAAGAAGTACAAGTTTTTGGATACTTGGGTCAAAACTTCAGAAGGAAACCTAGCAGCGAAAGTAGCATAAGCCAAGACAGTGTAATTGCCTACTCTATCCCCCCTTTGCTTCCTAGTGCAACATGAAGTGACACATGTCCTCTGTAATATACTCCAGCCCAATGAGAGTCTATCCAAATGTATGGAGACAAGTGACTATAAACTAAACTCAGTAACACTATGGATTAAAACAAATCATCCTACCTTTGTGGTGTGAAATCATGTATTTGTCAAGACAAGGAAGAAAATAGATAATACATTCCTAATGCACTTAATTTTGTATGAACTAGTACAACACGCAGTACTAATATAAGACAAAAATTAAAGTTGTAGCAAGAAGAAATTCCAACAATTAAGAGATTTTAATGATGTTTCTTTCACTAATTTATAGAATATTCGAAAGAATTACTAAGGATATGATCTGATGAACATATTTAATAAATTATGATTGGAGGTCTTATATAGGACACTGACTGGAAATATGTTATCCTGAAGAACAAAAGGATATTTACCAAACCTGAATTCTTACCGGCTTTAAATAAGGACTGAAAATTGGTTAAAAAAAATGAAACACTTGCACCGCACAGTTCCTGAAAGTAATGCTATTAAGTCATAAATAAATAACACTAAACTAACTAAAATGATGAACCCTTGCTGATAAATTTAAAAGATGCTAGAAATCGCAAGTAGGAAAATTACAACGATCATTTTAAAAAGTAATGATACAGTGTAAAACCACTGTATATTTTAGGATCAGTGCTAAATAAGAAAAAAATACACTATTTTGCACCAATAAAGCCAAATTTAGTTTTAAAACACTAATAAATTGAATGGATATTGACAAGTTTTCTTCATGGAAAAATTGCACAATCTTGTGGGCAGATCATGCATGGAATAACAGATGTGTAGTTGCTTTTTTCAATGAGTGTGGAAAATATTGGAAGAAAGAAACACCCAGAAAATCTTACCCAAACTGGCCCAAACCCAGTTTGAGAGTTAACTCAACTATATGTTTATATAAATAGAAATTTTAGAGAAAAAAATTTTACAATAATTTTTTTGAGTTAATGTCTCCCTGCATAGTCCTGACTGACCTGGAACTCACAAGTTTGAATATAGTCTCTCCTTCCCTCAGCTCCTCACATGACCACTCTCTCCACCCTTCCCTCCCTTCCTACCCAACTCTGAGTTTTCCTCCTCTCTGTAGCCCTCATCAGGCCCAGTTTGTGCTGAGCAGCTAGTCTTTTGAGTTGGCCTTCACATATGGTATCTGGTAGACCTTTGCAAGGGTGACATCATTGAAGAAAAATGCATTCTTCCTCTCCCAGAAGTCATTAAATGACAATAGATCCTCAGTTGGAGGTGGGGTGGGCTTTCATTCCCACCTTCCTTCCTGTGTGTTGGGATTTTTTTTCTGTCTTGTACTTGCACAACATTTTATATGTAATCACAGTCGCTGTGTATTTGTATGCACAACTGTACATTGTCTCTAAAAGCTCCAATTTCCTGCATGTTATCTAACCCCCAAGCTCTTACAAACCTTCTACTCTTTTTCTGAAAACTTGTATGGGTTTTAATAGAAGGGGTGTGATATATGTCCAGGTTAAGGCTGGGAAATGTACTGACACTTATTCTCTCTGTTTTGACCAGGTGTCTATGTTAACTTCCATCCACTAGAAGAAGCTTCTCTGCTAAGGGTTTAGAGAGACTCTGATCTATGCTTATACCAATAGGTCATTAGAGTAATTTTAATATTTTATCTACTAATAGTACCCTCTATGTAACATGAGGGGGCCGGCTTGTTGGGGTTTCAGTCCCGCCCGGTACACCACAACCGGCAAATCCCAAAGAGAAAAATCAACCACAGGACTCCATAAGATTATAAACTGATTGGCCCATTAGGTCAGGCTTCTTGTTAACTCTTATAACTTATGTTACCCCATTATCCTTATCTATGTTAGCACATGGCTCCGTACCTTTCTCAGCAGGGCAGGTTACATGCTGCCTCTTCAGTGGTCTGCACAGGAATGGCTGAGGAAGTTTCTGCTTCCAGAATACTCCCAGTCTCTTTGCTCCACCTCTACTTCCTGTCTGGCTTTCCTGCCTATACTGCCTGCCTGGCCAGTCAGCGTTTTATTAAAATATGATTGACAGAATACAGACAATTCTCCCACATCATTTCCCTCTTTTTTTTTAAACAAAGGAAAATACCCATAGTCCATTTGTTGGGAATGTGGGCGTAGTATTTCAGGCTACTTCCTGCTGGTTGGGGGTGCTGATAATCTTATGAGGACCTAAAGAAAATCTAGAGCCATAATCAAGTCCCGACTGGAGTATCCTGCAAGTCTTGATCATCTCAGGCAGCAGTCTTGAATCTGTTCTGGATGTAGAATTCAGACATCCAGGCCATCTGTTCCTACCGGAAATTTCTCAGGAGGTCTCCCTTGATCAAAGATGATTTTTCTTAACTCTGAATAAATCCAGAGCCTCTCATTTTCTGTGGAAACAAAAGCAAAATCTCTTCTCCAAAGTAACATACCTTTTGACTTCAATTTTGAAGCCAAGGTATTTTCAAAATACCTGTCTTGGGTTAGTTCAGCAACATTTATAAACAAAAGTCTTTTAGCAGCTGTTGCTCCTTCCTCAGCATTCAAACAATTCAAAGAGAGCATAATAACATACAGTATCAAGATTCTCTGTGTATTTTCCATCTTTATGTGGCTTTATTTTAACCTCTATTTCTTTTATTTTTACTTTTACTTTTTGAGACAGGTTCTCTGTATATCTTTGTCCTGGAATAACTCTGTAGACCATGCTGTCCTTGAACTCAGAGATCCTCTGGTCTCTGCCTCCCCAGTGCTGGGATTAAAGGTGTGTGTCACAACACTTTGAACTCACAGAGATCTGTCTCTCTCTGCTCCCCAGTGCTGGGATTAAAGGCATGTGCTACCACACCTTGAACTCAGAGATCCTTCTGTCTCTGCCTCCCAGGCATTGGGATTAAAGGTGTGTGCTACCACACCTAGAAGTCACAGAGGTCAATCTACTTCTACCCCTTGAAGTCACAGAGGGTCAATATGCCTCTACCTCCCGGGCATTGGGATTAAAGGTGTGTACCACCACACATAACTACTCTCTTTTTACTTTAAGAACTTTAACTTTTATCCTGCATTTATTTGTAACACACTATAAACCATTTAGAGGTTTTCTTTGTCTTTGAAAATCTCTTTACTGTATATCTCTCCTTTTTTCTGACCACATGAGCCTTTAAGGAGAGGATTGAAGTCATGACTTTGTCAGCTAGATTACTTAGCTTTCCAGACTCATGGTAGAGATACCACTGGAGCCATTTTTACTACCACAACTCTATGGCGTTTCAAGGTCCCTACCAGCAAGCAAGCTGCAACATTCCACTCACAGACCACACTCAGTCAGACTGCCTGCCTGAAAGAGTCAGAGTTTGCCCTGTCAGGACGGCCCAGAAAGCTGGCATTTTAAAACAGCACAGCTTTTTTCCTGCTACGGCTGAAAACTGAAAAGCATGCATTCAGATTTTCATCAACACCGATTAAGTTTTTTGTCGCAGGACCTCTTAAAAGAGCTGCAAGGTTTTACAGCTAAAGCTGAGTCAGGAAGCCTCTCTAAGATGAGAGTGCTTGCTTGCCTCTAGCAAGCGGCGCAGATCTGAGAAATTGCTGCCACCAAAAAAAACATGATTTACTCTATACTTTCCCAAGCTTTCTCAAGCTTTCTGTGGATGCAGTTATCCATGTTGGGCGCCATCTGTAACATGAGGGGGCCGGCTTGTTGGGGTTTCAGTTCCGCCTGGTACCCCACAGCCAGCAAATCCCAAAGAGAAAAATCAACCACAGGACTCCATAAGATTATAAACTGATTGGCCCATTAGGTCAGGCTTCTTGTTAACTCTTATAACTTATGTTACCCCATTATCCTTATCTATGTTAGCACATGGCTCCGTACCTTTCTCAGCAGGGCAGGTTACATGCTGCCTCTTCAGTGGTCTGCACAGGAATGGCTGAGGAAGTTTCTGCTTCCAGAATACTCCCAGTCTCTTTGCTCCACCTCTACTTCCTGTCTGGCTTTCCCGCCTATACTGCCTGCCTGGCCAGTCAGCGTTTTATTAAAATATGATTGACAGAATACAGACAATTCTCCCGCATCACCTCTAGGGACTATGACTTATCTATCCACAGATTCTTGTTCCCTTAACCAGATGTATGTATATTACACTCATGAAATATACCTTAGATCCAATTCGAACATGCTTGGTTACTTCTACAACGTTATTGCCACTGTTTCACCAATGGGGTTATCTTGTCAGGCTAGTCATTGCTATACCTTGAGGTGTTCACAGCTCAGTGTGGTTGATGACTAATTTTATTTTCTGATAATGTTCAGAGTACTTTCCAGAAAAGTGAGAGCTAGCCAGTAGAGATGCGGTAGACATGCAGCTTCCACAGAGTACCAGTTTGATTTCTCCATTCTATATTCCTCAATTATACAGTGTCCTCTGCAACATTATATAACTACCAAGTTCTGAAGGATAATCAAGAGTACTACTGTAGACTCTAATGCTTGGTAGTCTATGGGACCCCGTTGACCAACAGCTTAAAAAGGTAGCCCATTCCTCGTACTGTTTTTATCTGTAAGTATGAGGTATTCAATTAGGGTATTAATTTTCTGAAATTGACTTAAAAGTGTAGATTTTTATTCAAACTAAACTATAAACTTGGCATATAGTTTATATTTTGAGTGGGAACTTGAGTACATAAGTAATGAAAATACACTCTGAAGAGATAAGTTCTTGTCATACATGTAACCTGCAATCTAGCACAACTTGCAGAATTGCAGAATTGTCCATGCATCCAACAGCAGTGATATAAATAAACTACACCAAGGTAATTGGAGCTGAATAGATGACTAAGTTGTTAAGAGCACTGTCTGCTCTTCCAAAGGACCTGGGCTCAATTTCCCAGAACCCACATGGCAGTTTACAACTCTATGTAGTTTCAGTTCCTGGGTGTTGGACACCCTCATACATATATACTTATAGAAAAAATACCAATGCATGTAAAATAAAAATAAATAATTAAAACAATTAGAGTGAGCTCCAAAGCAGCCATGCCTACACAGAGAAACCCTGTCTCCAAAAAATGTAAGTAATTATGTGTGTATTTTCAGTCACAAGTATTCACTGAGTCTCTGGTTAATAACATGTGAACTCCTTGACAAACACATGGTATTGTATCTAACTGCTAATATCCAATTGATAATTGAGGAAACAATTCCCAGGAATATAAAAACCTTGATCAAAGTGATAGTTGATTTAGATTGTTGGTGTCTCACATACTGCTGTCCATTCCTAACCACACAGAGGACTGCTCTATAGAAGCTGGGTCTGTCAAACACATTTTTAATTCAATAAATGAATACTGGAAAGAATTTGGTTTTCTTATATAATTGTAATATGTGATTAAAATGCTTTGGGCAAAAAATATTTACAGAATCTTGCTATTTATGTGTAGATCAAGAGCAATTAATAGGTGCGGGGGGACTGGAGAGGTTAATGAGAACTTAGAAGGGCTTGGTACTCCTGCAGAGAAACAGTTCAGTTCTGAGCACCCACCTTATATGGTTCATAAGCACCTATAATACGAGGTTTAGAAGATCTGATGCCCTCTTCTGGCTTCTCTGGGCACCTGCACAGGTGCAGACAAGTACACATAATTTTAAAAAATTAATCTTTTAAGAATAGCAAACACTATGCTACCTAAATACTTAGGAGTTAAGCATTAAAAAGTAAATCAAGAAAGTTAGTATTATATACTTTAGTCATTATAGTTAAGAGGGTTTTTTCTATTTTTCATATTTTAAAAATATACCAGTCCAAGTTTCTACTTCCTCCCCTTCTCCCACTCCCTCCAAATACCATCCCATCCCACCCCCATCCAATCCTCAGAGAGGATAAGGCCCATTGTTTTGTGGAAAGTCCAAGGCCTTCCCTACTATATCTAGGCTGATCAACTTCATGCAGTAGGGATCAATCATGGTGCCACTGCCAGTGAACCCTCAGTCTGCTCCAGCCATGCAACTGTCAACTATATTCAAAGGGGCTAGTTTGACCCTATGCTTGTTCCTTCCCAGTTTGGGTGGCGTTGGTGAATTCCTATTAGCTCAAGTAAACTGTTTCAGTTTGTGAACCGCTTCTTTTCCATTATTATGGAATATTTTATGATTACAATGACATCAAGAAAATTTCAATAGCTTAGTTAGAGCTCCTAGCCTTAGTGAATTATAATACTACTTATCATTTTCCATTGAAATAAAACAGATAAAGGGAATTATGTCATAAGTTTGGATATCAATTAATAAATACATATATGAATGTGCATAATTAAAGATGTCTTTTGCCAAAAGAAAAACCTGCATGCATGTTTATATCAAAATCAGAAGAAGAAACTATAAAAATAAGTTCCCCAAAGTACTTATTTGGTCAATACGACTATATTATTCTGAAAACCGAACTAATAACGTCATTACTCCTGATTATTCTTTTGGGTGGGCCCTAGTTTAGATGACCCACCATATTAACACTCCCTGAGGGAATCGAGGTTAGACAGAGGAATATTTTCCATGGATAATTAAATTAAAAGAGTGAAACAGGAGAGAATCATGTCACTGGAACGTCCTTCATGGTTATTACTCAGCAATTGCTAAAAATTATTTGAAATAACTTAAAATCAATTAGGACCATACACCCTTCTTATCTCTTGGAAATTGATTTTTCTCTGTAAAAGACACCTGAGAACCCTTACATATTATGAAAGAAAATATATTTTTTTAAAAAATATCTGTTGAAGACTTATATTTTTTTTTCTATAAAGCACTTCCTGGAGTAACCTTCAGGAAGCTGTTCTTCTTTCCTCTGTGGTTAACTCTGAAGTCTTCCTTCCTTCCAGTAAACCCATAGAACTTTAACTCATATGTATACTTTCCCCTCCAAGATGGAATAGGTCTGGCCTGCACTAAGCAAGGCAGTGTTAAAGCCACGCAAAATGGAGTCCATTTTTTTGAAAATTGCAGCAATATGGATAGAAATACATACATTAGAAAATACCCCATATTAGGGATACTATAGTTATTCATTTTATATTGGTATATTTGCTGTAAGAAGAAGAAATGAAGCAGAGGGATGCTAAATCAATTGTTGATCAATCACTCCATGGCCTGTAAGTGAGAAGCCAGCTGACTCTATGCAGTACTTTTTTACAGGTACAAAGACAGATGAAGTGGAACTCAAAAACACCACCTAAAATAGTTTAAAAGTAAATTCATTATATGTCACCATTCTGTTTATGGATAATGAAGTATTGTGGCAGATTCATATGAAAATATAGGGAAAAATGTAAACCCTGTGGTTAATGGGTAGTTCTAAAACTGTGTCCTGTTGAATCTTTGGATAGTATGTTTAGAAATAAACACAGCCCAGGAAGGAGGCAGGGCACGTGTGACTTTTGCCTCCAGGCTTCAGATGCCTCAGCAGACCACTGCATCTGAATCTGAACAGTTGGTCATAAATTTGTTATTATTTTTATTAAGAAATGAAACAGTAAAATATTTATTTTAATAACTGAATATCTTGGTGCACCTTTTAAATTTTCATGTTAGAAAAATGTCTTTTTGTTTGTCTTCCTTACTTTAACCGAGTCCCAGACAGGATTTTAGATGTTCATGTATATGTGATCTAAACCATCTAAGTTTTTTGCTTGATTTTTTTGTGACTGTCAGAGAAGAAAATATAGACATACCTTCAAAAATTCACTATATGCATATGAGCAAAAAGACACAGGTCAAAAGAACACAATGTCAACAATATGCTATGTTTTGGAAAAACTAGATAGTCTGTTTTTTTAATAATTGGATAATAAACACTTCGTTGAAGGATTTGTTCTGTTATTTCACCACCTCAAGCGATTCTGTTTTTTAAAAAAATCTTTAAAATATCAAATACGTTAGATACATATCTTCATAATTATCTTTATCTGTTTACATATTATTTATTTATGCTTTCATAAAGGTCTTTTATGCTTCTTGTGTGCCTCCACCAGCCCAGTTTTGAGGGTTAATTCAAACGTCAGAAACTCACTAGTATCTTTCATTCTTTTTTTTTTTTTTAAAAAAAAATCTGTTTGGCCATAAAAATTGAATGAATTGAGTAAAGGAATGATTAATGCTGTACTTAGCCCTTGACCTTACATATACAGTTTTGGCTGCCCTCCCAAAGTTTCTGTTTTTAATCTTTTTACCAACAATCCTGGTCTTTATTCATGAAGTCATTTTTTTCCCCTTAGTGATCCAGTGTGTGTGTACGTCTGTACATCTTTAAAGAACAGTGATGCTGCTGTCACATTCAAATGGCTCTGGGAGAGTTACTGGTTTCCTGCCAGTGCCCTCTGCTTTCCAGCCGCAGATTGGCCTGGTTAAGGAAGAAGCCGTAAACAGTCTATCAACAAGTATTTATACAGATGTTAATGAAACTCAAATTCTCTTGGCGTATTTATGCCAAATTCCACTTTTGGGGTATCCTTTATTTGTGAGGTATGAGGTAATAATCTCTTTACTAAACACAGCCAAACCACTTATGCTTTATAAAGCAATTTTTAGTATTTCCAGCCTGAGCTACATAGAGTCAACCATTTATCAAAATGACTTAAAATATTTCACAGCACAAGGAGAAACATTTTGTGTAGCCACAACAATGTCCCCCCCAAAGTGTTCAGTAAACAAATGAACTCATCTCTGCTCATGAAACCAAGACTATTTCAAAATTATATTACGGAGAAAAGCCATTAGCGAAAAAGGAAACAGTCATGGGAAAGTTACCCTGTGAATTAAAAATATAACTACTTAGTTTATTTCTCTGCGCCCTAAATGATAATTAAATCTTAATTTCCCTCCATATAGGATATTATGCAGAAAATTTAGAAATTTGATTTATTTGAAGCATATGGATTTAATGAGCACCTTTTATTGCCCTGAATAGAGAAAAGAATAATATTTCCATGAATTTTAAATTGCTTCATTTCTTTCAGTGAACCTCAGAAATAAAACTACTCTCCCGTAGGCTTATGTATGCTGTGGACCTATGAAGAGGTTATCAATTTTTGTTCTGGGTTTTGATTTGATACTTTTAGTTGTCTTATTATTATTATTATTATTTGGATACAATTCTTATTTTCAGAGTTAATGTACCTCCCTATTCTAGTAATTAAATTAACAGTGTTTAGACATATGCTATCCTCAATAACAGTCTTGTCTACTCGTTAGAAGCCTTTGCAGTACAGCTCTGCACTTTTTTAAACTGATTATTGATTATTTGTGAATTTCACATCAAGCATCCCAATCCCATTCATTTCCATGTCCCCTTGCTTTCTCCCTCTGCCCCTGCAAACTCCCCTGCAAAAAACAAAAACAAAAACAAAAAACAAAAAAAAAAAAAACGAAGTTTAAAAGTAAAATCAATCAGTCAAATAAACAACAACAACAACAAAAATTTGGTGTGCAAGGTGTAGTGTGGGCCAGTGACTCACACAGCATAGCCTTTAGTCCATATATCTTTATTTGTGTTTGTTGTAATGAGGCATTGGTCTGGTTGGAGGCCTCTAGCTTCTGCTACACTATTGATAACGGGCTCTCACTAGGACTCCTCTCTGATATCTTGTTGTTGCTCTGTGTCATGGAGATTCTGTAGCTTTGCATCTGCAGGTCCAGTCCCTTCACATACGCCAGTAGATCATAGATTCGGTGGATGTTGGCGTGGGCTAACTCATAACTCTAATTCTGGGCCTGGGTAGAAGCTGGGTTGGTCAGTCACCATCTTTCACCACCGCCACTGGGGCAAGCTCTTTAACACTGCCCCAGCTAACTCACCCAATGTAGCAGGCAGTAAGGAGCTGGCTCAGTTCTGCTCTCAAGCCCTGGGGTCCAGTTCACCCACACTTACACTCATACCCCCAGGACCAGCTCTGCTGTTTTTTGCCCTGCTAGGTGCAAGGCCCGCTATCCAGATTCCTGCAGTCAACGAAGGGCAGGAGCCCCTCTTCCATTCTTACGTCTCTGAGGCTAGAGGTGGGGTCGGAGGGAATATTTCCCTCACCCGTGCCAGCACATGGCATATGTGCTGAGGCCTTGCAGATGAGCCCCCGCCCCCCACTTACCCGCCCCCAACCAGGTGAGCATGCCTGGGAGATCCGGCCTCACCTCTTACCTGCCATTAGTAGAGTGGACTATATTAACGAATCAATCCCACACCAGTTATGTTTTAAGGGGTTATTTATTTGGCGGGGGGTAAAACTTACATACACCATAAACCGTCAGGAAGGGAGCCTAGTCGCTGGAGCAGGAGCCGGGAGCAGCAGCCGAGACCGAGCACCGGAACCAAGAGCCGGAACCAAGAGGGCCTATTCCGGATATGCTTTTCTTTTTAAAAGAGAAATATACCACGCCCCAGTGGGCTGGTATTTCAGCAGCTATTGGCTGACGGAGCGGAAGTCGCTCCCCGCTGCACTGTGGGCTCGTATTTCAGCGACTATTGATTGAGGCAGCGGAAGTTACTCCCACAACAGGACTAGGAAGAGAAGGCCTTACCTCTTCCCCTGCCCCTCGCTGCCTGTGGTGGGTGGGAGAGCTGGTCCCGAGGTCATGAACATGGAAGAATTGTCACTGCCGCTCAGCAGCAGCAGCACTTGGGAGAACAGGCCCTGCACCCTGCCAGGGCAGCACAGTAGAGCTGGCTCTCTCAGTGTGGGTGCCGAGAGCCAACCCATAGGACAAGAGAGCAGGAGAGCCAATCCCACCCCCCACTTCATCTGCCACACAGTGGCATGGGTAAGGGGAAAAAAAAGCCTCTGCCTCCAATCCCTGTGGCAGGAGAGAGAGCTGGCCCCTGGGTTACAAGAATGGGAGAGTTGGTCCTGCCCCTCCCTGGCTGCAACACACCAGAAAGTGGGCCCTGCAACTCGACTGGGGTGCATTCTAGAACTGACCTTGTTGGCAGGGCACAGGTGAGCTGGTCCTGCAGACCTTAGAGCAGTAGAGCCCCGCAATTTTTAAGTACAGAAAGAACAAGTGTGGCAACTGTTCCCTTTTCTCTGATACAAACTGAGTGGCATCATATTATGCATTAGTATTAGCAAGAGCTTGTTGTAAGAGGCAAAACCGACGAAAATGGGAAAATAAAATATGGCATAAGGAAAAATGTCCTGAAGTTCTTATACGGTCCTCTGACATGAGCCTCCTCATTTTGGATCCTTTTCTAGTTGTTGTATTGTTATACCTGACAGAGCAAGGCAAGGTAAAAAGATTTGTTTCGGTCCGTAGCTTCAGTTCATCATGGCATGGAAAACAAAACAACATGTCAGGGGTGTGCTTGTCAGATTTTTTTTCAACTTGACAGAAGCTACAATCATCTGGAAAGAGGACTCCTCAACTGAAAAAAAAAAAGCTGCCATCTTATGGGCCGTATACATTCTCTTAAAAAATGGTTAATGTGGGAAGACTCTGCCCACTCTGAGTGGTGCTGCTTCTGAGCTGGTGGCCCTATTTTCTATAACGAAGTAGTGAGAACAAGTCACATGAAGCAAGCCAGTAAGCGTAAGTCATCTATTGTTTCTGTCTGTTTCAGTATCTCTCTCCAGGTGCCAGCCCAGCTTGAGTCCTGCCTTGACTTCTCACTATGATAAGCAGTGATTAGGATGTGTAAACCAAATAAATACTTTCCTCCCCAGATTGGTTTTGGTCAGTGTTTTAGCACAGCAACTGAAGCCAAACTAGGACAAATTGGTACCACAGAACGAGATATTACCGAGATTGGCTTGATCAAGGATTTTCAAAGGTGGATTATAGAAGGATTTTGGAGTTTCCAACTGGAAAGGCCATTGAGTGCTCAGAGTTTAATAAACTGTTGTAGGAATTTGGAAGATAACGCTGACAGAGATCCAGATGATGAAGGTTTGGCTTATGAATTCCCAGAGGGAAGCAAGGACTATCAGGGCTGTTCATGTGATATACTGGAATTAACAGCCTGTGGTTTCTGGTCAGTTGGGGCTGAAGAATCAGCTACGATTAAGAGACAAGAACCACTGAAGTGAAACTTGGATTTACTGGGACAATTGATGCTGGTTAGATAGGACTGAGCTATTAGCCCTGATTAAGAAAGAAGAGCATGATTGGCATGAAACCTTTGGGGGAAATTTTTCTCGGGGTCACCACAACAGAAGCTGTGGTCCAGAAGCCGGAAAGTAGAGAGGTTGCATCACATGCTGGCAGGCAAGCTTGGAAATCTGTGAGGGCTTCCCACATGTTACTGATTTGGGCAGCATGGAGGAATCAGAGAGAGACAGCTACAGTCTGGCACTGTGTGTCTGGGTTGGAGTCTCAATGGTGAAAGTGGAACCTTATTTGCAGTTGAGGGCCACAGAATATTGGTGATGCCAGGACAGGAGGATGAATGTGAATGCAGCAGCTGCAGAGCCAGCATGAGCCTAACAGACAAGTTGTATGTAATCATAGTAGAACAGAGCATGAGATGCCCCAGGCATTTAAAACCCAGATGATCATGTGTGAATTCCAGACATTGGACACTGACATTGAGCAATGAGCACTGTTTGAATTTTGTTTGCCTTTGATATAATCGCAACTGTGCCCTGGCTATGTCCTCTTGGAAAACAAAATATGTAACTTACTTTTTAGTTTTTTTATTATTTCACAAGAGCCACAGTTGAGAGATACTGGACTTTTGTTTTTCTAGACAGGGCTTCTCTGTGTAATAGCCTTGGCTGACCTGGAACTCACTTTGTAGACTAGGCAGGTTTCAAACTCACTGAGATCCTCCTGCCTCTGTCTCCTGAGTGCTATGATTAAAAGTATGTACCATCACATCTAGCTGAAATATTGGATTTTTAAAGGAGATGTTGGCTATTTTTAAGTACTTTAACATGTTGAAAATTTTTAAAGGCTATGGGACTTTTAAAGTTATATTATGTTTTATCTTAAGACATTAAAATAATATCAGTAGTGACAATTTCTTGTGTAAAACTGACAAGATGTAAATTGTGCTAATACCTCAATCAAATTGGCTGAAGGCAAACCCTAGGACATTTTCACGATGAATTATTGATGAGTGAAGACCCTGGCTACTGTAGATCATCACACACACTCACACACACACACACACTCACACACACACACACACACACACACACACGAACAGATGGTCCAGCCTCCATGGTCTCAGATTCAGTTTCTGCCTCCAGAGCTCTGTTTTGGTTGACTGCCTATCTTGGTTTTCCTCAATAGTGGACAATGATATTTAAGCCAAATAAATACTTTCCTGCCCAAGCTTGTTTGATTCATGTTATAATCTCACATGTTATATATCACATCCTAGTGATATAACTAGGATGGGTCTTCTTTTATCTCAGTGAATCAATAAGCAGAAAGTTAAACCTGAACCAGTCTGGGCCAAACTTTCAAAGACCCATCACTCATGGCCTAAATCCACCTGATCATATATATCCTAATGCCTCCATAGCACTTCCAGCTGGGGACCAAATATTCAGACCATATTGAAATGCAACAAACCTTTAAAAAATACCAATACCTAGTGTAACTTAGGTATAAAATACACTGTTGAAAGTCAGGTAGTTTACTCTGAAGAATAATTTTTATAAGCTGATACTTGAAGACTTGAGGCAGAAATACCATTATTGAAGACAAATCTTGCAGGTACACAAAGCTGGGTAACTACAGTGTGCCTGGTAGATTAAGGTAGGATTTTAAAATATGCCTCTCAATATCTAAAGCAACACTTGTCTACTATCTAAAAAGGAAACATTTTCGGCTCTGGAGAGGTGTCTCATGGGTTAAGAGCGCTGGCTGCTCTTTGAGAGGTCCTGAATCCAATTCCCAGCAATCACATGGTGATTCACAACCATCTATAATGAGATCTGGTGTCCTCTTGTGGTATATGGGCATACATGCAGGCAGAACACTGTATCCATAACAAATAAATCTTAAAAAAAAACACTTTGAATATTATCCGAAGGCAGTTGAGAAACAAGTTTCAGTTGTGGTTTGGAAGATGTATGATGAGTTATCAAAGAGGCATGTTAGCTTTTCATCACTGTGACAAACAATTCAGTCAAAAGGAGGCGAGACTTATGTCATCTGACAGAGGCGGAGCTTGCAGTACGTGGAGCTTGTTGTTTTACACCAAAGGAAAGCCAAAGCATCATAGTTGGGACGATGTCAAGAACAAGGCTGCTCACCTCAAGGTAGCTGAAATGCAGAGAGAGAAAACAAAGGACCAGGGACAAGCTATACCTTTCAGAGTCTCATCTTTTACTGACCTTGCCAGATAGGCCCACCTCCCAGATTTTCTACTCCCTCCATTGTCCATTTATCCATCACACTACCTGTGGATTTATGCATCGGTGAAGTTTGTGCCCTAGTTCTCAGTCCATTCTCATGGATGCTGCATGGGAGAACACTTTAACCTTTAGGGGCACTGAAGATTCAGACCACAACAAACACATTTTATCCCACAAGGGAATAAAAATAGTGACTGAAGGATTTAAGTGGAAGTCAGCATACAAGGCAGTATAGATAGTAGGGAGACAGACTTCCATGGAGGAGTATGATATGAAATCCAAAGGGCTGGCAACAATTAAGCCCTCAATGGAGATTGTGGTGCATGGTCACAAGAGTGGAAGAAAACAGGCAAGTGTGATGAAGCCAAACCTGGAGGAAGCAAGACTTTTGAGGAGTAATGACTGTGAGGTCTTAGTCTTCCTTATTTTTCTATTGCAAAGAGACAACATGATCAAGAAAACGTATAAAAGAAGGCATTTATTGGGACTCATGTTTACACAGGGTTAGACTCCATGGTCATCACAGTGAGGAACGTGACCCTGACAAGCATGGCATTTGAGCAGTACCTGAGATATTTTCAAGAGGAAGATGGAGGTTATTTATCCCTAGACCTCCAATTTGATGGCCCTGTGAGGTAGCAAACTCTCTCTCTCTGTATATTCAATCATTATTAGATGCCAGCACATACAATAAGGGCTCATCTATTTATGTGGAACCCAACAAATCAACACCTAAAACGTATATGAAATATCCTGAAGGGAAGCATTAAAAATGTGGTTTCTATAGTTTCTGAGAAAAGAGAACTGTACTGAATAATTTGATTTAGTGGAGAAGTGATTAACAATAACAAATGAATATAAGATAAGAAATGTAAAAGTCTTATAATTACTTGGGAATTGTCCATTTATCCATCACACTACCTGTAGATTTATGCATCGGTGAAGTTTGTGCCCTAGTTCTCAGTCCATTCTCATGGATGCTGCATGGGAGAACTGAACTGAATAATTTGATTTAGTGGAGAAGTGATTAACAATAACAAATGAATATAAGATAAGAAATGTAAAAGTCTTATAATTACTTGGGAACTGGTTTAATTATGTCTTACTCGCTTTAGCCCAGGCTATCTTTAAATTCACACCAATCCTTTTACTGTAGTCTCTAAAATGATAGGAATATATGCGTAAGCCACCACACCTATCACGTTCAATATATAACATTTACAAATTATGTCTTTCTTTTCTATACTAGGAATTGAACCCCGGGCCGTGTGCATGCTAGGTAAGCTTTCTACTACAGAAATAAATACCCAGTCCTGAAACTTTAGGTACTACAATTTCAATTTATCAAAGTGAGATTTCATAAATTACAAAAGAATAGAAATTGACAAAATAAGACAAAGAATAAATAAAAGACTTTTGTTAGTGAAGAGAAAAATCACTGGACATGTATAGAATTTCTTCCTGGAGTCCTACACTGCAGGCAGTTTATTGAGTTCAGAGATGCAAGCCTTTAGGTCACAGTGGAAAGCTGCATGCAGTTTGGATGGTAGTTAAGATGTACACAAATATGAAGCCTGGAAAGATGACCTTTTTGAAAAGAGAACAGAAATTGAAAATAACAATGAGCAGGAAAAATATTTTTACCATTCATAACAGAGAAAAGATTTATACTTTGTTAAAATCATAAAGGAGGATGCTACATGATTTAAGTAGTCTCCAATTTAAAAGTGTCAGAAACATTTTTCACAATAAAACTAGTAAATAACTATATGGGCTAATGTTGTTTACCTAGAAGTAGAGAAGTAAATAACAACCATAATTAGACAATATTATCCAATTATCAATAGCTTTTTAGGTATTTAACATGTCAATATGAAGTAAGTATGGGTGGGACAGACACTACTCTATGTGTGTGTGTGTGTGTGTGTATAAAATTTTAGGCATATATAGATATAATTTTAGACAAACTATCTCTAAATTCACCTGAAAATGAATTAAAGGTGATAATAAAGACACAATCATCAAGGGACTAGAGATATATCTCTGAAGTTAAGAACATTTGGTGCTTTTGTAGAGTACCAAAATTTTATTCCCACCTTTCCCATGACAACTCCAACTACTTGGAACTCCATTTCCATGGTTGCTGTTGCTCTGTAATGGTTTCCAGGGGCTTTGCATGCACACAATGCATGCATTTACATGCAAATAAAACACATATGATAAAAATAAATTTTAAAATCTTCAAAGAATAAAAATCTAATCACCAGACAACTTGATATTTTATAATATAAATCAATAAAAACCATATTTATAATGAGATTTCTATTGCATATATTTTTTGTTGCAACCAACTGGAATCAGAACATAAAGAATTCACATCTTTATAACAAAAATTGAAGTCAAAGCAAATTATTTTGTGGGTTAAGGAAACTTATCTCAAAATGTTACAAAGTAGCTGACTTTAGAAAGTGGCATTTATTTTTCAGGTTTTCTCTTCATTAATAATTTACTTCATAAACTGTTTTTATAAATGACATAGCATTTTGTTACTGAGTCTGACAATGGCCTTAATTAAAATTACTTAAAGCCATGCTTTAAAGTAACCAGAGATTAGCAAGAATAAAAGGAAGTCGCCTTTCTGAGATTCAAAGCACAAAGAATAGGCGAAGCAGGATGCAAAGCAAGGACAGTGGTTCATGGATTTTGCCTTCTACAGGCAAAAATGCTGCTTTCTTCGACACTGAAAGGAAAGGCTTAGGAAACACATGACCAGAGTGCTGTAAAGTAATATAAGCCTCTGTTACTTTTCCAAACATAGGTGCTGAAGCCTTCCGTATGCCTCAGAGTGAATTTTACTTTGGGTATTGTGCTCAGTGACAGGGTAATCTTGTAGTGGTTTAGCTGGGATGGAATCACATCCCTCAGCTCTCAACTACTTTTGGTTACAGTCAGCCAAGTTCGCATTCTGCTTGTTCTACTTCTTAATTGAGCTTCAGCCAAGATATCAGTCTGTGTTTTAATGATGCCCTAAATAAGTTGGTCCCTTACAATGAAGGATCTGATCTTTACACAGGAATTGTCTAAAACTTTGTCTGAGTTCTCCTGAGAAACCAGTTAGTGTTATGAAGAACTGGAGAAATTTTCCAAGTGTATATTAATAAGTGACTATAGTAGTGAATATCAATATTAAAGAAACAGAAGGCCACAGATATATCTAAGCTAGGCATGTTTATTATACCATGCTTTCTATATCTTAAAAACAGGTAAGGTTTGAGCATCAGACTCACTGAAGTCTTACTAGTTAATGTCACTGAACTGTACCTGGTGTGACCAACCAAAACTGGTAGATCCGAACCCAGGATCTACTGAAAAGTCACTTTACTTTGTAGAGTAACTATGACAACACATCTTCCTTTTGAGAAAGTATTCTTTATACTTTATGTATGTATCAAATGCTTCTGCATATGAATACATCAGTCAGCCCTGACATGTGACAGAATCCTTTAACTAATGAAGGGTTGACTTGAAATCATTTGACAGGAGCTATGGACAGTTTAGAGCCATGTGGTAGCATCAGAAGCGACAATAACTTAGACATTAGATAAACAAGCCCCATCGTTTAAACTTTCCTAAATATTGGCTCTAGCATCATCTTGATTTGAAAACCAGAGTTATTTCACTGACCTTTCAGGGGAAAAAGATGTAAGATGCTCATTCTCATCACATTCAGCATTATGCATGTGATAGTGTGTGGGTACACAGAAATGCATTTACTATGAGTTTGAAGACCTACTTCATTTTCCAAAGAGCGTACACATATTCTGATTACAAGGTCAAGAAATAAGTAAGACAATGCCTCAATTTAATAAGTTGATGTTCAGTTTTCTTTTATTTACTTACTCTTTAGTATTTAAATGAATGGTCTCAATATCTTTTCCTAACTTGCCTGACAATTTTCACATAGCCTAGATGAACCTTGAACTTGCAAACTTGTGTCAGCACTTTTAAAGGCTGTGTTCACAACTGCACCTGAAAAACGTTGTCATTTTTAACCATCAGATTTTATAGTTTTATGTACTTGTGTGCTTAGTTGCCATGAACTAACTTTAGAAACATGCAGTTGACCAAACTTACAAAGCAAGCAAGACCTTATCATTTATGAGAGGGTTTCCACAAAAGAAGCAGCATGTAGGATCAAGCCCATGATGCTAAACAATGGTGCAAAGCAATGGTGTCATACGAATAATATGTGACACTCACACGACAGCAATATTTGCAGGGTTTTCTAAACACACCACAACACACACACAACACACACACACACACACACACACACACACACACCGAGAGAGAGAAACAGAGACAGAGATTTGTGTAATTTCACACAATATTGCTTCAGCATGTTGTGTACTTTCACACTTTCTTTGGGGTATGTGTTGAATGTGAGTCCTCCTGTGCCACAGCGTGTGGTATGTGAGGGTCAGTGAATAAATTTTGAGAATCAGTTCCCTCCTCTACCATGTAAGCAAAATATCACAATGAAATTCATTGTTTTGAATAATTAGTATGAACTATTGATAATTGAAAATAATAGCTTACACAAAGCTCAATTCTGTAAAATCAAAAGTCTGTTTTAAATAACTTTGTTATAATCTGTAAATTCTATTGTATATGAGGATGGTATAAGGACGTTGGATCTTAAAATAAGTCTAAAAACAAGGCTGTTAATATAAGAAAGGTCTATGGTCTCTCAAAAAAAAACGAGTTTTATAATGGATGCTATTTTTACATAATGGTAACTGCATTACTTTTTTTCTTTTATTCTTCAAAGTAGATGCAATGAAACTGAAATGGGAGATGCTTAAGTTTTAATAACTGATGCTAATTAGTCACCATGCTTTGTCAATACTCTTTTATTATAATGAAATTCGTAGCATCATGTCAGCTACCTGCCATGATTTTAATTCTTTGAATGTTACACATTTCTTCCCAAGGTGAAGAGGAAGCCACCCTCTCCAAGCCGACCACTGTGGATGAAAAGTTAGCAAAGAGTAATGAGTACACCTACCAGTGGCTTCATACCCAAGTGGGCTTTCCAGAAACAACTAGTTCCAGAACCCTGAAATGGTGAGGTCATTTCCTTCAAATTAGATTTTTGTATCGTAAACAAATCTTGAAAAGTGAAACCTAGGTTAATTGTGCTAAAACAAATACCACTTCCTAGCCAAAAGCCAATACATCACATCGCCAGAGGCTTTCATAAATTGTGGATTTAATTGTTCTTTACAGTTCTCACCAAAAGTATTTAGGAAGAGCTCTACTCTGTTATGCTTCAAACCAGCACACGAACCATGCAGTCTCCTCTTCATTAAGAAAACATGTGATATCTTGTAACTGTCGTCATGTCAATATATAGATTTGTTATAAAAATTAGTCACTTATAAAATTGATAGCTACATTTCTGAATTAAAGTTTTACGATGATATATGTGATGTGAACTTTCATACAGGAGGACCTCAGCCCATTTAACTTCTTGCCAAACGTGGACATCATATAAAACAAAACTAAAAATGGAAATATTTTGCTATTTGACGTATATATTGTGATCAAAGAACGAAATAAAGACAGCAATAATCCACATTTTCATATGAAGTATTACAATTAATGCAAACAAATTTATTTCATGTTCATGTTAATCAGGTGAACTGAATTCATTGGAATATCATTCTTAGAATGCTAACAAATGCAACAAAATCTATTAGTTATCTCTGTTAACTAGATATGAGAGAGCTTGTTTCAAAATTAAAGTGTTAATATAGATGCGATACAGTGGAAAATATAAACAATATTTAAGATAAATTTTAAATGCTTAAACTTGTAGTATTATCATTTACTAGTCAGTAAAATCTGTATCTAGTACATGAAAGATACAATCCCTCAGATTTTCTACTAACTATATATAAAAGATTTTTTTAAATGTATTCCAAAAAATCACTTTATATATAGAAAACCTGTGTTTGCACGTGTGTGTACCCACACAAACACACACACACCTGTATTTTGGGGAAGTGCATGTATTTGTGTGTAAATGCACATGTGTGTATGTTATGTTGAGATCAGAGGCCATATCTGGGAATCACTGATTTAGGCTATGTTGGCTGCCCAGCAACCTCTGTGGATCTGTTTTTCTCCTCCCTCACCCAAGCCCACAGTTCTTTGATTCTAAGAACAGAGCACCATGCCTTAAATTCCCATTATTGAACCATCTCTATAGCTTCCAAAGACAATTTTTTTATAAAAAAAATCGATATCAGAATATTTTACCACAGTAAAATTAAACTGCACTGTAAATATTTGTAGGGTGCATCAAACATAGTAGAACACTAAAGTAGAAAACTTCACTTGCTTCACATAAAAGCTTAAGACTGTTAAAACTACAAGTGATGAGGCTTGTAAGCCCAGTACTTGGAGGGGGAGACAAAGCGGCAAGTTTAGGCTTGCCTTTGACTACATGGTGAGTTTGAGTCAAGCCTGGAATGCATGAGACACTGTCTCAAAAAGCCAAAGAAAAATGGGGATAAAATAAGTAAATGCCATGAAACTACACTTAGATTTTCTATAATTTATTAAATATCACTATTAGCTCTTTCAGATGTTTGCCCATTAAGTTTTATATTTTAAAAAGAGAGGTAATTTTGAGGTATTATTTATATGTTAATTTTATGAAACTAAATTTGTAAATAATAGTGGAATTTTATATGTATGTGATATGTGCGTTTATTATATATAACATAAATTAACGCTGTTGTCTTTATTTTATGAATAAAGACATTTGGGCATATTTTAATATTCTTACTCTATATTTATAGTGTAACTTCTTTTCCTTTCTTGCCACCGTAAAGCAATCACTTCTTGCCTGAGTTAGATCCAGATGTACTCAATGGTGGAAGAGTTCAACTTGTGGTAAGAAATATGTTTAAAGTTACAGAAAAATGTTACTGACACACATACTCAATAAATAACACTTTAAAATATGCTCATAATATGTTTAAACTATGGAATATCACAACTGTATCTATTTTGGGGAAACCTCAAATGCCGTGTGCTAAAATAATAACATATTTTCTTGACTTAAAATATAGTGTTACAATATGACATTGTTTAAAATAATAATTTTATTTGACAGATGTAAAAATATTAACCTGTTACCATTTTAAAACAAAATTACCCTGGATGGGAAATTGCTTAATGAGATTATTTTCTTGAAAATTTTAAGAGCCAAATATAAAGATTACAATAGAAAGAAACAGCAATATGAGTTTCCAGCTTGGAAAATCAAAGTAACAAGTGATTAGCAGCCTAACCCTTCCAAGTTTTACGAAGTGCAGTGGTACTCTGGGAAGCATTATTGAAGCTTTAAGCCCACATTCTAATCCTCTCAATAAGAGTGCCGTCTAGAAAATGGAAGGCATATGCTTGTTAAATTCACTCCTCTGTAAGCTACTTGAAGAAAGACTTTGTAAATAGAGAACTGTGGCCAACATGGGATCTAGAAAAGTAGATCTCATGAAAAGGAAACTTTTCAGCGTTGCCTCAGAAGTTGGGAGGAGGGTACCATGACAGGTGAGTGTATAGTTGGCTGTAGCTGATGAAAGAGGAGAACACCTCCCTTCATAAAGACTAACAAACCTCCTTAGCTCAGATTCTACATTGACCAAGAAATGGATTATTATTTTGTTTTCCAGTGAGAATTTCACAGCCAAAGTTACTTTTCTTTATGATGAAAATAATATTATGGCTGTAAGACCACTTCCATGCCATTTTCTTGAACAATTTTTCAATGACTTTCCTGAATGTGAGCAATAATTTATATGTGTGTGTGTGTGTAATATATGTTTGTATGAATAAATATGTGCATTTATTTAGATAGAGAGTAAAAGAACAAGAAAATTTTATGTCCCTGTTCAAAATTAACACTCATTAAATATTTTCCTATATTCTAGTAAAATTTCTCTGTGAGGGTGTCATGCATATTACCCTAGGAATTGTAGAACATCAAGCTGTTAGTAATATATATATATATATATATGCATACACATATATAATTGACTATATTTTGTACAAGTTTTTTAATGGCCACTCTTTTTCCTTCCTTCTTTCTTTCTTTCTTTCCTTCCTTCCTTCTTTCCGTCCTTCCTTCCTTCCTTCCTTCCTTCCTTCCTTCCTTCCTTCCTTCCTTCCTTTCCCTGGAACTTGCTTTGTAAATAAGGCTGGCCTCAAACTCACTGAGATCCATCTGCCTCTGCCTTCTGAGTGCTGGGATTAAAGGCTTATGCTATCATTGCCTGGCAAAGGCTGCAATGTGGCAGTTAAGAAGGAAGGAAAAACATTAAAAGAAAACACATTATTAATAATGGAGATAAAACCATTTGTATACATCTTATTAAACTTCAGTATTATAGCACAAGACTATAATCAAATTTAATTTCTGCATGTAAAGAAGCAAGGTCAAAGGAACTGAAAAAAATAGAAAATAGCATTTTATAATATTGTAAAATATTTATAGTGTGAAATATATTAGAAAATATGTTAACAATATATAAATGTTTGTTGATAATTGGATTAAATTGATAAATGAAGCAAATTCTGGGGTTTTCCAGAGAATAGCCATGTTTCAGGTTATAAATTATTCAGATTTTAAAACTTGGGAATATGTTGTCTATCAAATTACCCCTTCCATGTTAGCATATTTGTTGGTATTGTCATCATTTAAGAATTGCTAGGTAATCATATTATTATTGAGGTATTATGTGTAAGTCCTCTGTTGTTTCTAGGGTACATAATTGTACTGAAGACATCCTGTTCCTCTGCTGTTGTTATACTTCTCTACCCTCTTCCATGATGTTTTCAGAGGCTCAGGTGTAGGAGTTTTATTGTGGATGTATCCATCCCTGCTGAGCTCACCATGGTGACTTGACTGCTGAATTATGATCAGCTGTGTATTTCTGTAATGGACCATTTGCTGCAAAGCGAAGGTTCTGTTTTGTCTGTCTTGAATAGGGTGAGAACTACATTTATCTGTGGGTATAAGGATAAGTTTCAGAATACAAATAACAAGTAGCTGATCTAGTAACGTAGTGGTAGAAGTCTCAACTCTGTGATCTTACGTGTCCCGGGACATTCATTAGGTTTCTAGTTCCAGATGTGATTCCTTCCTACTGAAATTACCTTCAGTCTAATTAGCCAGTTCTTGCTTACCGCCACGCTCTGAAAGCCACCCTATAACCTGTAGTGATATCTTGGTCTGCTGGTCATTCTATGGTTCACACTGATGTAGAAGGAGAAAATTTCACAGTATGCACTCCTAAGCAAATGCAGACAACTAATGACCACTGATAGAGGGAGGTTCAGTCTCTCCCAGGGATGATCCCCCTAATTGATTATCCAATAACAGCTGATCAGCCCTGAAATAAAATACCCGCAAACAAGATTGAGCAAACTCAGCAAACTGTAGTTATATATTTACATGCAAATGTATCTAACAATATTACAATGTCATATAAGTAACAATAATAACAAAAAAGAGGCTATTAATTTGAAGAGCGATTAGTGGGAGTGGTATAGAGTGGTTCTAAAGAGAAAAGTGTAGAGGGAGAAGTGTAACTATATTTTAATTATTATTTTTTAATTAAAGAACTTTAATGAAGAAAATTGAGAAACATACATGCAACAGATGATGGGCTAATGAACATTTTTCCCGAAAGTAATGAACATTCATTAAGAAAACAGTACAAAGGAGGCTGAATATAGTTAAAATAGATTCTCAATATTTAAAATTCTCAAAGTATTTTAGCACATATTCATTTGAAATATTATACAATATTTTTAGAATAGTTTTGTTCATATTAACTGCAAAGCTCAACACAACCAAAGTCCACTTAGTGTGTGAAAATGTAACCGTGGAAGACAGGCGAAATGGATGTAAAATGAAATCATTGCATGGCAATCAGCAAGAAAATATTAACATGCACACAGAACATGATCTTAAATAGTTTACCTCAGATTACTGTAAAATATTGTAAGTTTCAATCATTTCATATTCTGATAATCACAGTGCTGACTCCACAGAGAGTGTGTCAGTAGTTGGTGCTTAGCTTTAGGGTGAAGGAGCAGAAACGGCTTACTTTGGAATAACGAAACAGTTTTTTTGACTTGATTGCAATGGGAGTTATAACAATGTGGACATATAATGAAGAGTAATGAAACAACACCCAAAACAGAAATTACATTTAAACCCTTCTCAAGATATAACAGGGTGTGTTTTTTTAATTGATCATCCCTTCATTTTATTGGTACAATTTTAAACCATCCATTGTGTAATCATATAGAGAACTAACTCCCTGCATCATAACAGTGTTTCCAATTTAAGAATTTATTTATTATGTATTCAATATTCCTCCTGTATGTACACCTCTATGCCAGAAGAGGCCACCATTCCTCATTACAGATGGTTATGAGCCATCATGTGGTTGCTGGGAACTGAACTCAGGACCTCTGGAAGCCAGTGTTCTTAACCTCTGAGCCATCTCTCCAGCCCCCAGGGTCTGTTTTTTTTTTTTTTAAGTATGGTAATAGGTAATTAGAGACATGGTTTGGTGTAAAGATCATTGGTTGCTCTTTCGGAAGACCTGGGTTCATTTCCCAAAAGTCACATTGAGTCTCACCCCATCCGTAACTTGAGTTCCAGGAGAGTCAACTAGCTCAGACAAAGCCTTCCAACTATAAGCCTTTTGGGGAAGTGCACCATATCCCAATGATAACAAGCATAAGGATGAAAAGATATATTTTTCCTTTATACTTTTTCTGTTAACTGATAAAATAGTGCTAAAGCCAATATTTTAGATATATAATTTAAACATTAATAATGTTTAAATGAGCTATGCTAGATTCACTGACAGCCATGGATTGAGCCTATATGTGAAATTCTAGGTTTCTGAGGAAGGCTGCCAGAGTCCAGCTGCTTTGTCTTCTGTGAAGTAAAGCTAAAATGTTTGCACATTTAAATTTAAGCTGTTAGATGGCACTTCTGTGAAGTCAAATGTTCCTGGTAAACTGCACTTTAAATTTTTATTTTATGCTTTATGCCTTAAATTTGAGATATGGCCCAAAGGTTTGTTTATGGAAGTCTAGAAAAGTTTGCTCATTAATTCTATGTCAATAGCTTTGGGGGGCTATTCCATTATGTATACAAATTTAAAATGTCTTATACAACATCAATGTGCACAAATTTTGTAGATTAAAAATTATATTTATTTCAGAAAAACAAATATTTTTATTCATTTGTGAGTGAGAATGAGAAGGTGGGAAAAGAAAGAAAAAAATGACAAACCGTATATGGTGTATGTTTATATTCTTATCACTGGAGAGCTCCAGGGCAGCCAGGAAGAGAGCAGAGAGCCAATGAAGAGAGGACAGGGATAGGGAGGGATGAGGAGAAAGAGGAATAAAAGAGGAGGAGGGGAGGGAGAGGAAGATGGTGACATGAAGGAAGATTGGCGAGGGGGAGGAAAGTAGAGGAGAGGGAAGAGGGCAGAGAGAAGGAGGTGATATCTAAATGTGAAAGAGCATATTTAGACTCTGATTCGTTGAGTCTATATAACTCCTTACACAGAGATAGTTTTCTAAACCACAGTGGTGGTTTTTTCCCTTTATTTCACTCTGCTTAAGTTTTCCTCCCAGCAAACATTTAGGGCAATACTTTCTCACAGGAATCCAATTATAGAGTGGTTTGGGGTAGATCCCATCCACTTAGGGACTGCTTTGGTTTTCATCACAGCAAATTCCCCACTTCACAGCTCAGTCTTGATAAATTCCTAATGATGCAAGACATTCTGTAAAGCAATATCCTATAGGTAACAAGAAATTCTTTTGATGTTAAGTATCAATATACCATAGTAATAACAGTACAATAGTAATTGCAGATGACTGAATAATCCACTGGGTGCATAAATATGCTTTGAAATTACTATATATTTAACATTACCTCAAAATGAGATCATTTGATGTGTAATATTTCACACTGATATTGGCTATAATGAAAGGATATGTACAATCTGTGATGAAGTGGTTCACAAATATGCAAAATTCATTTTAAGAATTGTTGATGGAAAATAATGCTATAGCCGGTTTAATAAAAATACTATAAAATAATATACTATGACGCCTTTAACATTTAATTAACTATTAAATAATATACTTGGTCAGTAAGTGAGGTTAAGCTGTTTATAGTTTCACCCACTGCCTTTAAGATTGATTTTCATCAAAATTACTGTACTAAAATGCTTTCTTTTGTTGTAAGGACTCAAATAGCAAACCTTAATTTTAAAATCGGCTCTTATTTGCAAAACATCCTTTGACATAGTGCATTTGTTCTGGCTGGGCAGCAATAAAGGATTGTGGTATCATTTTGAAGAAGGTTGTTTGACAGAGCCTGTTTGTTTATTTGGGGTAATGTGAGCTGCATTCAGAAAATGCCATATTTTGTTTCATGATTGTATACATTCTCTCTCGTTGCTCCCAGGCAAGACTTGTAAGCAGAGAAGACACGGATTTAGACCTTTTTTCCATGACCAGTGGGAGTTCTTTGTCTGTGAACAGAGACAAAAAAAGCCAGGCACACAGATACTCATCGGGATCCTCAAGTAAGCTATGGTTTCCTTCAGAATTAATCTAGAAATCACAGATGAATTGACGGAAGCTAATGCCAGCGAGCATTATTTTACACATAGGGGTTAGGGTACCAACCATCAGTGCTGCCCAGAGACGTGCCTTTGGCCTCTTTTCTTCCATTACATGGCTTCTTTGATATGGCCCAAATTAAATTATTTCTAAAATTAACAGCATCAGTATTTCTTTAATTATATTATGTCAGTCCAGGCTCTTCCCTCATCCACGTCCTTGATCATGTTGAAATCTTTGATCTTTTTTTTTCCTAAAGATATTTAGGATAACTTTTAAACGTTGAATTTGTGTATTAAACCAGAGCATTTAGATCTTTGCTGTTAATAAATGTTTTAAAGAAATTTACCTTTTAAAGAAAAATTCCAAATGAAGCAGAATTTTACTTGATAAAGTATAAAATGGACATGCTTTTAAAAAGTACTCTAATTTGAAAGCTAACATTCTGATTATGTTTGTGACAGGTGACTTTATAGTCATGCCTAACTCCTATGTCTATTTTCTGTCATTTTTAATTTGGGGGTGGAACAGCCTGCTATACAGATATAAAATTATATCTGCAAAAATAAAGTTATTAACTCTGAAAAAGTAAACATGGAAAAATATCTGCATCTTGTGGCATTTTATAGTAACAAAACCTGTTTTTCTAAGTTTTCATTTAATTTTTATCCTATACAATTTGAAATGCCCTGTAATATGTCAAGATACACTAATATAAAAAGTGTTTCATTTCATATTATATGTGCTAATTTTCCAAAACACAGTGAAATTCAAGTCTTCACATAAGTTTATGCAGCCTTCTCATGATTCGTTCTGAAAGCTTCAGTACTCCTTGATCTTATATTCATACAAAATTAATATTCTGTTGCATGTGAAAAATTTGATAATCTTGTTACTGCTTTCCAGATAAAATCAAACCTGAAAATGATTCTGGAGCCCTTACTTTTCATCCAAGTACTTGAACATCAATAGATTATAGGAATTTAAATCCCTTTACATATGCAACTTAACTGTGATAAATGTTAGTTTACTTTTACGATAATTATTTCAATAGCTCTAACTTGTCCATATTCTAAGATTTAGAAGATATTACAATTCGTACATTTTATTACTTGATTACAGAGTCTGGTTATCTTCTCTGTATGATTTTAGAATATTTTATGTTTACTGACATAAGTAAAATTACTTATCTACCATAAATGTCTGGGTTCTTGCAAGAATATTATAGCTACATTGGCCTCAGCTTGTGGCACACACAAACACACATATATGAACAATGCTATCCATATTATGCATTTAATATCAATTTCAATCACTGTAGGTAAAAATGAAAACTCTAGAACGAATACATATTTGTTTTTGTATTCGTTTTGTATTTTATATTGTGCAGTAATGTTTTCTCACAGTACACAGTATCAAAACTTTTCTTCAGGCCTTGTGTTTAGTAAATTGGTAGAGAACTTGCTTAGAAAGCACAGCCTGAATTCGATCCCCATACTGAAAAAAAATAAAGGGAAGAAATAAACAACACTATCAAGAAACTTTGATCACTATATGACATCAGGAAGTTAAATCTTAAATGGCTCAAAAAATCAGTAACTATACTGTACCACAGAGCTTTGTGTTTCATTTGTATGACATTGAACTTGAGTTTATAGAGTATATAAAGATCATTAAATAAAATCCATGTGTTTTTTATTTTATTTGGATTATTTTATGCTTACATTGTATTTTTTTAAGTTTTAACAATGCAGTATAAATGTGTTGTAAACATACCTGAGTGCCCCTTACCTTCTCTTATCCTCCCCAATGCCTGAAGACTTCTTTCTCAACGTAATACGATCTGTAAGGCACGAAAATCATACTCTTCCCAGTGAATGGAATTTTAGCTAGTTGATGGTAGGTGGCTGACTGTATTGAAAACACTAACAATCTTTAAATATGTTTAGCAAGTGAAATTTTAAGGTAGGCCATTTTAGAAAAGGATTATATCAAATATCAAAACGATTGGGTAAAATACATAGTTGTAATGATTGATCTGCTCTGGTATCTGCACAAAATAATTGTAAAGACATGAGCTCTGACCCCAGACATGACCTAGTCCCTCCAAAAGAGATGATGGGAGTACTTCTCCTGAAATTGCTGCAAGAGTCAAATTCAAATCATCTAGAATAATTCAGGTCAAAGTCAGTGATGAGTAAGTGTTATTATAATCACAACCTAGGCATGGCAGTTGAATTATTATACTGAGATCTCAAGTGCAGAGATAAATGGGCTAATTGGTTCTTTATGTATACGAACTTTACTCTTAGCAACTTGACAAAAAAAAATAGTTGGTTTAGCCTTTTAGTCCAAAGAGATCCTTTAACCTTCAAAGATTTTACACACTGTGCTTTCATGGCTCAGGGCCAACCACTTATAGCTTTGAAAGCTTTTTCCTTGAGCTTTCTCTCTCTCTCTCAAAACTTGTCACCCTGTTAAAGCTAAAACATTTTTTTTTTTCTTTGTAAGCCAAATCTAAAGAGTAGTTTATGAGCCACAGCTGTGAAACGCTCTGTGAGCCTTTGGGTTCTTCTAGATCGTATCCTGCACTGTTTCTCTAATAGCATTACATGCGTTTTTTGTGATTAGATAGATTCTGGCTTAACATCCCAGGTCTACTATCAGAGACAAGTCGTAAGACGGATGACAAATTATCTTCTAAGCATAAGCTTACTATCTGTAAAATGGGGGCATGCATGTTTCTCTCACAAGGTACTGTGAATAAATGAGCAAAATGTGTAAATCAGATGATATATCGCTTAGAATATTGTAAAGGCTCAAACAACAGGATCTCCTGTTTTCTTCTTTTGTTGTTTCTTTTGGGTCCTCTTGCATAATTTTAGAATGAATCCACAGCAATGGATATCTTTTCTGAAAAGAAAATGTCTTTTATTTTCCCTAAAAGCAGATGCCTTTCTTTTACTATGACAGCTGTTATAAGCATTTGTATCTTCGTATAGAAAATTTCTTAATTTGTTTTCCATTTATTTTCATTTTTAATTCTCATTAAAAGAAGTCCAGATCACAGTCACTCTCTAAAGTTCTGAACCATCATAAAGTTTGCAAAGAAAGAATGAAGGTGTCTTTGTTATCTGAAACTTGTGTGTCAAGTGAGTTTCTTATTTAAGTAATGTTTATACAAAGATATCTTATTTTATTAATTATTTTTGCTTTGTCTATTTTTCTCATTTAATATATATTATCTAATATGCATTACAATAATAATTTTACTATAAATGCGATTTAAAGCTTTGAAACTTACTTTTATTGGGGCGTGTATTGTAACATGCCTTTAATCCCAGCACTCAGAAGGCGAGGCAGGTGAATCTCTGTTAGTTTGAGGCCATCTTAGTCTACAGAATGAGTGCCAGGACAGTCAAGGTTATACAGAGAATGTCTTTCAAAAATAAATAAAAAATAAAATTACTTTTATTATGTTTATACTGCATAACTATTTTTTGACAGCTAATATAAATAAGATTGAGAAATATAACAAATTCATCCCACAAAAAAGAGAAAGCAGCTACCTGAATCCTCCAAATCACAACTTAGATGATAAAGAGAAGAATGTAAAAATTTCAAGCCATAACTGAGCTTTCTGGATAACCTTTTTTATATAATTAGTTAAGAACTGGATAGCCACAATGATTCTGTAATAGTGAGTAATAAACCTCAAGTCATGTCCTCATTTGGATGCATAGAAACTTCTCATGACTTGATAACCCTTTTGATGAGGGCTTCATCTTCCTGAATATGGAAGTACGTATTGTTCAGATGTGACTCAGTAAATGTAGCTGTGTTGAGAACAGAACGCCTCTGGTATGCAGCGTGCTTCGCTTGTACTGAGAATGACACCTGGGAGATAAATGAACAGTGGAAAGAAAGCCTTTAAACAGAAGCCAATAGTAAAATCCAATGTATGCTTGGAGGCCATTGTATAGTCTTTCCGGTCAGAGGCTCCAGAAACTGAAGAATACAACAGAAAACAAATGCCTTCAATTACCAAAGCAATGTAAAATAAGAAAAAGTAGAAAGGAAACCTAGTTTTGGGATAAGTCTTCAGGTAGAAAGTTTAACTTTTCTCCTGGTAATGAATAGCTAATGAAGACTTCAGAAAATAACTTAGGGGCTTTCAAGACTTAAGGTTAGCAGGAAAAGCATTCTGTTTATGGTCTGACTCAAACATATTGACCAGAATTTTAGAGTGTTTACCTTAAGAGCATGAAATGCAGTTGTTAATATCATACCTGATAGCATGGGATGAGCACATTTTCATAATGTAATTTCAACTTTTTTAAATCAAGAATTCTTGGTATGTTGCATATTGATGCATGTTTATTTGAACAAGTACACATGTTTGCATATCTATTTTTCTCTCTTAGGCTAACCTATTTTTATAATCCTATGGTGAGTGAATTTAAGGCTTAAGAATATATATTATATATATATAATATCTCATAATACTTAAGCCTTCAATTCAATTAAATATATATAAATATATAAATTAAATATATATACATATATATATGAGTTGTTATATAAACAAAAAATCAAGATAGTATCTCGGATATCTACAGTGTGCAGGGTACTTCTACAAGCCATTAATGAATAAGATGTTGACTTTCCTATGCCTTACACAAAGAAGACACATTTAGAATATAGATTTACTAGTATAATAATATCATATATTCCTATCGCTTTATTTTATAGTCAATATTTTCTGTTGCTAAATGAAAATGTCTATATACAACTCTCTAGCCTAATGTGCGATTTAGAGTGATAATATAAAGGTTTTATATATTAGGACAGCATTCAGTGATAAATTTCACTAAACATTAATATGAGCTTTTTAAGGGTTTAGCCTCTATAGCTGTGACAATTTTCTCTTGGAATCGCTAAAAGATTCTACTGACAACAGTCATGCCATACTAATTTTGAAAATTTATAGTTATCCTCCATAACCATAATGCTCCACATCAGGGAATTTAATGAAATTTTCTTAGTTTCCAAAAAAGCCCCCTGGTGTATGGTAGGCTTTTCACATATATTGGCTGTGTGAATGGATGAATGGATGGGTGGATGGAAGGACGGATGGACGGATGGACAGATAGATGAGAATTCCCTAGAATGCATTATGAGTAGGAAGGAGAGTATATGCCATTTTCTTCTTCCTTCACTGGAGGCAGGGTATGCTGACTAAGGAAGGTAAAAGCTTTGGTAGAAATTCAGCAGTGGATACTCTAGTGTCTAAGAATTCCTGCCATCCTCAAATCCTCACATATATAAGCATCCAATCTCTCAGCATACGGAGTATTACATTCCAGGTGAACCCTATCACAAGACACAAATTTCTGTAGTTCCAATTTATACGAATTCAATCCTTCATTTGTTTATTCAAAAGGGAATATGAATTGAATTGCACTTCAGTACATTAGTATATCACAGAGGAAGACTACAGGCAAGACCACCCTGCCATTCGTCATGGAATTTTTGATCTATATAAATATTTGCTGTGAATTTGTGCTCCTAATTTGACCTGTAACTCAGGGTCAAAGATTATCAGAGGGCACACTCTACTATCGCTTTGGCAAAAATTCCAAAGCCTCATCCTCTTGCAATGCCTCTCTTAAAACCGTAAATGAATAAATTGAGTATGGATTCATTTTAAAAGAGAAATCCCTAAAGAAATATTCTTGTCACAAATCATGTTGTTAGGGTGCATTCATTGATAACTTGTAATAACTTGACAATGAACATAATTTCATGTGTTAAATTATGGCTTTCTGGATAGAATAGCACACACACACACACACACACATATATATATATATATATTGATTATAACAGTATATGGAAAGAACATTTGAATAAAAAATAAATTGGACACAGTTTTCTCTTTATAAAAGACCACAGCTTGGACTATATTAAGTGTTAATATTTTATCATAGTACTTTAGGCATAATATTGATGAAAAGTTTTATCACTAAACAAACATTTATTGAAAATCAAGTATAAATCACTGACTATTGTGAATTATAAATATAATTTCACATTAAATTATATATCTAAATTCTGATATTTTAAAAACACTAGACGGTCTCTGTCTCTGTACCTCATGATTATAAGGACCACAGTAAATATCATGATTTTGAAATAGAAAATAGACCTTCAATTTGCTTTTAAAACTAAGAGAGTCTCAAAGGAATTTTAAAAATCGTATTTTTTTTGTGTGTGAAATACCTTTTGTTTTCTCCCTGAAAGCTTCAAAAATAAACCTCATCTAATACAAAGATATTCTAATGTCCCCAAGTGTTATTTTTTTATGGTTCAAAAACTGACACGTGTAGCTTACAGCTCTTTCAACAGTGAGGATGCTTAAAAAAGTGAAATTGAGTGTTTCTCAAAAGACTCCACCAATAACAGCAATCCATCCCTCTTGGCAGTGCTTGCCAATGTCTTCTTTTCGTATGTTGTCATCTGGGTAGATGCAGTAATTATCACTAGAAGTATTCTGAGTCACTACTAGTACAAGAGTCACCTGGTGCCTTCAGACCTAGAGGGAAGCCTTGACACCTGAATATGGCTGTCTTTATGGAACAGCTTCTGTTTAAAATCACCGAATGAACCATTTTGAGCACAGAGAATTCACAGCAGGTCATACTAGGCTGTATCCCACTAGTTCAAATAACACTAACAACACCCTCTTCCGAGCATCTTGCTATTAAAGATAAGAAAAGCACAATCGTGAGATATTTCATGTTATTGATTAATTAGTTAGCTAATTGTACAATTTTATATTTTAAAAATGTCAATAGAGCAATGACAGACAGATAGATAGATTAGATAGATAGATAGATAGATAGATAGATAGATAGATAGATAGATCAAAAGATAGATGGATAGATAATAGATGATACATCCTTACATCATGCATACGTACACACAAGGGATAAGACGGATAATATCACTCACAAATATATGTGCAAGGGAATTTCACCTCATAATTCTTCTTACATGACTAATTTATAACTTTTAATTGATTTATGAACTTGTCATATTTACTTTTGAAAATTATTCAAAGGTATTGTTTCTTTGGTGGGCTTACCTGTTCATTTTGTCATCTTATTTTAAAAGCTTCTTTTGCATGTTCCTAACATATATGTGTGTGTTATATGTTTTATATGTGTGTTATATATAAATATATATATACATATACCCTTTAGAAATATGCTACTATCAAAGTTTTAAGATCTTCAACTAGAATTTGACTATATAGAGTTATTCAACTTTCTATAGTTCCCTCAAATTTCATAGCTTACATTTATAAATAGTTATTTCTTCACTAAATATTATAAACTTTTTATACTTAGCTTGATTATTTCTTACTTTTCAATGTCCAAATATATTTTAATTATATTTAATCAACTCCAGCTTTCATATTTTCATATCAACCAAAACTATATTTTAAAAGAATAAATTGGCTGACCCGAAGTCTTTCTGAAAAGCCATTGACTATGACACTGGGACCTGTTTCCTCTACATATAATGGATTTTGGGGATCCAGTCTGTTTGGACACTCACCTTCCTGGACCTGGAGGGAGGGGGAAGGAACTGGAACTTCCCACAGGGCAGGAAACCCTGACCGCCCTGGGGGACGAAGAGGGAGGAGGAGGGGGAGTAGGGGGAGTGGGAGGGTGTTGGGAGGGGGGGTGGAAATGGAAACTTTTATAATTTAATAAAATTTACTAAAAAAAAAAAAAAAAAAAGACAGCCACCATCAAAAAAAAAAAAAAAAAAAGAATAAATTGATTTGCTTATAGTTGTCCCTACATGAATAGGATTTTACTTTTCTGAAATTTTAAAAATATAAATATATTAATTCAGTTAATAATTAAAAAAGAAAACCTGTGTAATTACATATTTCTAGACTACTTTCTTCAGGCATTACCTTAAAGAATATGACATAAAGAAATTTCTTATTCTGCCTCTATTTTTACAAGGTTTCTAGGAGGCACTATTTTTAATGGTTTTTAAAGTGTGTTTATACTAGTATGGCCATAACCACAATTATATCTTAACAATCATTGAATATCATTAAAAGTATTGATAACATACATCTTTCAAGACTTTGAGTAGTAAAGAGGAAGTCAGTGCAATAAATTTAAAAATATAGAAGCCTATAAACATCTTCTAATGAAATTCTGATTCTGAAGCTTAAAATGTACGTTGAATGTTTTAGATAGGTAGATGATAGATAGATGATACATAGGTACTTCATTACATATTTGTTTTGCTGTGTTCATGCATACATAACTTTTCTTCATTTTTAGATTTATATGCCTGGTTCTTAGGCAAAAGTTCTATCCTTCCCTCCATGTTTTACAAGCAGATATGAACCTCACAATTATACTTTTATGATTATTTTGTCTATATTGTTATTATATTAAAGTCAAGCTTTATTACTGACTATAAAGCATGATGTCTTCTTTAAGATAAACTCTAACCAGCTAGGTAGCAGTGGTATGTGTCTTTAATCCCAGCACTCAGATAGGAGAGGCAAGTGAATCTCAGAGTTTGACATCAGCCTTATCTACAGAAACCCGGTGCTGCAAAAAACCATGAAAAGAACAAAAGAAATAAGACATGAAAGGAAGGGAGGAAGGAAAAAAGGAAAGAAGGGAAAGAGGTAGGAAGGGAGGGAGGGAGGGAGGGAGGGAGGAAGGAAGGAAGGAAGGAAAAAAGAAAGAGAGGGAGAGAGAGAGAAAGAAAGAAGGAAGGAAAGAAGTAAATAAAGAAAAGGAAGAATCTCTAGTCATACAAAGCTAAATTTTTACCCAATCACCATCATTGTGCTTTCGGCAATCAATACTATATTTGCATATGCTTTCCAATTTGCACCTGAGGGTGGTGATCTATATTTTACAGAGCTGTAATAGTAGGAGCCTCAAGTAATAGCTTGAGACAATAGATTCCTATTACATGCTATTCCTTTAGTATGATGTTTACAGTGATGGCGTGAGAGAATTGGATTTGACAGATTGAAGAGCAAATAGAGAGGAAAGCATACAGAAAAAATTGAAATATTTTTACTGTATTGAATAATAAATTTTTATTTTAGTAGTAAAAGTTCTATGAATATCAAATGTAATTGTATATATATATATGATTTCAATAAATGGCAGAAGTACAACTGACTATATTCTGCCTACAAAATCTACTAAAACAACTATTTGACATTCATAATTTGTGAAAACTCTAAAACTTCATAATAGAGGTGCTCAGCTGACTTTCATATTGCCCATGGAAAGCATTTGAATGATAATCCATCCTAGAAAAACTACTTTTCCCAGATTAAACTTAAGCTTAAATTTTATCAGTATTTGTAATCACTGTTGAGATGGTTCAATATGTAAAGACACTTACCACCGAGGCTGAGTACCTGAGTCCCGGACTCAGGACCACAAGGTAGAGGGAGAGCGCCAATGTCTTCAAGTTGTCTTCAGACCTCCACACGAGTGCTGTGACTCATGCTCCCACTCCCCACATGAAATAAATAAGTGTAAGCATAATTTGAAAAATGTTTCTCACTAAGTCAAACTTCTATTCTGGACAATAAAATCAGGAGATTTTTATTCCTGTTTTTATTTTATAGAATTGTAAGAATAGAAAAATGCTACACTGACACCACAAAGACTGTTACTGTTATATTTGGTCTCTGCAAATGTAAATCTTTTTAAGACTTAGTTTTGTTATATATTTGTGTGTGTGTGTGTGCGTGTGTGTGTGTGTGCGCGCGCGCGCGCGTGCATGCACATCTGCATTAACACATGCAGTACAGGGTATTCTTTTAGAGATCAAGAGATAACTTGTGAGAGTTGATTCTTTCATTCCACCATGTGCGTCTGGAGGAACTCAGGTCAGTAGACTTGAAAGCAAATTCTTTTACCTACTTTAACCAACTGATCCATGTTACTAGTCCGAGGCTCCTATTCTTGCTTCAAAGGCAGGGACGTCTCTTTTTGTTGTTACTATTTGTTTTATCTTTATTTTTGTCTAAAATTATTGGGAAGGAACATTAAAATTTATAAACTTATTACATATTGATATTTTATCTCTGAAGTACTTGACAAATAATTGAACAAACATAGTAACATTTACCTTTTGGCTCCTAGAATAGTCCAGGAACAAAAGCTGTACAATTAAATTAATTTTTAATGCACCACCGAGACCATGCTACACGATTAGTAGACTGCTTTAATATAAAAAATATTTGAAGTTCTTTCATTAGGAAAGGAGACACAGGATAATTTTCTATTGCCTTAATATCTTTGAATCAGTTGATACTGTCCAAGGTCTGAGACAGCTAAAGAAAGCAGTGTGAAGTGATTATAAGTAGAGTTAAATATGACAGTTATTAGGAAGCACAGAATAACATTTTTATATCTGAAACTGTAGCTACTTCATGCTTAGATAGAGGCAATCCAAAGAAAGATAAATTTCATCTCTCCTTGCATGAGAGAAATAGCTGACCATGTCAGCTAATTTATTCCTTATAGATTAAAAAAATATCATATTTGAGGACAAGATCCTTGCATGCTATAGTGATAATAGCTAAAGTATAATATTTCCAATTATAATATTTTAGTTCTTACTCTTCTCTTTCATGAGAATTTTCTTTCTTAAATAAATTATTTTACTCTATTTTTTCTTTTGTATTATTGCCATTGTTGCTCTCAAACCAATTTCTTACACCAGTTAATGTGGTACAAAAATAAATGGGTATGGTCAAATGTGAAATGCATTTGTCAAATGAATGAAACTGAAGTGCAATAATATAATAAATCCTCGGGCTAGCCATGTTTATTGTTGCCAAATGTCTCTCTGCTAAGAACTAATAAGCATGAAAAGGGATAATGAAAGTTTCCATGAAACGTTTTTGGGAAACCTCTCCCCAAGTCCTCACTATCTGAGAGGGTGGAAATGAAGTATTTGTTTTATACAAGTTCCATATGAGGACAGTAAAGATGACATTTGGAGACGGGAGTCACGTGGGAAACCACTACGGTATAACAGTTCCTGATGGGTTCGCAGGAGGAAACTGACAAGAATGGATCCTTGAACAGCAGTGATAGGACAGTGTCTGCTTCACGAGGTATGAACCCACACACGTGATGAATGAGTGTGGGAACCAGAGCAATGGTTTAAATTAAAGTCTGCAACGACAGCAAGTGAACTTGAAAATCCACCTGGGGTTTGAAAATTTCACATTGTAAAGGATGCAACAAGCATTTGAGAGATTACTTAAAATGCATAATTTTGCTACAAATTTACTTTGGCAAAATTACATGAGGCAAAGAAGATAGGAGATAATTAAATTTTTAAATGCAGTGTTACATCTGAACTAGATAGCATCAAATGAATACACAAGTCAAGCTAAGATAAAAATAAACTTTTAGATGTTTACCCTACCTAGGACACTGTTTCTTGGTTACAGATACTTATGGACACTTAGATATTATTATATGAGACAGAATACAATTCTGAAAAGGATGTTTTCTAAAAGTGATTGGGAAGTTTTAAAAAGAGGCCTATCCAAAATCAGCATAAGGCATGGTCTGACTTCTAAAATTCCATTTAAGACAAACAATATCTAGGAGATTGTGAGTGATGTAAGTTGTGATGGTTACTAAATTTCATTCTTTGAATAATGAGACATACTTTTGATCACCTGGTTAATATATAAGTTTAGAAATCCAATAAATATCTAATATTAAATCTAGAAATTATAAAAACACAATAATCAGGGTTATGCAAAATAATTGCTAATGGAAAGAAGAATTTGGGGTAACTTAGAGCCACATGAGAGTGAAAGTCTATTTCCAGAAACAAATCACACAGCATTCAGATTTTATTGCTCAAATCAAATCACCAAATACCTCCAGGAGGAAAAAAATCAATGGTGCCCAGTAACAACCACTGGATACACAGGAACAAGACAAGGTTTTAGCACTCCATGTTTGCTGCATGTTCTACCCATCCTTGTGTGTCCAGAAGACAACTGCAAAGAATAGCAGAAGAGAATTCAACAGCAACATGCTAAAAATTGGAATACCTGGAAAACGGTGTATACTCTAAGGTGGTCTAGAAGATATGAAGTCAGGTATACGTGGAGTTATTCTAGAAGTTCTAAAGGGGTGAAATATAAGATATATGATACAATGAGTATCATTCATATATTTATTCATCTCTGTGATGAATTTTAACTTTTATGTGTATTATTTTCAAAATAAATAAACTTTGTCAATGCTAAATATTTGTATTATATAAGTTGACATTTTAAAAACTCACCACCAAAAATAAAAAGTAAGAAGCAAGTATAGATATATTTACCTTAATGCTGATAGCAAAAACTATGGATATTTTAGTGATTATCAAGGGAACTCAATCAATCATTTTTTATTTATGTGTATCTTAAATAGTAAGAAAAATAAATATTAGCCGGATATTGTAGTACGTGTTTTTAAGGCCAACAATCATGAGGCAGGGGCAGGTTGATCTCTATTAGTTCCAGGCTTCCCTTGTCTACATGGTAAGTTCCCGAGTCAAGTCAAAGTTACAGAATAGACTCTCAAAAGGAAAATAATAGGAAGAAATATAATTTCCACTTTTCAATTGCAATTTTGAGAATTAGGGAAATTCTGTTAATAATTTATAATCTATAGAAAACCTTTTGTTCTGTAACCAAAATTTAAAATCTCAAGAACAGTGAAAAATAATGTCTGCACGTGGCATAAATAACTTGTGTATCATTTATTTATATTCTTGGTGCTTGTTTTTAAGTTAATCTACCTGAATTTTATTCAGAATGAAACACAGCAGAGGTTGTTAAAGAGGGTTGTTATTTGAAGTCTGCCCTACCTGCCCTGCTTCAAACTTGACCAATGTAACTAATTCATCACACTTAAATTGATGTAAATGCTTTGCTGCTAAAAATTTGTTCTGGTCACTTTCATTAAATTTTTTTTCTCCATGCTTTACTTAGGCTGTATCTGCTGTTAAGTAATACAATATGGGAAGGCCTTTGCAAAGGTTTTCATATCCAGGCACCTAGTGTTGGGTATATTGATGAAAATCCAATGACGTATTACTATACATCATGAGATTTCTATTTTGACGACCTATTTAACAGGATTTTTATACATACCAGGAGAGTCATTCAAAGCATTTTACATATTAAATTACTTATCAAAACACTGTATATATAGACCTTGACATTTGTTAAGGAACCAAGGATTAAATCTTTAAAAGAAATTTTTTTTTAAGACCAGAACAAATCTTGAGCAAAACATAGATCATGTAGCAAAGAAGTGGCTTCATGGGAAATATACCACACTCACGAGGACACTTTTTAAGCATAAATGTGAGAGGCCAATTGCCTGATTTTGATAATCACCTGCAAATATGCAACATTATTATTATTAAAAAATAAAATCCATAGCATTAGCACTGCAGAAGAGTACTACTCAGATCCCTTTGGTCATATTTTTTTTCTGTTCCTGGAGCTCTCTTCAGTAAGGTGTGCCTAACTCCAATATCAATTTTTTTGAAGCGAGAACCTTTGGCTGTTTTATTTCCATGTGGGTAAGTAATTTTAGAACGATTATACATTGACCGGATTAAATTGCTTTTTATTTCTGTGTTTCATTCTTCGCGTAATCACGGAATGAAGTAATGACTCTGTTATGAGTGGCAATATGTGATTCCTTCACAGATGCGTTTTTACTCCCCGATTCGTTTTGAATGTGGCTAGTGATGTGAGAGATTATGTGATAACAAAGCCTCGTACTAATGCAATGAGAAAATAAGCCGTATGGAGTCCTGCTTAAATTGTTCATTTACACACAGCCAGGTGATAAACTCAGGCACATGGTCACACCTAAACTACGGTTTACAGAAAACTCTGCGTTCACTACAGTATTGCTTATTTTAAAGCCTCATTCCCTGCTTGTCAATTTACTGAACAGCATACTTCACAATTGCTGTGAAGTCGTCCCATAATGTTTTTTAAATTGTAGTTATTATTTCCCGAATGAACGGAGCACTAAATAAGGGAAAATTTATAAATGGCCTTTATAAATATAGGACCAGAGTAAGGATAAATACAGTAAGATGTGAAGAGTCATCAGCAGATCCAGAACAACAAAGGCGACAGAGCAGTAATAGGAAAACAAATAGGCCAGATGATCAGTTCTTAGCGGAAGAATCCTCCAGATTGCAGAAACACTGTTGTGATTGGAGTTATTTTAATTCATTTTTATCTCATTTTAAAATAATTCTTCTGAAAGTATGTAAAATTATCTATAACTATTTCAGCAACGTGGACATAAAATGCTTCTTCAATTATGTACTCCTTAACATTTTGGTTAAAAACGTTTATTAAGGACAAAGTGTATGAACAACACACGTAATAGACGGCTGCATGAAGGATATGGCTAACCAATAGTGAGCTGTTGCTGACTTCAGTTTCAAAGCGCCTGCTTCTTTCTACCTACTACTTTAAATAATGCTTGTGACAACTTGATTTAGCTCTCTCTATCTGCGCAGCACGTTTGGCTGGACACTTGTGAAAACTACTCACTTTTTGTTAGCCACATATTGTAATATAAAGCACCGAACTGAGCCCCCCAAGATCCAAATGAGGAGCAGAAGGAGGAAGAAAATGACGAAGGACTGCGAGGGATACTATCACCCACTGATACAAGGGGTCGGATCTAATGAGAGTTTACCAAGGCCAGATGGACCGTGACTGAACGAGCATGTGATCCAACCAGATTCTCTGAATGTGGCCGGATTTTCTGAATGTGGCTGGCCTGCAGTCTTTCTGAGAAGCCATTGACAATGACACTGGGACTGGTTTCTTCTGCATATACTGGATTTTTGGGATCCAGTCTGTTTGGATGCTCACCTTCCTGGACCTGGAGGGAGGGGGGAGGAACTTGGACTTCCCACAGGGCAGGAGACCCTGACTGCCCTTGGGGACAAAGAGGGAGGAGGAGAGGGAGGGGGGAGTGGGAGGACGTTGGGAGGAGGGGCGTAAATGGAAACTTTTTATAATTTAATAAAATTACTTTCAAAAAAAATATATATTTTTCTCAGGTGCCTTACACTCCCACAGTTATATTTATATATGGAAATGTATATGTGTATATACAAATGCACACACACACACACAAACACACACACACACACACACACACACACACATATATACACACATTTTCATAAATGCCTGAATAGTTTGTTCATAGAGTTTTAACTGTTGGAGTGTAATAAGGGTTTGCTCTTACTGTTTTTTAAGAAGTCTGAAGTAGACATTATTTCATTCAGCTATTGGGGAAAAATTAAATTAGAGCTTTGCAGGATATAATAGTGAGAAAGAGGCTGGCTGTCAGCAAGCTCCATTGGTACCCTTTAGGCCACTGGTTTATCATCTTGGGAAATCTCTGCTCCCGCCTGGGTCAGATCATCCCTATTGCCTGAATGTATTCTCCTCTTCTGCACGCTCCCTAACAGGGATAGATTAAGGCAGGGGAAATCTGGCCACATGTGGAAGCCAACTTCAGCTGTCATTTCTTTCCCTTTTTTCCTCTGCTGAGATTGCATTCAGGGAGTGCCAGCGGAGAAGTCTCAACTTCTGAACAGTACTCTGTCTCCTGCAGTCTTTGACCCTTAGGTGGTAATCGCTTTATATCACAAACACTCTTTTCTGAAACAATAGGTTCTAGTCTCTGCACACACGCTTTTCAGAAATACTCTTTGTAGACTCTCAGTAAAATTTGCCCCTTTGCATACATTCAGTAATTTCTTTGAATTTGCTTAATCACAGTATTAACACTAGAAACTAAAGTGTAACACTCTAATTATGAGAATATTTTTAAATATGAAATAAGCTTTTGAAGCTCATGCTTGCTGTCATGACATATTTAAATCAAAAGCACTGACCATAAATGATCTACCCTTGTGCTAATTCTTCTAAAATGCTTTAAAATATATTGAAGTTTTCATTAGACTATATTAGCATAAATAAAAAGGGGGTTTGGAATTTGTTTTGTTTTGCTTAAACTTATTTAGACACAGAAGCATCACAATGGAGAGTCATGTGGTTTGAACCTTTGCCTCAAGCCAGTTTTGAGGAAGCCTTGGAATGTGTCTTTCTGCTGCTTTTACAGTGGTTTCCCCACAAATCCAGCCCTGTTGCTTAATCCCCAGGAGATTTGAAGCAGATGAGCACCCGTTTTTAATAGTATTCTTGATATGGCCCCTTTGGGTCTCCCTGAACAAAGCATGCTTTGTCCACTCACCCAATGCTTTGACCGCCATTTGTTTTACCCTCTAGCAGTTGCTGTTGCTTTCTGTAGGTAATCTATAACTTGATCCAGATAAACAAATCTTCATCCAGCACCCCCGCCCCCATTTTTATAACACCTGGGCACAAAATATCCCCACAATTTGCTGTCGTTGAAATCCAACTGAAAAGACACGCCTCACACCAGCCCAGAATGAATGTGTAATCTCCTCCATTCATACAACCAAGGTTCTCAGCAACAGCTGTGGGTTGTGTATGTGTGTCTCTGTGTGTGTTTTACTAGATTGGCTCCTATGGAAGTTCTTTATTTCTAGGTTAAATGTACTTTGTATTGTATCCAAAATTTCTTCATTATGAGGAAGTAATTAAATAATTCAACTTTCAGAGATAATTTAGCATATGCTTTATCTTATAAGACAGAAACCATGAACTGCTAAGCTTCTGAACATAGAAATGTGATTCATTAAAATGTTTAATGTTTGCATAGTAACATTGAACCTACAACTTGAAAAAATAAAGAAGCCTGCATAGCAAGAAACAGTGACATCTAATACATATTTTAGACCTCTTCTGTTATTTAACCTAAATGCAATTTATGTCAAATTTTTATCATGTCACTTTGTAAACAATAATTTAGCAAATATATAAGCTTTTTATAAGCTTGGAGATTATAAAATATTCAGGTGCATGCCATTGGTAAAGGAATGCTTTTTATTATAAATTATTTGATTGGAATATGCTAAGTGAAAGTATATTTAATATTACTGTCTAGGTTGTTCAAGCAAGAGAATACTTACACCAATGATAACAAATACAAGACCTTCCATTAAAGAGCGCATATCATTCCGTGACCATCCTGTTCAACTCAGTGGTGGATGGGGAAGTGGAAAAAAGAAGGCAAAATACCACACCTAATACTTGCAGCTTCATCATTCCAAATGCAAGGCCCATGATTTATTTAAGTCTGTGGATATCTGGTCTTGTTATGAGTTGGAAACGATGTTTCCGTGTGATGTATTTCATGGTTTGTTATGATATTTCATAATTTTGTTTTCTGTGCAGTTGCCTACTTCTCATTCATTGCTAGAGTTTTCAGTTCCTCCTGTGTTCTTGTGGAATAGCCCCACCCCCAAAATTTCTTGAGATACTGCAAGGCAATTTGTACATACACTTTCTCGTTTGGTTTATCTTTTATGACACATATACTCAAGATTATTCTTTTTACAAATTTAATATAATATGCAGAAAAGTATAAATGTAGCAGTGTTGCTTAGAAAAATATTAGTGAATAATTACTACATTGACAAGTTTGAGTGTATTAAATTATATTTGAAAGGTATTTCAAAGATAAACTACATATGGCAATTCAAAATAGATAGTGAAAATCACCATTATTTTATTTTAAAGGTTCTTAGAGGATTATGGTAAAAAAAAATACATATACTGTTTAAGTTAAAATGAAAAAACAAATTTAAGTAATTATCATCCTATTAATTTGGAAGTTTATTTGTAATGTTTCATTCAAGTGTAGTTTATCCTTGTCTATGACAGATCGATGTGAACTGTGATTCTTTAAAATGATTCAATCCATTCAAACATAGTCACTTGAAACACTTTTAAATGATCTTAAATTGCCATTTTAAAAATTATTTTCCGAGCTGAAAACTATCATTTTAAAATATTAGTATATTTGCTTAAATCACAGCCAAGTCTCACTAAGGTCTTCCTAGTATGAGGATAATTTTCTCCTATTATCTTAGCAAATACAGTACGCAAAACGTTGCATTCGGTTCAGGGCTCGGAGATCTATTAATCTGCATCTGGAATGTCTTTTACGAAGCTAAAGCCAGGCTTCTCCAGTGACTCTCTCTCCTTAGTGCACTCTTTGTAACAGGATCCAGTGAACTTCATCTTTCCCTTTGTTTTTCCTGCTCTCTAGTGAAATTCTTCACTCAGTGATGACTAGCCAGATTTCAAGATGCATCTGTTTAGGTTTTATCCCCCATGTACTTTTGGAGTCCTGTTGCATTTCAAACCTGTAAATCTCTTTTAGCCTGATTGAGACGGAAATGCTAATGAGCCTCGAGCTGACAACCTATAAAGAAAATATGGATTTCTCTGCTTCGACCTAGAAACCCAGGTCCACATGGACTTGTTTTGTGAGCACTGTTAGGTCATCCCTTTGCTAACAACATCCACAAATCAGCATAATTTAATGATGGAAAATATTTTATCTCAGCTTATTTTCAACTCTGAAGGAGAAAACCACATTAAAGCTGCCACTGATAGGGTTTTATGGTTCATATACCTACCCAATAAAGCGGAAAGGCTAGTATGAGAAACGAGATGTTTATTATTAAACTGGTTTAGTATGTAAAAGAAACTTCATACTTTTTTCCTTTATAGCGTTTGCAGTTTTTTTTCATAATATTAACTGTAAAGATAATTGCTAGTGATGTTCTTAAATTTGTAGGTGATGATTGCTAAATGTGAATAAAGCTGTTCCTGAATTATGGTATTTAAATCAGAAGTTCTTTATAGTGTGATTTATTTTTGCCTGTCCTGAAACTGATTGTCTAAAGAACCTTGTAGTTTCAAACCTGTAACTTTGTATTACTAGTAGTACATTTATATTTGTGCATCTGCTATTTTTAAAATTTAATAAAATGCACAAGTATTTGAACAAAAAATTGTTTTCTTCTTCTTCTTCTTCTTTTAGAAGACACCCCTAAAAGTTTATTCATTTGTTTATTTGGTGTGTGTGTGTATGTGTGTGTGTGTGTGTGTGTGTAGTGGTTTGGTGTGTAGAGAGATAGAGACCAGGGGAGTGAAGAGATTCTATGCCAGGACACACCTGAGGAAGTCAGAGAACTGCTCTCAGGTGTTAGTTCTCTCCTGCCACCTTGTGGGGTCCAAGATGGAACTCAACTTGTCAAAACAGTATAAGTGCCTCTACTTTCCTTGTCACCTTGTTAGGCAAATATATTTGATAAATATTTGCCGTAATGGTTCAAGAAGAAAAGTATGTAAGGCTAACTTATCATGACTTATCTAATGACAGTAATAGACTTGGTCATTGGTGTTATTCAAGCACATTATTACAACTATGTACTATGTCTTACTGTCTCCCATTTCCAGCTCAGAAAACTCATCGGTTTTTTTTTGGGGGGGGGATTGTTTTATTTTTTGGTAACAATGGCAAACTGAAACATTATACACAAAAATGCTGTTAGAAGGGTTAGGTGGATTATTTAGAGAGTCCAGAATTTTTTGATATGAGAATCAATACACTGTCTTAAAGCAAGGGTCGCTAATTAGAGTCTGGGCTACCATCACCACCTTTTGGAACATAGTAATCAACAATAGATCCCCAATTCCTCACTGTCTTCATGAATGAGTTGAAGGTATGTCAATCTCATTTGAAGGAAATAAAAGTATGCTAGTCTCATTTGAAGGAAATAAAAATAAGTATGCAACAAAAATCAGAATATGGTTGTAGGTATTATAATTTTACATTAGGCACTAAAATAATACTATACCAAGACTCCTGGAAGGTGGAGATTTTTCCTTTCGACTGAAAGCAGGAGAGAATTTATCTTAAGAAGAATATGCTAGAGGCAACATGCAAGTATTAAAGTGTTTCTGATATTTGCAAAAATAAATATAAATCTTTTATAGGGTAATTATTTCAAATCTTAATATCAACACCATAAAATATTCTTTTCATATTTAAGCAACTATACTGTATACTTATTAGATTGGTCATTTCCTTGATTTTTTTCTGAGTTTATATTTAATTCATATTTTCCCTGAAGTGCTCTAAAATTTAGACTAAAATATTTTAAATTATATTTTGAAAATGTTTAACTGACTATATTCTAATCAAAGTAACTGTAATAAAATGTCTGGCAAAGAGAAACATCTTTACTAGTTTTAAAAGCAAAAAATGTCATTGACATAATAGGAATTAGTGAATAAGGATTCCTTAATACATGATATTTCTTTATTATCGTGCCAAATGGAATTTTGGATATTTTTAAAGATGAGAAAATTTATCATACATTATTCTTTTCATGACTATAACAAAGAGAAAATTTAATGAATATATTAATTTTAAGAAAAATTGTAATGTATTCTAAAATTATTATGAAATTTAATTTCTAAACTAATCACTGACATGAAATGCAATTCTACTTTTCTTTTTTTTTTGTAATTCTACTTTTCACTTAAATATTTGATGATACTAGCTGCCAATATCTTTTTGTTTGTCAACTGCCTTGACTTTGATGTTCAGATGTAGGAATTTTTCAAGAAAATAGACTAGACCTATATATTATTGAGTCCACAAAACAATTTCTGTTTAGATGTGTGTCTAAATTGTCTATTGTATTTCAAAGATTTAGTGTAACAAATATGACATTTCCTTTTAAATATGAGTTGTACTCATAAAGTTACAGGCATGGCTAACATTCCATTTATCTTTGGTGATTCTGATGTTGAGACTGCTCTTGAGATAATTCAGAAACCCATTGGTCTGATAAGGATAGATATGGGATAGACAGAGACTACTAAAAACTCCACACATGTCCTACATACTAAGAGAGAGAACTTTGATTCTGCTAAACATAGTGAATATGGTGAGGTAAAAAGGGAACTCTGTTGTGGGTCTAGACCTTCAGGTTGTATACTCACATTTAACTTTGATATGACTGATTCGGTCTCTTCATTTTTGTATTTTTTTAACTTGATTTGATTTTCTATCAGAGATCATCTTACAAAGTCAAGTTGAAGCCCTTTGTCTTACTGGCTTAGCGCCCACATTCCTAACCATGATATATCAATCCTTATATCTTCACATGCATGTATTCATATATGTAAAGAGAACAGTTGAATTTCCAAATAAAATGAAGTGTTATATGAATAAATTCTCATAATGAAAGCCATTCTGTGGTATTATAAATGAACTTTTATTTTTTAAAAATTTGGTTTTATGGCTATTTTGTCTGTATGTTTGTCTATGAACTCTGAGCATGTCTGGTGCCCATGAGAGTAGACAATGACATGAGAGTCCCTGTGACTTCCATGATCTGCCATGTGGATGCTGGGAGTGGAATTGTGGTCTTGTAGAAGAGCAGCCAGAGATCTTAGTCACTGAATCATCTCTTCAGCCCATAAATGAAGTTTCAATCTAAGTTAAGTACATTGGAAGGACTAACTGCTGCATAAATAAACATAGTTCATCTTTAATACCTTTAAATTTGGTTCTCCCCTTCCTTTCTGTCTCCCAGTTCTAGTGCAGAAGACTCAACAAATTTTGTCTTCTGATCTTGTTTTGTTTTGGTAAGACTGGCAACCTGAATCACTCTTCAGGAAAGATCGTTTTGAAAGTCCAGAATATTTTCATATGAGAGTCAATACACTGGCTTATATCAAGGGTCCCTTCTCAGAGTTTGGGTTAATACCACCACCTTCATGAACATGGTAAACAACTAGGGGTCTTCTTCAGTCTGTTGCAGAACATTCCACTTTATGACGAGCTTTGCACCTCATTTCCTCACTGACTTCATGAATGAGTTGTGCCTATAAATTCTGAAGAGTATATGGTCAGCACATTTGTATGATACCTCCCACAAACCTTCTACCCTCCCTCCCACATAACTCATTTGATCCACTATTGATGGGATTTTTCTTAAAGCAAAATCTAAAGGAAAACTTTTTATTTGATTTCCTTAGCACTTATGTCCTTGAAAGCAGTTTACGGCAAAGGACAGATGAGTTTCAAGAATTTTCTACGAGATGTCGAACAGATCTGTGCGATGAAATCATGAGGTCTCATTAGTGCTCAATGAGGAAGTTGTCATGAAGCAACTTGAATAGTGGAACACTTGGCCAAGTCTACTATGTCACCAATTCTTTCCTCCAGACTAAGTACTAACTAAAATGCTATCAGCCAACCCTTTCTATGAAGCTTCATATTTTAGCTAGCCAGTATCCTGCTATATAGCCCTTTAAGGTCTAGGTTCAAGTAGCCCAATTTCGTACTCATGGATATTAACTAGCTTCAACCTCCATGGGACTATCAGGTATTTATGTCACCTCACCCAGCTGGACCATTTTAGCTAATAAGTTAGAAAAAAAAAAACAAACTTCTATTCTTCCTGGGTTATGTTTACAATTGTCGAGAGACCACCATCTGCATCAACTTTGCAAGACTATAGGTATCTTCACAGCACTTTAGATATAAGAGCCAGATTTTAAGCACACTGCAAATCCATCAGTAATTTACAGAAGCATGGCACATGCTAAATGTCACTGAGCAAGCAAATGGAGCATTTTATCCATAATGAGCAGACCACTGGAATCAATGAAAGGGCAGGTTGGCTATAATGTCTGTTATCGAGACTTTCAGGATTATTTTTAGGATCTTAATAGCATTACCCTTGTCTGTCACTGGGCCTTATGAGATGCATGTGTAACTTTAAAGTTTCTGACAGCTGCAATAAACATGGAAAAATAGAAAGATTTAACTTCTTATTTTCTTTAGCCTTTTATATGTAATATATAGGTCTTTCCTCAGTGTTCACAAGGTATTGGTTTTAAGTCCTGGTATTGCATAACCATGAACATGTTCTAGTCACTTCTATCGGCTCTCTATGTGCAGGATCAGCATGTGTGGGTAAGGTTGGCAGAGGGGAATTTACTTGTCTTACAGTGGAAATCTTTA